>NC_047668.1:48897839-49542005 GCF_011762505.2 Arvicanthis niloticus | reverse complement strand
AGGTTCCCACTCCAGTGATATGTTAGGGATATGCTAAATGCCATCAGCAGGCGAGCTGGCCCTTGAGTCTATTTTGAGTCACCAGTCTGTTCCTTTAAAAAATCCCCAGATCATATCCGCTGTGAGATCAAGTACCGGTGGGTGTCTTCAGTGAGAGGATGCTGTGAAATCCTCTTCTGGCCTTGGCTTTAAGCAGAGATCCCACATCACATGCAACCCTGCCTTGAGGCAGCAGCCTGCCTCCACACTCACAGCCACCTGCCCTTCAGCATCTTGTCACTGGGTGTTGCTCTTCTGCTCCTCATCCACCAGGAGTGCAGCTTAGTTTTTAAAGGGACCTCTCAGCATATGCAGACCTTGCTCTGCTCTAGAAGACAGTAGAGAATCAAGGCCCGAGAGGGGACAGGAGCAGTGTGGTGACAGTCTGCCTACTTCTCAGTTTGATTTCATACCAGGGGATAGAATGGCATGGACAGGAGGTGCCTATTAGAAGTTCTCATACCACTTATCTATGTAGTTCCTGGAATTTTTAAGATCTCTGGAATTTTCCCCCTGGTATACATGTAAGCAGCTCTTTAGAGGACTTTTATTAGCTCTGCTTGATTCCTGTGCCTAGATCTTGGACATATCTCTATGGTCAGGACTGTGGCTACTGGGATTCTCCAACTCACAGTTCCTAGGACTTGGGAACTAAGAGTTCTGCAAAGGAGCAGGGGTATTTTATTACCAGCTTATACATGTACATCATAACTGTTTGTAGTCTTTCATGGGCCAGGCATCACTGCAGGCACCTATGGGGAATAAGTGCTCCAGGAGCACTTGGGTCCTACTAGCAGGAAGTGCTCGGATAAAAGCAAATAAAGGCTATAAAGACATAATACCAGGTATTAGACAGCTAATATCTGGGAGAGTCCTAAGAATTGAGCTAGAGAGGATACCTCTAGGAGAGATGGTAACATTTAATAATGAATGCCAAACAAACGCCACTCTGGAACCTAACAGCCAGGAGGACTCAGAGGTGTGTGGAGAACACGCTCCAGGTAGATGCAGCAGCTGAGCATGCTCCTCAAGCAAGAACCAGCTTTGTGTGTTTTTGAGCACATACCTTGATTTTTCTGATGCTTCCCCATCACTAGGCTACCTGAATGTTCTTACTTGGAACGAATTAGCACTGTACATCCTTGCTTACACTTTTCGATTCCCAGACGCTCATTTGACTTGGTTAATTGTTCCTCATCCATATTTTGGGGGGATCTATTGAATCGTTATTTTTTGTTGACTTTTCCACACTGCTACATCTTCCAGGTGGTCTTTGAAATTCATGAGCTCTAAATTTGTATTTTTCTCATGGTAGCATCCTTTGTGATGTCCTGTCTTCACTCATGGGGCTCGAAGGACCATGAAGGAGATTGTCAGAACTCTTCCCATGATGCCAACATTACAGCTTGCTCTTTGGTATGGCGATTTGTGTGTGATTATATTATACACAGTCATATGAAGCCATTCAAGGTAGAATTCTACAGCCAAAAATCCAAGATTAGTGGGCTGAGGGCAAGATGTGTTTCTGTTATCTTTTCAGTTTCCTCCATAGCCTGAGCTTTTTTGGCTCCCCTGAAGCTCAGCAGACTTGTTGAATAGAATTAAGGAAAGAATAAAGGCAGAAGGGTAGCAACCCCAGCACAGTGTCCAGTGGAATACTATCTCCAACCATCTAATTAGACATTGCCGATGATTGCTGTTCCTGCCACAGCTTCCTATGCAGCATGGAAACAATTATATTACAATGCAATTGGAAAGTCCAGTAATCTCCTTGGAGTAGACAAACAAACTTTGAAATCGTTTACAAATGATGTACCAGATCTGTGTGGCATCTGCTCATTGGAGGGAGTAAATGTGTTTCTCTCAAGAGGCTGTTCATGTGATGAAATTGCTGCTTTCACACGACAAGGAGGGCAAACAGGAAGCCTTTGCCAGGCATCTTGTCCTGGACTTGGTATTGGGTATCCTCAGCAAGGAATGCGGAGGCTGAGAGCTAGGAGTCCTGTCCAATGTTGGTCTGTTCACTCCTCAGAGACTTCTCTGGTGTGAGGTAGAGATATGGGGATTGGCCACCACTCCATCCCTGGGAAGATGTTTTCTCAGCTTTCTTCTTGAGAGGTTGGTGATGGGGAACTGGCCTTTGACAGGCTTTGATGGTAATCCAAGAAGCTAGTAAGAGCCTGTCCCAGACACATACTCCTGGCATGGCCTTGTGTTTGGCTCCTAAGCCAATGAGGAGATGGTTTTGAGTAGCTACATTGAATATGAGCTTACATTCCTTGCCTAATTCAGGTCTTACATAATTCGAGACTAATTTTCCTATAAATTATCCCTTGATAAATAAAGTTATTCAAGTGTATAAATAGAATGTACCCTTGAAGGTTGTAATTTTCAACTTTTGGAGTTAAAGGCATATTACATGAAATTTCTGGACAGTTATGTCAGCTCCAAATTTTCCATTATCTTTGGACTTAGACAATTATTTCATATGAATGTCAGGAAACCACTCTAATAGAGATGACCTTGCCTCCCTTGCCTCCCTTGCCTCCCTTGCCTCCCTTGCCTCCCTTGCCTCCCTTGCCTCCCTTGCCTCCCTTGCCTCCCTTGCCTCCCTTGCCTCCCTTGCCTCCCTTGCCTCCCTTGCCTCCCTTGCCTCCCTTGCCTCACTTCTAACCCTGTAGCTTCTCTGACCACTCTGCCTGCTTAATTAAAGTTTGAGTGAAGGGTGGTGGCTATTTGACTTTCCTTGTTGGATGTTATTGTGTTTCGGTTCTGTGCTGAAGTATTGTCACTCTTTGAATGTATATTTTTAAATCAAAGCTTAGGGGATACTGCTGTAACAGAAAAAAGGGTTGTGTTACGATAGACAATGTTTTGTAACTGACTGTGGTTCTAAATGCAAATCCCATTGCCTGACTGAACAGACACTCTTAGATGGTGGATTAATAGAAAAAGTGGTCTTAACATATTGTCTTTTCAAATTTTGTTCTCTTCTGAACTAGAGTCCATGCTAGCTTGAAACTCACAATCTTTCTTAGCTGCATCCAGTGATGGGATTAGAGACATTCATCACAATGCCTGGCTCTTAATATATCTTAATGTGGTACACACTTTATAACCATCAAGCCAGAGACCTTAGAGATAATATGAACCAGAGGAACTTTCAAAAATCTAGAAAATTCACATAATTTCAAAATTTGTGTACAGAGTTAAGTTTCAATTTTGAAAACAAAATGTGTTATTTTGAATTTGGAAAACCCAAACTCACACGAAGGCAGGTATGCTATTGTTAGCTAGAATTGTTTCGATGGTAGATTATGGAACAAGTAACGTATTGCTTTTTAAGTAAAATGAAGGGTATCCTAAAAGAACAATGGTGTGACTCAGAATGTACCCAGTTGTTGAAAAGAGCTGGAAGCAAGGGCTTTTGCCTCATGGAGAGTGTTAGACACCTTCCTTCTCTCTCATGAAGTCAGCAGTAAAATTTGTGGAGCCCTATGCAAACAGGAAATGAGAGAAACACCAAAGAACATTTCTTATTAGTTTTATAGTTTCATTGTTTTCTTTAAATCTTTTGTGATTTAAACTCTCTCTCTCTCTCTCTCTCTCTCTCTCTCTCTCTCTCTCTCTCTCTCTCTCTCTCTCTCTCTCTCTCTCTCTCTCTCTCTCTCTCTCTCTCTCTCTCTCTCGTGTTCACTCAGCAAGTGAGTATTTTTCAGTTACCCAAGGTGGGCCCTGAGACTCAGTGTCTGAGAGGTATGTTTCCTGAGTATCCATGAAGCCTCCTTTTGGGGAAAGATGGCAGACATCACTTAGTTCAGACATCCAAGAGGAGATGTTCTGAGACCGTACACACTAGGGTTCCCAGCTCCTGGGGCATAAGCTAATGTCTCACTGGGTTTCTTTTGCTGTGGGCTCCCTGAGGTTGTCCAGGTAGCTTGAAAAACACAAAAAGAATTGTCAAACAGTTCTAGAGTTTGGAGGTATGAGATTAAGGTGCCAGTAGGGCTGGGTTCCTACCTGTGAGAACTGCCCATGTGTTTCTTTTAGTTGTCATCCATCTCAGACACTCTTAGCCATGTATGTAGAATTTCCCATGTATCTCTATATTATCTCCTAAAGTGTATCTGTCACTCTATCCAAATTTTCCCCTTTTATAAGGATAGCAGTCATAATGGTTAAGGGTTCCTGCCCATTCCTTACTTCCTCCTTTAACCTTAGCTAATTATGTTTTTAATAATCAATTTACTAAGCAAGCTTAAATTCTTGGCTCTGGTAGATGAGTCTTCTGCATATAAATTTGGGTGGGGGTGGAGAAGAGGAGTTATCCACACTTTGGTCCATAGCAAGTATGAAATGTAAACTTAAGGTTAAAACTGTCAATCACTTCAAGACAGCAGCTGCAGAACTGGTACACAGTCTTGTGTGACTAGACAGATTGTAGGATCTGATCACCACCTTTTTCCATTGGGCAAAACAAAACATGTGTCTCCCTAGATTGAACTCCTTAGAGAAAAGTGACTCTACCTTCTGACTCACATATGTATTTATCTTAAGCAGAATTTATCTGTGACCTTGAAGCTAGCACCAGGGCTCACAGAAGAAATCAATAGATGTCACAGGCTCATTATGTTCTAAAGACAGTAGCCACCATAGAACCAGAGTTTTAGGTCCTTGGTCAAATGCTACCAAGACTTGGTAAAACTATTTTTACTTCCATTGTCTATTCCAACATCAACACCCCCACTCATTTTCTGTCTCCCTCCATAGCACAGGCCTGTAGGCCCATGTCACCATCCTTGTGAGAATTACAATGCCACCTAACCTACTTGTACTCTTTCCAGGCAATACCAACATATCAGTGATAGAATAAGCCAGATCCCAGAAGGATGGTTTTATAGTTTTCATTCTTTTACTGTGATAAAACACTCTGACTAAAAGCAACTTAGAGGCTATTAGGATTTCTCTGGTTTACCCTTCCAGGTCACAATCCATTATTAAGGAAAATCAAGGCAGGAGCCCAAACCAAAACTCTGAAGTAGAAACCATGGAGGAATGGTGCTAGCTGGCTCAATCACAGGCTGTGTTTAACCAACTTTTTTAATACAGCCCAGGACAGCCTACATAGGGAATGGTGCCACCCACAGTGGGCTAGGCCTTCCTATAGTAATAAACAATTAAGAGACTTTTCAACAAATCTAACTATAGGCTAATCTGTTTGGGGCAATCCTTTGATTGAGACTCCCTTCTCAGATGACTCTAGACTGTGTCAAGTTGACATTTAAAGCAAACATTGAACAATGATAGTCAACACTTCCTACTTCCTTTCCCAACTTTAGGCTGTAGAAATCCAGGAAGGGATTATTTATAAACAAACCATGGCCTGTTGGGTCAGAGTGGCAGACAAGGTAAAAGGGGAAGCCAGTCTCAATCCTGCTGCCCTATCACCTATGTGAACCAAGTCTTTACTAGAGGGAAGGAAGAAGTGAACTGTGTGCTGAGCATCAGAGACAGACTCACCCTGTACCAGATGGGCCTAGCCTAATAATAAATGTGAATTACGGTTAAGCTATGGCATGTACCCTAGATGTGGTTAAATAAGAAGAGAGCATTTGAGAGATCATTGCTGTGTCTAGTGCAGCAAAACAATGGTATTTATACTTCTACAAGGCTGAGGTGAGGGTGACACCTCAGCCAGCCTATGTCCACAATGGTTTTTAGCAAATGTAAGAAAGAAATTTCTGTAGTAGCAAGGGCCTAATGTAAAGGCTACTCTGTTACCGAAGTATATAGTCTAATTCCTAGAGACATGGAAGCTTCTGGAGAGTTCTTAGTCATTGAGAGTAGATGTACTCCACCTCACTCTGCCTGAGTTTACTGCCCACTACAATGCACTTACTAAGCAATATTCCATTGAAATATATACTAGAATTAATATCACTCTTATCATCAGAGCTTTCAACTCCCTGTTCAAACTTTCTGACTCTAGCTTCTTCCCACACAAACAAGTCTCTGTATTTCAAGGTAAACAACTTTGTATGAGATAGAAAGTATCTGATTGCTTTAATTGACAAAGTTTGTATGACTAGGGCAGGGTATTAGCATTTTTATGTAGGATATAACCTGAGGCTTTTGAAAGAATGTTTTCCTGAGCTACTTAGTAAATACATGTGCAGGATGTTAGATCACAGAGTAGAAATGGCTTGGAGCAGTAGGAATTGTCATTAGGATCAGCCTGCTATCTTTTCTAGGAGTTAGTGCTCTTCACTGTAGAGTTTGGGGTCTTGCTAACTACATGATACTGAACAAGTTATTTATCTATAAAAGATGTTGGGCATGCATGTGCGTGTAATTACTTTGCTAATATTTATCAATTGATGTTTTATATCATTTATATTTAATGTAATCATTTATGTTATAACTTAAATTTGACATTTAAAAGTTGTTGGATACAGAGATGACTCAATGGTTAAGTATATTTTCTGTTCTTCTAGAGAACCTGAGTTTGGGTCCCAGCACTGAATATACAGCCCATGGCTGCCTGTAACTCCAACTCTGGAAATTTGATACCCTCTTTTGACTTGTACAGGCAATGCACTCATATGCACATGTCTATATATCCATACATAGAATTAAAAATATAAAATAGACAACTCAAATTATTTTCTTTCTATTTGTTCTCTTTAAGTTTCATTTCTGGTTCCTCTCCTGTATTAATCCTGTGGATTAATTAAACTGTTATAAAATTCCTTTTTGATTTATTGAAAATATGTTAGAGTATATTCTTTCGATAATATTTTAGGGGTTGATACACACAGAGAGACAGAGAGAGAGAGAGAGAGAGAGAGAGAGAGAGAGAGAGAGAAGAGAGAGAAGAGAGAGAGAGAGAGAGAGAGAGAGAGAGAGAGAGAGAGAGAGGACATATAGCCCTAGATCATCCCTTCATCCTTAAATTGTCTTTTTTCAACCTCACTTAAATCATCATACTATCTCCTTTGAATACATTGGAAATTATATTAGTTTATGCTTAGAAAAGGAGAATTTTTATTCTATTTACTGATTTTTTTTTGCTTTTTATTTTCTTACTTTTTTCAACTTGTGTTCCAACATCCCTTTAAAAAAAATCCTTTCCTTTCTTTTTATAAAATATCTCCTAGTCACATTTAAGGATCAGGAGTCAAGTACAACAAGCACAATAATAGGCCCAACCTCATACAATTAAGGTGTCGAAGCTTAGTGTCTTTAGGCTATACAACACAGCACTATGGCAAGGGAGGGACAGAAGCCAGGTGACTTTTTTGGCCCAGCTCAGCACTTTATGACGTGCAAGGCTGTGGCACTGTGTGATATTAAAAGCTATGGTTATTTTCTCTCTTGAATGTGTCAAAGGTCAACATATGGCCTTTGTCATGCCTCTCTTGGAATGCTTGTTTTTAATCTATCTCCCAAGGAAGTCTCAATTTTCACACTGGGTTTGGTTTACAGAAGAAACTGATTCTGATATCATTTTCCGGTTTGTCTGGTTCGGGTCTGTCAGAGTCCAGTGGTTTTTTTTTTTTTTTTTTCCATAGGTCATCTCACATGAGCCAGTCAGGAGCTGTGGTTGCTGAATCATAAATTCTAAATGCATATGGTTCCTGATTCTTTGCTGTGGCCACAGGGTCATCCTCCGTGCTGAGCATGACAAAGCTCTGACTACTGAATGGAAACCATATTTCAGAGAGCCAAACACCGTGGTGGAAAAGAGACTTTGGACTTTCTCAAGAGAAGATCTTATTTAATGAAACAAGCATTCTATTGGTCTCTCAGGCAATAAGGCGATGTTTTAGGTAGTTTCTCAATGGGGTGCCAGGGCAAGCTGAGCTGCTACAAATGGGTTGCAGGTGTGTGTGAGGTGAGGAGCCCTTTAGTTGTTGAAGCAGTCAAGCCAGGTCCTAGGCTCTCTAGGGTTTTAGCCTAGTTACCACCATCTGTGAGCTGCTTCTTGAATTCATCCCAGGGAGCCATGCACAAGGCATTGTTTTTTAGTGTACCAAGAGGAGGAAAAGAAGTGAGTTTGTTTGAGGGGATGTATTCAGTGTGTGGTGTCATCTTGTGAGGTGAGCTAGCTCATTTTTTTGATACCATTCTTATAATCTTTTAAAATAAGAATTATTGGACTTTCTTGAAGTGTGGGGTCTTCTGTCTGAAGAAATAAAAGGCCTGTGTGACTGGTCTCTCAAAGCGTGAAGGGCACGGATAGAAGCATTGTGGCCTTGATCACATAGCATGGGATTCTGGGGCAAAGAATTACTGGAAGTTCAGAAAGATTGATTGGTAAAAAGTTAATAGAGCTAGATCTTTCCCCCAGTTAGGTTAAAAATTAAGAATTAAAAAGACTTTCGAGCTGAGAAGAGAGAATTCCAAAATGCTTCTAAAAGTTAAATTGGCATTGCTCAAATATGTATAAAGGAAAGGAGAGTTCTCAGAGACCACTGAGATTGGTAGTATGTGGATAGGCCCATGTCAGGCAACAAAGAACACCCAGCTGCATGGTTTGTCTTCAGTTCTCTTGACTCCTCTTTACCCTTTCAAACTCCATGGGTGCTCTTTTCTTCCCTAGCCAACCCTAGGATCCCAAGTCAGTGTGGGCTGGCCTCTTTCTCCCAAGCAGCAGCTGCAAGAGAAGGAATTTTAGAAGTTAGCTTTTTGGAAAGACAGTAGGGAACTAGAGTAGTTAGCTGATGGCCATCTCCCCCAGATTAGGCTTCATTGGGAGCAGATAAAATGATTTCCTTGGGCTAGAGCATGAATGATGTAGAGAGATTAAGATGGGACACAAAAGAAAGAACAGAATCTATGGTAGAAATTGACAACAGAGGTACAAGTCAGGCTTGGGGAGCAGAAGGCCACTGTTACAAGGTGATCTCCAATGTTGCCTGTTTTGGTCATTGTTGTTCCTCTGACCACTACCAGGATACTCAGTTACTAATACTACTATTATTTAGTTAGAGCTAATTATGAGAAAAATGCTATGCAGAAAACTGATCCTTATGGCAGCCATGGGGCTTGGGTCACATTGTCCAGATTTGGAAATTGAGAAGTACAGATGGCTGATCCCCTCTGCCACACAGTTGATCCACAGGGTTCCTCGGTAGTAAAAGGGGAGTTTAAACTATGGACTTTTTATCTCAACATTTTGACTTCTCAACTGGGTAAAATTGCAGTCAGAGACTAAAGGAATATTGAACTATTCAAATAAAATAGTCAAAGCACCAGAATATCTTATTCTGGTCACATTGGGGTAGGCTGAGTCCTAGAACACTGAATAAGACAGAAGAGGTCATAAATATCCATCTTGCTGGAGACTGTGGATTTGAAAGTCTTTAACGTGTCAAGAACATCCAATGCTTGTCCTGCAAGCTTTTCTTAAAGAGTAACAAACCCAGAAGCTCAAAGAGAAGACTAAGAAACATGAACAGGTAAAGGCTGGAGCAAAGAGAAAGAGCCCAGGGAAGGTACTAGAAGAGATCATATGAAACAGGTGGGAGGAGAAAGGGGAAAGTGAATGGGTGGAATGTGTGGGGTGCCATAAAAATGGGGAGAGTGTGGGACATCCTGGCTGTTGAAAAGCTCCAGCCTTCCACTCAGGTGGCCAAACTGACATACAGTGAGGGAGAAGTTTCTAACCCTAAGGAACCAGGGCTTGGGGAAAGACTTCTGCTTATTTTGCCAAGAGTGGAGATCACATTAGATTTGAAAGCCAAAATCCCCTGCTCCCATTGGAAGGTGAACTCTACACAGCTGTTCCAAGTACAGTTTCTACTATTTTGTTCACACATAAAATATGTTTGCTAAAGTTCTGAAAAGTGTTTGGATGGTATAAATGGATGCCCATGTTAAAGTGGAGTACAGACTCTGTCCACTATCCTCAGAACAGCGTTCATGTTTATAACTGTGTCTAGGAAGAAAATCAGTGAAATTACACATCTCCATTCTTGCTGTTTGTATCTCCTTAAAGACACGGAGGTTGAGTGTTTAGTTAACCAAATGTTTTGATAAGTGTCAGATCAGCCCCCAGCCCTGCCTTAACATTCTGAACATCTTTAAGGCAAATCCTCAGTTTACTTCAGACTACATTTTGAGATGGTATTATTATGAGTGTTGTATTGAGAATATTTTTGTTGACTCTTTAGAGATCTTCTGTATTTTTTAAAGGTACCCTGAGAAACAAAATTCTATTAAGAGATCTTTTATATTTGTTTGAAACATATACAATGGAGGAATCTGAGAAATAACAGAGACTGGTCCTCTCTGAACAGTATCTAAGCCACATCTTTGTCGATGAGGACAATCAGGTTGACTTAGAAAGCAATCATTATCTATTGGCAAATGTGAAGATTCTGGAAGCTTCCAGAAGTAGAATCTAATAACTAAGCAAGGCTTAGCAGGCTATTTGGGAACACTTGGCAATGTTCTCATGGAGGTAGGGAATCGGAGGAGGACAGAGGAGTAGGAGAGAGAGGAGGAGAAAATGGGAGACAGAACAAAGAGGTAGACACTTCATTTCAACAGCCAAGGATTTGCAAACTGGAAACAGTGACCCCAAAGTGCATATCAGGACTGTTGGCTCACAACAGAGGCATGGCAGGGCCCTTTCTTCTCTTTCCCAGTCACTGCCGCCATGATTTGACTCATCTTTCTGGAAATATTTCTAGCTGTACCTCTGAACCTTGAATGTTCCCCAAGCTCATTGAAATGCACAAGTGAAAATTATTCATCTGTTTGGAGGTTACACAAAAGCTGGAAGTGTTGTCAGAAGTAAGCAGATACAGTTACACAACCAGACAGATCCATTACGAGCAAAGGGCACTGTTGCTGGTAACCCTGCAAAGGGCCAATTACTGAAGACAGGTGAAGGAAGACAAGGAGTCATGGCTGGCTGTCCTCAGGGTAGAAAGGCAGGCGCCTAAACAGACACTTATAAGAACACACATTCATCAAAGCAAATGACACAGAGCTGGATGCTGGCCATCCAGCTGGTTGCATGGAATCTGCAGAGATGACTCAGACTGTACAAAATCAAAGCAATGGGGAGAAGAGGGAGGGGAGAGAGAGAGAGAGAGAGAGAGAGAGAGAGAGAGAGAGAGAGAGAGAGAGAGAGCGCAAGTGCAGAGAAACAACATTCTACAACTAGGACTGAGGACTGGGCTAGGTTGTTCCTCTCAGGAGATTAGATGGTGAGTCAGAACATTGGGGAAATCCTTTGCTGTTTCTGCAGTGATCAAGGAAGGCATGCTGGGCCTTACTCAAGTCATTTAGTGCTTATCTTTCCACAAAACAGGACATGCAAATCATCCTCTGCAGCACAAGCCAATGAATCAATGACTTTCCCAGGAAAGGAGACAGTTGACATTACTTAAGAACAGGACTGTTTTTCCAAGAGGCTTACTGGAGCTTTTTGGAATATGGCCGGAAATGCCAGAAATGTTGCCTATATAAAAGAAGCTCTCATTTTGCCAGATTTTCCACTTTTGTGGTCCATTCATTTTAATAAATGTTTTTCTAGCTATCTCTCTTAAAGTCCAGGGTCCTGGGAAGGAAGAAAGTTTAGAACATCTTTAGAACATCTACGAGAACTTAATCATTCCAAGTTTTGTGAGAGTTATAGATGCCTGGGGCTGAGAAGGTTTTAGAGGAGGGGCAAGTACCTAGGAAGGAAGATTGAATGGCAATTCCAAAAGATTCTTAGTAACATGCAACACACGCACGCGCGCGCGCGCGCGCGCGCGCACACACACACACACACACACACACCATTGATTGCTATGGGTCTGGAGATGTTTCTTCTCTTTACAAAGTTTCTAGGCACATTTCTGAGTTTAGACTGCATAGGAAACATGATCTTTCAGAGTTAGGGTTAATACTGTGCCTCAGCTGAACACGAGTCACTCAGCCCAGAGATAGCCGTCTATAAATCTGTGCTGTACATAAACCTGAATTAGTAAGTTCTCACTTATGAAGTAGAACTAAGGATGTCTACCCACCTAAGTGAAACTAATGAACCTACACAGAGAAAGTCTTGGCCCATAGGCTGAGAAATTTTGGGCTGTGTGGGAATGTGGGAATCTTTCTGCAGTTGTCAACCTCCCCCAAAGTTTCAGGCAAATAGGACAAAGGTTGCAACTCACTGTTCTCCATGTTCCCCATGCCCACGGTTGGCAACTATTTTTTTTTCTAACTTCTTAATTTCTAGATGTAATGTTAAGAAGAACCTACCTATCTTTTTGTACTTTGTCCTATTAGTTGTAGCTTTCCTACCATCTGGGTCTTCTAAGCATGTCTAACAAGCTTGCTATCCTGCACCACAATAGCCTTACAGTATTTTGAAGCTGGAATGAAGCATTGTGATGTTTTCACTTTTTGAGACTTGAAAAGCTGTATTCCATCAACTCTTGTTCGTCTGACCCAGGCTGAGCTTTTAGATATCTCTGTTGCTTCCTCTAGAATGTGGAGTTTGCAGTGCATAACTCTCACAATTCAAGTGTTTGTAACTCAGGTGTTTTGCACAGGAGTAGTAGGTTTATTGCATACAAATAGCACTCAGGGCAGGGACCTGTTATGTGCAGAAACTGCACTGAGGGATCATATAAGTTACCATCAACTATATCCCCAGTAGTTCTCTCTAGAACATTCCCTGGGACCTTCATCTTCCAGCTGTTAGCTACTGTAGAAGTTTTCTTCTTCTGGCTGATGGTTGTTAGTTAGGCCCAATATAACCGACAAGTATTAGTTTTAAAACTTGTAATTCAATTCAGATCAATACTTTAAAAAATATGATAAATTGTTGAAAAGCCAAATTAGAATTATATTAATTATAGCTCACAGTCTTTGTTATTAAACTTGTAGGCATAAAAGTATTTTTTTAAAAAATGGAGAAAAATAATGATTTACAATAAACGGACAAGCTAAATTATAGGGCTTGGATCAAGAACTATTAACATGCTAGCAAATTTTTGCAATTATCAAGGGTGTGCTATCTTATGGCTGCATCAGGAGGTATTTTATTATATATGTTATCTGCAGTAATACCAGGTGAAAAGATTTTGTGTGCAAAACAAGTTACTTTTTTGTTTGTGAATGGATCTGACAGTGACAACGCTCATGAGAGTAGGGCCCATTTCACTTATTCCTTGTTTTGCTTAAGTATCTGCAATAATAGATCAGTGTTCAAGCATTGGGTATAGAAGATGTGAATTTCCAAGAAATTTCAACAGATTAAGGATATTTGGTTTAAATATTTTAACTCAAAACAAGTAATATTTTGTTGTAAAATTGATTTTAACATCTTTTTTAAAATTAAAAAATACTATTCATTTTGTGTGTGTGTGTGTGTGTGTGTGTATGTGTGTGTGTGTATAGTGGAAGGAGAGTGCATGTCCATGGAACATATATGAAGAATTTATGGGTTATGATTCTTGCCTTCTACAATGTGGATCTGGGGATCAAACCCAGGTGACCAGGCTTGGTGGCAGACACCTTTAACTGCTGAGCCATCTTGCTAGCCTCTAATTTTTATTTATAACCAGCATACCATAACAATTGTATTCTAAAAGTTATAGATAAATCATCTTTGGCTGATGAAAGCATTGGATTATGGGCTTGCATACTATCATTGGCAAGCTATCATTGGAATGTTTGTTTTATAATACATAACTACTACAAATGACCAGTCCTCAGCCTGTCATAGAGTTAATGACTGGCCTTTAACCCATTCATCGAAGGTGTCCATGCATGGCTGTCACAGCACTATGCAGTTTTAGAAGTGCTTCTCGATGCTTGCCTTCAGATTCTACGTGTGCTTTGTCATCAACATATGGCAGCAGTTCAACAGCCAACCAGGCATCCCACACTTAGAGACTTGCCAGTCTACCTTTGGGCAGCAACACTAACTGCATTATTCTAGTTGCTTTCAGAAAATGTCTTTACATTTTGTTCAAATTTATGTCCTCTCTTTCTCTCTCTTTAAATTTTGAAACTCAACAACAACAACAACAAAAATCTGCTTTTCATTCCACAGGGCCACTTGCTTGAAGTCCACAGGCAGGTGCATATTCACTTTAGTGTTTTTAGATCCTCCATTAACATGCTTCCTGTCAACTGACCCAGGTAAGATTTTCACCTTTATTCCAGAGCTTTCACCTCTTCACCCTTGGGCCACTTCATTGGCCTCCAGTCTGTGAACATATATTGACTTATACTCAGTGTTGTAATACAAATTGTGCTTTTCTTTTAAAGTAAATAAGATTTTCACAGGTGATATAGATGGGCATAGTTCTAAGACCAAACCAACCCTGTCTCCCCTCAATGCTTGCAATATTTCTGGTTTTTAAAAGGGAGAGATAGTAGCTAATATGGAAAACAAATCATACAGCTCCTAATTCACAGATGTTCAGAGAATGAGTTCCTGATTGAATCCCATTGCTAATATACCTGTTGTCACACTGTGACCTTAGGGGTGGCAATTCTAACAACAAATGATGTACATTTCTTCAGAATCACTTGTGTGTGCTCACACATGCCACTTTTTGATCTGAATTCTCAAAGTATCCATGGAAAAATCAAGGGACCAGACACCGTGATTGAAACAAACAAGCTTAGAATCACAGAGAGTGCAGCCCTAGTTGGGTGGAAAAATCTAGACTTCTTAACCAACAGATGGTTTTCTCCTGACCAACTGAGAATAAATTCAACATTAAAGCTTTTGCTTTTTTTTTTTATCATACATAAAGCTACCATTATGACAACAGTTTGTCCAGTAATTCTTTCTACTTGATTATCATACATTCTCAAAAGAAATTTTTTTCAATGACACTTTTATTGATTTTGATAACAGTAAAGCAGAAATGACAGGGGACATTTTCCTTTCTATTTCTTTCTTCCTTTCTTCTTCTTCTTCTTCTTCTTTTTTTTTTTTTTTTTTGTTTTGTTTTTAGAGCTAAGCTATTTTTAGGAAAGAACAAAAGAACTGGCAAGCTCCAAGGACTGTCTGTTTGGTTAAGAGCCTTGCCTTGGCATATTATCCCAGGTAGAATTTGGCTAGTTTGGTCTGCCAATGAAGGAAGGGTCTATCCAGGGAGAGGTGACTCAGAGCCCACGGCAAGCTGCATCTATAAGTTCTTTGGAACATCCCTAAAAGCAGTGTCTTAAACTCAGGTTTGTTCTGCCTCAAAGGCAAAGCCCAATATGTGCGTGTGTAGGATAGTTTATTTAACATTTAGTCCCAGGGATGAAGAATAAACATGGACAGTGCAGGAAGAAGGCAGAGCCACCAAGAAGCACATTGCAAGGTCACTGCTGGGGCCACGTGGAGTTCTGTGATGGACTCTTAACTGGATTGAAGACTCAGAACTGTGTTTGCCTCTTGCTATTTAGATGATGCCCTTCGAGGAACCACTGCAGTTCTGGCCACCCTGGCACATTGCTGATCTGGGCCAGAAGCTCCAGTGGCAGAAGCATGCTGGGCAGAAAGTAAATGAATGGAGTAGGGGCTTGTTCTTATCAGTATGGGTCACTGTAACAAAATTACCATAGACTGTGCAGCTTTAGGAACAGAAATTAATCCCCAGTTTGGAAGGCTTGGAAGTGTGAGAACAAGGTGCTGGCCTGCTTTGTTTCTGGTGACGTCCTCTCTTCTGTTTTGCAGAGTGATGTCCTTATACAGAGAGACAGGATGGACTATCCCTTCTCCTCTCCAGATGAGGATACTAATCACACCATGGAAGACATACTTCATGCCATTACAGTAGGGCTCCCATGCGAATTTTGGATAACATGGCATTTAGTTCCCACCAGAGCTTGGGGTAGCTGCTCTTAGTGTTAGGTTGTCAGTAGGCCGACAGAGGTCAATCCAAATAGGTCAAGTAACTAAAGATTATGGCACCTACCGAAAGCTCAGGAGACAGGAATGCTAAATAAGACTTACTTTAGAACCCAGGATCCTTTGTTTTACTTTATTCTATATATAAAACATGTCTCTGCAAAAACCAAGGCCCATTGTATCTGCTGCTATATCTCTAACAACATAGGGCTGGATAGGGCCAGCGTGCTCGGAGAGCTCTTGTCAAGCTAGATATCTGGTTGTATGTGCCAGGACACAGACTTAGTGCTTTTAGGGGTTGTCTGTACTTATGACCATTATTGTTACTAATGTTCATCCATTGTACAGGGGTAATACATTTTCTTGGGGGGAAACCAGAGCTTCTTGTGAGAAACAGAACTGAATATGGGCAGAGATTTGGTACTTTACTTATCCCCGTGGCCCTTTGATTTTGTTAAAGGCCCTTACTTGAAGTGGTTATTTGCTCTTGTACTGTTCTCTTTCAAGGTCCTACTTTAAGTATTCTTATCCAGGAAACTGCCTCTGATTAGACCATCCCACAGTGCCTTCTCCTTTATCTACACTGAAATGTCTCAGACCTCACATCAGAATTAACCCCAGATTATGGGATTGTGAATGCAACCTGTATTGAGGGACAACTGGATTCTTCTCTATGTGAGCCCAGCCTTCTGCGGGTTTGGGCTAACTGGCTTTCACCCAGGAGGCTCATTGCAAAGGCACATGCAGGAAGGTCAGCTTACTTAGGAATCAATACTGCTGCTGTACCCCGAGGCTGTATAGCTCATCCCTGCTGTCTGAGTCACATCACATGGACCTAACGTTTGTTTTGGAATAGGTTAGAAAATTAATGGATAAAGTAAATGCAGCAGATGCTACCTATTAGAAAAGAATTTTGTGTAGCAGGCCATGAAAAATCTTGTTTGCAAAATAAAACCTAATTAGTTTGGCTGGGCTAGAGCACAGTGAATTAAAGTGGCAGAGAAATTACCAGTGATAGTTTGGGTCTCCTCCCCAGTTCCCCTTCCATCTGTGGCATTTGTTGGGATTCATGTTATCAAGACCTTCAATCTGAAATGAACTTTGTGAGTTCAATATGGGAGATTATTGTAGCACATTACATTTTTTCTCCTATGGAGTACATAGTCTTTCTTCTTTTGGCTGCCTAGAAATTTGGTTTTGATTATCCCTCTATTGGCCTGATGAGGGTTTCTTCTGCTGTGATCTGTATCCATCACTCTGCACATGTAACATACATGTATAAACACCTTCTAGTAAGAAAGACATAGAGCTGGTTTTAGGAGTTATATGCTAGAGAAGAAGACAGAGACTAGTGTCCTAGACTGGTCCAGGCCTGTTGGGCATTAGCAAGAAAAAAATGCATGAGAGGCAGTGACATTTCACTAGGCTTTTCCTTCCTAGTTTTATTGAGGTATGATTATAAAATAAAAAAAAACACATATGCAAAGTACACAATGTGATAATCAGCTATAAGTTTACACTTGGCAATGGGATCCATGATTATCATTTTACCAGTTCTTGCAATGTTGCTCTGGCAATCCCAAAACTCACTGTGTAGACCAGGCTGGCCTAAAACTGATAGAGACCCACCTGCCTCTGCCCCTCAAGTACTGTGGTTAAAGCTGTAGTACCATCATACCAAGAGGCTTTCTGGAGACTTCACACAAGCTTATGTGAACCCTGTATTGAATCATCTCTTGTATCTGCCAAACAGAATCCCATAGATGGGGTCAAGTTCTGTTACCAGCTTTAGATGATACAAGGGTCCCTGTGTGCCTTCAAGGCTGATACTAGGAAACAAACAAACAAATACAAAGAGCTACGTTCCTAGGGATCCATTTTAGAGCTGGAAAACCCTGTGGTGACACTCTAGGGTTAGCCTTTCTCCCTTGAAGAACTTACAGTCACAGTCTAGAGCTTTCTCAGCATTCTTATGCTTTGACCCTTTAGTACAGTTCCTCAGGTTGTGGTGATCCCCAACCATGAAATAATTTTCATTGCTACTTCAAAACTGTAATTTTGCAACTATTATGAATTGTAATGTAAATGTATGATATGCAGGATATCTGTTATACAACCCCCATGTACATACAGATTGAGAACCCCTGCTCAGTAGCCTTTTATGGTGAGATATTACCCTCAAGGTACCTTTCCTATTGTTTCAGAGCAGAGTGTCAGCTTTCTATTTGAGAGTGCAAATCTCTTTAACAATGACCGTTGCTTTCTTCATACTTGTTTTTTTTCCTGCAGTGCTAAACATTTTTCACATCTGCATGCTCTCTGTAATTATGAATCTGAGCAAAAGTAGTGGGTCACAGCTATGCCACAGCTTGGATGTTATCCCATCTTAAAGAGTCCCAACAACTTAATTCACTATGTTTGGCTCACTCAAGTGAGTTCGCAAGACATTGCCAGAAAGCAGCCATGTATCATTATCTATATCTGTATATGTGTATACATATGCGTGTGTGCATGTGTGTGTTGATATGATGTAAAAATGAATGACCTTTATCCAAAATCCTGATAAATTGCCCATTTCTCTCCCAAATGTCATGATCTAGGCTTCCATTATCTATATTTCTCTTAGCATTTTGGTCTTCCAAATTCTAAGTAGCATTGCACATTGCACTGTTTATAGGACTGAAGGATTATCTTGCTTGCCATTCCAAGCTTTCTTACCTTCTTCACTCAAAATACTTCCAAAGGCCTCTTGACCTCTTAGTCAGTTTTGTCTCAGAGACAAGTCTATTATCAGTACCATTTTCTGTTAGTTTCTATTTGTATTGCTGTGACAAAATACCCAGCAGAACCACCTTAGGGGAGGGCTTATTCTGGTTCATAGTTTGACAAGATATTGTCCATTATGATGGGGAAGGCTTTGGCAGTAGAAGCAGGAAAGGGTTGACCACATTGCTTCTGTAGTCAGGAAGAAGAGAGTGGCGAATGCTGGTGCCCAACTCATTTTCTTCTGTTTTCCTTTTTATTCAGACCAGGACACAGGTCCATTGGATGATAACCACAGGTGTGTCCCCTAGGTAATTCCTAATCTTGTCCAGTTGACAATAGTTAGCCATCACAATTATTGATGAGTAGAATCACATCAAGCCTCCATAACTTACCCATCTTATAAGCTTGTACCATTTCACGATCGTCTTCATATTTCTCACTACTACCTTTAATCCCCCAGTAACCACAATTCTGTATGATTTTTCTATGAATTAAACTATTTAGGGTTTTTTGTATAAGTGAGATCATGAAGTATTTAATTATCTTACTATGTGTGGCTTAGTTTCTTAATATAATGTCTTACAACTTCACCAGTATAGTCATCAAAGGCAAGACTTCCTAGTATTTTAAGACTAACATATATTTGCATGTACTACTTTTTTTCCATTCATCCATCTCTAGATGTTTGAATGATTAAGTTTCACTGAGTTTTTCAGGAAAAATAATAGTGATGGTGGATGGAAACTGTTTTGAGAATCAAGTGAAGACTGATTTGGTTATATCGTTTGCTCGACTATATTACTCTAGAAGTATTAGGAAAGACACATTGTATAGAGATGGATCAGGAGCCTAGAGAACATTTTTACATAGTTCAGTAAGAGAGGCTTGAGACTGAAATTGACAGAGGCAGCAAGGATGGATGGCCACTAATATTGCTAAGGTAGAGTTAGAAAATCAGAGCCTCATTGAACAGAGATTGGGGGCTGGTAACTGCATAAGCAAGGAGAGATGACGCTGATGTTATATTTTCTAGGTGGTACCCATTGAACAAGGATGCTGCTTCCTAGAGTAGGAGACCCTGGAAGGTAGGTAGGTTTTGAGGTAGGTAAACATGGAAGTCATAGACTTAATATAGTGAATCCTAATTATGTAAGAGCATAAGTATAAACCAAGACCAACTGTTTCTGTTTTATATGTGAAGAACCTAGGCCCCAGGCTAGTAACTTATACTTAGTTATGTATCTAGGAAGCAGTGGAGCAGTTTATCTCCTGGGCTGAAACCATCCTGCCTTAAAGATGATGAATGGCTTTATTTTGGTCTGTGTAGTATCCACATCCCCACTAGGCAGTGGCACACAAGTGTCTCATTTCAAATTATAAACAAGGACACCTTTCATTGGGCCATGAGGGGATTAAAATAAAAAGTTCACAAAGGTTTCTTTGAAAAGCCTCAGCCATTCATTTTGACTGCTTGCCATCTACAACATGCGTTGTTGTAGAGGAAGCCAGGGTGCTCAGGATTCACTTCTACTTAACCAGACATACACTTATTGAAGACCTACTATGTACTTGGTGCTTATGGTGTGTTATGACATTACAAACAGTTGTGATCCTTCCATGTGAGTTCACAATTAACGCCTCTATCAAGAACTGAATTCGGAAGGGGAAGGACAAAGGCAATTTCTCCCTGGGTGACATCATTATTAATTATTTTAGAGCTTTAGTTTTCACAATTAAGACAAATCACTTTCATTCTCCAGGATGAACGTCCATCTCAATGGCTTGCGATCTTACCTCTGCCCAAGCAGACACAGTGTTATTTGTTCCCATTGAAAATTTGCACAGCTCTTTGTTTGCCCTTGGCTGTCTTTCCCAAACCTCCCTGGCCCCACTAAATTGGATCCGTAGTATTGAAAGTCAGGGAAGAAAATAGGCTAGAAATCATGACCTGCCTCCTGACAAGCACAATCCCCCAGGAGGACATCAGGTCTCCTTGGAGAATCTGAGCCAGAAGGTAGATCAAATGCTGGAAGGAGGACTGGGTAGATGGTCCAATTGTTCAGAGGATAAATAAGGTCATCTCCTGGATGTTTTCCATCTCATACTTCTAAGATTTCCTGACCACAAGGTCTCTTCCGAGGCTGTTCAAGATGAACAGCTGCTTCTGGGTAGGATGGATAGTGTTATTCCAATTTTGGTCAGCTGTGCTGAAGACATGCGTTTCCTCAGCCAGTCGGCCCAGTTCTGACCTCTGATCTCCTTGTGTGGTTTGCATAATTATGGTGAGATTCTTATCCCATGGAACCCAGGACTCTTTCTCATTTCCTCTGCAACTTCTCCTTTTAAAGATATGCAGGAGATGAATTTATTTGCAATTCCTAAAGGAAGTTGAATCCTTGCTTCTCATTCACGTCACTGTTGTCTACTGTAGCTGCTGTTTGATCCCCATACTCAAGCTGTACCCAGTCAAAATTTAGAAACTTCACTATCCCTTTCTCTGGCCTCCTGAACAAGTCAGCGTTTGGGGACATGGCATGGTGACCTTCTAACCAAGGAGAGCATCCATACCACTTCACTATCCCTCCAGGTTACAACTTCTAATTTAGCTTACTTCCTCTGTAGGGACCATCCAAGAGAATTATTTCTTGCGTGAAATTATTTTTGGAGATTCTCCAAATCAACAAGCCCCTTCTCTACCCTCAAGGGCTCAGAGGGCTGCAGATTTGCCAAAGTTAATAATATTAATCTGTCTATCATACTAGAAATTCATTGTGTAGAGAATAAAGAGAGCTATTCTGTCCAGGCCCCACCCCGTGGGGCATTGTTTTCTTCTCTGCCATAATCCTGGGTAGTATTTTGGGGTACATCTCTAAATTCAAGGTTACCCCTTTTCCTAGGATCTTAAATCTTATGGTACCAGCAGTCATAAAGAACCAGGAGGCCAATATGTCCCTCAGTGTTTCTAGCCTTAAGGCCTGGCTGGCTGGAGTCCTGAGTCTTTCCATGCCTGCTTTGGTACATAGAATTCAGCTCTGTGGCCTCAGGAAATGGCTATTAGAAGACTAGTTCCTGCAAGTAGGCCGTTGAGATCTTTGCCTTTTGTTAGTTCCTGATCCAATAAGTGAAAGTTAGAGGGTCAGCCCAGAGAAGGAGGCTGCAGCAATGGTTCTGAAAACTGACAAGAACTTACAGGACGCCAACCTCCTTAACTAATGCCCCAAACGATGTGAGGTGGGACAATTCTAAGTCACCTTCTGCAGATGTGGAAATTAAAACAGTTTAAAAATTCATTCAAGATCATGTAGCTAATTTGTGGCCGACTCGATCCCACAGGTTTGGCTTTCTGAAGACAGTGGTGTTTAGCTGCTTATTCAAGTCTTGGCATTGTTAGCATTACATCCATTCATCAGTACACCACGGTGCCACACCTGCAGGGCTTTAGATCTTGCTCACTGTGGCAAACACTGGAAGGGATGCCAACTTAATATCCTCTTTGGACATGCGTATACCAGTTTAAGATCTATCTTCATATCAGCTAGAGGACATGGGCTTTATTAGGATTGATAACATGATTTAATGTAGAATTCTGTTATTTGTGAGACTTTTGTGAAAGAGAGCTGGGACATGAATCCTGCTTTAGTGAGTTTTGACCCATAGTTTCATAATTATGCAAACACCTTTCAAGGTCCCAGACTGGCATTGTGTTTGCTTAATATCACTGTTGGACATGTGCAAAGCATTAGAATAATTCTAATGCTCAATTCCCTTTAAATTGTCTATTTTAAGTACTTTTGCAGGACAAATAAATGTTTCTCGTGTAGTGATACTAACTTGTGTTATTTATTGAGTGTGGCTTATTAGCTATAGAGTCAAGTTAAAACATTTAAAAAATTTCTTAGTCTCTTGGATTACTGTTTGTGTCATTTGACTTGTTGCTTACTAATAGTATCATTCAAATTCAGAATCCTTCCTATATTTTTTGTCAACAAACAGCGCTGATAAAAATTTTTTGTCTTGTAAAATGGTTCATTCGGCCTTTGTGTGAAATATCTTGTTTCTGGATATTAACTGACTTTGTGATTAAATTCTTAAGTTGAATTCAGATATTGGGATGATCAAATTAATGGAAGAACTTTAATCTGTTTTTACTCATGAATTAAAATTAAAAATAACTTTGATCTTATTTCAAGTGTATATGTATAGGCACATATACATCTTTAAATGTTTATTTTCATAAGAAAGATTTTCTGCAGTGATGCCTGGCATGATGTTTTGCTGGCATCACTTCCCACTTTTTTTTTTTTTTTTTTTTAGAAAAAGAAGACATTTAATCTAAGAAAGAGAATTCCTTTCTTAGACAAATAGATAGATAGACAAAGCAGATAGACAAATCTACTGTGAATTATGTTGCTAATATAGTAAGAGTAACCATTGGTGGTAAAAAGATGAATTCTTTAAACATTAAAAAATGTTAGGACTGAAAGTTGAAGTAAAAGTGTGAAATTATATAGTGTCAGTGAGTTGTTTCAACTAAATTATGTACAATATAGTCAGTATAAAGATTTATACAAGTAACGTTGTATAGACTCGACAGGATATATGTAGGAATACGTATGTCTATAAGATACATACATAACTGCACAATTGGTGAAAAAAAGAGGCCATGAATTGGGGAGAGCATGGGGAAAGGGTGTATGAGAAGGTCTGGAGGGAGAAAAGTGAAGGGAGGAATGCTGCAATTAAAATACAATCTCAAAAATAAACAAAAATATTATTTTAAAAGAAATCTAAATACCATGCATGTAATGATGAGTTTTATGACCTGCAGAGGCTTCCTTAGAAAGCCTGCTAATAATAGCTCAGTTCCAGGATTTGGAATAAGGCTTAAGTAGGATTTCATGTGTGAAGACAAATAGGTGGACTGTGACTGATGTGAGTTCAAATTCAGATGCTGGGACTTGGTGGCTCTGGTTAGCTCACTTAACTCATAGGATCACAACACCTCATCTGTGAAGTTGCCTGTCCAGCTGTGAGGCTTGAATGAGAATGTTTGGGAAGGATGCAAGGAACAAGTGAGGGTCAGAGCTTTCCCAGAAGAGGTAATGCCTCTTCTTCCTCTTTTAGGGATGTGTAACACCCTCCTAGAGAAAGGTCTCACAGATCTTCTAAGAAAGGTGACCATGTCTGTTGATTGATAGCAGTAGGGCTTTTGCTGCCTTTTTGGTAAAGCAAAACAGAGCTTTAAAAAGTTTGCTGTAATTCAAGACCTTCGAGTACTCAGAGGACTTGAAAATCATGTCATAGAGTTTCTTTATTATGAATGGTTTGAAAAATACTTTTTCAAAATTTCCATTTTTTTTTCTTTCTTTCTTTCTTTCTTTCTTTCTTTCTTTCTTTCTTTCTTAGTTTCTTTCTTTCTTCTCCTCCTCCTCCTCCTCCCCCTTTCTTTCTCCTCCTCCTGTCCCTCCCCCTCCCCTTCCCCCTCCTTCTCCTCCTCCTCCTCCTCCTTTTGGCTTTTTGAGATAGGCTTTGATATAGCCCAGGCTAGTCCAAAACTTATTATGTGGCTAAGAATGACCTTGAATTCCTCATCCTTCCCACCCCTATCTTCCAAGTAGTGGGATTACAGGCATACACCATCAATGCCCAAACTCAGAAAATAATTAAATCCTGTAAACCTTTACTTTCCTTTACTGGTGGAAAAATACAGACTAAAACTTATTTTCTGAACCTTTCTACCAAAGGGGTTCGTAGAGTGAGAGTCTTTTTCCTCTCTCTTGTTTTCTCCTTTAATTCAGAGGGACTGTGCTCATTACTAAAAGTTAAATGCATAACACCACAAATGAAAACATCATGATTTTGTTTTCTCAGAATCATCTGGAAATTCTATATGACTGAAAAATGACACAGAAGATCATCCCAAAGTCATCTTTGGGTTTATTCAGTCTATTACCAGACCTAGGCACTTCTCCTCAGACAGGCAGTTAGCAGACTGGATAATGTGTATCTTGTCAATTGTATCTGATAGCATGGAGAAACAACCATGTCCCATACTTGTATTAATTTTTACAGTTTATGAAGGGCTGGCCTGAACCTTATTTCATTGATATTAAGGCTGGCTCAAGGAAACATGGGAGGAGTTACATGGGGAGGGAGAAGAGATATGATGAAAATACATCAAACTCACATGTAATATTAATTTTAAAATCCTGGAAAAAAGACAGGTGAGTCTGATGTATCAGGGAATCTGTGATAGCTGACTTCATGCATTAAGTTGACTGGATCAGGAAATAGCAATGCATCTGCTTGAATGGATGAGATGAGTGACAGATAGGAGGGTTCAGCATAGCAGGTCACTTTTTGCCAATGTACACCGACATTAGCTATTTTGTTCAGGGCCTGAAGAGAACAAGAAGAAACTTACCTCCTTTTATCCTCCATGCTTTAGCTGAGCCTTCTCAGGTCACTTCTTGTGACTGGGTTGGGGTTTACATCATTGGCTTCTCCAGTGTTCATGTTTTCAACATCACAATGAATTATAACACTGGCTATTCTGGGTCTCTAGGACCAGGAAAAGTCTCAGCTTCAATAACCTCATGAGTCTCCTCCTTTTAGTAAATTTATTTCATATCTGATTTGCTCTGCCTCTGTAGAGAAACCCAACACAGACTACATGAGGCTACCCATTTACTAAGATATTTCTTCAAGCCAGGGTTTCTCAACCTGTGAGTTACAACCCCTCTGAGTGGGTTGAATGACCATGGGAAAACATATATATCACATTACAACTCGTAACAGTAACAAAATTACAATTACGAAGTAGCAACAAAAATAATCTTATGGTTGGGGTCACCAGACCATAAGGAACTATCTTAAAGAGTTACATCATTTGGAAGATTGAGAACCACTGATCTAAACTAAATCTGAGATGGGCTCACTTGGAATTTAAATGAGGAAACCTGTCAAAAATTCCATCCAGGAGTCCAAAATCATTAAATCTTTCTGAATATACAGGATATCCACATGGGAAGGACCTGAAAGAACAGGAGGCCCATGACTCTGTTAGAAGAAGGAGCCATTACTTCAAGAAGCTCTTGGAGTTGTCAAGGTGCTAAATCAAGATGAACATCCAGACCCCGTAATCACTAGCTTATGGTACTTGAAAGAAATTCTGCCACCGGAAGGACCACCTGGTTCTTCATGGATGCCGCTGTCTTATTTCCTCTTTGTTCATCTTCTCTTCTAGCCTGGCTAGTTAGGATGTCCCCAGGAAGAAAGCATGCTGCATACATGCTCTCTGAACCTCCCAAGAAAGCACAAGGATCAGGCATGTTCCTCCCCTCTGTCCTGCCTCCCTTTGGGGCTGAGATGTCTTTAAGGGCAGGAAACTGTGGCTGCCTTTTAAAATTCATAAACCTGAAGCATGATGGGAACTTCAAACATGAGCGTGGTTACTTGCTGCCAATGGCAATTTTCCAGAGGGGAGTGGGTGGGTGCGGGGTGACTTTGAGATAATACCAGGAATGTCTTAGAATCAGTGTCTCTGGCCATCAAGGCTGGGGGATTGCTCGCTCTGGAACCTTTTATGCCTCTTTTAATAACCAGTTGATGATTGACCATGCATATGAAGGGAAAGATTAAAGATTTCTTAACAAAAACTTTTGGCCTGAACTTCTGGCATATATATTTACAGCGGCCAATTATGTGAATAAACGTTAAGAAACAGGGTTTGGTAACATGTCTTACTCCATCTTGCTCAGGCAACTAAACATGCATTTTTAAGCAATTATAGCATTGGCATTTTTCATTCCTCTATTGGCTATGAGCAGCGCATGTCAGTATTAGGAAGATCTCCAGGAGAGAGTCTATTGTTATGGGGTCAAACTGAGGCAGACATCTGTTTGGAAGACTCAGGCTCATCTCTCATTTCCCCAAAGCACCTCATCAAGGTTAAAGAAGAAAAATTTGGCTTCTCCTTTTATGTCTCAGACTCCTAAATCTATCCTGAACTGCGCAATTGTGTTTTCTTGAGAAGTCAGAGCCAAGTATGGATCAGGTGTCTTTGCTTTACCTGGCCCTGCTGATGGCAATAATCAAGTTCAACACTTAATTGTCAAATTTCCTGTGTTGCCTTTGTGCTGTTTAGACGGGGTTCCAGAATGCTTGTAAAGACTGGGCCATAAATAAAATAAGATTGCACACAGGGGTTTGGAAAATGGAACTTTTACGAAGCCCCAGACGCAAAGCAGAGGGACTTCAGGGTGAAATATTTAATTACTTCATCATTGGAAACTAATTACCAATCGGGGACTGTTTTCATTTCAGAACAGAGATTGATTAGCAGGATCACGAATGCTCTACTTTCCTTACTACTGATTACATCTTTCACAGAAGAAAAATGGGTTCGTTTTAACAAGCTCCAGTCAAACTAGACACAAGCAAAGTTCTCGAAGAGTGATTGCCCAGGATTAGTGTTATTCAATAGGCAAAGGGGTATTGAGTTCAGGGTTTTTCCTAGTAGACTATTAGAGATAAATTTTGCATTTGGGATTTCCTCTCCTGCGATGGGTGAAGTTGTATTTTTCATTCAGGAAGTTAATTTGTTTGTTCCACAAAACGTTTCAATCAATGTTATACATGTTCGGGTCTGGGGCCTTGAGGCTAAGCTTTGTCCCAGATACTGGACATAGATATATTGTTTAAAGACAATGTTTAAAAAATTAGGGCCTCTATAGCAATTTTGTGATGTTGAAACACTCAAGCTGTGGCTACTTGGTGGATCATCAGGGTGCCCAGAATCAGATTCAGATGGGGCAGTACATTTTTTGGGTGTACTCAAAATGCCTTGCTGGGCATCCATTGTTTAGGCTTGCATCTTCTTGCCATGATGTCTCTATGCCACACAGGTGCTCACTTGCCTTGTGCTCACTTACCTTTGCCCTTGTCTGTTCTACTCTGGGGAAAGATGGGTTTAAATTAGTGTGTCTACTTGTCTCTCTAAAGATAGAAAATATGAAGCATCATTTCAGAACCCAAATTGTAAATGGGTTGTGGGTCTTGAAATGCTGCTGCTGAGACAGCTAGTTTTCCTGAGGGGTTGGCAGACCCTGCCATGGGTATTATTATCATGGCATTCTCTAATGCAGTAGGGGCAATTCCAGGAAGAAGAAGGAAACACGTATTCCAGCTCTGGATCTACCATTATCAATCAGTTAAGTATATTTTTTTTAATTTACCAATGAGGATCATATGACATAGGGCATTAAAGTACTCAGTCTTCAGATAAAAGTAATGATCTTATTGGCAGCTATGATAGATGATACACATGATGACTTATAACACAAGTTATTGCGCCCTTCCCAGTTTCATTCTATATTAGAATCAAGATTTCTACTTGGAGATGGGGGCAAATTCTAGTTTACATCCTGAAAGTAAATGTGATTGTCTTTTAGACTTGTATATGCCTGTATCAATAGCCTCGCGGACTTCTGGCTTACCTGACTTTTGGTGGTTGTCTATGAATAAGCCTAGGCTAGAACATGACTTTCTCTGAGAAGACACAATGAGTATTTGACTTAGTCAAAAAGAGTCACTACTAACTCAAGGAGGGATTTGAAATTGAGCATGGGAGCTCAAAAACACGGACAGTAAAAGTTTTCTCAATTCACAGCTCAAACTCCAACTCCAATGTATAATGAATCTGAGGTATTCCTGGCTTAGGTTTGTCTGCTATGACATGAAGTGTTTTTTTATGGCACACTCAAAATTTTCTCCTAGAAGCACCATGGTTTAATAACAGAAAACAAAGAATAATATTATCCTATTGTCATTCTTCAGCATATATCAAATTCATATATCTTTGGGCTTGAGTTATTGACTTAAGGCTTATTAACTATCATTAAAAGTTTAGCTTGGGATGAGGGCCAAGTATCAACTACTTTCTGAAATGCCCTAAACATATGAGTGCCATTTTGTACTGCATGTTTTATGCAAAGTGATGACCTCGGCATTGATGAATATGATATCAAAATATCGGTAAACTCTGAAAAATAATTGATGATGTTCTGTCCTATATTATCAAATATTCAGTCAAGATCCACTTTTTAAGTAAAGCTAAAAAGCACATGCATCTCATTAGTATGCAAATCACTGTCTTCTTTAATAAACGGTAAAATTATATATACTACATAATTATTTTAAAATACATTTTAATATAATACTTTCACTAATTCTTTGAGTAAAATAAATTCATGGTTTGTTATCAATGCATACTTGATTGGTATGACCTGTACATTTAACATCCTGTAAAGGTTCTTGGGTGATAAGTGTTTTGATCAGTACAAGTTTAAGAAGTGACAAATTTACCAAGTGTCCCGTGCACCTGCTGGTGACAGGGCAAAGGGTGAGGTAAGGAGGATGATAAAATCCAGAAGAGTGGGGATCCCTTTGGTTCTTATTTCTCTCTGAGGCAACTTGAGCTTTGTGACTCCAAGAATCAGTCTTTCAATAAGCCAAAAGGTAATTTGATTCTCTATTTTCTATTTAGGTCAAAGGGACAAAGCAGGGTGTGTGTGTGTGTTGAGTTTGTGTGTGTTTATGTGTGTGTATATATACTTACATATCTATATCTGTGTCAGTATCTACACTTATATCTATATTTTGATGAGTCCATTTAGTGTAGCACAAATATATTTGTGTTTAGGACTGACCACTTGGGATTAGATAATGTTTCAGCAGGGTCGTCTTTGGAGAAAGCTTATCCTCTTAGAAGACATTAATTACCTGTAGCTCTAGAGGTAGGGCTTTGTGAGGTTAAATTTCCCCACCCACATTGGCACGTGAGCTATTGTTGTCATTGTATAGATCTTGTTATTAACCCAGATGGTTTTTAATCCACATCAAGTTGACAGCCAAAATTCAAGCTTATACACAGAGTCCAGGGTATTTATTTTGTGGGTGGTTGTGGTATCTTGCAAAGAGGATTTGGGGGGTAAATGGGAAGTGGCTGAGACAGGGTCTTGTTTAGTTGAAAATGACCTTGAACTTCTGTTCTTCCTGTCTCTACTTCTTCAGTGCTGGGATTAGAGGCATGTTCCACCATGCCTAGTACAAAAGGGGTTCTTAAAAAAGATTCATTTGAGCAGTAAGCGTTGTCTACAACTTCCATTTTTGATAACTGAATTTTCATGTTTTCTTGTGTTCTATAATGTCTAGAAAATCCGAGTGTCAGGGTAGGTTTTACAGAGGATACTGTGTGAAGCTCTTTTGTACAGAAAGTGGAACTGAGAGATACTTTTTTGTTGTTTTTTAAGAAGAAACAAAGAGGGCACTTCCACAGTGATGTTATCACTGACAGAAGTCAGGACAGGAACTCAAACAAAGCAAAATCCTAGGAGCTGATGCAGAGGCCATGGAGAGGTGCTGCTTGCTGGTTTGCTCAGTCTACTTTCTTATGGAACCCAGAACCACCAAACCAAGGATGACACCACCCACAATGGGCTTGGCCCACCCCAATTGATCACTAATTGAAAAAATGCCCTGCAGCTGGAGAGAGACACTGTTTTTAGCTCTTGGGTTTTGGAGGGTAGATATATTTAAATAATGGCATTTACAGAATTCTTAAAGATTTATTGCCTGGCAGTGGAGTTATTCAAATTACATAGAAGTATCTCATTTGGCCCTTACAGTAGTAGTGTGAAATAGGTTCTACTGATGTACAAATGCTACAGGTGAGATTGATCTAGTCTCCCAGCTTGAAAGCATTGAAGCTGGCACTGATCCTCAGCCACTGAGGTTCTTAACCTCTGCTTCCCCTGACTCCCATCTGCTTTCACTGTCATGATCCCAGGACCTAGCATCTGCCCTGGCCCCTGATGCCTTTGAATGGGGCTCTTGCCTTTGAAGGTCATAGTTTGTGTTGGTGTTTCCTTCAATCACTGGCTGTGATTGGATAGTAACATGCGCTTGTCAAAGGTATTTAGGACACATAAGCCTGTGAGGACATGTTGAAAGGGTTACCAGAAGCTCATTATACTTGCTGGTCATGGGGCAGAGGATGGATCAGCAGTATGCATGGATGATTATAAAATCAAGGAGGGCAGGAGCAAGCCACTTTTTCTTTGACTTTTCTGAGTCACCTAGACTTGGAACCTCCTGGAATTGGAATTTCAATAAATAAAAAAATGATTTGCTTCTGCATTTTTTCATTTGTGTGTGTGTGTGTGCGTGTGCGAGAGAGAGAGAGAGAGAGAGAGAGAGAGAGAGAGAGAGAGAGAGAGAGAGAGAATGGTTAATTACACATTTTCTTTAGTAAATGGTACCGACACGAAGTCTCTCATGGGATGTTTGCATCCTACTGGAGAGATTGTGGCTCACTTTTGCTAGACATAGAAAGCATGGGCCTGTGTGTGTGTGTGTGTGTGTGTGTGCACAAGGGAGAGAGAGAGAGAGAGAATGAGAGAGAGAAGAGTTTCTGAATTGTGCTGGTCTCCTGAGTCCTTACACCTGCCTAGTTTTCCCACCATAAAAACATTTCTTAAGTTGTGGCTAATTTTTTTGGGAAATTACCAATAACAAGCAAATGTACCACCAGGAAGGAAGCACATTAACTACCAGAAGACCTTGGTACTTAACACAGGTTACAGGATCCAGATTGTGAGGAAGTAAGATTGGAAGGTAAAGGTGGAAAAGGGGGTAGACTGTCCCTAGGGTAAAGATCCTGGGTAAGGGAGCAAGGATGGCCATTCATGATATGTTTGCTCCCTGATGACGTAGGCACTGCCACCTCCTGGAGGACAAGAGGCATGCTTTGCGTTCCTTTCCTGTTTCTCCCAGGTCCTGCTCTGAATCCTTCTGTGGAAGGTGTTCCATACACATCGAAAAGCATTCTGGGTGAAAAATGAATGAAGAGAGGAATAGACAGCCTTTGCCTTTAATTTGCCTCCATCACTATGGGAGTGTCCACAAAAGATTCACCAGGAGAGGCAGGGTAGAAGCAGAGAAACAAGGGTAACAAGGGTTTACCAAGCACAGATCCAGGTTGCTGTGCTGTGGCAGGTGTGGGGGATGTAAACATTTCAGTCCCATTCTGCCCTCACAGAGGGGAATGCTTCCTGAGAAGCTGGAGAGACACACTGTACTATAAACAAGTCACATAGTTGAAAATGTGTGTGTTTGCATGGCTTATAGCTCGGCAAAAAGATCTCACATACTTCCTGATAGGGTGCACAGAGGACACACCATCAGTTTTGTAGGCCCCGAGTGTACAAAAATCTAGTCAGTTCTCTTAAAGATGTCCTGCTCACATGATATTGGATCCTGAATGGCGATCAGGAAAAGAAAATGAGCAAAGCCAAGAGACATTTGCCAGAGTGGACCTAATGAGACGATAGTAACTCGGAGGATAGAAGCTGTATATCAGGTAATAGTGCTGTAGCAAGGTTAATTCATAATTTGAGTGTCTACACTGTAGGGTACAGGACAGTATCCTTGTTTTAGGATATGTGCAAAACCGCTTAGACTCAGTAGTGCTTCATGTGTGCAAGCTACTCTCAAAGGGTTCAGAAAGGACTTAGCAAAGAACGATGAATCAGATGTGACAAAGTGTTAACTTGGGGGTGGGGGTCTAGGTGAAAAACACATAGAAATTCTTTATATTAGTTTTGCAACTTTTCAATAAATCTGAGTGACTCAATTGTTTCAAAAGAAATGGACTGTTCATAGTCCCACATCTAGGAGACGAAGGCATCATAATGGCTCAGGATTTTCTGCATTCAGATCTTCACCATAACATTCCAAGCCTGGATAATATCAGAACATACTGGGGTCCACATTGGCTGACTGAGAATTACATGAGCTGAAGCCTGGGAGGATCCTTGAATAGTATAGGCCCAAGGCAAGCGTGAAATATGTGTCAGCTCTTATACAATCTAGTCCAAGATATAATTGCCAAATGTTACTTATAAAGTAGATACACATCTGTTGATTAATTGTCCTATTTTGTCTAATGATTTATTTTATTAATATACAATCACAAGGAATATTGCAGCCATAAATATCACACGTATAGGTATATATGTATAAGCTCAGGCCAAGAAAAGTCATGAAGGCTCCCTAAGCCCGCCCCTCTCCCACGCTGATATTTGGAACAACCTGGAGCTGATCCCTGGTACCCTGACAACTAATCCTGGAGGAAATTCTTCTTTGCAGGTGCAGCCAGTATTACTGTCCCATTGGCCCACTTAAAAACCGAGGGAAAGAGGAATTTCCTGGGACAAAGTACATTCAAGAGGCCTTCCATCATCCATGTTGTTATCTCCTTATCCACTGTCAAAACCTGTTGTGGTATGAATGCGTGTGGTTGGGAGGCAGGACATATATTCTTCCAGTGGTTATAAACTAATTCCTTGAACTAGTTTTATAAAGTGGTGGCCAGACTCCAGTCCTAGAGAGTGTAAAATCTCCATGGCAAGGAAATTTAGCTGGCAGCCTACCTCAGGGCCTTAGAACATCTGTCAGAAGAATTTCCTATATCTGCCACATACCCTGTGTATGATTACAGAATAACCAACATTTGGCCATTTTGGAAACTATAGATTTTCTTGGAATGAGCCTTAAATTCTCTTTATTCTTCAGTCATTCATTGTCTCTCTTTTTAAAAACTCATAAAAAACAACAGGAGTTTACTGAGTAGGCTTTATCAGGACTTTGGGGGGAACTGGAAACTGGATTTCTTTCTCCCTGTGCCCCATGATCTGCCGCAGGGCCTTAGTCTGACAGATGTTATTTTTCTAAAGTGATCTCTGGCAACCCCAATTTGGAGGGAAAGCACCTCTCAATTTTTTCAGGAATCATAATAACTTCTCTGTATTCGGTCACTACTTTACAACGAACACAGCTTTGTATGAGACATTTCTCTTGAGTTTCAATAAGTACGTGGCTGGGGTGGAGGACGATCTATGATTCCTACATGATAAAGTCAGGGGCTTTCTGAGACTAAAAAGACAACTCATTAACCAGTGCTAAAAGATAGGCATGGCACGCCACACTTACAGACATTCCAACTTCACCGTTCTATTGGAGAGCTTAGACTTTTTGGCAGGGCCACCTATAAATCATCATTGTGCTTATCCATCACCCTGTGTTCATCAAAGCCTCCCTGGCCTGCTGAGTTTAAGCGTTTCTGGGTTCTCTCTCCAGCAGGAAATCTGGAAGGCTTAGGGAATATGGGAACCCTCAATGAGTTGTTTAAAAAGACAGGAAGCTGGAGAGTAAATCTCTTGCCAGCCTGATTATAGACTAGTGGTAAACTGTTGGAGCTGTGCTGGATAGAAGCTCTTAGTTTAAACCTGAAGTCTTCTCCATATGTATTTCTCCATATTAATTATATGAAATAACATGTTTCAACATAGCACTCTCATACATGTACTTGATGTGCTTTGACTATGTTCACCTTCTGTTACCCTTCCTTTCCCCATAACCATCCCCTTTCCCATTTAATGCTTTTGAAAATAGATTCCAGTAGGAGAGAAAATGTGGTATTTGTGTTTCTGAGTCTGGCTTATTTCACTGAACACGATGACCTCCAAATCTGTCCATTTTCCAGTGAATGACATGATTTCTGATCTACTTTATGGTGTAAATTACTCCATTATGGATGCATGCACAACATACTTTCTGGAGACATTCACCTGTTGTTGATAGGATAACTGCATATCAGAACCATTCAGGTCAGAATAACTATCACTGTGGAAACATACTTTAGTAAGCCTGCAGCAAAAGCAACAACAACAACAACAACAACAACAACAATCTTTTATTTATTGCTGATGGGATTAGCTCATTAAGGAAACCACTCCAGAGATTCTTGAAAGAAATAAAAATAGAATTACCAAACACTCCACGTATATTTCAAAGTGAAATGGAGATTCATTCATTCCTTCAGCTATGGTGTTTCAACTGTGGGCCAGGTGCTGAGCTCTGGCTTCCCGGTCACCTAGGTGAGAGGCTGAAGTCTTAAAAATTCTAGGATTTCCCTTCAGTGCCACTTTTTAAGGTCTGAGTTATGAAGTAGCTAATCTGATACCTGGAAAGTTTCTTACATCGCTGTGTTAAGAAAGAAAAGCAGATCTGAAAAACTTCCCATGGATTGCAGAGTATTCCTTAAATATGGATGTTGTCACGGTAACAAGGTTGCTAATGGTGTTAAAAATCACTTCTGAGGAGTTGATTATTATATTGCTCCTTCATCCTCAGTCTCTCATAGGTGGTAAGATAAAAGTGCAATGAATATAAATGCAAATATTATATATGAAGAAGAACAAACTGAAGCAGCTACAGATTGCCTTTTTGCCGGTGTTTCTATCATTTTAAGATACTTGTTTCCAACAGTGTTTTCTTAGTAGAGAAAAAAAGAAGGTCCTTTATGTTTTTACGAGTGACTTACAGAATGCTTGACATGTCCACGATCCTGGAAAGTCAGATAAGTCGTCTCTTCCTCCAGGAAGCCATCTTGGACTCACTACTTAAACCTAGAAACAGCCAATCTCTTTGGCTAAAAACAGATAGGCTTATATTTACTACTTACACTAGGTTATGACTCCTCCGCCCATGTGGTCTCTTGTCCTCTATATGTGTCTTACTCAGCTTTGCATTTTCAATTTCTACTGCAATTCTTGGTGTGTTCTTTTTGCATTAGAAAACATTTCTGAATGAACAGATAAACAGCTACCAGTTCAAACAAGACTTGGCTTATAAACACGATGAGAAGTGAAGTCACGGAAATGTGGTTCACTTTTGCCATAAAGAGCTTACATACTGCACACAACAACATGGGCTCCATAGTCTGAAAACTCTTTTGTGATTATCCCCATAAAACCCCCATGGGCTAGAAGGGACTCTCACGACCTCAGGCTGAAACGGGTTCCTATCGTCTTTACATCACATCTAGCCTATTTTCATTATGGGAAGGATGACTTTGTTCATGGAAGACAGGAAGGATCAGAAGATGGCTCCTTCCCCAGGAAGTCTTCAAAAATCACACTGACCTTTGGGAGTTCCCACCAGTGTATAGAACATAAGGACTCAGTATAATATGGGCATATTTGTACAGATTTTTTAAAAGAAAAGATTAAACATGATACAGTACTGGAAGTGAGCACGGAAGATTGAAGCCCTGGGTTTTATGCTTTCCCTTGCTACAGGGGATGGAAGGAATATTGTTTCTCCTTAAAATGATTTATTTAAATGGGTAGGCTAGAATTCTACTTAAAACCCAGTGTCTGAATGCACCTGTTTAAGTCAGCTTCTTGTTCTCTCAGGTATTTAGGCATTGAATTTTCCCCATTAGGGGAGTGATTGACACTGTGGTCCTTACAATAACACATGATTATAACTCTGCAAATGGCAATTACATTCAATGGAAACCAGATGTTTCTTGGAATTTGACTCTTCTGGTTTCTTGGTGAAGTAGATGAATTTGTAAAGTAGAAAACCACAGTCATTACTCAGATGGACTGTACATGAATTAATGACATAATATCTAAATCATATATGGTTGAAAATAATGATTAACTTAAACTATCAAGATAAGCTAATGAAAAACAGACTCTTAAAAATTAAAGATGTGTTTTCTTCAATATATTTTATTCATATGCTAATCACAAAACTAGCCTGTTTTGTGTGTGTGTGTGTGTGTGTGTGTGTGTGTGTCTTTGGTCCCAAGAAAGAAAAAAGAACTTGTTTAAAAAGAAGTCTTTTTTTGGTGGTTCACATGTGGGAAAAGGTGGACAACTGTGATGGTTTTTTTTGGCTAGCGAATTTTTCTAGCGTCTGAAATCAATCTTTTAAAAATATATTGTTGTTAAGGACAGTTAGCAGTGTTTTATGCTGAATTACACACGTTATATTTCCAAGGACATATTTGACATCTGAGGGACTGGCTTTTCATGTGTGTACAAAGCATGTCCTCTCACATACAACTTCTTTCTCTCTCCTAAGCCTGCAAACAAATACTTGTACACATATTCATGCATGCACAGTCTCTCCCTCTCCTCCCTCTCCCTCTCCCTCTCCCTCTCCCTCTCCCTCTCCCTCTCCCTCTCCTCCCTCTCCCTCTCCCTCTCCCTCTCCCTCTCCCTCTCCCTCTCCCTCTCCCTCTCCCTCTCCCTCTCCCTCTCCCTCTCCCTCTCCCTCTCCCTCTCCCTCTCCCTCTCCCTCTCCCTCTCCCTCTCCCTCTCCCTCTCCCTCTCCCTCTCCCTCTCCCTCTCCCTCTCCCTCTCCCTCTCCCTCTCCCTCTCCCTCTCCCTCTCCCTCTCCCTCTCCCTCTCCCTCTCCCTCTCCCTCTCCCTCTCCCTCTCCCTCTCCCTCTCCCTCTCCCTCTCCCTTTCCCTCTCCCTCTCCCTCTCCCCCTCCTCTCCCTGTCTCCCTCTCCCTCTTCCTCTCCCTCTTCTTCTCCTCTCCCTATCCCTCTCCTTCCCTCTCCCTCCTCTCTTATCCATACTGCATTCTTGCATGCATGTACACACACACACACACACACACACACACACACACACACCATTCAGTGATGCCTCTGGCCAAGAAGGCAAATTGGCATTTCAAATCCACCCACACTACCACTTCAAAAGCTCACAGCCTTAGGTTAGCACCCCTCTGAGGTGGTTGAGTTTGCAAACCTTGGCCCATCATTTCCACTGTCATGAATTCTCAATGACATCATCACTGTAAAATTAGGAACTCTCTTTCTTTTCCTGCAGATGTGAAAGCTTGACATCGCATTCCATGGTCCCGTGCCACATTTCATCAGCGTTCTTCCTTCGCTTTCTCCAAAGCCCGTGGCCGCATGTGGCGTGTAGATTGCCAGTGCTGTTTGGGATCTCATATCAAATGCTGCTACTTAATCCCAGGCGGCCTTCCCCAAGCCCACACCTGCAGCTCATTGAATCCTCCTGGAGTACAAAGGGCTGATTTACAGCACGAAGGATCCAGGCACTGGTTGCAGCTGGAGCTCCAGCAGGAAAAGGAAGTTGTTCATCATCTTGTGTGCATTTCATTAACAATAGTGTACCCGATATGTAGCTCATAGAATAATTTCAAATCACTGACAGAGAGCATTATGGCATTTGGCATTACTAGGAAAAATACTTCAGGATGGGCAAATTAAACGTGAGTGTGAGGTTTCCATGTGACCCCCCTGGAACCGCACACACTGATTTACACTCGGTGGGTTGACCTTCTGTTGGTGTCTGATTCTTTGGGCATTATCCCATTTCTCATTCCTTCCCTTTGTCGTTGGGGCAGTCTTAGGGTAGAACTGGGATATTGTTAGCTTTCTGCTTTGTTAAAGGTATTAACAACCAGGAGCTTAGAGCAAGCTATGCTAAGCTAACCACTTGATGTATGTGTGGTTGGTGGGATGGCAGTTGGCATGGCAGGATGAGACATACAGTATGTAGATTTCTCTTTTGAGCGCTCACATCTATGTGTATTAGTGAGTCCCAGTCTGATGCTGGTGATGAGGAGTGAGGATGATGAAGACAAAGAAGGTATGGATGTCAAGAGATTATTGTATGGTCTCAGGCCTGTATCCTCTGCAATCCAGTATCAGCCTCCAAAGAGGTGTTCCTATCCCCCAAGGAGCTGCCCAGTATTCTGCAACTCCACTAGTTCTATGGGAGTATCCTGCAGTTCAAGGATCTTTTAAGGAAATTGAAATCCTAAACCTAAGCTTACCTCAGAACCAAATCACTTCAGAAGTGACACAGGATGCTCACTGCATTTAGGACGATGCCCTGCACGTCAGATGAATGATGCATAGAGTGGAAAGGCAAAGATGGATTTATGGTGGCCGTTGGCACTTTGTTTTCTAGAGAACAAAATCAATAAAAATCGCCCTGCTTGAGGGAGAAGGCACAGGGAAGGGAGAAGCAAATTTCTTTTCACTTTGTAATGGTAAACAAACCGGGCTCAGAGCTGTATCTGATGTGGCCGCTCAGGGCCTGGTTTCCAGTTTCTCTTGATGTGTCAAATGTATCCCTTATGTGAATCATGGTTTAAAAATACTTGTATGCAGTGGGTTTGGGAAATCAATAAGCTTTTATGATGCTCTTCTTGCTTCACGTAATTTCTGATTTCAAAAGAAACCCTTGTATTCCTTTAAGTTGTTTATATATTATGCGTTTCAAAACTAACAGCTCTTCCAAGAGTTTCCCCAGGATTGTTAGAGGTTATTTTGTTGTTGTTGTTCTCCTTTCTTGCTTGCTTGCTTGCTTGCTTGCTTTTTTGTCCGTAATGCTAGTGAGTTTGAAACACATAAATCGAAGCCGGATTTATAAAATGCAATAAAAAAAAAAAACTTCTAGGCACGAAAGATAAATATAACAATCTATGAGACCATACCAGCCTCTTCTAACATTGGAAAAACTACAGGCAGGAACATTAATGACCAGGATGTTTGGCATTTCCCAGGTTAGGGGCTGAGGCTCCCAGCAAGCAGCCTCAAGATGAGCTGTCCTGCCTTCCTTGATTTCTCTGAAATTCAAATCTAATTGCAGATTGGAACCTATCCATCCACTCAGTCTGTAAAAATAATTTTCCCTGAATATTTACCCAAAGTGCATTATTGCTTATACAGTTGTGAAAAGCATTTAGCACTTTATAATCCTCTATTTGCTCCTCTGTGGGCCTGGGAGTATACTCTCCTTACAGAATTCACAAATGCCTAGAAGGCTAACAATTTTTACAAAGTGTTCCTCATGGAAAACATCTGGAACGTTTCCAGAATGGCATTCCAGATGTTATGGTTTTAGCAGTCACAAAAGTGCACTGGTGTGTGTGTGTGAGTGTGTGTGTGTGTGTGAGAGAGAGAGAGAGAGAGAGAGAGAGAGAGAGAGAGAGAGAATGTGTGTGAGTGTGTGTTGTGTGTTTCCTGGTTCTACAATAGTCTGCTGCTTATGTGCACCGCTCTCCTTGCTTTACCTCTGGGACACTTTAGGTATGAGTTGTTTAATATTCGCTTCTGGACAACTCTACTTTAAGGACAATTACACATCTGGAAGGAGGGGAATCCGATGTAGACTACTGTAACAGAATATGCACCAAGAAGGGATTTTTAATTGGTATTTTAAAATTTATTCTTTTTTTCAAAACTCGAGTCAGAAAGGAGACTAAACACCGGTAGAACAAGTCTTGGATGCAGCATACAAGTGGGGAGAAAACTCTGGTCTTTCCATTCCCAATTTATACAAAATAATTCCCTTACTTGTCCCAGCTATGTGTAGAGCAAGGAATGAAGTATCAGGGGATGAGCAAGCAGGACTTAGAAGAATCTACTTCCAGGTGCTGCGTCCTTCTCGATAGGATACATGTCCAGGAAGGAATAAGGTACAAGTCATAGCTCTGTGACCTGTCTCATCTCCCTTTCCACTCTCTAGATAGCAGCTTTCTACATTTCTTAGGGCATCTGGGAGGCATTAGAACTTACAGAAATTCAGACAAGAAACTAGAACTTCTTGTCTCTCAGAACAAGGCAATGGAAAGGAATAAGAACGAAAAGGAGGAGAAGGAGAAATCTCAGCAGGCTACCATGGAAGGGCAAAATCTCCTAAGGCCCTGGAGTTTTCTAGCTATGAAGCTGCTTATATCTTCGTGGGGAAAGTCAGGATCCATTTCCTTAACAAAGCAAACACATTGGGAACCTCCTCTGAGGTTCTCAAAATATTTATTGAGTGTCACATAGAACGAAACAGATTTTATAGTATGAATACCTTTGGGGGGGGGGGCACAGTGGAAGGACCGTGCTGCAGTAAAAACCAGGTGAGCATCAGTGGCTGGATGGTAAGTTGAGCATCAGTGCTGGCAGTGGGTCTAGGTAGTTGAGGAGAAGGAGGGTGGGAGTCTTGGGGGTAAGTGAAGAGGTCCTGCTAGAGGGGTATAGCTTGCACATCGATAGACTGAGAATATGAGGTTGGTGCTTGATGAAGGTTGAGGAAAAGCAAGGGTTGAGAGAGTAATGGGGGAGCAGCTTAGTCTGTGAGCTTCCTTCATCTCAATCTACACCTAATGCTTATTTTGCTCCAAGGTCGAGCCTGAGGTGTGCTATGCCTGCCATACTTTGCAAAGACACAAAAGCCTCTGGGGATCAATCTATCTTAACTTTCCATACTGTAGAGGATGCAGATGTTGAGCAGAAATGGACCTGTTGCCCTAGGTTTGACTGCAGGCAAACAATACTCCAAGAGACCAATTTGGGTGCAGCAAGTTACTACCTGTATCTAGTTCTTCACCTATGAAATAAGTAGGTGTTTGCTCCAGGCATTTTCCCCACAGCCTGTCTGCACAGCTCTGAATTCACCTTGCTAAGATCAGAATTGATGATGCTGTCAGTGAAGAGGTCCTAGAGTACACTAATGATGCTCTGGGAACTTCTCCATGGGCATGTATCCACTGCCAAGGCATCCATCCAATGTGTGGAGCAGATCTCCTATCAGCCCTAGGGACCTTATTTCCATTGTTGACTCCATCAGACTAAACTGTACCAGTTTCCTGGGTCCTAGAACAACTTCCAGACTTAGACAAACCATGACAGCTTGCCACCATAATTGAAGTGGTTCCCATCTCGTGTCTCTATCCAGGCAGTTGTAATTTTCCCATTCTTCCCAGGACTGCCTGTGAAAGGTTGGATTTCTGGTAGTCCTAGATTCTTTGAAGTTCTACTACACTGCTGGAGGATCATGAGGGCTGAGTCTTGCTTCTTCAGGAAGTATCAAGGAAGTACTTCTATATGTTGATGACTTTCTTAGTCCCCACTGACTTATTCCTGAGAGAGCTCACAGGGTGGTTACTGGAAGCTGCTGGGGCAGCTAAGAAGAGAGGGGAAGAGCACAGCACAAAGATGGAGACAGCTTCCAGGTCTGGATTCACGGCGAGTGCCAGCTCCCCCTCTTATATTGGAGTCTCCATATCAGTGAGATGAATCATTCCAGCTTCTCAGAGTTACTGTTTATAAAAATTAGTGCCATACATTGTGTGCACTATTTGATTTTTAAAAATAAGTTATGAATGGTGGCTCAGGCCTGTAATCATAGCACTTGGAAATCGGAGGCAGGAGGACTACTGTTAGTCTGGTGCCAGACTAGACTATACAGTGAATTTTAGTCCACCAGGGTTACAGAGTGAGACCATGTCTGTATCATGGGGTCTTAGAGTTACCGTTCAAAGTGAGCTACATGTTGTTTGGTCATTTTTTGTTTGCTGGTATTTTGCTTGTATATTATGGTTTCCAAATTTTGTGTTTATAGGTCTCTCTCTCTCTCTCTCTCTCTCTCTCTCTGTATGTATGTATGCGTGTGAATGTGTGTGTGCACGTATGTGTTCCTTGTTTTATTATTATTATTCTGATTCTCCCCTGAGATATCAACAGAGTCATCAATGGGTCTAGTCCCAATACCACTTTAACTCTACTCTTCTCTGCTTTCTTTGGATACAGGTACTTTTATGTTCATCATACCACAAGCTTGATTTCTGTCTCTCTGTCATTTCCTTTGTCCATACATATAAAAACAGATAAACACAAATAAATACACACACACACACACACACACACACAGAGAGAGAGAGAGAGAGAGAGAGAGAGAGAGAGAGAGAGAGAGAGAGAGAGAATTTACTTATTAAATCACATTAAGTTTCTCTCTGTAACTCCATCTTCTCAGACCTACCTTGCTTCCCTTCAGGAGGTCAAAGTTATTATTCTAAAACTTGGACCATGATATTTCCTGAGTCTAAAGCCTTTATTATCTCACTACTACTTCCGGGATACGTCAAAGTTGGAAACGTGGGGATTGGGTTTTTCTTATTCAGTTTGTAGTTTTATTTTTACCTTCATATGGGATTCTCTCTCTCTCTCTCTCACTCTCTCTCTCTCTCTCCCTCTATCACTTCACAGCAATGTTGTAAACTTCCAGTCCTTCACATGAGCATCTATTCCAGCATCAAGTGCTTCTTTATCCCTTGATATTATAGGGAATCACTAAGCTTGACTTCATCTCTTTGCTGTGTGAAAACAAAAGCTAAAGCCATACCATGCAACTCTGTGTTTTAGAGTTTAATTTTTTGTGTTACTAGGCTTTGTTGTCATGGTAACTCCACAGTGAGCTGCCAGATTTGGGTTGTACTAGAAGTAAAAATATATAATTGAGTAAATAAGCAATATCACTGTGATAGGAGGCTTAACATTTATCAACAGTTCACCAAGCTAATGTATCATGAATTGGGTCATTCCAAGAGCTCACATGGATACTGAGAACTGGGTGTCCAGTTTTTCTATGTAAAGTCCTAAAGGGTAGATTGGAACTTTGTCTTGAGAGAAGCCTTGGGTGTTCTGGGATGTCCCACTATCCCAGATGAACTCTAAGTGAACTTTCTGGTATAGAACTCTATCTTTCAATAACCCCAACCTACAGATCTAAAGAGATTTCGAACAGTTTTTTTTTTTTTTTTTTTTTAAAGAAAATCAGGTGAAATGAATGACATGTCTCTTTTCTTGTGTTATATTAGTAAGAGAATCTAGTTAGTAGGGTATACTGATGTCATAACAGTTCGGAGCATAGAAAAATGTTTTGTCCTCAGGAGTAGGTAGGAAGATTCTGAGGAAACTTCTAAGGAGGAAGTTGGATGATCTTTGATGATCACAGAGTGGAAAAGAATGGGAAAGGACTGCCCAACTGCAGACATTCTGAGGAAGAGGATAAGTCTTGGATGAGGCAGCAAGAACATGATGTAGTTGAGAACCCAGAGGCATTGAGGGTAGCCTAAGATCCAGTGAAGCCCTTGATACAGGAGGACCAATGATTGCTTTGCTGATTAGCACCACTGGGAAGTTCATAAAATAAAATTTTTTGAGTGAGTGCTTTGTGTCTCTGGACACATAGCAGGAATTTATAAAACGACTCCTCCGGGAGGTCCTTTCCTACTTAGTTGATACTCAGTGCTAGGAGGTCAGCGGTACCTATTGACAGACATGCTCTTTTGTTCCCTGAGGCCTTTTTGTAAGGCTTCTGAGGATGCTGTTTTCCTTCTTTTTCTGACTTTAGCACTCCCTCACCTCTACCTTCCCAATCCTAGTCTTTTCTAAGGCCTCTATTCTTTGTCCCTCCTTCCTCTACTTCTGAGAGCCTTGATTAGAGCTAAACCCACAGAGTGAGCCCCTCAGCAGCTGTCTTGCTCTACTCCTCCCTGAAAGAGGCATCTGGTTCTCATTCTCCTCTTGATGCATTGGTCTCCACTTTCACCTTGCTCTGTTTATGTATATATTATGTCTGTTTGAAACCCTGAGCCCCTAACTGGCTTTGCACCCCTTTCCAAGTAAAGTAACATCCAAAGGAAATCAGAAGAGAGCTAGACAGTTTGAGAAGAGTTTGGGTAAGCTTCAAGCTCTAACATCCCATCTGAAGGAGGTATTACTAACCTTTACCCATGAACAATTTGTGTGGAGTCTAATGCCAGACAAAGGAAATTCAACATTCTATGTAGGTTAGGTGAAGACTAAAAGTCTTCACCTAACCTACATAGAATGTTGAATTTTAAAAAAGTTTTCACCTAACCTAACTTTTAAAAAAAAGATTTATTTATTTATTTATTTATTTATTTATGATATGAATGCTATAATTGTATGTACACTTGCATGACAGAAGAGGGCATCAGATCCCATTTTAGATGGTTGTGGGCCACCATGTGGTTGCTGGGAATTGAACTCAGGACCTCTGGAAGAGCAGCCAGTGCTCTTAACTGCTGAGCCATCTCTCCAGCCCCAGTGAGGTCTTTTGGCCAGAGCATCCACAGCCATTATGATATTCTCAATGGGATCTGAGGCTGTCACTGAAAAGAACCTCAAATCCACCTCAATAATCTTTATATGTGTTTACTGTGGGAACCTCACACTTAGCAAGAGGAAACCCAACCTTGGAGGGTTGTATACTTGTTGAAGTCACTGAGTCAGAACAGAACCAATCAGCAGGAGTGTTTCGTACCATCACACTCCGCAGTTCCCAACATGGAAGACTAGTCTCCTTCTTTCACCTATTGGAATGGGGAGCTATTGAAAACATGCTGACTGAAAAGTATGCTTCACAGTATTAGCCCCCCACCCCGCCCACCATGTTCCTAAAGTGAAAGTTTGAAAGCTATTAACCAGCAACATTCAGAATAGTGGAAGGAGATTCAGTGTGACTTTGGGAAACCTCTGTGTTGGTTCAGTTTCAAACTAACTCAGTATGTTGATCCATCTCTAGTCCTTCGGTCTGGATGCTCAGTCAGGACTGGCCTTAAGTTTTCTCTATTCATCAAAGCCCAGATCTGGAGGTACTCACAGAAATGTCCTCTGTATTTAGAGTACTGCTAGCTCTTTTATTCTTTGGTCTTCTGTAAGAATCCTCTATAAGAATCTCAACCTACCTTACCAGAGGCTATCTTTGAATTCTCCTATATATTTTCCCATGGTAAGACATAAACCAGGCATTCAGAAAATGTCCTGGGATAAATGAATAAATGATCACATGACCTTGAAGATATCTCAACCTTCTTGGATACTTACCATCTTTCTCACTTCTTATGCCAACAGAACCCCAAACATCCTTAACTCTCTAAAATTGATTTCTAGCACAGCAGGCTGGGATGTTTTCTTGGAATTTTTCTAGCTATCTTAAGTGAGAGGAAATGGAAAAAACCCATTTACTTAATTCTAATTTGTCAAAGACGTTATTTGCATACTAGTGCCCAAAGAGAAAACAGAAATAAGCTGATTCTGAATGGAGGGTTCAGACATAGCAGCTGCTATTCAAACTGTCCTCTTTCCAGACTGGGCACATCTAGTTGACTCTAGTTGTTCATGGAGTCATTACCAGAGGCATTTACTATTGATTCTCAAACCAGGGCAGACCTAGGAACCCTGTTTTGGTTTCAGTGGTCATCTCACCTTATCCTCAGTTGTCCCTGATACTGTGATCTTTTTCCTGGTGGGTTTCCTGTAACCAACTCCATCTGTTCTTCTTCAAAGCTATCAGTTGCCTTCAATATTACCAAGGGATTATTTTGCAACTCTCCTCATGTGCTTCTTTGCTAATTCATGAGTTGGAGAAAAGTTGGAAATGAATGTTGAAACAAATAGTAAGAACTTCTGGGAAAGGCTTATACTTTGGATATTTTTGAAAACTTTGAAATGTTTAAGGAAAGCTTCTAGATCATAAAACATAGGTTTCACTGAAATCAAAGAAAGTTTTCTTGAAATTAATCTGAAGAGTCCTTTATGAAACAATTTTAGAAAATATCTAAACAATAGCTAACAATAGCTAACAATCTAAAATATCTAATCAATATCTAACAATTTCTTTTGCCAGAGAAATTCCCAAGAAAGTCAGAAACAAGACAAATACACGGCTTCAAGAGGAGGATGAGATACACCACTTAGATCTACTCTGATAGTGCAGGGCTAAGTTCAGGTCTTGGGCTCCCATGGCTCTGGGGCACAGTTCTACTGTTTAACTATCTTTTTATTCCTTGACTTGTTAATTCTGTGCTCCTCAGTTTTCTCAACTCTAAAATGGGGACAATGACAGTAATCCACCTTCAGAGGTTTGATGACTGAGATGGTTGTGGAAAGGTAAGCCTATTTGTTATGGCTTCCAAAAGGCAGCTTAAAAAAAAATCTCTGGGTGGTGTATACATGAAGAAGCGGCTCAGAGGGTTATAGACCTGGCTATGGGCAAGTAAACTATTTGACATACATTTTGACTTTCTATTCAGCTGGTGAGTCTTGTTAGATCATCAACCATCCTGCAGTTTAAACCTGATATTAGAAATGTTTGAAACATGAAAAACCAACTGCAAAAAAGATTTAGTATCCAGCCGAAGTCCACAGGGTAAGTGTGCCATCTTCCTGACAGTAGTGATCCTATCTCTCAGAGTGACTCAAGCGGGGCATCTTCTGGAACTTTCTATTCCAGGGTCAGCTTCAGAAAAGGTGGGATACAGTAATCACAGGAACCTCCTATTTTTATTTTCTTCAGTAACCAAACTCAAGTAGGTGTATAGGAGGAGTCCAAAGCCACTTCTGCGAGGTGGCCTTTGCACAAGTGGGTGGCACTCTGCATTTGCTTTCACAGCAGGGAAGGTTTTAACCTTTCATCACCAAAAACTGCAGCTGAGGCCATAAGAATGTGGCGAAGTTAATTCCGTGGGCCTTGGTTCACAACATGTAGCATCCAGCTTTATAAATGAACCACATTAGTTTTCCACACTCTGGTGGCTGACAACTTCCTCTCCACCAGGGAGGCCGCCCAAGCTGCTGATGTGAGAACATAAACATCTCTGACAGGTGGAAGTCTTTGCTGGGCCTTCCAGCCAGGTCACAGACCTGGCAGCCAGATGGGATCAGTGATGTCAGATAGGCGAGTGGACCAGTGATGTCAGACAGGTGAGTGGACCAGTGATGTCAGACAGGTGAGTGGACCAGTGATGTCAGACAGGTGAGTGACTGGCAGACGAATGAGCTGTGAGCAGCCCTTTGTTGCATCTAGGGAGCTCAAGTTTTGTTCTCATTCACTTATGAGAGAAGACTCACATCTGCTAAAAAGAGGCTGTCAGGCTGACACCTAGACCTCTGGAGGTGAAAACCTCAAAAGATGAGGGCGCCAGTCTCCAGCCTCTAGTGGCTGTGCAATTTCTAGCAGAATAGCTCCAGACTCCGTTCCTGTGAAATCCACCTGACACACTACTAGAGGTTCTAATGTGGGGGTGTGATTCAGTGATTCAGTTCTCTCTCCCTCTCCTTCTGTCACTGTCTCTCTCTGTCCATGTCTCTCTGTCTCTGTCTCTCTTTGTCTCTGTCTCTCACACACACCATTTTCATTGAATGCATGGATGCATGGAGAGATAGAGGAAAGAAGACTATCAAATCCAATTTCCTCTTTCTTGTTAGTTTTTCAAGACAGGGTTTCTCTGTGTAACTCTGGCTGTCCTTGCCCTCTGTCAACCAGGATGACCGTGATCTCAGAGACCCACCCCTCTCTGCCTCCTGAGTTCTGAGATTAAAGGTGTGTGCCCCAGCCTTTTTATGTTTTTGTACCTCCTGCTAGCCTACTTTGATGGATGAATTGAGGGCATCTTAGTCCTCCTTGTGGCACATACACTGTGGAGAGTAATCTGGCAAGTACATAGCTCATAGTTCATGTTGTAAAATTAATGAATGCAGGCAGAGTTGATACTGTCACACTGAGGTTCCAGCGCCCGAACATCTCGGTTGTCCTCAGTTTATTTATTTTGAGATTCTTGTACAGCATTGACTCTATCCAATTTTTATCTTATCTGTGTGCTTTTCTCTTTCCTAACTTGTGAGGAAACCATGTCAGGAGGGAGCACTCACTCGACAGCTTTCCTCTTCCCCGAGGAGATGGAGCTTGAATGATGGAGCAAATGTTGTATGAATTTGCCTGAATTCTTCACCAATGTTAAAAAAAAAATGTTACTAAGGGGCATGGTAAGATGGATCACCAGATACAAAGTCTTGCTTCCAAGCCTAATGACCTGAGCTCAATCTGTAGAATCCACATACAGAGGGAAGGAGTGAACTCTTAAAAGTTGTCCCCTGACCTCCACACCCAGGTGGGTACATGAACACACAAACATGTAACAATCAACAAATGCAAAAACTTTAAAGTTGCAAGTTTTGTTTTTGTGGAAGAAATAAAATTTTATGTTAGGAAACTTAGACACTACTATAAACAATGGTGCTATTAAAGTTTAAAAACTGATCCCCTGTGGGAGAATTTTAATTTTATTTGAATTTAACAAGATAAAAAGAAATAGAAGAAATGGTATAGCTTCTAAACAATATGACTTCACTGTACTGGAGTTTACTAAGTACATTCAGTTCCCTCCTTTGCCAGGGATACAAATATTGGAAGGCTAATGACCTGTGTGCTTTAATACCCTTCATGTATGGCACTCTGTATTCCAGTTATTAAAAATCGAGTCATGGGGGCTGGAGAGATGGCTCAGAGGTTAAGAGCACTGTCTGCTCTTCTGGAGGTCCTGAGTTCAATTCCCAGCAACCACATGGTGACTCACAACCATCTATAATGAGATATGGTGCCCTCTTCTGGCCTGTAGGATGCATTCAAACAGAACACTGTATACATAATAAATAAATCTTTAAAAAAAAAATCGAGTCATGTGCCAACGGATATCACCGATGTCTGTCAAAGAAAATACTAATATTTATTTCTTCTATGATGAAATAAACTTTAAAATGTACACTGATTATTTTGTTACTCTTCTATAAAGATTGAAGGGCAATGTGATTTTTAAAAATTCTCCCAAAGTATAATAATACTTTGGAGAAAGGGGCAAGGCACACTATGAAGAAGCTGAGAAACTAAGGGAGATATTATAACCTTGAGTGCATGTGTGATACCAGCGGATCACTGTGTTCTTTCCTGACCTCTTGAACAAGTTTCGATGTATTTATTCTTGCATAATACAGTAAATACTTCGCCATGCCTAGTGTGTCCTAAAGTCAGACAGACTACAATGCACTTTGTTTATAACACTATTGTGGTTTGGGTGAGGAACACAGTGGTTGGGAGTAGGTAGTTTAAAATCCTAGGACTGACATAAAGTGAAGGAGATTTGGAGTCAGAAGGAACTCTCATCCTTTCTATAGCAGAGCTGTAGGAGGCTTCCGAGGGAGGCATAATGCAGATGATTTCAGGAGCAGGAAACTGAGCTCCACGAGGTTACGTGATGTTTGGGTTTTTTTTTTCAAGCAGTTATTAGAGTGTTAGATTCATCAAATCTTTTCATTTTTAGCTGCAGTACTCTCCCCATCATCTGGGCTTCATCTTTTCCAAACTAAACATTCCTAGCCATCAACATTAGGTCTTGGGGTCATGGTTGATACTGGTGCTTGTTCTCAGCACTTACATTGTCTTTGATGTATACTGGACCCTTAGGCTAGTGAGTGTTCTGCAGTTCTGCAGATGCAACCAGCCCTGGAGGTCGAGATAGACTGGTGCAAAGTAAGAGGCTTAGGGAACCACAGGTTCTACTAGTGCCAGGCAACAGATGTATGAGAAGGTTCCAACTGTTGTCCCCCCTTTCAATGACACCCTTGTCACTTATAGTTAAAAAATGGAGGCAAGAAGGTGCTCTTGGCCATCCAGCCACTATGTTTTCTTAGGCAAATCATCTATGCCAATCAGAGAGTGTGGGCACAGAGCATGTACTAAGCCTTGGAGCCTCGCCTTTGCGTCTTCACTTTCAACACCAGCTTCTTGTTTTTTAGCAAAGGCTACAAAGCGTTGCTCAGGTTTCACCCTTTCAACATCTGAATGTCATTCCTTTGGCTAACGGATTCTTTTCCTCCCTTTTTTTTTCACTGGGTGACGACAGGAGAAACTGCTAAGGTTTTTTTTTTTTCCCTTGAAGTTGATTTAATGGTCCACTTGTAAGAAGCCACATAGCAACCACTCTGTTCTGAAGATTTGGAATTTATTTGGTTCACCTTCTTAGATGCCTTATTGAAATTGTCTTCAGAATATGTCTAAAATGGATGTTGCATGCTATATTGATGGCATCAGACCTGGAATTTCCATCCAGGTATTTATTTAATTGTCTCTTCTAATTCTTTCTTCTGACACTCAACTTGAAGTTTACTTTTGCCATTTTGTTGGAACCCCACTCCACTCCTGCCCCAAACATTTAACTCCCCTCAGCTCAATCCAAGACCAACCTAGAAGTTCCCAGTTTGGCTCTAAATCAATACCAGACTCTATGCTATGTTAGTAATGGCTTATACTTCAGGAGAGAAGTTTTCCTGAGTGGTTTCAGAAATGCAGAGAGAAAAGCAGCAGAGAGTTCATGATTAGGCACTAGTAATTATTTCTGCAAGCAGGTGGAAAAGATGTGGAGAGATGAGAAATTGATTGTTAGAATACAAAATAAATATTTGAAGTGTGGTAGACAGTCTCAGTCTTTCTAGATTTCAGTTGAAGTCCATTCATTTGAACTTGGTCCCAAACAAACATGAAAGTGTCTGTGTCATTCAATAGGAGGGGCAATCCACTGACATGTGCTGCTTCTTGGGGCCTTTCTCCACAGAGACCTGGCTAACTTTACAAAGGAGTGCATCTCTATTCCTGAAAGAGTCCAAGCTCCATCTTTAAACTGTGGAGGACATATTAAGAAGGTATAGATCATGGGCCAGATTTTACATTTCTTCCTGTCAGATTCTATGCTATATAATCTAGCCTTTTAAGTTTAATTTGTTGGAGACAAGGTCTTATATAGCTCATGTTAGACTCAAACTATTCATGTAGCTGAGGATGACTTTGAACTCTCAATCCCACTGACTTTGCCTCTGACTGCCTGGATTGTAATCATGCACCGTCAGACCATCATGCTCAATTTTATGCAGTCCCAGGGTTGAATCCATAGATTTTTGAATGCTAGGCAAGCCATTCAATCAACTGAAATACATCCTCAACTTCACACCACGTGAAATCTCATGGCAAACTTGAGTGGATAGCCTCTCCTCTGTATGTCAGTCTCTTCCTTTGTAAAACTAATGGTATAGAAATAGATGCTCCTGTGGATCTTGTTCTATTTTACTATAACCATAGTAAAATAATTTACAATAGCATTACACAAAGTTTTGGAATCATAAGTAGACAGCATCTTAGAAGTAATCTTGTCTGCTTTCCTGGCTCGGTTAGCCTTTGCTTAAAAATAATGTTATTTCTCAAAATTCTGTGGGTTGGCGCAACAGTATCTCCTTTGCTTTCCTTGGCCTTGATCACGTCACTTCTTTCAGCTGGAGGAGCAATAGGCTGGAAAGACCCAGGATGGCCTCACTCACAGCTTGAGAAGCTCATGTTGGCTCTTGGTTGGGAGCCCTTGTCCTTTTCCATATGCCCTTTTATCTTCAAATAGATTGGGCCAGCTTTCTTATACAGCAGACTCAGTGTAGCACCAGGAGAGGAGGAAACAGCAAGGCTTCTTCAGACCTAGTCTCAGAAACCACCAGAGTTACCTCTGATGCAGTCTATTGGACAAAGCCAATTATCAAGCCTGCCTAGATGCAGAAGAACAGAAAGTAGACTCTGTATATAGCTGGAAAATTGTCAAATTCATGTTGCAAAGTGGGTCCTTTGAGAAGAAACCTGTGGCAGACATCTTTACAAGGCATCTAGCATCCTTGCTAGTTGGTTAAACTGAGCTCACAATCAGATCTCAGCTATCTGAACTGCTTTATTCTGGGTCCATGTTAACTATAACACACTGTTCCAGTGGTCCTGGGACATTAGTACATATTAATTGTTATTAATACATTTCATCATTAATAAAGATGAAAATCATTATTAATCAAGTATAATAAATATTACCATATTTTGTATTCTGGAAATTGCTGGGAATTTTGGTGCCCTCAAAGATGAATAGTAAGAGACTACCCTTTCCTTCAAGCACTCTATGATCTATACTCAATGGAGCATTCAAAGCAGGCCAAATAACCAAGTTGAACAGGGCTCTATCTTACTGTTGTATTTCATATAAGAATATGCACTTAGGTGGAAATGAAACCCCTTTTTACCTTGAGTTCAATAGGTATCATCATATATCTTTTTCAGAACAAGTGAGGTTTTTTCCCCCACTTTGTACACTCTCCATGGAAGGTTTAATACACAAAGAAAGACAATATCCAAATTATCGTAAATCCCTCTGCATTCTGTTTCAGCACAGAGGCCCCTGTGAGGCCCCATGGACCTGCAGTGTTGTACTTACTGGATTACTGTTTTTGTCCTTTAATGGGGTGCACTCAGGGTCGAGTTTTATTATATGCATCTTAAAAATGTAGAGCTGAAGTTTCAGAGAGGGAGGTTGAGAGGTGACCTGAGTCAGGGTGGGACATTAACCCCATGACCTCTGAAACTGACGGCTCTCAGACACTACTGCCTTACAGAGGGGAGGCCATTTGGCACCAGGAGGGAGACAAGATGACTCCCTGGTGTTTCATTTTAAGCTTTGAAAGGTTAAACTTAGGCTTGCCTTTGCCCTCTAACCTACTAAGGCCACTGCATAGCAGAGACCACCTTTAGGATCCTCTACCTCCTCTTCTGAGACCTTAGCACTTACCATCAGGGACTGATGTTTACTGGTTGTCATGAACTGTTGTACCCATACCTGGCTTTCAGGAAGAAGTCAGCTGCCAATCATTGACGCTTCAGTGTGAATGTCAGTTATTGGATAAACCTTGATTTTTTTTTTTTTCAAGAAAAGCAATGCTTTAGGCATGGGGAGAGTCTAGTTACCAGTAAACAAAGATTTTCCTGAGGGCTCTGAGTTTACATTTAATGTCTTTTGTACTTTGTATCCGTTTAGAGTCTGTGATTTTTGTGTAATACAGTTTTTAAAAGGGCAATGACCAGCAAAAACTCTGCTGATTTTATTTATTTGTTGGTGGAAAAGAAAAACAAAACTGATTCCCGGAAGTGGTGGATTGCTATGCTATACAATTAGTGGCAGAGCTGAAATTCAAACTTCAATCGACTGGCCTTTAAATGACCAAGTTTGGCCCCTGTCATTCATTCTCATTCTGAGAAATCTGTCTACCCAAAGGTAGACAGGTTTTCACTACAGAAAGCCCTACTGCTACTTTAAAATGAAGAGGTGATGGTGGAGCTTTTGATAGGATGAAGGTGACTAAGGAACTGTAGGGAAATGCTAGGTCATTGTTCCATTGGCCATTTGGGATGAAGCACAAGGAAGTGGCCTTGAGAAAACAACCCTTGGACAGATACTTTGAGTCTTGGGTTTCAACTTCCAGAAGGTTGTGTACTGTGTGCTATTGGCAACTCTTCCTCTTCCCCTTTTAAAAAGAAAGACTGAGAATTAGTAACCTCTGAGCATACCTGAAGTTGGTCTAGACCTAGTACTGAGAAAGACACAATCCTGACGAAGCAATCAGAGTGAGCCCAGACATGGAGGCATGAAAGGTGGTGGCAAGATTTTTCAGGGACATCAAATAGGCCACCCTGGCTAAGGATGATTTATGTTGGCAAGGTTTAATAAAATAGGGCTAATAGTTATTTTCTTGACATGAAAAAATACGCTTATCAGGATCAAGAAAAGAATGTTCCCTCATAGTTAACTATTGTTTAGGAGTACTAGAAATCGCACTGACGTTTAATATTCCTTGGGCGCTGAATACTTTACAACATTGAATGAGAGCAGCTCTGGTTATTGCATGGAAATGTTAAAGTGCTTATGATAGCATTCCCAAGAGCAAGCCAGGCAAAATCTCAGCATGAAGAAGGAAGACAGGTCATTAACAGCTGGTCCTACCTGGAGAGGGACTTGGCAACTGATGGCTGCCAAGAGAGGAATAGTCAGTCTTTGTTGTGGATACAGCCTGTGGAAAGGTACCCATGATCTAGTAAATAGCCCTAAACCTATTACATATTGTAGTATAAGTAGACTTAATGGGTTTAAAAAACAAACAAATAAACAAACATGAAATTGGGGAGGGAATAATGTGTATGGGGGGGGGAGTTGAGGGGAGAGAATGGGGACAAACCTGATCCAAAAACATTATAGCATAAGTGAAATGTTCAAACAACAACAACAACAACAGCAACAACAACAACAACAACAGAGAGTTCCAGGTTTCTTTTGCTTGTTTGTTTGTTTTGCTTTTTGTTTTATTTACTTATTTTTTATTTTTTTGTTGGATATTTTATTTATTTACATTTCAGGTGTCATCCCTTCCAAAGAAACCCCTATCCCATCCATCCCCCCTCCTCCTTTTTGCTTTTATACCATTTTAATTATATGTAAGTATTAAGGTCAATTATCTAGGTTGAGGAAATAGCAATATAATAGATGCAAATAGTCAAGGAATAAGCAAGGAAATAAACAAAGTTCGGTGAACACTCCTGTGATCACTGTTTCTAAGGGCTTATTGTTTTTAACCAAAAGAAGCAAATGATTAGTGGTGGAATCTCAGGCACCAGTGGTGATCAAGTAGAGAAAACAGTTTTAGACAAGAGCTTTCTGGGTAGTCTTCAAGGCTGACTTGCCATAAAGTCTAGTGTGTACTCAGGGAGACGTTGAGAGCAACACCCTTTCACTCCTACTTCTTCCTGATTGGTTAGAAAAGACAACTCTGAGAAAGGAGCTGGCCCATGAGGGCCACATCACTGGTCTACCATTCTTAGCTATGGAGCCTTGACCAGGGAGTTATTATCATATGAACTATATCTTTCTCTATGAAAATAGGTATAATGATAACTACCCTGTCTGCTTCAGAAAGTTGTCTTATGGAACAAGCAAAAGAATCTATGTGAATGTGTTTTATGTGGAAAGAATGTTACAGATAGGGGGAGTAGTTCTTGCCCAAACCCCTCAGTCCCACAGATCTTCAGTCTCCAGTGAGCTCATGCTGCTACATTCACCCTATAAAAGCACAGCGGTTTTTCTCGGGCACCCAAAACCCAAATTGCAGAATCCCATATACTCTAGAGTGTGCAGATTTGAGCATGACAGCCAGCTTAGAATTGCATTAGCAGAGCAGGTACTATGAACAAGCCTGGGGCTGTGGAATTTTTAAAAGGGACCCAACACCAACATCTCTGAAATAAATTGATTTGGTTGAAACTTTTCCAAAGAAATTACCTTAATTCTGAGACTAAATACGCTGCGTTCCAGCCCAAATGGACTTTCTTGGCCAACCCTCTAAGAAGTAAACATCGTAGTTTAACACGGAAAGGGAGGTAGAACTTGTAGTTTCAGCTCGCTGATGTCACTCCTTGCTTTTTGAGCCAAAGAACAAGAAAATCCAACACTTCCTCCAAGGATGAAGGCATGGGATGGGAACGTTACAAATATGTTTGTGGTTTCTATATATTTTCTCTTAAAGGAAAAAAAAGCCAGGAATTGAAGAGGATCCATTTTTCAGAATCTTGACAGACACATGTGCTCCTCTTGGAAAGAATCCCACCTGGGATTCTTGGCTGTCTTGTCACAAAAAAGTCTGTCTTTATTATTATTATTATTATTCCTGATTTAAAAATAAGAGGATCACAGAGTGTTTAAGCCATGGAATAACTTGTGCTGAAGCAGATTTTAAAAGTCGGGCCCTGGATAAGATCTTGGAATCTGGGTACATTTGAGAGTTGTGATGAAAGGAGAATTTGCATTTTATTGATGCAGAGGTGGGAAACCCAAAATCTAGAGCATGCTAACATGCCCCAGAGCAACAGTCTTCTATGAACAAGGTTCTACTCGACCGACCGAAGCTCCTTTTGGCACCAGTGCCTTCTTTATTGTACTTGAGAATAAAGTACTCCTTGATAACAAAGATATATTCCTGGGAACATGCTTTAGTCCTGAGGTCTCATGCTGCTTGGCAGTGAGCATGCTAATAATTAAATGACAGGGAAGGAACACCTCATGTCATTCAGTGAAGTGGCTTACTGACAACTTCAAATGGCATCGAACAAATCAAGTATTCCAAGGCCTTCTCCTGGGAAAGCAAATAAAAGGGTAGATTTTCAAATGTGCTAGTAGATTGCTATTTTGATCTATCTCTTGGAAATTCCTGCTGTGCATGCAAAATACTTGGGTAGATTCAATCTGATTCTATCAACCTGAGTGAGGTGTCTAATTCCTGCCAGAGGTTTCTCACATCCACAGGGAAGACCGGAGCTGATTCTTCTCCGTATCCACAGCTCCCCCATCCCCCTACACTTAGTGAGTATTGAATTAGCATGGACCAGTTGAGTGAAGATGTTAGGTTATATGTTGGTGGTAGAGTGGGTATGGTATAGATGTGGAGAAGGGACAATCAATCTTCCTGGAGTGCAGAGAGGAACAAGGTCAAAGAAAGCTAAAGAAAGCTTCAAAGCTGATATTTGATCTGAATCTTAAAGCAAAACACATTGTGCTGAAAAAAAACCTGATCATCCATTTTTCTACTTTCAAGTTGTGTAGTTCTAGTATAGCAAAGAGAGATACTAGTATGAACTTAAAGTGCCCACGTTTCCTTGAATTAACAGGTGACCCTTGAGTACAGTAAGGCTCTGGGGTGCCTCCTTCTGTGTCATAGAAACTGCTGTCTGCCTCTGGGCTGACCTTAAAGCTCTGCCCTCTGGCTGGTGCTCCACTCGCAGGAGCTGCCTCACCTGATTTCCTGCACTGCCCTCTCTTGGGTCCTTGGGACAAGCTGTTGTCCTTGGCTTCCCTCCACCTCTAGGGTATGCAATTACTCAGAAACTCCCAGCTGTTCCCAAGCCCCACACTGAGTTCCCAAACAAAACCTGTGAAAACAGCTGTGGTGGCAACTCTGGCCACTGCTGGCAACAGCAGGATGTGCAGTGCACCGGCAGACTCTTGAGGCCCAGCTGCTCCAGATGTGAAGGGAGCTGGGACAGACACTGTCTTTGGGATGTATCCAGGAAAGATCTCCCTGGAAAGTCTGAGGTTCCATGTTGTTCTTTTTGACTCCATCCAAACCAAATGGAGCCAAATGTTTTCTGTCCCTTTCTTACGGGTTAGCCTCATGCCTCTGTAATCTTGAGGCAGGAGGAAGGCTCTCTGGGTATAAGAAATCTCACATAGGTGTGATCAGTACATCCATTACATTTTTGTATGGGGAGCATGGTGTCATTGTGAGATCTTCTTGTCTTCCTAGCCTCTTACCCTTGGTTCAATCATCTCTACATTTGAGCTTGCTTGTGATCTCTGTCTGCAAGACTGTCACCCCTATACTTCCCCAGTTCCTTACCTCTTGTCTTTTCTCCATTTCTTTGTTGTTTCCATCCTTCTGAAGCATCCTATTCCTAGCATGTCTTTCTAAGGCAAATATGCCTGACAACATGATTCCCTTACTCAAAGTGTGAGTTCAGCTTGCTCACCTTAGGATGCCCTGATCTCTTCTTCTATTAAGACCATTCTTTCAAGACCTGGGGCTAAGGCAACTGGGGCAACTTAAGCTTGTGCCTCTATACTCCAAATGCGCAGGTGTGCTTTGAAAGAGACACCCCACTGTGACCTACATTCCCCACCTCATCTGTCCTGGAACCTACATCTAGATTTTTGAGGTAGGTAGGTGACAGAGCCAGCCTCTAAGGAGGGTTGCACCTTCTTGTTAGGCCCCATTTTGGCCCTGGTTTGGGTCTTGTGGACAAACCTGAGCCTGGTTCAAGTTTCTGCAGCCTTGTGGGGGAGCCTAAGACTGGCTCGAATTTTGAGACCTATCTCAGTCACTTCCATATTGGGGTGACTCAGCAAGTCCTGTTTGACCCTGCCTCTGCCCCGCCATTGCTGATGTAAAGCTTTGCCAATGGCCCTATCAGTCACCCCATACCCTCCATCACTCTTTCCTGCCTCCTGCGTCATCTCATCCCACCAAAAATCCCCCTCCCTATGCTCCAAGTTTATAAAAGCAAGAGGCTGATGCAATAAAGTTGAGTTCCTGCTTCGGCAAGACTCCCAGTCTGGTGTGTTTCTTTTGAGCCATGGACACTCTCCATCCTGCTCAGCCCTGGAGAAGAGGCCCAGTGGGACTGGGACCTCTCTCCTCTTGCCTGGTCTTGATGGCAAGGAGCCAACACCTTCTCTATCACCCCTTAATTTCTTTGCTCTCCTCCTCAGCACAGGAGCTGCTGATGGCATGACTGTAGTCTCCACATCTGTCACTTGGATTAAAGCACTTTGTGTTAAAAAAAAATTTTGTTGTTAGGTTTTGTGACAGAGAAGTATTTTGTTATTTGCTTTCTTAAACCATTAGAAATTGGGACTTTTTTTCTTTTTTAAACTTGTGTACTATATTTACATCATTCCTGGCTGTACTTGCTCCTTCCAACTCCTCTTATGCCCCCTCACCTTAAATCTATGACCTCTCTTTAAATTTTCATTGTTACACACATATGTAACAATAACACTCATATGTGACACTAAGCACACACATATATGTAACAATAACACATATGTATATGTAACAATAACACATGTGCAACAATAGCACATGTAGATGTATAATGTATGTGTATCATACACACACACCCCTTTATAAGACCCACTATGTCTATTTAGTATTGTTCATATGTACATGTGTTTAGGGTTGACCACTTGGGATTGGATAATCTATTAAGGAGCTTTGCCCTGGAGAGGATGGATTCTTTATCTAGGTGAAGGACCTTGTTAAATTTCTCCCACCCATGTCGTCATGTCAACTGGTATTGTCACTATACAGGTTCTGTGTAGGCAACCATCTTGTTGAGATTATGTGTGCAGCTTCCCTATCATGTCTAGAAGACACTATCTTCCCCAGCTCTCTAGGGCTATAATCACTTTACCAACTTCATGTTCACTGTTATTGATGGCTGCTATGTCTAGGCCACACATACTGTTCTCTATACATACTGCTTCCTGAACTAGGTGCATTCTGCCCACTCTGCTTCCTCTGCATTCAGCCAATATAATACTGCTCATTGTTCCAGATGTGGGGGGAGCACTTCCTGCCCATCCTATTTCTTGTGGCAGTTTCAGGGCAAGATGAGACCCCCTTTTATGTCTCTTCTCTCACTCTCTCTGCTCTTGTGTTCTCTGCTCCCTCATCCCATAGTGTGATATTCCTAGTGTTTTTCACATCTTCCTGTTGCCAACTGTAAGTTATTAGACAGGAAAAAAGGACATTTTAAGAAAATCTTTGTTAACTCATAACACCATGAGTTAACACTCACTCAGCATCTTACATTTAAAATCACTTGGGTTTTATAGAAGTGAAGATTAAAATAATAAGTCAGAGAGGATACCTTGATGAGGTACCACTGTAGGAAGAATTGAGAATGAGCAGCTCTGCTGCAGGCCCTACTATCTCTGCCAGATCCTCTTTCTGCTCATGCACAGCATGATAATGAAGGATGAAGTCCAGTCTTGGAAACCAGACTGCCAGGGTTTGAACCCAGGTTCTGCCACTTCCTGTGTGATTGTGGATATGGTCCTTCACTTTTGTGCCCCAGTTACCTCCTTGTGAAATGGACAATATCCCACCTAATTTGGTCTGTTTGAAGAGTACATAAGATTATATTTGTAAAGGACAAGGGTCACTTTAAACAAGGACAGTGTTCATATCCTATGGTTCACTTTCTTGTATCTTATCTTTCTGTACATCAGCCTTCATGTATTGAGCTATAATTCTAGAGTCTGGACAGTAGATTATGCCTGTTGTGTGTCTCCAACTGTGAGCAAAAGGCAGCCTGGCTCTTTGTGTGAGGTAATGATGAGACAGACACATACATAATCAAGGAGTTGTGTGTACTGTTAAGCCAGAAGAGGAATGAGCAGTGCCATGACAAGCATGATATAGTTTCAAAGACCCAAGATTCTACTAGGATTATAGCTTAGGAGAATGAATAACTTATAGAACATAAGACATCAATTACATAGAAGAACAATTTCTTAAGAGGTTTCAATGATCTATAATCAGTGTTCAGAATTGTTTTCTGAGGAGATGTGAGCAAATGTCTCTTCACCTCATAGAGGATGTCAATGACAGATCAAAGAAATATTTTCATCCAGGTGTAGTTTAATGAACAAGTAAGTACATTTATTTGGATTGCTTATAAGAACATGGGTAAGGGGCTACTTGTTGAGTATTGGTGCCTAAGAGCTGTGAAAAGTCCACCACAGCATTGATGACTACTCGTGAAAGCTGCATTCAGGGAGTTCCCTGTACTACCTGCAGGCAACTTGGCCACACAGAACCTCTTCTCATCAGCAGTTGTCACTGGTGCTGTTTTACTGAACTTTAACAGCTTCCTGAGACTTGTCAGTTTAGTTTACTTCCTGAGCTCTGTGAATTTGCTCTACTTTCTGAGTCTTAACGAGCTTCCATCCTCCCTTTGAAGTGTAGATATTTCCATTTGGAGGAAATTGTAACATCACAGGAGGTCAGATGAATGCTGTAGCTTTAGGGCTGAAAGACCATAGAGATTATATACTGTGTGAAGATAGGAGGGAGAGTGAGAAAATTACATGGAGTTGGAAGGAGGAAGTGGTTGATAGATATGGTCAAAATATCTTGTGCAAACATATGGAAATTTCAAAGGATAAATAAAATATCACCTTTTCTTATTTGTTTTAGTTATTTGAGAAGCTCATACAAATGTATTTTGATTATATTCACCTACTCCTCTAACTCCTCCAAGATATACTTTCTCTTCCCTACCCACCCATTTTCTTGTAATTTTTTTAACCCATTAAGTCCAATTTGGCTTCTCACATATTCTTGGATATGTAACCTTCCATTTGAGTATAGTCTTCCTACTAAGGGACATAACCTTAAACAAAACTTCTCCCAGAAGCTAACGATCAATTGCCAATAATTCTTCAGCTAAGGATGAGACTTCATGACCACAACCCTTCTCTATGCTGGAACTTTGTCTAGTTTGACTTTACATAGTTCTTGCCTATGCTGTCACAATGCTGTATGTTTGTAGTGATAACTCCCAAGCTGTGGCAGGTAAACATGGTTTCTTTGTAGGCAACCACCGACTCACTCTCTTACACTCTTTCTGCCCCACTTCTTAAATAATTTCAGAGTCTTGGGAGGAGGAAATATGATGTAGATGGCCATTTAGGGCTGAGCATTCTGCAATCCCTTGTTTTTTAATTTATTAACCAGTTGTATAGTGGGGGGTCTCTGTGTTAATTGCTTTCTACTGGGAGAAGAAGCTTCTCTGATAAGGGTTGAGAGATGTACTAATCTATGGGTCTAACAATAAGTCATCAGGAGTTGGTTTCATACTATGTTTCACTAGCAGAATAATATTAGCAGGTTCCTCTAGGGCCTATAACATGTCTGGCCACAGGTTCTTGACCCTATAATGATGCTATGTATGTGTTTTATCTTTTTGAAGGAGCCTTAAATCTAATCAGAAAATGATTGTTAACTTCCATGATGGTTGTGCCACTATTGCTTGAGCAGACACGGTTTTGCCAGGTTGATCATTATCGTACCTCCCCAGGCTCATAGCCAGATAAACTTGATACTAATTCCCCTCTTCAGTAGTATGTATAGCACTTTCCAACTCTATGAAAACTAACCAATAAGGATGAAGCTATCAGATACCAACTTGACTCCTCCATGTCTTACCATAAAGTTTTGGAGGTTCTCAAGAGGGAGGCTGACAGTTGTAGTTAGAAGACTCTGGATAGGTTTCTCTCCTCTTAGAACCTCTGTCCCCTCATCTGTAACGTGAGAGGTGATGGTGTCATCTTAATAGCTGGTGTAGCCATTAAAAAGGAAGTGAACACATATTGTACCTGGCATAGTTTAGATTCCTGTAGTAAGCTAGATGGTTCTAAGAGAGCTATTTCATGCTCTTGTCACTTGCTTCTTGCTCAGAATCTTCTTATACCTCTTCTCCTGCTGAATCCTATTCATTAATTTACTTATTTATTTTTGCAGGACTGAGTATTTAATGCAGGTCCTCAGACATGCTAGACAAAGCTCTGAGCTATACCCCTGCACTTTGGCATGAGCTTTGACTCAGTGCTACTTGAACTGTGGTTTGTGGTCAATCCTTCCACATGGCAGGTGTAAAAATGAAGTAAATATTCCTGTGATTCTGTCCCAGATGCATAATAACATGCAATCTGTACAGAGCTTCTGTGACCTCTTGCAAAAGGCTTGCAGTGGGAGCATTGGGAAGGGAAGAAGGTTGGCAAAACAGTTTCCCCAAATACTCAAAATCAGTGACAAGATTGTGTGGGTAGGTTTGCTATACAATTTATTTGATTCATTTGGCTATTTGAATATACCCATAAGTAGGGCTGAAAATGGCTGCACAAATTTCCTCCAAGAAGCAGCTGTATTCTACATTTTGGGGATTGTTTTTCCCTGTGCATTTTGCTCTCTTACTTTCAACAATGAATTTACATGATAGTTTATCTTTTTAATGTGTATGTATTTCTGTGTATGTATAACTCTATATGCATATTCTTTCCTACATATGTGTCTTCATAGTTATTTTCTAAGTAGATGCTTGAAACTGTAAATGACACCACATCTAACCTCTAGGTATGATGTTTATTTTATATAGAGACACTAATGGTAAACTTTAACTTATAAATTATACCCAACAAGAGATTAACAGTAATAACTGATGATAAGAAAGAATAATTGTAAATATATAGTCTCATGAAAGTTACTGAAGACACATTTATTCTGAACATTTCCCTTAATACATTCTATCTATAGTTGACCATGTATTACTGAAACACTGAACAATAAACCTGGGTGTGTGCATTGGGACTACTACACAAAGACACATATTACACATGCACTTATGTATGGCATAGAATTTGCAAAGAGAATGTCAGCTTTCTGTGGGTATATACCCTGCTTTACAATCCTATTTATTGCATACAAACTTCTCAAAGGCATGAGGCTCAGATGCTATTTTTTATGATTGATTTAGGTCAGGCTTTCCAACTTGCCCAATGATGATGCTCTCATCACAACTTGATTCCTTGTGTTCTTCCTTGGAGATTCTGAGTTGCTAACCAGGGTGGAAAGCAACATACAGATCTGCCAAGAAATTGCTAAGAGTCAAATCAGCCATTTGAGCCTAAATTGCTAAGAAGAGGAATTTTTTTTGTTTCTTTTTTTACAATGTCCTCCGTTAAATGGTAAAATATATATTTAAGAAGAAAAGTAAACTTAACCATTTCCTGATGTTTTCAGACCAAAATTCCAACTTCTATCTTTCTACTTTTAACCCAAGATAGAAAACAAAAGCTTAAAATTGGAATAAAAATGTGATCAGGTTGGGGTGGTCTCTGAGAAATGAGGGCTGAGCAAGGGGAGACACTCCTGGATTTTTAATTGACATTGATTCTATCTGCTCAGTATGTCTATGGATTCTGAAAAAAAAAATTTCAAATTCAATTATTTAAGCAAATATATTTTAAATATATTTTAAACAAATAATATATTTTGACAATATGAATTAAGTATTCATAAAAAGATCTGCAGCCTAAAAAATAAATATGTGAGGGACTTGATATTAATCATAGAAACAGTGGGTAAGATAGACTCCATACATTGGTGGTCTGTATGTCAATACAATGCTAAGCTTCACAACTCACACCTAGGACAGACGAAGGAACCACGGTGCCTAGGGGTTAAGTTATGACAGGCCAAAGGCTCAACCACTCACTAAACACTAAATCAGCCATTTGAGCCTAAATCATTTTGGTTTCAAAGACTATATTCCCATGATGCCACTTTGTGTCTTTGTCTACCCAGTATGCAGACAGTGGATTTATACAGTGTGTACATGTGATATACTTGTTGATTAAATGGTGGAAGAGTTCCATTAGGGTTAGGTTCTTATTTGTTCTTTTTTTATTTATAGTTTTTAATACTTTTATTGTTTTTTACATATAGTCTGTTTTGATCATGCTCTTTCCCTTGCCCCAAGTCCTCCCAGGTCTCTCTGATTTGTTCTTAATCCAGTGTTGGAAGTCAAAGCATTCACAGCGGAATGTAAGGGACTGAGAGAACTGATCCAAAAGGAAAAAAAAAAAAATAAAGAGAATGAATTCAAGACCAGAAAAGCAAAACAAAGATATAGAGGTAGAGTGAATGACTGGGGCTGTTAAACACAGGGAGGGAAGGATTGCAAGTGGCCCTGTAAATGGCCCTTTATGAAGTGAGGAGAAAGTAGCAGGAGGAGGATGTGTAGTTAGAAGACCAAGTGGCAGCTTGAGTAATCACTGCAACGGGCAGAAGCTCACCACGCTAATGGCTGTGTGTCATATGGAATGGCTGACTATGAGGTTTTGGATGGCTACCAATGCTGACTGCTGAGAAACGCAGGCAAGGAAAGCACTGCGAGACTCAGCTCATGATGCCTCATGCTTTTGCCTGCCCTGTACATATATCATCCAGTGTCTTACCAGTCTGTTCTTCCCAGCATCCGTCTTGTCTATCACAACAACTGGAAATCCCATTATCTAAACAGAACTGCGTTTCTGCAGAGTCCCCAAGTCTCAGTGGATAATCTGACATCATAGAACATGATGGATCATCTCAGACCATATGCCCTGAAAGACATACATACCATAGGGTAAGCCAAAGATTATGTCACATGTGCTCTGGTCTCTCCATTGAAACCACTGTTCGCCAGTAGTTTGGGCTCCAAATGAAAGCACAGAGGCAGGAAAAAGCCATCATTTGAAGCTCTATACTGGGAGCATGGGGTTACCTCACTAGTCAGCAATGGCCAGGCATGAGTTGGCAGGCAGACCCCCTCTCCATGTGCTGTTCTTACTCAGCCCTTCCTGTTTAGTTTTATGCACCAACCCCCATTTCTTTTGCAATCAAGCAGATATGGAATTTCTTCATTTTAACTAATGTGACCAGTTAAAGGAGGCACATCATTTTAATTAAAAGTCTTACACATACAAAATACAAGAAAGTAGAGCAGGACAGTGTCTACCTTGGGAACAGTTCAACCCATTGGAACATAAAACGGCTTCAAACTTAACAGAATCATTACTAAAACCCACTACTGTCCTTGATGATCAGGGTACACTACACATTAGAGTCTTTTTCTATGCACAAATATATGATTATGTCACATAGGAGATTGGACTTACAAAGACTATGACTGCATGACTATGACTGCATGGAATTTCTGATTTTTTTCAAAAGTTATCTATTGGGGGGGGCATATGAGCAGCTGACTATTCTGGACAAATGTTTTTGGCTCAGGGACTGTACCTGCTGAAATGAAGCCACCTTTTAAAATATCCTGTAAGAATTATGGAGCCTCTGATTGGAATGCTTTCTGTCCTTCCACGTTTTCCAAAGTGTTCTGAGCTCAGATCACTGGCTCAAAGACCACCTCGACTCATTCTCTTACCATGGCATGAAATAGGCATTTTGTGAAACCTAACTTTTGTTTCAAAGGGCATCCCAGGAGCACACAAATCCCTTTGAGAAGATCGGATGCCAAAAGAGCACATGGTTCCCCACTATCTGCAGTGGAGAAGTATCCCAGTGGCAGTGTGTTGGGAGCTGGAAGCCAGCTGTGACTCCACCTTTCCCCTCTGAACTATGCACACCACACTCCAAAGGAATCTGAAACTTCCTAAGGCAGAAATGCAGGTGATCGGACTGCCGCCACAGGGCAATGGCTGTCACGGACACATATTTCAACATCCAAGGAAGTCCAGGTAAACGGAGATGTGGTAATAGCTTCCAGAGAGGTAGAGAAAGCTGCTGGCTCAGTGATTGTCCCCATCAGGCTGGTGGATAATGAAAAGTCCCTTTCTTTGGCTCAAATAGCTTCCTCCTGTTGTTTTACTTTTTTTTTCCTCCCCCTTTCCAGAAGAGAAGTGTTTTGCCTTTTGAATTATATAAAGCTGAAGTTTACTGGTTTTATTAGAGAAGAGGTTTGTTATTTCTAATTTACTGTTTGTGAATTTGTTTCAGGATGACTTTTAATTGTACAAATCTATCATTATGAACTGAACATTTAAACTCTAAAGACTTAAGCAGAATTTTAAATATTTCCTATAATTATTTCACAATAGCTTATGGATTAACAAATAGCCCAGCGTATAGAAGACGCTAGCAGAGATGTTTACAGGGGGGGAAAAAGTACAAGTGAAATATGGTTTGGCCAGGTTTAATACACACAGAATATACTTTAATACTTTCATATGGTCTGAATAATATCCCCATATTGATTTTTTCCTTGTTTCTACCAACTCCACAGCAAATGTACGACAATGGTTCCTTGATTTATTGCGAGTGTAGCAATGGGTTTATAACGGCATGAATCATGCCGATTGCTCAATTCACCACATGCCTTAATAAAAGTTTCACTTTAATAAAATTGAGCTAAGGCAAATATGCCCAGAGGCTGGTCTGACATTCCTTATACATTACCCTGCCTCAGGAAATTATTGCCATATATTTTACAGCAGCTACAGTAGGCTAGGGGATCAGGATTAAAATGTACTAACTACTGTGATATTTAACAGAACTCCTGTGTTCTCAGTTAACCCTCACAGGTACAAAATGGACAGCTATTAAGAGACAGCACAGGGTAGAGCCAAGCTGGACTGGAAGCCAGGCAGTTGGGGATCAGAGCTGACCCTTGTCGGTCCACATACATCCCCTAGGACTTCTGTGCAATGAAGGTAGACGTACCCCTCCCTTTTCTCTTGCAGTGATAGTGACAATATCATAGGAGAAAAAAGAAGCATCAGATGCCAGGGAAACATCAGATAGTGTCATCTACAGAGACAGGGATGAGAGAAACAAAATGGCTCTTTAGCAAGACTAAGAATCATGGCTGTTAGCAGTAACATATTTGCATGAAGAACAGGTATGATTCTCTTAAGAGACGTCTAGGGATTTAGTCATGAAAGATTAATCCTAGAAACCCCCAACTGTTTTTCATCATAACTAGTAAGAGTTGGAAAGGCACTGTGTGTCAACATCCTTTTGAGAAACAAAACAAAACAAAACAAAACAAAACAAAACAAAGCAAAGCAAAGCAAAGCAAAGCAAAGCAAAGCAAAGCAAAACAAAACAAAACAAAACAAAACAAAACAAAACAAAACAAAAACTGACCCAGAATATGAGAAGGCAGGCCATGAGTGGGAGGTGTCATTCATGTGATATATCACCTGTTGGCTATTGCTCTGGAAGAAATTATGATTGAATGATACTTTTCAGTGGGGACCAGTGTAGTGTTTATTAGTCCCTAAGACCAAACAAGCCTCTGTGGATTTTCTAACCAATGTGAGCGGCTTAGGCATTACTGCAGAGTGTTGCATACTCTAAGAAGGTGGCTTGATCCTGTGGTAAGTCAGGTACCTACGTGACCAGAGACGAGTTGCAAAATCTCTCTGGACCTCTGCTTAGTCTGTGAAATTTATTCAAGTGGAAAATATAAAATGCCTGGGCCTGTAATAGATATTTAGAGATGGGTTTTCTCTACCCACTCACATCTGTTTTATAATAATTCTCTTGCATCTCCATGAGTGCACACATAGCTTTCTTCTGGTCCTGCATCAGTTCTCAGGCTCTCATTTTCCTTAGAAAGCAACCCAATAGGAAAGCATGCAATCTGCCTAGCATCCCGAACTGGTTTCATGGGCTTCCTCTCTGCTCCTGCAGTTTCTTTGTCGTATTCAACTCTCGCTGAAACACCTTCTATATAACTTGGAATATATTTTCCCATCTCCAGCTAGAACCTTGAAGGAGTTTTTGTTTTCCTTGATTCTGTTCCCTTTGTGTTAAACATTGTGTCCAGTTCCTAGAAAAGATAGTTAATATTGAGCAAATGTCCACATGGGGAAATGGTCACTAAATCAATGAATTCATGATGTGGAGTCAGGTTAAATCTCCAAGACTACTTTCACAGATGTGAACTTGATCATCCTTTATAAACAAGGGAAAACTAGGGAGATACTGATGAGCCAAAACTCAACCAACTTAAAGCTGTTGCTTCCATGACTGATAGCTATGAGCCATTTATGATGTACTGGACACCATGCCCATCACTCAGCCTGCCTCATGTTCACAGCTTAGTGACATAAAAATCATTATTCTTTACATATTCCAACATAACACCTTGACCTCAGAGAGATGAAATAATCTTCCTAAATCTGTGCTAGTACTTGAATCCGAGTTCTTCTGATTTGAGAATCAGTTCTCTAGTTTCTGAAAGTTCTGGTGAGCATCCAGACTACTGACACCTACAAAGCAGAAACCCTTCCATAGGGAATACAGTTTTTGAGTGAACCAAACTTACCATGAAGGGTCCATTTGAGTCTGACATCCTCTGATCCATGCCATGAGCTTTGCCATTCACCCAACAGGAGCAGCTGTAATAAAACCCACCACCATCAAGCAGAGATGGAGCTGTCAAGAGAAATGAAATATCCAGGGGCAGCTTCAGTCTTACCGTTCGTTAATGGGTTTATCGGGAACTCTCCTGACATTGTCTAACGATGACATTTACAAAAATCCCAAATTTGAAAATAAATAAGTTGGCTGACATATAGACATTTTACATATGAGTTTAATAAAGTAGATTTTTTTCCCTGTTTGAAATCTTTGGTAATCTCTGAAATATATCAACTGCAACCCAGGAACATTGTATCCCAAGTCGTGATTCATGAAATGAAACGGAAATGTATTATGTAATTCAATTGGGAGAGTCCAGCCCAGAGCTCATTAAGGCCGTTGCTGGTGATGTGGACTTCACTCACAGGCTCTGTGGTTTGGGCATGCTTTTCTCAATCCTTACCTCCCCCTCCTCTGAGGACATTTTAACTAAATATCGTCACCCTTTTCAAAACAGCATTCTTGAGAATTTGCCCACAGATGAGGATAATTCAAGGGAAATCTTAAGAGAAATTGTGAGTATTTTCTCTGTCCTCCGCCTTCGCCATTAACCTATCTCTTGGGGCAGGCACAGAATGGACTCAACCCTCTCGTGTCCATACCACTCATTCCAGGTCCAACCTGAGCATTAGGTAGTTGAATACCCTATGCCATCCTACAAGACTGGACAAACCCACCCACACACTCCCAAGGACGGGGTGAGAATGAAGAAATCTATCCAACATCATAAGGCCCTAAAGCAAGAACTGCAGGTAGCTCTAAGTTGCTCCTGCCTTTCCCAATCTCTTTTCTTTCTCTTTCTTTTTCTTTTCCAGTTCAGCACACAGACAGTGCTTATAGGCACAGCAGAGTTTTCCCTCCATGTGCTGATTTCCATGAAAACTAATTAAGTGTGTGTGGGACACATCATTATTTAAAACACTTTTTCTGTTAGACCTATCTCTGTCTCTGTCTCTGATTCTCTCTCTGTGGGTCTCAGTCTCTTTCTGTTTTTCTGTTTCTCTCTGTGTGTGTGTTGTCTGTATCTGTGTCTGTCTGCCTTTCTTTCTCCTCCCTTCCTCCCTCCCTCCCTTCCTCCCCACCCTCTGTGTGTGTGCTTTTCCATGTGTGCTTGTGTGTGTGTATACACAGACACAGACACACGCACACGCACACACACACACACACACACACACACACACACACACGTATGTATTTTTTTGGCAACCTGTGTTTGGGGTTCCTGAGAGTTGTTCTGAATAAGGTCTGACAGCCCTTTTCAGTATTTTGCATTTCTTAAGGTCTCAAAGTGATGCATAGTTTTTATTTGCAAATTGTCCATTTAAATGTATTTAAATAAATCTATTTTTAGTTGGCAAGAATTCATCATACTTATCATAATATTTTGAAATATTTGGACTCTGTGGAGCTTAATCAGACTAACTAGCATATGCTTTACCTAACATAATTAATTATTGTGAGACAATTTAAAATCTACTACATTCAATGATATCCAAATCCTAATACAAAGTACTAACTATAACCACTGTGTTGAGCAACAGAGAACTTGAACAAGCTCTCTATCCCATTGAAATTTCATCTCCTTTGATAACTATGTGCCCAAACCCCCTTCCCCACATCTCTATTATAGTTTGGTTTTTAAATGTTTCCCAGATTCCTATGTGCTGATGTAAGGGTCAAAGTCAACCTGTAAGTGCCACTTGCTGAAGGACAGTTAACTTCCTGGAATGCTGGAGGCTATTGTTTATGGCGGATAACCACATGTTTTCAGTCTCTTAAACAAATTTGATTGACTTAAGTGGACTAGATGTGCTTGATCACATGTAGGCAGGAGGTACCAGGGCAAGAAATACATCAGAATGTACACTTACCCCTGATTGGACCCGACAGGAAGTACAGTGGCCTTAGGGGGGTTGCTTTTTAAAGCTTCTGAAAAAATGTGACTTGTGGCCATTTCTGGGAACCCAGGAATTGAACTTGGCCAGAGTCCATCATCCTTGCTAGTATTTAATTAAAGCTTGCTTCAAATTTGGCTCAAAAATTGTGGAACTATTTCTCTTACAAATCTCAGGTTTAATATTAAAGACTTGGTTGTCCTTACTGAGAAGTAGAGGAACCTTTAATATGAGGAAGGCAGTGGTAGGAAGATAGGGAGCTGGATGTGCCCTGTGGCAGATGCTGGGATTCGGGTCTCCTCTATCTCTTCCTTCTAGTTGCCATGGAATCCAAGCTTAACTATATGCTCCTTCCAAGATGTTCTGCCTTTCTATAGCTCCCAGAACTGAAACCTTAGAAACCAGGAAAAAATGTATATTCCTTTTACATATACACATATATTCCTTCCATATATATATGTATATATATGTATATATAGAGAGATATATAAATATACATAAACAAATATTATATATAATATATAGTCTCTTCTTTTAAGCTTATTTTCTCAGATCTCTTTTCTTAATGAAAGAAAGCTGTATAAAACAGTTGCCAACTACAATTTTCTTAGCCCTGAGTTTGGTTATTTCTTGCATTCTCCTCCTTTTGGGTTTGATTTTTTCTTTTGCTGTAGAGCTTTCAGGTGTATTCTAACAAAGCAATTGAAAGACTTATGCGCTTAAAAATATTCAGACATTTAAGAAAGAAATTGAAGAATATGCAAGAAGATAGAAAGATGCCCCATGCTTGTAAATAACATAAAATAATATAGTAAAAAAGGAACCATCCTACCAAAAGAAATCTACAGATTCGGTGCAATCCCTATCAAACTTCCAACACAATTCCTCAAAGACATTAAAAAGAAAATATTCAGCTTTACACACACACACACACACACACACACACACACACACACAGAGAGAGAGAGAGAGAGAGAGAGAGAGAGAGAGAGAGAGAGAGAGAGAGAGAGAGAGAGAGAAGCTAAAACAATTCTGAATAATAAAAGCTGTGGGAGGTTTTTTATTCCTGATTTCAAGCTATACTATAGAGCTATAGTAATAAAACTAGCATGGTATTGGCAGAAAACAGGCATGTTGATCGATGGGATCAAATAGAAGACACAGACATAAATCCATACACCTATGGAACACAATATTTTATAAAGAACCTAGAAATACACATTGGAAAAAGACAGGACATTCAACAAATAGTGTTGGTTAAACTAGATAGCTGAACATAGAAGAATTCAAATAGATCTATGCTTCTCATCCTATGTAAAACTCAACTCTAAAGGGATCAAAGACCTCAACATATAACAAGATACACTGAACCTGATAGAAGAGAAAATAGGGATTGGCCTTGAACTCACTGGCACAGAAAAAGTCTTTTTGAGTAGACCATTGTTAGCACAGGCTTTGAGATCAACAATCAGAGCTTCTGCGTAGCAAAGGACACCACCCTATAGGTTGGGAAAAGATTTTTATCAATTCCACAACTGATAGAGTGCTAATATGCAAAATATATAAAGAACTCAAAAAAAAAAAAATACCATGAAAACTTAATTAAAAATGAGGGTGCAAATGTGAACAGAGAAATTTTTGTTTTGTTTTGTTTTGTTTTGTTTTGTTTTGTTTTGTTTGTTTTCTCTGTGTAGCCCTGGCTGTCCTGGGACTTACTCTGTAGACCAGGCTGGCCTTGAACTGGGATTAAAGGCATGCACCACCACTGCCCGACCAGAGAATTCTTGAAAAGAAACTCAAATAGCTGAGAAATACTTGAAGAAATGTTAAATATTCTTAGTCATTAGGGAAATGCAAATGAAGTTTTTTCAGATTCCATTTTATGTCTATCTGAATGGTTAAGATTGGTAAACAAGCAACAGCTCAGCTGGCGAGGATGTGACACTCACCCATTGCCGGTTAATGTTCAGAATTGTACAGCCATTATGGAAATCAGTGTGGCAGTTCCTTAGGTAGTTGAGAAATGATCGACCTCAAAATCCTGCTATGCTACTCTTGGGCATATATCTAATTCATCCTACCACAGAGATACTTGCTCAGCCATGTTCATTGTTGCTTTATTCACAGTAGCCAGAAACTGGACACAACTTAGATGTCCCTCCAAAGAATGGATAAACAAAATGTAGTAATTTACATAATGGAGTATTTCCCAGCCATTTAAAAAAATGAAATAATGAAATTTGCAGGTAAATGGATGGATGTAGAGAATACATCATCCTGAGTGAAGTAACTCAGACTCAGAAAGGCAAATATGATATGTATTTGCTTCTATGTGGATATTAACTGTGTAGTTAATGATAAACCAACTACAATCTATAGAACCGCAGAGGTTAGGCATAGAGTAGGAGACTGGGGGGATGCATAGATATCATTAGGGAATGGAAATGGAATAGATATGGATGAATCATTATGAAGGCTGAAGCAGAAGAATCAATTGTCAGGGTGGAGGAAAGGGGAATAAAGGAGGGAATACAAGGAAAGACATCTAAAATTAAGGGCCAATTGAGTAGTAGTATGGAAACTTTATACAGTAGATGCTTCCATATATGTATATAATGAATACGATGTATATGTATATATATATACATTTGTGTACAAACACACACATACAACCCAGGCTGTTGGCAAGATTATAGATTGTTCTTCACAACTTGACTATTTGGCCTCATTGCTGAAGACAACACCTACACAACTCACTGAATGTGGAGAAGTCGAGCTATTGCCTACATAGAGGCTTCATCTGCTAGATTTTAGCAGCGTTGGTACAGGAAAGTACTTTGCATGCTACCAAAGGAGACAGGTAAACACTGAGCCAACTACAAATGTTTTGATCTATAATGATGTCCTGCCTGTAAAATACGCTAGTGCCGAAGTGCCACAAAGCTTGTATGAGTAACCAATCAATATGCAATTTGACTTAAGGCCCATTCTTTGACATAAGACCCATACCCAACATTGCTTGGGTGACCAAGAACCTGAGATTAGACATCCCAGGGACCAAGGGTAAAACCAAATATGACTGTACAAAAAAACCAGATTATTAAATGACTCCCAATGCATTCTGTTACATTCATAGATCAGTGCCTTCCTCAGCCATTATCAGAGACGGTTTCTCCTGTAGCAGATGGAAATAAATAGATACTCAGAGACAGAGAATAAGTGTTCTTGGAACATTCAGCCCTAAGTGGGATGTCTATCAAATGTCTTCACTTGGGGCTCGGTGAACCTTGTGGAAGAAGAGGCAAAAAGTGTTTAAGACGCTGAGGGGAAGAGAACACCAAGCAAATGAGGCCCTATAAATAAATAAACATGATCAAAGCTCAGATGAACACAAGAGACTGAGGTAGCACGTACAGGGTCTACATGGGTCTGCACCACATTTTTTTGTATATTTATCGTGGCTTCCAGTTTAGTGTTTTTACAGGATTACTGAGTGTGCAAATGAGTGGGTCTTTGCTTCTTTTTTTCTGTTTGTTTGTTTTGTCCAATTCTGAAGTATTAGTTTTTGTCTTATCTTATCTTTTCTTTATTATTATCCTTTAGATGGCTGTTTGTTTTCTAATGAGAGAGAGAAAAGGAGTGGATCCTGATGGGAGGGGAGATGTGGAAGAGCTTAGAGGAGTAGAGGGAGGGGAACCATCGTCATGATGTATTATGTGATAAAACTATTTTAAATTAAAGGAAAAATAAATTTAGTTTGGAAATGTAAAAATATCAAAAGAAAAGGATCTGTAAGTTCATCTCAACTCTACAGACTAAACAGGGTACCATCACCCTCCTGACTCTTGCTTTTACTATTATGGCATCTCTCTCAAGAAACAAAAATTTACTATAACCTGAAATAAAACCAAGAAAAGAAATGAACCATTCTGTGAGAATAATAATGGTGATTCATACAAGTTAGAACTTCATCTTTTGTGAAACCTAAAAGAAGATTCGCATAATTTACATAAAGTCCTTTTTGTGAATTTAACTGTTCGTGATCATATTTTTAGAAAAAATTCATTTCCCTTTACTGATCATATATATGATTTTATCTATAAAGATTTTTGTTAACTATATTCATCAAAGTTAGGTCATTTTAGACAAATGGTTAAATGGTGTTATATATTTGCTATGTGTAGTTTTGTTTATTACAGACTAATTTTAATGAGGTTAGTAGTATTATTATGGTTGTCTTATCTTTTGAAATGTCTGTGTTCTGAGTTATAATACATAAGCCAAAACTTCAAAAAAAGAAATTATCATGCAAGTCAACAGCATGAAGATCATCTATGCTTCTATCTGAAGCTCGAATCTCTTTATCTTTTGAATTTCAGCCTTTCATTCTTTCATTCACTTTGATTACATTTTTATATGGTAATCACATTTTATATACGGTGATTGCATTTTATATGGTGATTACATTTTATATATGGCAGTCCAAATTTACTCTTTGTTGTGTGGATAGTTGATTGTTGCAAAACTACATGTTATAAAAGATTGTCCTTTACATATGAGTGTCTTTTTCATGTCACTAAAACTCATTTGATTATATATAGATGAGTACTCTTACATTTCTAATTCTATTATATGGGCCTGCATGTCTCCAAGTCATGTCATGTTGTCTGAGTAACATGGCTTACCAGAACTAAGTGTGGACATTGGAAATATGAGTTCCCCAACTTTCTTATTCTCTTTCAAGATCATTTTGGCTCCCCAGAATCTGTTTCAATTTTATATGAAATTTGGGACTAGCTTGATGAATTTAATAAAAGGAGTTAAGAGAACATTCATAGAGATTATGCTGAATCTGCATATAAGTTTGGAGCAGGTCGCCATCTTAACGATTTTACATTTTTTTAAGCCACAAAGATACAATGTTTTCCATCCTTTGGTCTTTCCTTAGCCTTTCTCGGCAGTGCTGTTATTTTCAGTGCAGCAAATGTGTCTTGTTAGTTAAATTTATTTATCAACATTTTTTTTTTCTTTTGAGGCTATTGGGATTGGTTTCTCAGTTTTGAAGTACAGACTGTCAGTATATGTTGCCTGTGCCCTGGACTACTCACCCTAGGACCTTACCTGCTCTGGGTGTTGGATGCAAGGTGGTGGATGACTCAGACCCCAGGAGCAGGTGAAAAATGCAGGAAGCTAGTCTGAAAGCTGCTGCAAGCTTTTTAATACCCTCCACCTGTGCCCCATTGGTCCCAAGAAAGCATCTCTTCTATTCCGTTCCTGATAGGCTGGCATTGTCTGGGTCAGCAATCCTTGGACTCTCAGGTAGTATTCAAGTATATAGGAATAAAGCAGATTCTTTGAATGTTCTTGAGTCTTACAGCTTTGCTGAGTGTATTAGATTCCAGATTTTGTGTGTTTGTGTGTCTGTGTGTTTAAGAAATTCATGTGTATTATCATACCATGTATCATGATTTTGCATTTTCCTAAGTTAGAGGACAATTTTTCCCTAAGTGCTCACACTGGCACTCCCAGCACCAGATGAAGCGCAGGTGAACGTTCTTACTTCTGGTCATGAAAGCCTTCCCTTAGTCATTTATCATTAACTACAACTCTTAGCTGCAAGATCTCCGGTTTTACTCTCTGAAAAGGCTTCCTTCATTTCTTGGTATGTTGAGACAACTTTTAGTTTTCATGAAAAAGCAACAGGGTTTAAAACCTGTTATTTTGTTTTTATTTTATTTTGTTTTGTTGTTGTTGTTTGGTTTTTGTTTTTTCCCCTATCTGTGAAGTGAGCATATGAAATTTTCTTTTTTCATTTTTAAAAGGTTTAAGTCAGTTTTCTCCCTCTCCCTTCCATGGTTTATTACCATGTTCATATTCAATACAACGGAAAACACTTACATTCCCTGAATAAATAACACTTGGTGGCAGTGTAGAACTCTTTGAACTTCCTGTGGGATTCATGTTGTCCGAATCTGGTAAATTGTGTGTGGGTACATATAAGGAATATTGGCCTTTTACTTTCCATGAAAATTTGGCAGTGATTCCTGTCTCATTGCAGATTTACACATTGACTAATCATGAGTCAACTTCTTTTCTTACCTAACATACTTTTGATTTCTTTCCTGGCTTTAGTCTTATCTTCAGGGATTTTTTTCTTCTAGTTTTGTATAATGGCAAAGTTATTGATTTGAGATCTCTAATTTTTAAAAAGTATATGGATTCTTCTATCTGGGTCATACCCTTTGCTGCATCACACTGTTCTGATGTTTTGTAGATGCATTTAGGTGTGGCTGAAACTGCTTTTTAATTTCTCTCCAGATTTATTCTTTGATGGACTGTTTTTAAAGAATGTGTTGATTTACACGCATTTGCACAATACAGTTTTCCTTCTGTTATTGATTTTTTTCTGTTTTAAAACTTAAATTTATTTATTTTATTTATTATGTGTGTGTGTGTACCACATAGTTTCTGTTATGTGTGGAGATCAGAAGACACCTTGTAGGAGTTGGTTTCTTCCTCAACCATGTGAGCTCCAGGGATCAAACTCAGATAATCAGGCATGGTGCCTTTACCCACTGAGCAATCTTGTCAGTCCATTATTAATTTGTAAGTGATCCTCCCTGCATCCCCAGTGTCAAGTATCCAAGCACAGGCTTTCCACATCCTAAGCAAATGCTGTACAATCCATATGGCCCATTGTTGGTTTCTGCCTTTATTACATCTTTCTTATAGAAGATACTTTGTGTGGTTTCTGTAACTTTAGTTTTGAAACTTGTTTTGTGAACTTATCTATGATGATTCTTAGGAATGCTCCTTGGAGGTTCAGGGAAAGTATGCCTTCTGCTGTTGAGTGACATGCTCTGCAGATACCTGTGGGTGTCTTATGGAGAGCACACATTCAGCTGTTGATCACATGCTCTATAGGTGTCTTATGGAGAACATGCATTCTCCTGTTGTGTGACATGCTCTGTAGGTGTCTGTGGGTGTCTTATGGAGAACACGAACTCTGCCAGAAAACATTTGATGTCCTGCTCTATTGCTTTCTTCCTTATTGTCTTGAGACAGGGTTACTTAGTGAACTTGTTTCTTATCTTGTGGACAGTAAGCTCCAATGGCCCTGCTGTTTCTGCCTACCCACCCTCACTGGGGTTACAGGTTCAATGAGCAGCCTTGGGTTTTAACAACACTAGCACTGGGATTTGAACTTGGGTCCTCGTGCTTACATGTAAGTATTGTAATCCACTAAGCTATTGACTTAGCCCTTAAGTACATTTTATCTTGTATTTGTAGATTCTGAAACTTCAATTTTGTTGTTGTTTGGATTTTTCAAGTATTTTATTTTCAAGTATTTGTGGTTTGTATTTGAAGTGATTGACTTCAAATAGATAGTATATGGTTTAATAAATTAGAAAAACAAATTTGGGCATTTCTAGTCTCAAGTTAGGATACCTGAAACATTTTATTTTAAAGTAATTGTTGCCAAAGAAGCCTTATTTCTGCTTTTTTCTTATATATGATATAACCTTATTGTTTCTTATTTTCTCACCTTTCTTCTTTTGTGTTAAACTGATAGTTGATAGTGTACTATTTGAATTTTTTTTTTTGTTTCTTTCATTGTGTATTTTACTTTCTTTCACTTTTTAGTGGTTGGCCTGGAGTTAACATCCTAATTTATAGCTATTTAGTTAATGTCATTACCAACATTGTTTCAGTGGTGTATAAACTTTTGTTTCTATGGAACTTGGTTCATCATTGCAAAATCTTTAAATGTATGCTTCCACCAACATGAATTCATACATCACTATTGTTTTGTGCAGCTGTCTTTCAAATCATAGTGGAAAAAATAGATTTACAAACCAAAACCCTGTTTTTACTTTATGGATGTCTTTCATATATCCACTGAGATTTGATTTATGATTATATCTTTTCATTGTGGGTTGAATAACTTCCCTTAGCATTCCTTGTTGAGAAGGCTAAGAATGCTAAATGTTCAATTTTGTTTATTTAGTGTGGGGCTTTGAATGAGATGTTGCCCATAAGTCTCAGGCATTTGAATACTTGGTTACCAGTTGGTGGAATTGTTTGGGAAGGATTGGTGGGAGGTATGGCCTTGCTGGAGGAGGTATATTAGTTGGGGAAGGCTTAAAGTTTCAAGAGCCATGGTCTCTAGTTTGCTCTTTGCTTCCTAGATATGGACTGGAATGTGAGCTCTCAGCTGCTGCTCCAGCTCCATGCCTGCTTGCCTGTAGTCATGCTCCCTGCCATGATCATGATGGACTCCTACCCCTCTGGAACTGTTGGTACCAAATAAGCCCTTCCTTCTGTAAGTTGCCTTGCCATGGTGTTTCATCACAGCAACAGAAAAATAACTAAGATGTCTTAGTTTCTACTTTAGTATAAAGCAATTTTATTAAGATAAAGTTCACATAGTAAACCATTTACCTATGTAAAACAGTGACTTTCACTGTGTCTGTGTATATGTACAGTTCTCACCAAAGTCAAACTTGAAACATTGCCATCACCTAAAAAACAGCTCACACCCCTGAACTTCACTTCTCCCTGGTTTATTTTAGGTAATGAAATTATTTTGGCTCATTATTTTTATCATGTAATGTGGGAAACTCAAACTATGACTTCAGCCTTGAAAGGCTCACATTTTATCTTTGTAGGAAAAAAAAATCAATTCTTCAGCAGTCTTGTTTTGTCATTTTAACCTTTCAAAAATGGCCATGGCAAATTCTCTCATCCCACATACCCTTCTGCAGTATGACCTCCTCACTTCTCTACTGAGAGGTTGAGTTTGTTTTTTTTCTTGAATCTGGGCTGATGCCATTGACTAACTTGTAACCAAACACTGTGGCAGCTACACTGCATGGCCTCAAAGGGTAAGTAAGAAGGCTTGACACTCTGTCTTCTTATATCTGGGTGTTTCCACTGGGAAAAAATCCTGTAAGAATTCTACAGTCATAGTCTGAAAAGCCCATGTCACACAAGAAGGCCATGCATAGGTGCTTCAGTTGATAGACATAGGCGAAATCAAATTTGGTCACACACAACCCCAAGTGCCAGGCTTTTGAGTGAAAGAGACTCTAGATGGTCCCACCATCCAGCATGCAAGTCAATTTTAGTCAGTACAGTCTTCTTCACTGAGCCTCAGGTGCCATGGGGTGAAAAGACACCATCCACATGGTACTTTACCCTCATGAGCATAATAAATAAGTAGTTCTGGTTTATGTCACTCAACTTGGATTTTTTTAAATGTAGGAATATAAAGAGCAGGGATCTTGAGCAAACTATGATATTCCCATGCTTTAGTTCCTCCTGTAAAATGGGGTCTCATATAATCCCTAAAGTGTTGACATGAAAATTAATTGAGCACATTTAGGTATGGCAATTTAAACACTACTTTATAAGTCGTCAACTGAGAGAGTCAAAAGAGAAGTAACAGAAGCTTGTGGGTCTGAATGGCGCCTGCAGGGCATAGGTGACTACTACTGCTCTAAATTCTCTTTGCAGAGTCCATTTAGGAAGGTAGTAGAAGAAAAAGGAGAGACTTCTGCCTCGGTGCTTAGCCTAAGCCTGTTGACTAATTGGTTCACTCATTCTCCCACTGAATAAATCTGAATAGATGCCACATGCTCTGTAGACACTGCAGAAAATGTTTGAGGATTCAGCAATGGCAGGCAATAGTTATCATAGAGAGACAGGTGAGTAGAAATGCTGTCTCGACAGAGTATGCTGAACACTTCTCCAGGGCTCAGTGCTAGGGCAGGCCAATGTTTGATCTCAGAGATCAAAGACCCTGTCCTCCTTCCCAGATGAGGGCATTTAAGTAGCTAAGAGTGTGTGAGGCAGGTGAGTTGGGGGTGAGGAGCATTCCAGAAAGATAAATAGCCTGGGTAGAGATGCAGACATGTGAGTGGTACCCAGAAATTATTGTTTAATTCATATGGCCAGTTGTAGTGGTAGAGTGGAAATCTGAGTCCAGAGGGCAGCACAGAATGAACAACAAAGAATCAAGTAGCAGTAATAAAGGGGTTTGGACTTCACATGCACAAAAATACTAGCCCTTTAATAGCCCAACCTTACAAATGCATGTACACACACACACACACACACACACACACACAGAGAGAGAGAGAGAGAGAGAGAGAGAGAGAGAGAGAGAGAGAGAGAGAGAGAGAAATTCTGTTACCTATAATAAATCTATAGCTTGAGAAACCCCTGAGCACACAAAACTCACTATGCATACTTCATTTAAACTGTGTTTTTGCCTGTCTACCTGGGCTGAAAGGCTAGCAGTTTATTTACACATGTGCTTCAGCAGTAGATTGCAGAAACATGACATTGATGTCTCCTTTCAGTTGTGGATAAGAATTCTAGACTCTGGTGGTGAGTTCCTTAAGACACAGAGTGGTTCTTAGCAAAGAGGAGGCAGTATTTTAGTCTGGGTCCAATTAATCACCATAAGATGAAGAGATCTCAGTTATTGAAATTGTTGGATTTTAGCAGAGAATTCTCTGAAAGGTAAGTATGTCCCCAACCTCCGGTTCTTATTTTTATCTACTGAGTGGCAGAGACAAAGGGGACAAAAGAAAATAAAAATGGACAGCCAACCTTCATTGGGGAGAAAAATAAAATGTCTCAGAGGGGTTGTTTCCTTAGTTCTTGGGACAGAAAAACTGAGCTATTCCTTTAAGGACTCTATATGCTGCTAAAGGGAGATAGGAGGGGCATCTTTTGATAGAGGTAGGAACGTGATGTTGGCTCCTTTGGAAACAGACAACATTGAGTTTTCCTTTCTCTCTAAATTTGATTAAATTGAAGTGGCCACAAGAATAATTGTGTTCATGTTCTTCTCAACTGGCCAGAATCAATGTTCTTCATGTACTCTTTAAGCAGTTCGATTTTCTAGAAAATTCCACGTTCAGAAACGTGCCTTCTACTCCACACTTCCCATAGCCTTGGTTGCTTCACAAGCTGGCTTACTCTTGACTCTTCCTCCAGAGGGGGATTCTGCTAGGACTTCCAGCCATCAGAATTGCTTAGCCTGGCTGGAACTCTACAGTGTTTCAAGAAAGAAAGAAGGCATCAGGTGGCAGTACCCAAGACAACACCGGAGAACAGAACTTCATACAGGCAAACAGGAATCATGTGATGCCAAGCAAATAAGGTTGACTGAGCCTCACATTTGTTGAGTGTCAGAAATGGAACTTGGTTCTCTACTAAGGGACTCTTGCTGAGACAGGAAAAAAATAGATTTATAAATGCAAATAGCATTTATTCTGGTAATGAAACTTTTGTTTAGGTTCCATACCCAAATTCTGATGAGATGGCTGACTATGCAATTAAAATGCAGTTGGGGGGGGGATATTTTTTAATTCAAAATATCAAATTTTATTCAGACTTTCACCGAAATTCACCATGAGAGAGAAACTATTTCAAGAGCATTACATTTGAGATACTTTTATGTGTTATTGTGTGGAGTAAATAAAAGAATTGTGAAGAGTTAGTCATGAAATTAGTTGTGATTTGTTGGGTACAGAGTGATAAGAAGATCCCTGCCTCAAATCTTAGCCTGTGCTTAATTTACTCTACAGAAATGGTCCACATAGAGTCGTGATAAGCACTGTCAGCGAAGCCTTGAAATGTCCCAGCTGTATTGGACCTGTTGGTAGTATTGAGATTTTTAGATAAGGTGGCCATGAGCATAGAACAAATATTGTTAATTCTCCATCTGAATCTGAACAAAGAGATGGGCTTCTGTGATTAGTCTCTCAAGATTCAAAGGCCAGTTTGCACTGGAGGTTTGTCCATGTCCCTATCATCTCTTTCAGTTTGTTTGTATTGTGGATTATGTTGATGGATTTTTATATATTAAATCTCCCTGCAACTCTGGAATGAAGCCTACTTGATCATGGTGGATGATGTCTTTGATGTCTACTTGGATTCAGTTTGTGAGTATTTTACTGAATATTTTTGTATCAATGTTCATAAGAGAACATTGGTCTGAAATTCTCATTTTTTGTTGAGTCTTTGTGTGGTTTAGGTATCAGGATGACTGTGGCCTCATAGAATGAGTTTGGCAATATTTCTTCTGTTCCTATTTTGTGGTGTAGTTTAAGAAGTATTGGTATTAGTTATTTTTTGAAAGTCTGGCAGAATTCTGTGCTAAAACTATCTAGCCCTGCATTTATTTTTATTTTGGAGACTTTTAAGGACTGCTTCTATTTCTTTAGGGGCTACTGGGCTGTTTAAGTAGTTCACATTATCTTGATTTAACTTTGGTAAGTGCTGTCTAGCAAATCATCCATTTCATTAAGACTTTCCAATTTTGTGGAGTACAGGCTTTTGAAGAAGGACCTAATGATTTTGTGAATTTCTTCATTGTCTGTTGTTATGTCTCCCTTTTCATTTCTGATTTTGTTTATTTGGATACTGTCTCTTTGTCTTTTAGTTAGTTTGGCTAAGGGTTTGTCTATCTTGTTGATTTTCTCAAAGAACCACCTAGTGGTTTTGCTGATTCTTTGTATTGTTCTCTTTGATTGATTGATTTTAGCCAGATTTTGATTATTTCCTGTCATCTACTCCTCTTGGGAGTGTTTACTTCTATTTGTTCTAGAGCTTTCAGGTGTGCTTTAATTTGCTAGTATGAAAACTCTCCAATTTCTTTATGAAAGAACTTAGTGATATGAACTTTCCCCATAGCACTGCTTTCATTGTGTTACATAAGTTTGGAGTTGGGAATAGTTCTACCTCAAGACAGAGTTATACCACTTCTGGGAATATATCCAAAAGATGCTCCACCATACTACAAGGACACTTGTTCAACTATGTTCACAGAAGCTATTACTCACAATAGCCAGAAACTGGAAAAAAAAAACTAAATGTCCCTCAACTTAAGAAAATAATGAATAAAGAAAATGTGGTAAATTTACACAATGGAATTCTACATAGCTATTAAAAACAAGGGTGTCATGAAATTTGCAGGCAAATGGATGGAACTAGACAATATCATCCTGATGAGGTAACCCAGACCTAGAAACACAGAGTGAGGTAACCCAGACCCAGAAACACAAATGGTATGAACTCACTTATAAGTGGACATTAGCCAGAAAGTACAGGATAACCATGCTACACTCCACAGACCCAAGGATGCTAAGTAACAAGGAGGGTCCCAGGGAGGATACTTGAAACTCACTCAGAAAAAGAAATAAAATAGACATCAGCGGATGGAGGGGACTTGGTTCAAGAGAGGTAGAGAGGTGACCAGAAGTGGAGATGTGAGGACAGCAGGCATTGGAGAGAGAGAGCTCGGAAAGAGAATAGAAATCATGGGTGGGTTATCTTTGGAACCACCTGGAGACCTGGGACATGAGAGGCTCCCAGGAGTTTATGGGGGTGACCCTAGTTGAGACTTCTAGTAGCAGGGTATATGGAGCTTAAAGTAGCTACCTCCTGTAGGCAGGCAGGACTTCCAGTGGAGGGAGGGAGACACCAACCCACCCAAAAAAATCTTCAACCCAAAATTTGTTCTGCCTACAAGATAAGCAAGGACAAAGATGGAGCACAGATTGAGGAAATGGCCAACCAACGACTGGCCCAACTTAGACCTAACCCATGATGCTATTAATGATACTCTGGTATGCTCACAGACAGGAGCCAAGTATGACTGTCATCTGAGAGGCTTCATCTAGCAGCTGATGGAAGCAGACACAGAGACTCACAGACAAACAATAGGTGGAGTTTGGGGAATCTTGTGGAAGAGTGTGGGTAAGAAAGGGTAATAAGCTTTTTAAAAAGGATGTATATAGAAAGAGAGACACATAAAGAGCACTATCATGAGAAAAGTGTGCTCAGGCGAAAGCACAAGCATACAGTCTTCTGGACCCCTCTGCATCCTTCATTCATGACAATGGAGGAAATAAAATAGAGGGTCTCTTCTTCAAGAAAGACTGTGTAGACGAAACGCCCACAGAAAGCTATTTCCTCATCTTCAGGGAGGGAGCACTTAACCTTGTTCCTTTCAGCATATTCCAGGAAAAAGGAATATTATGCGTATCTATGTTTTGGAAATACAGGTGAAATAGAAGAAAATATTTTATAATTAGCTGGTGAGAAAGAATCATTTCCAAGAGCTATTCCTTCTTTCTGAAGCTCAAAACTCTAATAAAGCAGATGAGGTGAATCAAGTCCCATGTCATGTTCAGGGCTGTGAAGCTTCTGACATGCTTTGGTTAGATCAGCAAGTGCCTGAAGGTTCGGTGTCACCACACAGTCCCCTTCCACCCTCTCCTGTGAGTCAGCTGGGGCTGAGTCAACTGGTTTACTTGCTATATCTCTTCTCTATAGTCAGTTTTCACACCCTAAATGCCTAATGCCACATTCTACCTGCCTGTGGCTGGCTGGGTTCTCAGGTAACCAACTTCCAAAGCCAATGCTATTTCTGAAGCTAAGGCTGCTGGGTTGTGTCTCAGAACCTGTGTTTGTCTCTTCTGTGAGCATGGAGCTGTGAGTAAAAATTGTTTTACTTATTCTTTGCTACTTTAAAAGATCAACTGCAGATACTCAGCTGAAAAAAATACTGACACAAGCTTCTCAAGGGTACAAAAGGTAATTTCAGTGGCCCAAACTATTATGTCATATTTCATTTAAATAGTTCACATTTCTGTAGCATGGGTGGTGTAGCATGGATAGTTACTTTTACTATGATATTCATGAAGACATGACTATCAGATTAATTAATGAATGTAGACTTAAAAAAATGAAGAAAAAGTTTTCTGTTTACCTGCACAACACAGTATTTTCATCTCATGGGTCTTGTTTACCCTCAAGAAAATTGTAACTTTTTTTTTAACATGGACTTAAGGTCTGAATGACAAAGTGTCTTTGTGTGTGTGTGTGTGTATGTATGTGTGTGTGTATGTGTGTGTGTGTACATGTGCATGTATGCATGTGCATGTACACATGTACAATAAGAAGACCTGAGGTTATTCTCTTTGAAAATTTCAGGACACATTACGTGATTGTTAACTATGGTCACCATGCTGTATCTTAGATTAGTAAAACAAATTTATATGAGTAAAGCTTTCAGTCTTTGACCAGTCTCTTTCCTTTGCTCCATTCCCTGGGTTATAACAGCAAACATTGTTACTATGATTTTGATTTTATTTTTGAAATATTCTACAAATATGTAGACCCATGCATCATTTTATGTTCTCAGCTTGGGTCATTTCACGTAGCACAGTATCTTTCCTATTTATCCGCATTATGTCAACTGGCACTGTTTGTTTCTTTTTAAAAGTCAAATAATATTCCATTGATTATTTGTACCAAACGTGCCGTATCCACTTATCTGTCAGTAGAAACTTAGGACATTTCCCAATGTGGCTACTATGAATAATTCTGCAATTAACATGAGGATACAAATATCTTCTCAGAGTAATGCTTTCATGTGTGTGTGTGTGGGTGTGTGTGTGTGTGTGTATACATGTGCATGCATACACATACACACATACATAGAACTGAAAAATAAATTTTAATTTTTAAATGGCACAATTTGAAAAAAAAGAAAAAGAAAAAACACAGTGGCAGAAAAGTTGGGTGCTGTAATCTGAAGAGGGCAGGATTTGGTTTTGAAGGCTTTAGTATAAAAATAATACGCTGGGTAAAAAAAAAAATGCCTCCAGTCTCGGCTTCCTCAATTACTGTATAAATATAGTAATAAATATAGTAATAAAACATGCCCTCATGGCTGGGCTGCTTTTGAAGAACTCCAGTGATACAAGGCATGCAGCAATGACTTAAAAATTCAAAAGTGCTTCACCATATTAGTTAATATTGCCAGAGAGTGGAAACACAGCCCTATCTTAGAGAGAGGGGACTTGGCATGGAGCACAATTGTTGTATAATTTCAGATAAGCAGACCCACTTAGACCAGAGTAGGCACTCAGGAATTTTGAGAAATGAATGATCTAATTTCTCTTTTGTTTTTGTAAAATTGTCAGACAAATTGTTTGGTGGCATGTTTCCCCCTTTCTAACATCTGGATTTCCTGGTTCAATCAGAACGAGACATACCAAAAGAAAATAAGAAATATTTTGGGATATATTTGTAGACACGAGTCACTTGGATCTTTTCATGCATTTTATGAGTTCTTATCTCAGCTTAGCCCAGACAGTTGAGTCTTTCAATTCTCATGGACATGACATAGTCATCAGGCGACCCTATTTATATTCAATTTACTTGAGAAGTTGTTGAGTATGCACTGATGGTCAAATTCATTTTTAGTAGAAAGGTAGTGCCAAAGATTTATTTTTTTTATTATTTTATTTTTTTGTAGTGGTGTGAGGGAGAAGCTTTCACTGAGGAGGGAGTTCATCACATGGGTATCAGTAAAAAGACATCTTGAGTCTCGACTAGACAGGAGCCTATCCCAACTCAAGACTGGCCTTTAAGCCTCCCAAGCATCTTTGTGTCTTCCTGGCCAGCCATACTGATCACCGTGAGGTTGAAGTGTGAGTATCCTGGCTGGTGAAGCAGATGCCATACTAATCCAGGAAGACATACCCTGATATTCTGTCCTTTCCTTCAGGCAAAGGCAAACACTGCTCCGGAGCTAGTATAAGTGGGCGGTCGATAGGTTATGTCATACGCTGTCACTCACATTGACTCAGTTGTATCTAATCAAATGAATGCAAAAGACGGCATGTTGTTAACCAAGCCAGAGTACCACATGGTCTCCTAGGACTGAGTGTGGAATTAGTATACATAGAACAAAGTAATTCTAAGTGAACGAGAGGTGACTCTGCCTACAAATTATGAAGCCTTCCTCCAGTATTAGGTTTGAACACTAATGCTACATAAAGTGATAAATGGATAGTTAACTACTAAATTTCTTGCACAAGGAATTTTAGAATTCAATTTCCATTCATTTATTCAAATAGTAAAAAAGAGATTATTAAATACTTACAGGTTGGACATCAGTACGTATTGGGGTAAAACTGGTAACAAGATGCATAAGGGTCAGTGGAACTACGGAGGTTGTAGTGCAGAAGTCTAGAGAGAATTAAACCTAAAGGATCCATATTCAAATATAAGAGGACCACTGTCAGAGGTTCTGTGAATGGACATCTGAGTAGGTACTGTGATGGTGACATGAACATGGTGAGTCCCTCTACCCTAAAGGATAGAAGATTTCTTAAGAAACCAATGACAGAGCTGGGATAAGGGGAGTAAGGAAGGATATGTCAGCTCAGTAGAGAATTCTAAACAGACACGATGACTCAAGTAAGGCTTGAAAGGAGAAAGCAAGAGATTCTTAGCAATGAAAAGCATGTCAAGTAGGAACAAGAAGTGATGTGATAAATTTGAGGCCAGAAAAGTTGTGAGGGGTTGCACCTAGGGGGTTTCTGAGACAGAAAACAAATTCTGTTCTTCACTCAGGGGACCATGGGAAAGGATTGGAAAAGAATTCAATAAGCTTAATTAAAGGATGGCTTGCTGTGGTGAGGTGAAGGAAGGATTGGACAGTAGTTCAACGGTTGAGGTAGAATGTGGTAGAAATAAAGAACAGGAAAGCAGTGATGGGAAAATGACATGGACAGAATGATGGACTGCATGAGGTCTGACAGACCGTGTGAGGACTGGTAAAATTTGGTACCAGACGAGACACTGGTGTGACGATGGTGTGCATTCATGACAACTCCTGGACATTTGCTTGCACAATTGTTAGGAACACTGGAAGATGAGGATGGAGGAGAAAGTGAAGCTCATCCTGCACCAGACAGTTTTAGTGCTTTGTGGATTTGTGTAGAGACACAGAGTGGGCAGGTGGATTCCTGGTGCTAAAACTCAGTAGTTGGGTTAGAGCTGGGCTGCATACTTGATAGCCATGCACAGATGGCAAGGGAGGTGATGGGTATTAATAAGAGGAGGGAAGAGAAGGTGCCAGTCCTGCTGATAGACACATGCTGCTTCTGCCAACAGGCCATGACCTTCCAGCAACCACCCACTGATTGCTGCTGACATTGATATTTTTTTCATGTAGTCCAAGAAGCACCCCCCCCTTTTCAAATAGAATGAAATATGTACCCATATGAGCGTGATCATGGGTATGTGACTTCTTCTATAAAGTTTGTGCCAGAGATCCAGGATTTCAAATTTTACCATGGACTGAGTTGTGATTTCATTTTCTGACACTTTTGACTGCCAAGATTTTCATGATGGTGGGAGTAAAGTAGCTTTTTCTGGGTAAAAATTGTTTCCTTAACTTTGGTTTTTTATAAAGCTTATACCTCTCTCTCTCTCTCTCTCTCTCTCTCTCTCTCTCTCTCTCTCTCTCTCTCTCTCTCTCTCCAAGGTTTGCTACTACTTGGAACTTCTTTGTCTGGCTTTAGTAGGAGAGGATGCACCTAGTTCTGCAGAGTTTTGATGTACCAGAGTGGGGTTATACCCAAGAGACCTTCCCCTTTCAAAAGAGAGGTGAAGGGAAAGAAGGGAGAAACCATGGGAGGGGGGAACTGGGAGGTGAGGGAAGCAGATATTGGGTTGTAAAATGAATAAATAAATTAATAAAAAGGAAGTATAACACATGTTCTCACAATTTTTGTCTTGCTATAGCAAGGCTCTCATTCTCAAAATAAGTCTGCTTGTTCCAGCAATACATGGTCCTGGTATGTTGTACCCACAGATGTCCAAGCATCCTGTTCATAGGGAGGGCATGGTCAGCAGTCTGGTTCTTTGCATTGAAGATGTATGATTAGGTTTGCATTTACATCTTTGATTCTGTTTGTATGGAAAGAACATGTCTTTAAAGTGCTTTCTATATCATTTTCCGAAGGGCACTTTTCTAACTTTTTGATATGTCTTGGGAAGATGCAGAATTCTGTAGGGCCCAGATTATGAATTCAGAAGGATTTGTGTTTGGAGCTGATAGACTTGTCCAAGGCAAATCATTCAGATCAAATGTTTTCCTGCCTTTTATCTTTTTTCCTATCTTGTAGATAGACAAGATAGAATTTGCTTTGAATTAAATTATTAGACAATATCATGTGAGTGCCTACCATCTGCTGTGCTCATGTCCTGGGATACCAAGATGAGACAGACATTATCCATGCCTTCAAGACATGGATGCAGAAGAAACAGAAAGGACACAGTCAATTTTAAGGTAATATCATGACAAAGATATGGAAATGATTAGCCTAAGGAGAATAAATAAATTATTGTGAATGCTGTATGTTCTAAAAGCCTGCATCTGGTTAGTCCACTTAAGACTAACATGCAGAGCTTACTTCAAATCCAGAAGGAACTCAGGGAAGAGGGAGGTAACAGAGACATTATGTGACTTGGGTCAAGATGATACATGGGGGTAAAACTTGGCACTCTGGAAAGGAGGTATTCTACCAGAACTTGAGATATCCAATATGGAGATGACCTACTGAAAGATGGTGTGGTCACATTGACAATAGCATCCCTATAGATACTGGTATATTGCTCACCTAGGAGGTCATTGAGGAGCCTCAACTGTGTAAAAAACTGAAATAGATAATAGTGTTTCAACTTGCTGTCAAGAAGTAGAAATTTTTTTCAAATAAGTTCTAATAGAAAAACATTGATCAGAAAATGTACATATGCAATATATACACACACACATATATATGCATGTTATATATATATATACATATATATATTCATAGTATGTATATATCAGGTGTAAGGGTGCTACTATGGCTGAACTTTATTTCCTCAGTCTCACTAACTCTTTCATGAATGTGATTTGATATCTCATTAGCATTTCAAGGAACTGAACAACTTCCAACCTCAGTATATAATATCTAAGAATTTATGACTCTTATCTTTTTTTGCTTCTAGAAAGCCATGATTAGTTGTGCATAGATAATGTTCTTTTTAAAATGGCTCATTAGCTATGTTTCTTTCTTTTCTGTTTTAATTCCTGAACATACGGGATTTTACAAATTAGGTGGGGAGATCTTTAGCTCAGAGTTTTGCTTGTAAGTGTCTAAACACAGATTTAGACAAGTTAGGGCATATAAATGATTTCTACCCCCGGCAAAGAATTGTTTGAGGTTTACTAATACTGTTTTAGATACAAGCTACTTGAAATCTGATTGTATGACAATGAGGAAGTAGAGCATCGAGTAACCAGATATGATAACTTTGATCAGCTTGTACTTAGTGTTATGGAATTATGTGTTTCTTTCAACTCTGTCTGGTTTAGAGGCTCTTTTGAAGCTCACGTGCAGGCAGTTAATCTTAACTGTCTTCATTGATTTATAACAGGGAGAAAAAAAACCCACTCTTGTGAATCCAAATAACTTAAACTTGAAAAAGTTTAAGTCAAGTGATTTTGTCCATAAGCCACTAATAAAATTAAGGAGATGTCAAACAGAGAACAGATGCCTTATGCGGGGAGGGGGGGTCACTGCTCTGCAGGTGCAAAAATTTGAGTTTATTAATTAGCACAGGGAAAATATGGCAGATATGATTTAAAAAATAAGACTCCATTTTTAATGAACCTTTATTACATTCTTAGCCTAGAAAACTGCATAATTTACAGATTAAAGACATCAGTGAGCATGGGCACGGTGCCTTAATCACGGTGTCATCAAGATAGAGACGTTTTGGCTGTGCATACAGAGAATATGTGTGGCTATGTTCATATCAGATTATTTTAAGTAGTAATGTTAGAAACAACATGCTGTACACAAAGTAGTATGATGGAAAGACCTATAATTAACTTTTACATACTGAGAGACATAACACAATATTACTTACATAAAATAAGACCCAAAAGAACAGGAACAATATTTTGTCAGCACATACAAATGTATCAGAGTGTTCTATAAGGGGATTAGAAGTGAAGTAAGGAATCACTGCAGATTGAACAAAACAACCACAAAACCAAAACAAAGGAACTGACAGTTAACTGTATCATATGCTATGAAACTTGGTGGAGTGAGGAAGGCAGGAGAAAGGTGAAATTTAGAGGTGGGGTGGGGATTAACTCCATCTGTGAGAATGAGAGGAGACCACTCAGAAGAGGAGCAACTTTCACTGGCATCGAACAACATGGGAAACTTGGAGAACTTGAATAATACATTGGAAGATGCAGTGAATTCTGCGAACAGGGGACAGGACACAAATGGTCTTGATGGAAAAGGAGTGTTGTGTTTGGCAAAGGAGTGTGTATGTTGTCCTGGGAAAGGAGCTGGTTGAAAATTTTAAGTAGAGAAAGAATAAGAACTAATTGCTACATAGATACATTGTGCTAACATCTTTTTATTACTACAAAATATTAGAGGTAATACATTACATGTATATATGTATATATGTGTGTATGTATATGTATATATATGCATATATATACATATATGTGTGTGTGTGTGTATCCTCACAATTTTGAAGGTTCATCCTATAGTCAGATAGTCTCACTGCTTTTGAGTATATTGTAAACAGCACATGTTTAATCCTTTCCTTTCATAGCAGCCAAGAAGCAAAGATAGAGCAAGAAGTGGGTTTTGTTCTAATAACTTCTACACAGACACCCTTGATGACTTTTCTTCCTCTCATTAGGCCCATCTCTTAAAAGTTTTAGTGATACCATGGGTCAGGGAACCAAACTTACAATAGGTTGGCCTTTGGGAAATATTCCAGATCTAAAATAATAGTGCTATATAGTATTGTACTCAAAAGGCAAGTTAGAACCTGGATTTAACGGTTTTGTGTGTGTGTGTGTGTGTGTGTGTGTGTGTGTGTGTGTGTGTGTGTAAAACAATCTGTGTATAAAGAAAGAGTATCTGAATTAAGAAATTGACAATGTAGACGGATGCTTGGGAAGATATGTGAACATATTAAGGTCCTAACATTTGGACAGTGGTTTATTAAATATTGGGAGACGAAAAAGACTCAGGGTGATCATAGATTTTGCCTCATGAATGACAGGGCTATTACAGTAAAGGGAACATAAAGAAAAAGGAAGAGAAGACTTAGCTCTCTTTAGCATGTGTTGAGAATGATTTGTGGCAGTGCCAGACAAGCACAATGAGGTCTAATTATACTTAATACCGTTATTAAGAAAGTGGCATGAAGTGGAGATAAAAATTTCAAGATTAATGTAGTGGAAGTAGTATGAACTGTTTCAAAATCACAGGGAAGAATGTATAGAGGGAAAGAAAAAGTGTCAAGTACTGGAGAATACAAAGGAAAAAGTAGAAGTGTGAAGAACAATGGGAGAATGCACTTAGAAAATAATGCATGAATGAAAATAAGAGGAACAATTTATTAACTAGAAAGAAAACTCTGGAGTCCATATGTTAGACTTCTAGGGAACTGAGCCCTGCTAGTGTGCATCGGGGCTCTACAAATTTGAATATTAGCCGGTCTTGTAGATGGTACCCTCGAAGTTCACTTCCTCCCTGTTCTTCATTTCTATTGCCACCTCCCAAGACCCAGTGCCATTACCCTTGTGATGACAGTCATGTAATTGTGGGTTCCCTTCTACTTTAATCTTAATTACGTCAAAGTATTCCATCTAATTTTACCAAAACACATTATATGAACGGATGAAATTCTCAAACAATTAAAAGGTTTAAAAATAAATTTAAAAGATAATATGACATTTATATTATTTTGGAAGTCACTTGGACTACCATGACCAGACATTTGACAGGCTTTTCTTACCTGGTATTGGCAGTTTTGGTGGCCTATGGTGCTTGTAGAGAGCATTGTCTTATAGATTATTGATGTAGCTGTTGATTACCTCTTGCGGTTTAACAATGGGCCCTTATTGCTGAAGATCCCTTATTTAGGACACAGGACTCCTATGGATCAAGCTGGATCTAACCTGAAACCCTCATTTTTTGTGGTCTAGCTTCCATAGTTCAAGAAAATGTTGTGCAAGTTACCAAGGGAAGGGTAGCAATTAAACAGTCACACCCAACTGAAACAGGTATGGACCAAATCAGTTACTATTGTGGCAAGATATGCATAAAGATGCAATAACAGGCATTCTCAGATATTGGTGGTGACCAGCAGTTGTCTAATTGGACTTAAGACTCAAAACAGGAGGAAAATCATGGCTGGTACAGGAAACCTAACCAGCTTCCTGGGGCTAGTGAGGGCATAGAATTTATAAAGAACTGTTGCCACCAGTTTGCTAGGTCAGCATCACTCCTTACCACATTCTAAATCTTCATCTTATACCCACAGGTAAGTGCAGCTACCAACCTTCATCAAAGAAGCATCTCTTTACAGTAAATGGAGAACATCATAGAAACCCATAACTGGACACAGGGCAGAGTTCATCAGATGGTGGAGCACAGCTTCAAAGGGTCCAGTCACATAACAACTGCTGCATCTGCAACTCAGGGAACATCATGGGAAAGAGGGCAGAGCGATTGTAAGAGACAAATACCAGGAAGTCTGCTGTGATACAGTCTGTCCTAAAATGACTGCATAAACCAGATAAGAAGAATAGCAATATAACGGACATGTCAATGTGGAAAGGGAGAGTTTTGTGGTATCCCACCTCTGACCAAAAGACTACAGACAACTCATAACTGCTGGGAGAAAGAGTTAACCTCTCACAGGAATGAGCCCCCTTATTGGCTGTGAAGTGAACAGTGGTTATCCCTGAAACTATATATATATATATATATATATATATATATATATATATATATATATATGATGTGTGTGTGGTTTTACACACACACACACACACACACACAATATAGCCAAAGTGGACATGTGTATCTGTGTACGCACATTCATCTATCCATACTATTTATATGTGTGTACATAACAATAAAGAAAAAAGACACTATCAACTGGAAAGCAGTGGGGGCATGGGAAGGGTTCAAGATAAGGTAACTGTGAGGGACCTGAGAGCAGAAAGGGAGGGGCAGTGATATAATTTATTTCAGGTAAAAACATTACAAATAAAATTATAGTTTAAAAAAGGAAACACAAAAGTGTACACTATATCATGCTTCTTGTCTACTTATAAACTTTACGTCTCTTGAAGAAAAGAAGGTGAAGGAGGAGGAGAAGGAAGAAGGAGAGATCTTTCAGATTATATTATGGCTTGCTGCCAATTCCTCCAACTCACCTCCTTGGTTTTCCAATTTTGGCCTCTATAATTCTACATTCTGTTCTATTGCAATACACGTTTCTGCAAATGTTGTCATAGTTTCTTTATTTTTATATTTTATGCTTCTACTCAAGGACCATATGCTCAAACTAATCTTCCCTGGTTACTTCATGCCTTCTTGTCTGTTATTTCCTTCACAGTGTTTGTCTTAATAAGATGGTGTGCACCTTCTCCAAGCAGCATTACAAATGTATTTTATGTATTTAACTTAGTCACCATAGTGATGCTGTAGGTAGGTACCTGGGTCCATTCAGGTTCTCTTTGGAAAATAAAGCTATTACAAATAGTATGAGGAGAGTAGGCACAGGAATTCCTCATGGGAATCTACAGCAGTGAAGATCTGGAGGTGGTGGTGTACACATTAGGTATCGGGGGAAGTCCAGAGATTGTAGGCATTCTGGGGAAAGTCTTGGCCACAAGATAAGAGTGTTGGAAGAGATCTGGAAGTCTGGTGTGTCTGTCATGAGCTTCTGACACTTCTGTCTTTCAAGTTCATGGACTGTCTCTCAATGGGGTACTGTAGCATGGAACTGCCTGAGTAAGAGAATTCTGGGAAGCAGAGCTCTAAGCCCTGAAATGGATGTGGTAGTTGTACCACATCAGCAATAACTAACAAGGCAGGTTGGCACTATGGTCTCTTTATCAGCAAAAGAAACTAAGGTACAATGATAACCTAAGTGTAACTCATGGGAAGACCCAGCCATATGGCTGCTGAGGCTTACGTCCTACTACCATGCTATACATCTTTAGAACGTAAATTCTGTGATCAAATGGCTCTTTCTGGCTTGTTCCTAGCGTCCTCTGCTGAACCCAAGTGGTAAGGATTCACTGTTAGCTACTCAAAATGAATGAATTCAGGACTGAGAACTTGGAAGTAATTAGGAATGGTTTGGGTTAGCCATTACTTCACACTGTCAGTGAAGCAATTGAGGAAAGATCAGAACAGGGCAAAAATTGAACAAGATGAGAATTCTACAAGTATAGACAATGCTTTCAGATCTTGTGTCCCTGTATATACGTTGATGTCTCATGACACCTCATGTTTTCATGCTGGAGTTCACATTATTAGGCCACATGAAGTGACACCTGCATGTTTTATATTTATCTATGTTTTTGTATATTCTTTGTTCTTTATGTTGCTGGTTTCCCCACACAGTCAAGAGAATATACCCCCAGGCACATTTTATGCTGATTTTTGTGGAACACTGATTATTTCTACGTTGGGGATTATTCCAAATGAACTCTCCTTGGGGATTTTACTGAATGGCTTTTGATGTTAATATTTGTCTGTCATTTGCCCATAACTCAAATGGGATTCCTGAATTGTAGGGATGGCTAAATATTTAGTTTTAGTTGATGCCGCCAAAATGTTTTCCAAGGTAACTGTTCTATCATACTGGATTAAAATCCACAGACAAGAAGATTCTCATACATTCACATTCTCATAATTCCCTTTAAATTCATGGTTTTTCCTTTATCTAAGGAACTCATTATAAATTTAGAATGATAAGATTTGTACATAAGGAAGTGTAACTCAGTACAAAGCACTATATGGTGAATGTACGGTAGAACACAAATTAAGGAACTTGGGAGATTTCTAGACATTTCCCCTTGTCTAACCACAGACTGTCAATTGCTGCCCCCATTGCCACTTTCCCACCTTTGTTGGCCCCATTGCCACATTTTCCCTATTTGTTTGCATTTTTGGGGACACTCCTTTTACATTCAGTGGAGTGCACAGATTTCCAGTGAGCAGCTGCGTGAGTTTTGGCAATTAGACACATCTGTCCAGCTACCACTCAACACAAGTTTCAATACGCATTCTTCACCATCCACAGTTCCCTCACACCCCTTTCCAATCAGGCCCCTCCCTTAATCCCTGCTAACAGGAAGACATTTCTATTTCTATAAGCAGCCACTTGTGCTTCCCCAAACCTCAGCAATATCCCCTGGGGAGAGGTGGTCGTAAATTTGGGGCTTGACTCCATTCCATCCTTGAACAAAGCATGGCTCATCAAAATGCTTGGGTTTTCTTTTCCTTGGTAAAGCACCTGAGCATTGGCGGGTACTCATGGCTGATGTGTGTACCACTGACATAGAAACAAGTCAACATTTCTCAACCCAGAAAGAAAATGATTTATCTGTTTTTGTTTCTAAGTAGTCTTATACATAGTTTAAAGTATTTTTTTTTGTTTCTTTCCTTAACTGTTATAGGAGGCTTATAGAGCTATCACACACACACACACACACACACACACACACACACACGCACACACACACACACACACTACATGGGCATATACATACCACATACATATGCCACACACATACCACATACACACATGTATATGCATGCATATACATCACACTAACACACGTGTATACTACATACACACATACACCACAAATACACACACCACACACACACCATACACACAAGCATACATACAAGCATACATATGCCACACATACACCACCCACACATGAACACACTATATACACATGTTCACATACACATGCCCACACACTACTTGAAATTCGCACATCTACTTTCTTCCTAAAAGCAATCTTAAGAGGATTCTCCAGCAAGCACTTACTAAATGCCTGCTTTACTCTTAAGATAGTGCTTGTGGGAATTAGAAAAAGAAAATAACCAATGGCCCTTTAACCCAGGTAGCTGACATCTATTTGAGAAGGGAAACACACTCAAGTAACACTATTGGCATGATAGGAGTGTTGAAGACGTTGGAGAGCATCTAGCCTTGACTAAGTCATTTGCCTGCTAGAACGTGGTTTCCTCAGTTACAAATGATGAGAGGCTTGGTTTCCACCAGTGGTGGTTATCGCACGTTTACATTAAACACATTGAGCCAGATGATGGGGCTGGCCAGCTGAGTAGCTGCCCAGGATATCCATCTAGATGAGGTGTTAAAATAGCAATGGAAATACAATAAGATGAAGAAAACTGAGTCTACGAGAGGCCCCTTCAGGAAGGATACCATATGTGGTCCCAGAGCAAGCTGTTTGGGAAGCTGGGTGAGATTCCCAAGGAGCATGCTTAAGGAACACCAGATGGAGGATAAACCCTCGGAAGGAAGGCCAGGGAATCTGGTTTACTACTGAGCTTTTGTTCTGCTCAACTGCAAGTTTGGGTTCCATCCAAGGTGCCTGGGACAACCGAGAGGAAGCTGAAGTTCTGTACAACCAGCACTGTTTTTCTGCCCTATTTTTTTTTTTTTTACATACACGATGAGTGCATATTTTAAATGATAGTCCGAATGTGGCAGTATATATTAGCTCTGCATGCCTCAGCCTCATTGTTAGCACCTATCTCCTTTACAAGGGGGATTTATACAAAGCACGGTACAAAAACATCAAAAGAAACAATCATCCGGTTAAATTAGACATTGAACCGAAGCTTTGTTGGCTAGGCTCCCCCTCAGAACATTCCACCGCATGTTGGTCCCCAGTGAAACACTGTTTGAAAACTGCTGATATGCATCATTTGAAGTTTGGGCCACTCATGCCCTATGATTATGTGACAAGGTAGAGCCACCCGAAGAATTAAATTACAGAGTTTTATTTCTTACTTTCTATGTCATTTTTTGCTATATAGTCCTGGCAGGCTGGGTACTCACTAAATCACACAGGTTTAGTTTATAGTCACAGCAAGTCTCCTATCTCAGATTTGCAAGCACTAGAATTATAGGTATATGCCACTGTGTCTGGCTCCTAATAAATCATTTATCAATATTAATATTATCAATTACCTAGTTTAATGAGATATTTTGCGGGAAATGGAGCACACAGTACTAAAATGATCTCTCTCTCTCTCTCTCTCTCTCTCTCTCTCTCTCTCTCTCTCTGCATCTCTTAGCCTGATTTGTACTCAGAAAATTTCCCTGAACGTTTTTTTTTTTTTGTGCTAGACTCTTTTATTTCCATGAACTCTTTTTTGTTGCAAAATTAGTAGCAAAATTAGATTCATGAAATAGCAACCAAAATAATTTTATGGTGGTCACCACAACACAGAAACTGTATTAAAGGGTCACAGTGTTAGGAAGCTTGAGATCTGCTGACCTATTAATTAACATTCTTCTGATGTTCATTTTGGTTTCGAGGTTATACATTGCCTTTAAAATACATTACTATTTTCTCAGTTCTTTTTCTAGCCTATTTCTCTCTCTCTCTCTCTCTCTCTCTCTCTCTCTCTCTCTCTCTCTCTCTCTCTCTCTCCTGAACAGCTAATATTCTAAAGGTTTCCCAAGAAATCTTGATTTAAATTAATGAAACAGGTGAAAGACAAGATTAACTGATAGAGGCAGATCCTCTGGTATTTTGTTTTCTAAGGTACCCTTCTTTTAGGAGACAGTAATTCCAACTAGAGGTGTGTTGGTTACCAGGCTTCACTTCACTGGGTTTTACCTCTGCTGGGCTGTGATGAAAAGAAGCTGCTTTGGGATCAGAGGTCTCCCAGAAAACATCTTCCTCAAGCAGATTCTTCATTCCTTCTGGAACTTTCTGTGTGTCTCCACTTAGGGAAAATCTTTCTCCTGTATAAGGAGGTGAGAGGGCTCAGCCACCCACCCCAGCTGTCTCCCACAGGCAAGTACCCACTCACAAGCTCAACCTCTGCCTTGTATCGAATTTGCTGTGCCCTATTTATTCGGGAAAGTTCTAGCATGGAAGTTTCCTTGTGAGGTAGCTTTCTTCCTATGCATTTTCTGGACCTCCCTCCTGTCCAAGATTTATTTGTTTAATGGCTGTCACTCTTTCTATTGGTGTGCCATGGCTTTAATTCTTTGTGTACTGTACTGCAGTGGCATACTGAAGACGAAGCTGTTGTATGTGTTCTTGCTTCATTTTGTTGCTGTAACAGATACTATGAGCTAAAGCAACTTCCAGGAGGAAAAGGTTTCATTTCAGCTTACAGGTTACAATTCTTAACTGAGGGAAGTCAGGAACTTGAAGTGGAGACCCTGGGAAAATGTTACCTCCTGCCTCACTTACAGGCTTGTAATTAGTTAGCATTATTGTACAATCCAGGGCCACCAGCTCAGGGAATGGTATCACCTACAGTGGGCTTGCCTTCCTATATCAATTAATGATCAAGACAGACCCCACAGACATGACCCCAGGCCAATCAGATCTAGGCAATCCTTTAGTTGAAATTGTCTTTTCAGATGATTCTAGGCTCTGTCAAATTGACAGTATGTTAACTAAGACAGCATGGCTAAGGGAGGCTCATGAGTCCTCATCCTAAGCTGAGGAACAGTTGGCGATGGATAGCTGCTTGGGGTGGAAGGATCATTTTTATTTGATTTTGTTTTTAAGGGTGTGTCCCCTAGTAGGTTGACCATGTTTGATGGATGGCTCCACACCCATATGGATATGGGCAGCACTAATTTTATGTAATGGATTATACAAGAATTAATTAATTAAAAAAGAAAAAGATAAGTTGGGAAGGGGCCAGGAAAGACTTGGAGTGGGTAGTGGAAGTTGATACCATCTAAAAACATTGTATATATGTATGAAAGTACCAACAAATTTTTTGAAAAAGATGAGGTTACTGGAAAGTCTCAGTCTAAATGTAAATACTAATGTCTTATTTTAAACTACCGAAATCATCGATGAAGTATCCCTTCCCGATAAAATTAATGTTTGTTGTTGTTTTGTTTTGAGACAGGCTTTCTAGATATAGTCCTGGCTGGCCTGGAACTCACTATATAGACCAGGTAGAATTTGAACTCACAGAGCTTTGCTTGTCTTTGCCTCCTGAGTGCTGGGATTAATGGTGTGTGTAGCATGATTCTCAGCACCAAATTCTTACTACATCATTCATTCCCAAGCAAACCCTTTGGTTACTATTGAGCTGAAGAAGAATGTGGATGCATTTTAGATAAGCATGTTTTGTTTTAAAAAGCATTTTTAAATGGTTTTACAAATACTAGATTATGTGGGGCAGTTAATTTGGCTTTCCATTGGTGCTGAAGTTCATCCATACACTCGTGGACTCAGCAGCATGTGTGTGTTTGTAGCATATGTGCATTTCCTGGGTACAATTGTGTGGAGCTGGGATCATGCTCACTTTGTACCCACTCCTACTTTAATTCCTACAGAACCACACATCCTCGAACTGAAGAGAATGGTTTTGAGCTCAACAATGACAGCATGGTGATCTATGAAGACAGACAGACAGTACCCAAGTTACCTCACTCTGCATTGTTCTTGCTTTGCATTTGTATTCACTACAGTGATACACAGAGAAAACCATGAACTGAGTGTTTTATGGTCAAGTACAACTTTTAGTTAATCCGTGAAGCACGGTTTGTTTAAAGCAACATACAGAGACATCAGAACTATCATCATTTGGATCAACAACTCCCGGTCCTTTGTATGAACAGCTGCACTGTAAATGGTGTCCTTACAATTCAAGCTTTGTCAACCCTTCCAAGATGAGCTCAAATTCCTCTGCCCCTGTTGTAACTTCTCAGGCTGCTTCAGCTCAGACTCAGCCTTATAAACCTTGCTCATGATCTAACAGTTGTTGTATCTGTATCCATTCATACAGTGATCTCTTTAAGGCTAGAGACCACACCTTAAGGATTCACTATACCATCCATAACAAACAGCCTGTTTGTGTTTAGTCCCCAGGAATGTTTCTAATGGTGTTGGTCATGGAAGATAGACTAAAAAGAGCTTAACTTCAATAGTAACTTATTTGAAGGTAGACTTTTACAAAACACCTCATTTATTTGGAAACCACACTGAAATATTTTTATTACTTTTATTTTTTACAGTCTAGCTATTGTCCCCCCTCCCAGGCCCCTCTCCCACAGTTCTCATCCCATTCTTCCTTCCCCTGTCTCCAATAGGATGTCTGCCACCCCGCACAGGCCTCCCTACTCCCTGGGCCTCAAGTCTCTGGAGGGTTAGGCACATATTCTCCCACTGAGGCCAGACCTGGCAGTCCTCCACTATATATGTGTTGGGGGCCTCAGACCAGTTCATGTATGCTACTGGTTGGTGGCTCAGTGTATGAGAGATCTCAGGGGTTTAGGTTAGTTGAGACTACTGGTTTTCCTATGGGGTCACCCTTCTCAGTTTCTTCTAGCCTTTCCATAATTCAACCAAAGGTATCTCCAACTTCAGTCCAATGGTTGGTTTTAAGTATCTGTATCTGTCTCAGTCAGCTGCTTGTTGGGCCTCTCAGAGGGTCTCCATGCTAGGCTCCTGTCTGTAAGCACACCACAGCATCAGTAATAGAGTCAGGCCTTGGAGCCTCCCTTTGAGATGGATCCCAAGTTGGGCCGGTCAATAGACAGCCTTTCCCTCATTCTCTTCTCCATTTTTGTTCCTGAAGTTCTTTTAGACAGGAACAATTCTAGGTCAGAATTTTTGACTGTGGGGTGGAACCCCATCCCTCCACTTTATGCCCTGTCTTTCTATTGGAGGTGGACTCTACGAGTTCTCTCTCCCCATTGTTGGGCATTTTATCTAAGGTCTTTCCTTTTGAATCCTGAGAATCTCTCACCCCCCCAAGTCTCTGGGACTTATTTTCTATAGGGTCCCCCTATCTTCCACCCTCCCCAGCTTACCTGTTTCCATTCATTTTGCTGGCCCTCTGGGCTTCTCTCCTGTCTCTCCCCCATACCTGATCATGTTCTCCTTTCACATCCCTCTCCTCTCTCCCACTCAGGTCCCTCCTTCCCTCTGCTTCCTGTAATTATTTTCTTCTCCCTTCAAAGTGGAATTGAAGCACAACAGAGTAAAAATGGACATCCTACCAAAAGCAATCTATAAATTCAATGAAATCCCCATCAAAATTCCAACACAATTTTTCACAGACATAGAGAAATTCTCAGTTTCATATGGAAAAACAAAAACCTCAACATAGCAAAAACAATTCTTAATAAAAGAACTTCTCGGGGAAATCACCAGCCCTGACCTCAAGCTCTACTACAGAGCAATAGTGATTAAAAACTGCATGGTATTGGTACAGAGTCAGGCAAGTAGATCAATGAAATAGAATTGAAGACCCAGAAATAAACCTACACTCTTATGGGCACTTGATCTTTGACAAAGAAACCAAAAATATACAATGGAAAAAAGAAAGTATCTTCAATAAATTGTGTTGGTCTCACTGGGAGTCTGTATGTAGAGAAATGAAAATATATCTATATTTGCACAAAGCTCAAGTCAAAGCGGATCAAGGACTTTATCATAAAACCAGATACACTGAATCTAATAGGAGAGAGAGTGGGAAAGAGCTTCAAACTCATTAGAACGGGGGGTGGGGGTGGGGGAGGGTTCTAAATAGAACAACAATGGCTCAGGCTCTAAGATCAAGAATTGATAAACAAGACCTCATGAAACCAAAAAGCTTTTCTAAGGCAAAAGACAGTTAATAGGACAAATCAGCAAACCACAGACTGGGGGGAAAAACCTTCATTCAATAGAGGGGTAATATCCAAAATATATAAAGAACTCAAGAAGTTAACCATCAAGAAATCAAACAACCCAATCAAAAAATGGGGTATAGAGCTAAATAGAGAATTCACAACAGAGGAATCTCAAATGGCTGAGAAGCACTTAAAGAAGTGTTCAAAGTTCTTAGTCTTCAGAGAAATTCAAATCAAAATGACCCTGAGATTCCACTTTATACCAGTCAGAATAGTTAAGATCAAAAACTCAAGTGATAGCACATGTCGGTGAGGATTTGGAGAAAGAGAAACATTTCTCCTTTGCTGGTGGGATTGAAAACTGATACAACAACTCTGGAAATCTATCTGGAGGTTCCTCAGAAAATTGGAAATAGATCTACCTAAAGACCCAGCTATACCACTCTTGGGCATATACCCAAAGGATGCTCCACCATACTTCAGGGACACATGTTCCACTATGTTCATAGCATATTTATTTATGATATCTAGAAGTTGGAAACAACCCAGATGTACCACAATGAAAGAATGAATGCAGAAAATGTGGCTCATTTATACAATGGAATATTACTCAGAACAAGGACATCATGAGTTTTGCAAGCAAATGGATGGAACTAGAAAATATCATCCTGAGTGAGGCAACTCAGACCCCCAAAGGACATGTATAGTATGTATTCACTGATAAGTAGATATTAGCCAAAAAAGTACAGAATACCTAGGATACAATCCATAGAACTCAAGAAGGTTATCAAGAACACTGAAAAATTAACTTTAAAATTTGCATTCTTTTTATATAATTTATTTGGGAGGGATCAAAAGTTGAGCATGATTGTGTAGCAGTGGGCTTTTCTACCAGCTGCACCTAAGCAATGACTCCAAAAGACTTTGTAAATGTGTAATTGCAGATGTGTTTGGGTCTGTGATAAGACCCTTGGCAGAGGCTTGTTACCTGATTCAGAGGGGGTTAATTAAAAAAAAATATCATTCTTGGATTTGCTGTTTTTGTTACTTGAGTATTCCCTATTGACACCATTTTTATAGCATTTTAAAGCCAATCAATCATTTACACAGAAGTTTTATGTTAAATGTGAAATGTTATCACAGGTTAAAGACAAAGATCTGAGTTCAGGAGGAAATTCTGATTTGTGTTTTTCATAGTCCAAGCGTAGTTGTCATCAAACACATTCTGTGACATGTAGCCTAATCTCTGCAGAGGAAGAGGAAAGAGTGTGGTAGTTGTGGCTAAGAAGAAGCTATCAGCTTCTGTCATTAAGATTTGCTTTGGGTTTTTATCCACAAAGACAATGAATAGACTGGGGAAGTGGTGAGAGATGAGTCTCAAACAAAAGACCTTTCATTTGGAGAGCCCAGGCTGTGTTTGGACAGAACCAAGCTTTATCAGGTCATGATGGAGGAGAAAGGGATAAGATGAGGCTTGTTTAACAAACACAAATACTAGATATTCAGGGATGCTCCATCTAGAATAAATAAAAGGTAGATAAAATTTTAACAGTGTGAAGGGAATACACTTCTGGAATTCATTAGACTAAGAATGGTTCTGACCAAAGCTTAAGTATATTGCAAAGAGCTTTTAATCCATTCATGGATGACAGGAATAACAGGGCTTATTAAGAGAGGCCAGGATGATGGGACACTCCCTGACCTCTGATGATAATGTTGAATGTTACATCCTGGCCCTTCATGACTTACATCTTGGCCCTCCAGGACTTATTCTTTGAATCATCCTTAGAGACAGTCTTTTGGATTGAAGGGCCATGGGACTGGCCCAGGGGCACAATTCTGATGTTCTCTTGTTTCATCTGACTGGGCTAAATATTAACTTTCAGTCAGGAGTGTCTGTCACCAAGTCATCTGTCTTGGTAAATGCTGATGGAGTCCCAGCATTACGAGGGGGCAATGAATTTTCCCTGCTGACAGTGAGAATATCCACACCGAGCTTCCATAGAGAGTTCTGCTTCCCACAATGTTTATGACAGTAAATTAGGCCACGGAGCACACTAAAGATTGTTTACATAACCCCTGATACCTAGTGTATTTGTCAGTCCCACTGTGTAGATGGGGACTGCAGTAGAGCCAGAAAGCGTTTGAAATATAGGGCTGTAGATAACATATGAGAGCTGCAGGATATTTCACTAGAACCCACACTTGTTTTCTTGGCCCCTTACCTAGACCTTATTCATCCTTTCTCCTCTTTTCTCTTGGGTCCTCTCACTACTCACTATCTTTCTTCATTTTTCCTAACGTGTTTTGTTTCAATGTCTTATCTAAGTAAAGGAGCTTAGGGTTTCATTTTAGCCTTAGATTTGGTTCCTCTGCTTTTACCCTCCATAGCCATTTTTCCTTTGAGGAAATTTAGCTGTACAGATTGAGTGTAAACTATTTTAAACTTAACTTAAGCTATTCCCAAATCCACAGGCCCAGTGGGATCTGCGTCTTTCTTTGTTCTGTGTCAGGGTCTCACCATGCAGATCTGGCTACCTGGAACATGCCATCTAGACCAGATCAGCCTCAAACTCACAGAGCTTTCTTTTCTCCCCAGAAAGCCAGAACTAAAGGCATGGACCATCACACTCAGCAGTAATTTGTGTCTTAATTCTTTGTATTGTATACAATCACCTTCAGCTTGGTTTTATGCTAATACTTATGAGCTTACTAATTAATACAAAACCTTTTTTGCTTTATAAAGGGAGAGAGAAAGAGATGTGTGTGTGTGTGTGTGTGTGAGAGAGAGAGAGAGAGAGGGAGAGAGAGAGAGAGAGAGAGAGAGAGAGAGAGAGAGAGAGAGAGAGAGATTCCTAAAAACAATGACTGTTGAGAATCATTTCAATAGAAACAGAATTTTGGAAAACATGACATATATTTTGCAAAACGTTTTTAAAGTTCATATGTAAGATTTTGACTGGTGGTAAAATTTGTCATCTGACAGTGGAATATGAGATTTTTAGAGATAAAATAATTTATTTTAGAAATACAAAGTAGCTAGGAAAGCTTATATTAGCAGCGAGATTTTAAAGTATATGAAAAATGGACTGAACAGAGAAACAAACTTACAATTCCAGCTCTCAGCACTCTCACTCAGTAACCTAAAGAACACATAGACAGAAAGTTAGCAAGGCCAGAGTCACCTAGAACTGCATAGCATCTGCACCACCAACATCAGTGACTTGACTCTGAAAAGCCTTTACCCACCATCATAAAGCACAGGACTATTTAAGTCCAAGCAGAGACTTCACTGACATGATACTGCTTTGGGACTATTGAACAAAGTTCAAACAGATTTCAAAGAACTGAAGAAACATATCATATGCTGCTTCAGTATATATAAAAAAAGATTTAAACTAGAATTGGTAGCAGAATGCTGTTAGTGAGTAGTGTAAAATTCTCAAATGATTCCAAATTAAACAATGTTCTTATAAATAAGTAACCAAAGAAAAGTATGAAGGTCATTTGAATTAATTTTAAAAAAATCTATGAAAAGGCAATACTGTTGTGGTAATAAGTAGTAAGATGTATATAACAGAATGCAATGTGCTAGAAAACAGGAGTGCCTTTCAAGCATTCTGCAAACATCACAATTAACAGGCCAACTGCTATGTATAATATCAGAGGCACGAGTCAGTGATACAGAGGGATACAGGATAGCTCAGTAGCTAAAGATGCTTGTCATCAAGCCTAATGATAAAAGTTTGATTCCCAGAACCCACATGATGAAAGAAAAAGAACAAAATTCCTGCAAGTTATCATTTGATCTGCTCTGGCAATGTGTGCAACTACATACATACATGTGTACACACACACACATGCATGCACATACATATACACATACATACAAACATGCACATACACTAAACTAATAAGTTAATAAATAAAATTAAGAATTAAAAGACATATTAGCTTGAAGGGGTGTGATGAGCATATGCAAAGGCCAAGAATGTGTTTATTACTTCTCAATTCGTTGCTTAGTATTTTCGTATTTGATTTAGTGAAATGAGATGGCCAGATTGATTCTAACATACTAGAAAGGTCACTGTGTATAGTTTACTTTTTTAAAAAAACTATAGTCTATGGTTCTGAAGCAAAGTGATAAGAATGGAATATTTTATGTTATTGAAAATGGTATTTAATTGGGCAAAAAGTAGACAATAAAATAAAATATATTGTCTTGTACATAGGGAAAAGAAGATGGATGTTCAGTGTCAACTCGGTATATATATATATATATATATATATATATATATATATATATATATGTGTGTGTGTGTGTGTGTGTGTGTGTGTGTGTATATGTGTGTATATATATACATATATATAATATATATCCAACTTAAATGATCGATAATGCCATTTAAAATGCTAAACATACTTTAAAAATGATACTTTGTCAAAATTCTTCTGATTATCATGAACCTATTTTTAATACATTGAATAATTTTAATCCATTAAAAGAATGCAATTAGATAACATGATTTGGGTAACATTTTGTTCAGAGATTCATTTGTATTTAATGAATCATTCTTAGAATCCCCTTTTTTTTTTTGGAAAAGGGAGTAATGAGAAAATTACAGAAACTTACAAATAAGATTTGTATTTTCACTTGTGAAGAAATTTTGACTTGGAAACATTTCTGGATGTGGTGTATGGGTAATACAACTGGATATCTGACTGGTATTTTCAGCATTCTTTGCAACTATAATAAAAAAAAAACTACAGGGAAAAAAAGTACAGGCAAAACTAATAGTTCAACAAGTTAAGTGCTTCCAAGAGGTTTCAGAAGGTGTTTCTATAGCAGTAAGATTCAAAACTATGTAATACCGCTTCTGTGTTTTCCAAACATGGCTGTTTTATATTGAAAAGGACATTATTTTGAATAAAATAAATTTTGAGATATTTTTACATTTCACTTCCATGTCTCAAATTTTTCATAATTGCTTTCAAGAAGAGAAATTGAAGCATTAAAGGAGAAAGTTTTCTAAGTAAACCCTAATAATTGTTTGAAATGTAACTTACTAAAAGAATATATCACTCTGTTTGAGCTTGTCACATATCCCAAATATAGCTTATATGATGGTGTTTATCATCACGTTGGGTTAGGAGAACAAAAGAAGTCTGTTGGTAGATATAAAAGGTGTATTCATGATGGAAAATTAAAATGGCTTTTTATGTATAAACTATAAATTTCAATAGTGAATTGTTCAAAACAATGAAAAGACATGGATCCAAAGTATAACAGAGAGGACTGAATAGTTAGTTCAATAGTTAAGAATACTTGATATACAAGAATGAAGATCTGACTTTGGACCTCGGAACCCAGAAAAATAAACATTTCATAGGAGTGTACCCCTATAACTACAGTGATGTAGATATCAAAGATACGGCGATTTCTGGGTCTTGATTAATACCATTCTAGATCCTAGTTGAGTGAAAGACCCTATCTTAAGGGAACAAGGCAGAGGATGATAGATAGAGCAAGACATTCAGTGTTGTTCTCTAGGATGTATATAGATATGCAACACTACACATGTGCATACAACACAAATGCACACACACACACACACACACACACACACACATGCACACACACACACACGCACATGTGAATTAGACTTACTCTGCTTCTGGTTAGGGTTAATAAGAGATACTTGTTTTACCATTCCACATGAAATAACTTTAAAATTTTTTACAAATACTCAAAATATATGAAATAATTATTTCACAAAGCTGAGTAAACAAAGTGCTCCTTAATATATGAAAATACAGGTAAGCCTTACAGTCAGCCTTCTGTATCCTCCCTCAGTTCTGAACTTACGGGTATAGTCACTATAGAAAGCTTTTTATGTGAGTGTTGGTGATGAGAATTCAGGCTCTCATGTTTGTATAGTAGGCATTTTATCAACTGAACCATCTCTTCCTCCCTGAACAAAATTTCCTATGCTCAAAAATCTAAACTTAGCTAGTTAAAGCTAAGTCAAACATGTTGAAGATACAACTGCAAAAGCCTAAACCAGACCATTAGAGGTTAAATGATGAAGTGTATGATAGAAGATGCATTGTATTGAAAGAATGTAAGATTGAGTGTTACAGAAGAATAAATTAATAAGATTGAAAACATAACAGAAGTGATTCAAAATGAATCAGACAAATAGATATTTTTTAAAGACTATGAAAAAAGAATGGCGTATCAGTGTGACTTCAAACAAGCTAATAAATATGCAATTAGATCTCCAAACTAAAACAAAAGTGCAAACACAGTTGAAGAAATGATTGGCAAGTATTTCCCAAGCTTGACGGAAACACTGAAACAGATCTAAGAAGTTTAATAAACCCTACATATATAAAATATTTGTGGGGCAAACTAACTCTGCAAAATCTATCATTGTGGTATTGCTCAGAAGCAGTGATAAAACTTTTCAAAGCACTGAGAAGGGCTAGAGACAAGGCTTAGGGGTTGAGTGTTCACTGTTCTTCCAAAAGACCCAAGTTTGTTTTTCAGCACCGTATCAGATAACTGAAAAATACCTGTACCTCTAGCTCTAGGGGATTCAAAACCTTTTTTTTTTTTTTTTTGTCTCTAAATTTACACTATTAATTTTTTTTGTAAGTGTGAAATAACACAGAAACTGGTTGGTGTTAAGAGATGGCTGATTTCTCCTCAGAAATATCCCAATGGGAAGACAGTGGAACCACAGGCATACTGAAAACACCATAGGAAGTGTCTGCCAACCAATAAGTTCATAACTCGAGAAAGCATCTTTAAATAATAAAGCATGTAGTCACTGGAAGACCTGCAGTACTAAGTACTTGATATAATCCCCCAGACCTAAGGGAAATGGTAGTAAGTGGAAATGAGAAACTGCTCAGGGGAGTAAAGAATGTATGCATCCAAACAACAGAGCCTTTATAGCACTTTTTTGTAGTGCTTAATTCTCCTTAGATGACACTTCACTTCTAAAATAACAATAAGATGTAGAGTTTATAGCAAGCATGCATTTATGATGTGTGACAACCATACAAAGGCCAGGAAGAAGAAGGAAGACATGAAATTGTAGTATTACAAATCTCTAATGCTGGTCATGAAGTGATGTGATCTCCGTGGTGAGTTAATAAGTATGCTTTAAACATAAACAAAGCATTCACTATAATGAAAAATTATGGCTAATAGATTAACAAAGAAAATAGAATTGAATACTTACAAATTTCCTTGAACTATAAACAAGCCAAATGAACTGGTAAATTGGATTCATATACATATATATGTATATATATATACATATATATGTATATATATCAGCTATATATTAATATATATTCTATGAATAAGAAATAAGGCAATAATACATTGAAGGGCGAAGATGAATCAGAAGGTGATTATGCTGATTAAGATAGACACACATAGAATTTCTTTACAGATCCCTGAGATCCTTGAACAGACTAGGAGAGTGCTGAGCTGAGCCACATTCCTAGCCCTCCCTAGCTCTCTCACTCTTTAATTTAAATTTTAAATTAGTATAAAAAAGCAATTGGCTTAACTATGATATTTTCACATGTATTTAGCTTAAGTTGACTACCCTTTACACCTGCTTCCCATCTCCCCCACCTTCATCCCCACTTGTACCCCTCCACCCTCAAGATTCTGCATTCTGGGTTCATATCGCATGTATTCTATTACCCTTTCACACCCCTCTACTAAAGCCTCTGTTCATGTTTCATGGGCTCCTTTCTACTTTCCTGGCTTCTACTCACACTCACATATAAAGACACATATATAAAATTTAGAGGCTAGGATCTGGGTTTGAGAGAGAACAGACACTTCTTACCTTGCTGAGCCTGGGTTATCTCACTTAGTGTTTTTTAGTTTTATTTTTCTGAAAAAAATCATAATTTCAGTTTTCTTAAGAGCTGAATAAAATTCATATATGTGTTATTTATATATGTATAATATTTTTATTATTCATTCATCTTTTGGTAAGCATCCAGGCTGTTTTTATTTTAAATAAATAGAAATAGAGCAAATAGAGCAAGAAACAAAATGAAAACAACAAATTTTTAAAAAGAGCACCCTAGAAATAGAATATGGCCCAGCTGTACTATCTCTGGGTTTATATGCAAAAGACTCTATACTCTAGTGTTTAAAATGTCTTATTAGGTTGATTTATGTGTTTGGGTATTTTTCCTGCATGTTTGTGTGTGTACCATGTGCTTTCCTGGGCCCTGTGGTGGTCAGTAGAGGGCATCAGATTTCATGGAACTGGAGTTACTGATAGTTGTGAGCTGTCATGTGGGTGCTGGAAACCAAATCTTGGTCCTCTGCAAGGGCAGCAAGTGCTGTTAGCCACGGAGCCATAACACTAGCCCCAAAGAGAGTTTGTTTGAAGCATACATTTATTTAATAAGAAGTTTTTTGTTTGATCGCTTTGTCCACTCTAGATAAGACCAATACCTGGGTACTTATCCTTGACAAAGGTCTTTTAAAGAGTGATGAGGTTAGCTCTCAATTATCTACTTGAGAGGCAACTGAGAGACTATTTTTCCTTGTTGGCTTTGTTTCTTCAGTATTGGTCAACTAGAGGGTTGGATTATAAAAGCGCTAAAGTCATTCATGTTGGGTCAGGTCTTAGACATTAGGCATAGCACCAAACCACTGGAGGGCTGGGCTCCCATGTCAGTTATTTTTCTATTGTGATAAAATACCAGGACAGACAGTTAACTTGAGAAAAAAAGCATTTCTTCTGGCTTAGTGTTCCATAACAATGCAGTCTACTATGGTGGGGAAAGCATAAAATGGCAGAAGGAACGGGAATCTGAGAGATCACATCTCATCTACACACAGAACACACACACACACACACACACACAGAGAGAGAGAGAGAGAGAGAGAGAGAGAGAGAGAGAGAGAGAGAGAGAGAGAGAAGCTATAAACTCTTAAAGCCTCTCCCACTGAAGTATTTCCTCCAGAAAGTTTCCACTTCTTAAAGGTCCCATAACTTCCCCTAATAGCATCACCAACTGAGGCTCAAGTGTTCCAGTGCAGGAGCCTACAGGGAACATTTCTTATTCAAAGTACCACAGCTCCCAAACTAGGTACTTTTATGGCATATGTGTCATCTTGGCCTGTCATGTAGCTGATTGCATGTTTGCTTCTTCTCTCACCAGGTGGTTTTGAGGACACAGCTGTTCTGATTGCACGTTTTCCCTCTTCGAGCTCACAGGTCTACTCTTTGATGGTAAGCCAGTCAAAGGTGACCTTGGCTAATATGCAGACTTAGAAAACTATGAGGCGGTATGAGGCCTGTGTGTTGTCCCTTCCTTTGCGCGCTTTGACTGACCTACAGCATGGTGCCATTTCAGAGCATGAGAACTGTGGGTTTTAGTGTAAACCATCAAGTCTCAGTTTTTTGTTTTTTGTTTTTTGTTTTTTGTTTTTTTTAGGTATAAAATACAGGAAATTATCTGTCTACTGTCTATTGCAATGAGTGGTTGCTTGAATCAAATAGAAATGTTGATGGAGAGGTGTTGAGTATGAAGTAAGGTGTCCTATAGGTATAAGGGGTTATGATTACTAATGTACAAAGAAACCTGGGCTGAAGCAGTTAGAATTTTAGCTCATAGCTGCTGTAACTGAAGGTGGGTGCCAGAGGCAACTTTGGCTTTGCTCTTTACGCAGCCAAAGGGAGTAATTCATTAGCCGCGATTACAAGGCATATATACATGGCACCTGGGTGTGTGGTCAAAGGTGCATAATTATTTGGTCACCAGGATTTGTGGGAAATGCCTGGAGGACATGGCTGGTGCTCTGTGGGTGGTGATAATAAAGTTCCTCTGGAAGCAAGAGGGGTTTAGGCCTGATGGTAGTTCGTGTTAGAGACCCTGCTGAACACAAAGGAAGAGAAGTTGCCTTTAGTTTTTCTTCCTAGGCCCCGGGATGAGACCAACTCATCCTTGTATATTGCTCGCCATCCTGATGGCGCTCCTTATGGGTCTGATCGGCTGTACTATGGCATGATTGGTTTTCTCTTGCCCGCTATAATTGGCTGTGAATTCCTTCAGGGTAGAAACTGAGTTTTTATTATCTCTTAATTTTTAGCCCCCAAGGCCTGCGCACAGAAGAATATGCGTTCAAAAAAGCCGTTGGTCAACTGGAACAAAGAAATAAAAGAAAAATATCTAACTAAGTCAATTCCCAAGACACAGGCCCAGATTCTGGAGCCTTGCAGATCTTGCATCCAACTAGCAGATGGTGACTAGATATGTCTAAGCAATGCATTTCACAGGAGAATGCAAACAGGAGAGGATTTCTGGCTGAAGGGCAACGATACTTGCATTGTAGTTGAGAGGATGCCAAGGGAAGGGTAGAGGAAATGATAGTTTAGAAATTTCCAGTAAGATCACAGTCTCCACAAATTTCAATACTTCAAAATGCATAATTTTGTGTTCTGGATTATTGGCATTGCTGGACACTGGATTCAGGGCTTTGTGCACACTAGTCAAGTGCTTTACTGCTGGACTACCTCCTCAGCCACATGGGAGTGATCTTTACTGCCATAGTGATAGTCATTATGTAAACCCAAACAGGATATAAAGGATGTGACTGAAGCCGTCTAGCAGGCAGAAACGAATGTAGACAGCCAGCGCTTGCAACTCGACTTCTTTGCCCTTTATCACATTAAACACATCTCGCTGTGCTGGCTCAGCACCTTCCACTGCCTCCACTGCAGCTCCACTGGGTGCACCTCAGACACAACTAGACCTTATACATTGAGCGTGGTTGGGGGAATTTGTAGTAATATAAAAATAATAGGAGAAAATGCTTAACAGAGATTAAACTGGAGAGATTTATTCCGTAGCTTCGACTTCACTGACAAACCAATGGAATCCATGGCTTACAGTGCAGGTCCCAAGCATAACAAAGATGAAAGATGCCCCAACCCTGTGACATGAACAAGCACAATGGTGTCAGGGGAACAGAACTGATTCTGCCAATTGTTGCTGAAGTTTTGAAGCTTTTGTGGAGAGAAGAGTTTTGAGATTTGGAAAAAAACTCAGTTTTTTTTTCTCTATTCCAGTCTTTTCTAAATTTAAAGAAAAATCAAACCCACATGCTTTGGGGTAACATTTATTAAACTGATAGGACAGCATGATATGAAACCTACTTCCTGTCCAAGAGCCAGCTTTGATATTCTAAGTAGACATTCATTTTTAATATACTATATTTAATTTCTTTTCAGAATGTATATACAATATATTTTGACTATAATCATCCCCAACTCCCCCTACCTTCAACTCCTGAAATCCCCCATATCCTTCTCCCCAACTCTTTTTGGCCTTTTAAAAAATAAAACGCTGAATCTAATTAGTCATGCCCATAAGCACATGGACACACGGCCATCTTTTCGGGCATGCACAACCTACCAGGGGCACACTCCTGAAAAAAACCTACAAACCCTCTCCTAATAGCCATTAACTGCCAATGGCACCTAAGCTGAGGATGGATCCTCTCCTTCACACCCTTAAGATATTTTTCTACTCCTAAATACTCTCTTTCTAACTCTAGGAACTCAACTTAGGCCATCTTGCCTGTGTGAAATAATGGTTAATACTGATTATCAACTTTAAAGAGAATTGGAATCACCTGTGGGGTATTATCTTAATTAGGTTAACTGAATTGGGGAAAATTGCCTACTGTGGGTGTCACCATTCCCTGGGCTGGGATACTACATTGAATAAAAAGGAGAAAGCAAGTTGAGCCTAACCATTCATCTAACTCTGCCTCCTAACTAGAGTCAAGTTCCTGCTGCCATGACTTCTCCACTAGGATGGCCTGTACCATCAAACTGTGACACTTTCAGATAGCTAGGACCTTCTTTTTTGTCATTCTTACAATTGTATCCCTGTGTCAAATGTAGTCATTTGTGTGTCAGGTATGAATGGATTTATTAATTCAACAAGGATTGTGAGCACCAGGTGCTGTGAAGCTGGAAAGCCAACTGCTTTCAAGAAATTGGGATTCTGCTGGAAGAGAGAGCAAATGATGTGAGAAGATGGCTGAACTAAGAGTCTTGGAGAGGATGATGGGGATCCAGGAAGGAAGTACCTGACAGCATCTGGGGGGAGGAGCTCAGGAAAGACTCAGGGAAAACTAGAATGATGCCAGGTGGAAGGGTTGGGGGGGATGGTTCAGTGGAAGGGGAGGCCAGTGGATGAGGCACATGGGATGTAGTGTAAATACAGGTAGAACTCACAGGACCAGAAGTTTATAGTAGTCTCAGGGTGGAAGAGAAGAAGGCAGCTGGGAAGGTGGCAACTCTGAAAACATGCCCTCCTCAAGAGCACACACACCAGGAGGTCTATAACATTCCTGAGACTGCCCATGCATCTTTCCCTTAGCTGTATATGGAGTTCCTGCCCATATTCCTGTACCCATGTTCCTGCCTCCTGACCCCTTGTACTGAAGCTGGAGGCACTCAATTCCCCCCTGTGTTGTTTTAATAAAATTGCAAATCAGAAGTTGGTCTGTGGCGATATGAAAAGCACTCAGCAAACACGAAAGCAATCAAGTTAAGACAGTGGGTGACAGCTCAGAATTTTCTATGCATTAAAAGTTAATTTAAGGCTTCTATACAAAACCCCCCAAAGGTCCCCACAATAAATTCTCATCCTCTCTTCCACGGCCACTCCTCCTTTGCTATCCAAAACTTTCCTGGACTTCAAAGTCTCCCTGAGCCCCAGAGGTGCTCTCTGGCCATTATCAGAGCAGCCAGTGTGGGAACAGGCAGATTTAGAGTCCCTGCTCTCTCATTTCACAAGGAGACTGCCTGTCAACTTGGGTCACTGTCCCCTACATGAAGACACATTTTAAAAACACTCCAAGTCAATGACTTTAGACATTCTGGTCTCTTGTTAATATAGAGTAATAAATTTTTTAAAGTCCGCAATGACAAATAACCCTTTGCAAGTTATTAATACTTTATAAAGCAGGCATCCAACTTTTAGTCTGGCTTTCCTTTTCTCCCTGTCCTGTTCTCTCTCTCTCTCTCTCTCTCTCTCTCTCTCTCTCTCTCTCTCTCTCTCTCTCTCTCTCTCCTGTCCTCTACTTATGCCTGTCTTTTCTCAGACCCCACAGTTCTGTATTTTGTTCTGATGGTTCAAATCTTATTTCCAGTTAAGGTTTGCTGGTTTACTTTGAGAATGCTTTTGAATTTCCCAGTGAGAATATTTTTTAAGGCAGGAAACTGTTTTGTTGCAACTGTTGTGGCTTTGTTTCAAGGATTTCTTTTTATCATGGAGTCAGTTAAAGCTTATTATTTAATTCTTTTTTCCCCCAGATTTCTTTGAAACTTGGGTCTATAGATATTTCATACCATAACCTTTATTTAGCAGCTTCAACCACTTTCTTCTTTCTTTTTGTTTTCCCTTCCTCTCTGGTGTTGCTTTTTCTCATTTTGAGCTTTTGAATTGTGAGGAGAAAACAAAACAGTTCTGCCAATCCACTGGACTCCCTACCAGACACCTATAACTAGAAATAATCAGTGAGTCCAAGAAGGTTCTTCTGTGTAACATGGCTTCTTTAAAACTCAAACATGCAATCCAAAACTCTTCACAGAAGCATCTACCGATTTCCTGTGGAGAGGAGTAGTCAGTTGCATCACGTAGTTTCCACGGCTAGCTGACATGTTATTTACTCGCTGTCTTTTGTCTGAGTCCTGTCTAAGTGCGAGTTCAAGTGTAAGTTCCGTCTGTGTAAGCTGCCTGTCTGCCAGTTTCCCCTTCTGAGAACTCCAGGGTCTAGCACTTGCTCTTTTAAGCAGGGCGTCGCTAGCACTTTGCTCCAGTTTCTTATCTCTGTGTGTTTTACAGCCTTCCAGGAGAAGGGAGCCTGCTTGCTTTGACATCCCTCAAGGCAGGGCCGACAGGAGCTCCAAATGCCTAACAGATGTCTTGCTGAATCTCGGAGATGATTCCATGACTGATTCGGAGCTCTAGGGAGGGTGACTTTTGCCAGGTTTCCTTTCACACTTGCAATGAGGAAATGGATGGAGCATCAGTGAAGAGGGCAGGACAATAACAATAAACAGATCCCGCTTAAAAGCAAGACAGTAATAACAAAAACAATATCTGGTCTCCTTGACAGTCCTCTCCTTCCCGCGCCAGGTTGCAAATCACTTTCTGTTTCCTTCTCCCCAGCTCACACACATGCAGAGAGATAAAGGAGCTGAAGACGTGCCCAATGTGAGTTATTGTCCTAGGAATTATTTGGATAAGAGACAGGTCTAAAGAAAGTCAGAGTCATCTCGGAGGAAGGTTTCAGGAGATGGGTGAGTGTGTTAGGCCTGGGATATGCAAAGGAAGGACAATTTCGTTTTCTTTTCCGTTCTAATCACAAGCACTTGCAGCTTCAAAATGATGTCCTGATTGCAGTGGATGCCAAGGGCATATTTTCTGTGTTCAAAGCAGAATACTTCGTCTTTCCCCACTCCTTCCCAACCTACAGTCACTCATCTAATCCATTGGCATGTACATTCTCTCTCTCTCTCTCTGTCTCTCTCTCTCTCTCTCTCTCTCTCTCTCTCTCTCTCTCTCTCTCTCTCTCTCTCTCTAATTTTTTTTTACTCCTGATTTTTTTTTAGGCATCTTCCAAAGCTTGGTGTTATGAAAATATCCAAACTAGCTTCCCCAACCATCCCATTTCTACTGAATGTTGCATTAGGGCTACAGAGTCCAGTAAGAAATGGTGTTGTCTGCTATCTGAGGAAAGGCAGTAGTGCAAATAGACACTGAGAAATGAGATAAGTGTGTGTGTGTGGGGGGGGGGGGGTTAGAGATACAAGGCTCTGTTGTCATGGAAAAATAGAGAGGCAAGGCTGCAGCTTATCAGCAAAGAAAGGGTTTGTGAAGAGTGCAATCTGTGTTGAATTTGCCAAAGATGGACATTAAAGTATGCTGTGTGGGAAACTGGGGGCATTTAATGAAACAGTGAGGAATTCTTGGTCAAAGTATTGAGGCTCCAGAGGATGTATGCTTGAGGGAGTTAGTGGGTATATATGGGTAACATTCCTTGTTCTACAGGAGAGAACCGGGAATAGATAGAGTTTTAAATTAGGGGATAATACAAGCAGCTTTCCACTGTCTAATGACTTGTGGAAAGGCAGGAGGACAAGGAGCCTGGTGGTCTCCAAACGGAGACCCTGGCATCAGATACTAAGAAGAACATGCCTCAGCAAGAGTGTCAGATAGAACTGAGTGGAGGTAGGGAGCAGCTAGTTTGTGATACAGTGACTAATGAAAAACCACATTAATGATGAGCCACTGACCTGCTAAACATGGAGACATAGACCATAAGACTGTATGCGCTGGTCCATGGTTTACCAAATTAAACCCATTGTTTTGTGTAATGTGTGATACCATGAGGCTTTGGATACATTAGGGCTGTGGGGATGACTCAGTGGATAAAGCACTCACTGTACAAGGACTGAAATCTGCATTCCCAGCACCCATGTAGACACTCAGCAGGTGCGGCATCCTACCTTGAACCTCAGCGCTCAGGAGGATACAGGATGCCTCACACAAGCTGGACTTTGTGAATATGTGGTGGCCTGAGCTTGATGCTGGGTGTCTCCTTCCATCCCCCACCCCTTTGTTTTTGGAGGTAGGGTCTCTTACTCGAACCTGTATGTGGTATCACCAGAGATTTGGTTTCTGTTGTTCACAGTCTTTCCTCCACTCTCACATACCACATATGGAATATTGTACACAACTACTATGCAGGAAAGCTTTTTATCAAGTCAAACTTTATCTCAATTTTCACAAAGTAAAATGGAGAATTAGACTATTTAGGCAAACGATTTAAATGAAACTATCTACTTTGGCTAGGATATCTGGCCACTGCTAAGTAAAATCTCATGACAATATTAACTTAAATAAGATTTACTAATTGAGTAAAGGAAAACACATTTAAAATTTTATACACCAAAATGTCGTATCCATCAATAAATTGTGGTTGTGTTTGGCACATCTCAAAGAGACCAGCGGATTGTAAAGATATTATTGATAAGATTCTATAAGCTTATATCCTGCTATTAATTTTTATACCAATTTTTATTGGTTTTAATGGGAATTATGATTTTTTTTAAAGAAGAATATAACTTCATAAAATTTTTAAGTGGGTTTGGTTTTAGGTTCTATCATGAGGTATGTGTGGTACAAGTGGAGAAAATTGCCCCTGGACATGTTTATAGACCATATGTATTTATTCACTGAGAGACATTTGAGTAAAAAGGCCATGAATGTGAAACACACATGAAGGCTTGCATCATTCCTCAGTGTGATTACCATTTAGGGTGTTTATATGATAATTGTCTTAGAGTAACAAGGACTACATTTATTTTTTAAAAAAATCTTGTTAAAGAATTGTTCTTTATCTACACAGTCTTTAAGGATTGGCTATCATTGCAGTGTCCAATGCACAAGAGGTGAGGCACATTGTGTGAGTACCTTCCAAGTGCAGTTGAATCTCACTCCTTCCCAGCAGCTAGCTTGCTTCACCATTCAGGCAAATCTGTGTCTCCTGATTCTGTGTTGCACCCAGGAACTGACACTAATATCGGTTCTATTTTATAGTTAATAGACTTATCTGTTCTCTTTGATTGCAAGTTCCTTTAAAGGTACAGAAACTTATCTTGGTACAGTAATGAATGAGTGTCAGATCAAGGAAAGTAAGAAGAGAGAAGTGAGGAAGAAAGAAAGGGAGGGAGGAAGAGATGGATAGAAAGAGAGAGAGAGGGAGAGAGAGAGAGAGAGAGAGAGAGAGAGAGAGAGAGAGAGAGAGAGAGAGAGAATGACCAGTATAGTAAGTCATTATGCGACAGGAAGGCATCTACAACTTCAATATTGTTGGTAAAGTGATTTTGTAGAGAAAAACACAGATTTCTATTGGTTCACAGACAAGGATGTTACCATGCTAGCCATGTATTATCAATAGATTAGAAGCTCCTAGAAGTCACGAATCTAGCCATATGTAATGGCTTAGGTAGGAAACGAACATGTGTGTCTTATGGGTCTGTGTGCACTCCGTCCTTGTCCTTGCATGACAGTTATCAAGACATAAGAAGTATTTTGTTGTTGTTGAGTTAATGGAAAGGAAGTGATCATTCTTTCTGTCTTTCATGATAAATATTAATTTAACACTAACTGACTCACTAAAGTACCTGCATGTTTTCTAAAGATGTCAAGCCTGGAAGTGTGCCTTTCAGGACTTGGGGAGGTGAGAGGAAAGACCTCGAATAGGACACGCTATCACTGTTTTTCTTGTGCCAATGCACTTGGAAGAAACAAACACAGCCATCATTTAGCCCAAACGAATTAGGTCCTGTAAAGAGCGAAGGGGAAAAGGTTGTTGGAAATCTAATTATCAGGCTTTGAAAGTGTGGAGTTTACTGTTAAATATTCAGTTAAATTCAGCTCTGTTCTATAGGTATCAGCCAGGAAGATTCAAGTGCCATGTGGATCGGGAACATAAGTGGCCCATTCTTTATGTCCATTGCTCTATCATTAACCTTCCCACTCAGTCCTGGAAATGAAAAACCCAGCGTCCTTCCATCTGCTCCACGTTATTTATGATGATGCCTCTAATTATGTTCAATTGAGTTGCTGTCGATGATTAAAGGTAATAGGTAATAATAACTTGGCCTCATCATTACCACCATTATTATTAGCTCATTGATTGCAATAATTTCTAAAATTACCCCTTGGAATAAAATATGTTAAGCACCTGGTTTATCCTTTTTTTTTTTTTTTTTTGGAACATCTGCTCTAAATGTGTGATAGCAGAGGACTAAACGTGTCTTGATCTGAAGGGAAAGGAAAACCGATGCTGACATTGGGGAGTCTTGTCTGTGCTGGAATGGATGTATTGTGGGATGCTGAAAGGAAGAAGTAGTCACGATCAAGTTCAATGCTAGGATTACAGGGCTGCCGAGAGACAGGGAGACATGTGCTAACCGAAGCTATTCAGTGGCTACCGCACAGTTTATTTCTTCTCTAAAACAATTCTCTTCTTCACCATGGTCGAAATATTTTCCATAATAGTCGTGACTTTCCTGGTCTCTGAATATATGGTCATTGGGGAGAGTGATGGCTGGAAACAGGATACAGTCCTATATGAAGGTGAAAATATATCTGTAGAAGAAAGCTTCTTCATAACAACATATGTTTGCACCCCAAATTCCTCCACTTTCATCCTCTGTAGTTAAGTAGTAAAGTAATTGCAGTTTTCTCAGAGTGCTTCTTTGTGGGTGAGAATCTGATACTGGGGGCTGTACTAGTCAGCACATATACATGCCCACATTTACACACACACACACACGCACACACACACATGCACAGGCACACGCACACACACGCACACGCGCACGCGCACGCACTCAGACACAATCATATACATACACATAGTCACATGCACACAAACACCATATATTTACATCTCCTATATAGAATTGTATGTCACAAATGAATTTGATGGTGTCAGAATCAGAGCAAACACAGATTAAATCTAGAAAATGAAAATAAAAGACATAATTAGAAGCATTCTGAATTAGATTGTTTTTATTCTTCTGTTTTATTCTCTTTTGCACGGCTGGGTCTTGTACATGCTAAGCAAGTACTCTATCTTTGCATTTTATCCCAAGCCAAAATTTCTTAATGAGATAAGAAAATGCTTGATATTTTTAACAGGTAGTGATTAAAACAAGTTTAAATATTCATTAAATTTCATTAAAGTAAGTATAGATCTCAGTAAGGTTTTTTTTTTTCTCTCTTTGGGGAATCAAAGTAAGGGAAGCTGAACTTATCTTCTGATTTCTTTTTAATTTGAAGTCTCTGCTTTTTCTCTCTTCCTTGAGCAGGCCTTAGTTCCCCGCATGTGCGTGTGGATTTGAGCTGCATTGCTCAGATCAGGGCAGATCCCTGATCCTGTGCCATGGTCCAACAGCCTTTTCATGGGCTTTGCATATAAACCTTCTGATTGAATTCACAGAAACCTGGGAATATATATGTCATTGGAATTAAAGTACCTGTAGAACTTCTATGTGGCTCCTGGGGTATGGCTTGGCCTTGGCATACAGTCCCTTTAATACCCTCAGAGTCCCTGGAGAACGTCATGTTTCAGGAAAGGGTTCTAGTCACATTGTATCATTAACTTTACGGAGTGTTGTGGAATAACATTTAGTTTGATTCTGATAGAATAAAGGTGTAAAGCCACATGCATAATTTAAAATAAAAATCCTTCCTTTGGTACCAAATAAATGTGTGCCAGGTGTGAAAGGAGAACCAAAATGGTCTCCAAGGATACTTTCATGAAGGATGCTGGGCTTTCTCCAGCAGCTACTCCCATCCTCTAGGGCAGTCAAGTAAGATGTTGCCTATTTTCATCATTTCTTCAGATGAAGTCTCTAGGGTTCTCTTCAGGAATCTCCTTCACTCTTTCCCCCCTTTTCTCTGTTATAAGTAAACTCAAAAGTGAATGTTTAGTCTCAGTTTGCTTTGTCTTACCGTCTTTGCTGCACTCTGATCCAGAAAGTATAAGTATTTACGAAAGTGTTCTGTTAGGATTTGGTGTAGGGTTTTTTTCTCTCTTTTCAGTAGCATTTATGTCCCATCTTACTAGTGAGATGTGAAGAAACTCATGAAAACACTGGAATACTATATAAATAAGTTTACATTGCATTTCTGTATACTAATGATGAAACACCTGAAAAGAAAATTCATAAACCACTATCATTTCTAGAAGTGTTACAGGGAATAAATATTATCTTAACAGAGGCTATAAAAGATCTGTAAAATAAAAATTAGAAATTATCAATGAAAGAACTTGACAAAAACACACTGAAAGGTCTTCCAGGTTCAAGGACTAGAGGACGTGATATTGTTCTTATACCCAAACTTTGAAAATGATACATCTAGCAAGGTGAGTATTCAAAGAACTTACACAGTGAAATAGCAAACTGGCCATGATTCAGTTCAGAAATTATAATAAGAAACTGTACAGATATTTGTCTAGAGAAGAGTATAAATGGGCCATAGATACATAGAGATGCCACTTATCAGGAAAATGTCTGTTCAAACCATACTGAGATATGGCCTTAGATCTGTGAGAATGGCTATTGTCATAAAAGAAGGGTAAATGCTAGTGAGGATGTCAATCAAAGGGAATTCCTGTGATTGTGCTAATGCCATTGACACAGTCCTTTGTGGGAAGAGTATAGATGGCCCTTGGGAAATTAAATGTAAAACTCGTGATTCATCAATCTTACATCTAGGTGTCTAGCCCAAGAATTGAACCAGGATCTTGAACATTTTTCTACATTCTTGTATTCACTTTGTGGGTAATTTCCTAATTTATGGCTATTTCCAAATAGAGATATTATAAAATTGCTTAAGTATCTGCTTTAAAAATTGGAACGTGTTTATATACATGTATGTATGTGATTCTGCCTTTTAAAAGGATCCAGGGACTACAGGGATGTATCAGCAGTCAAAATACCTGGTGTTTCTCCAGAGGAACTAAGTTTGGTTCTCAGCATCCAGGTTGAGTGGTTCACAATTACTTTTTTAACTATAGTCTCAGAGTATTCAGTGATCTATTCTGGTCTCTTGGGTAACTTTACTGCTATGTACATATCCTGCCCCCATGACACATACATTATAATTAAATCCATTATAAATACACACACACACACACACACACACACACACACACACAGAGAGAGAGAGAGAGAGAGAGAGAGAGAGAGAGAGAGAGAGAGAGAGAGGGAGAGGGAGAGAGAGAGAGAGAGAGAGAGAGAGAGAGAGAGAGAGAGAGAGAGAATATGAAAGATTCTCCCACCCTATTTATGATGATGTGGATGGAATTGAGTCTATAATATTATTTTATGAATTCAACTAAGCAGGACACAGCAAGATATCACATGACATAATTTATATATGGAACCTGAAATAGTCACAGTCAGAAGCAAAGAGTAAAACTGCAGTTGCCAAAGTCTGTGCCCCTGGGGGGGGGGTGGTGAGGAACTGGGGAAGAGTTGATTCAGAAGCACGGTGCTTAGTAAGTAAGTACTTACAAGGTAAGTAAATTCTGACAGTCTGTTGAAGCATACACTGCCTGTAGATAACCATATTATATTGTATTCTCAAATTTTGCTATGAAGATAAATTTTATGCCAGTCTATTCTTATACAAAGATGAGATAACAGTTTAAAAATCCTGTAGAAGGAAACTTTGGAAGGTGATGGACAGGTTTATTGTCTTTATAATGATGATGGCTTTATGGGTATATGCTTAACCCCAAAGTCATGGTGATATATAGTTTAAATACTTATAGCTTTTAGAGATCAGTAATATCTCAATTTAGTGATGTAGGAGAAGAAAGATTCTCGGTGGCTGAGGAGATTTCTGGACACCATTCCACAGCACTGGGAGTGTGGTTTGGCCATGGTAGAACTGCAGGAGTACAACTGTATCAGAAGGCATGGTGTTCATCACTCCTTGTCACCCATCTTCTGTCAGGCATTCTTTCCTTTGACCTCCCTTCCACTTCTGTCAATAGCGTCCAAAGGTCCTTTAGTGTGCATTTGGACGTAACCCTTAAGGAAATGAGATGAAGCGAGCTGCTCCTCCACCAAGATTTTCTTCTCTGTGAGTCTCTGCCGTCCCTCTTGTCATTGTCCTTTGTTCTCAGGCTCATAATGGCGAAACCAAACAGACAACAAGCACATCACTGTTGTTCACTGGGAAATGTTAGGAGCTTACTGGAGCTTTTATTTTTAAAGCCGTTATTTGATGGAAGAAACCAGTGAGAGTAGGCGTGTTAAAACAAAATATAAACCAGGCTCTCCAGTACCGCAGCCCCTGAATGGAAGAAAAGCTGAAGTGAATGAGTTTCTTCTCCAGGTGTGGAGAGTCTTCATAGTTGGTCATGATTTCCCATGTGTTTCTGGGTAAAGGGGGAAGTGAGGAAGCGTCTGTGGGGCTGATTCAGTAGGACCTAGATGGGAAGTCTGGAACAGGCAGGCCCCCAGCCACAGAGCTCTTGGAAAGGGAAAGGAACATGTGGTCCATTTGTGATCTGTGTTTATTCGTCTGTCTGGTTGTTCTGAGAGGAGGACACAGGCCAGCCAGGGGTCAGCGAGTCAAAACCCTTTGAAGACAGACCCAGCTTCTGAAGTGGATCTGGAGTTGCCTTGCTGGCTCTGTGTCCCACAGTAGTCTGCACACTTGCCAGCTCCTGACCTTCTGCATGTGTATTGTCTACAAATGTCACTTGGTAGAAAATCAAGTGTGCAAAGACTGTAACAATCTCTATTTTCCTGGAAGTAAACAATTCTCTCTTGAGCCCTATGAAACCTTGGGAGCTTTCATATAGTCACTTCTGGGAAGGATTAAATGAAAACCTAAGCAATCAAACAGGGTTCTTCCCTCACCCTTCATCAGCTATCAGCTCAGAGAATTATGTAAATGACTTCAGGGCTTTGGTACACACATTAGGGGAAGAGGCTGGTATAGTTGTGTGTATCCTTTCCTTTGTTGTTAGGGATATCTTTATTACCTCCATAGAGTTGCTGGTCTCTGTCTCTTCTGGTGATATATATATATATATATATATATATATATATATATATATATATATATATATATATATCTCCCATCAGATTTTCTGGATCTTTTCTCCTGTGCCTTCATTGCTGCTAGTGGCTTCTGTGGTTTGTGGTCCAAAATATTTCCCAAGGCCCTAGGATATGTTTGGGGGTTCTCCTGTATTCCTTTTCCTCTTAAATGTTACGATATCCTCACCTAGTTCAATGCACTTGGAAAAAGGCACATCTGAGTGACTCTGCAGTCTTTACCTGCTGTATAGATAGTAGAAATCCGAGCACTGACTCCCATAATTTCCACATAGCCTACATGCTAATTCAAACCACTTCCCTTGAAGGAAAAGACTATGTAGAAACTAGGTGGGTGTAGAACATGAAAGCTAGTCTCAAGAGTGGAATGCTAACCCTTGACCCTTTTCTCATTTCAATTTTCTTTTCTGTCCAAAAGTCTGAATCCATGTAACTTTTGGAGGGGAAATCTACTGTCTTAGTTAGGGTGTCTATTGCGCTGATAAAACAGCATAATAAAAAGCAACTTGGGAAGGAGAGGTTTTATTTTATCTTACAACTGTAGTTCAGTGTGAAGACAAGTCAGTGTAGGGACTCAAGCAGGGCAGGAACTTGGAGGCAGGTAGTGATGAAGGAGCCATGGAAGGGTGCTGCTTATTGACTTGCTTCTCATGGTTTGCTCAGCCTGCTCCTTTATAACATCTAGGACCACCAGCCCTTAGGTGGCTCCACTCCCTAGTGAGCCGGGCCTTCCTACATTAATCACTAATTAAGAAAATGTACCACAGGCTTGCTCACAGGGTGATCTAGTGGGGACATTTTCTCAGTAGTTGCTCCCTCTTCCTAGAGGACTCTATGTTCTGTCTAGTTGACATAATACTAGATAGAACATAGAATGGATACAAAAAAATGTGGTACATTTACACAATGGAGTATTACTCAGCTATTAAAAAAATGAATTTGAGAAATTCTTAGGTAAATGGATGGAATCCTGAGTGAGGTAACCCAATCACAAAAGAACACACATGGTATTTACTCACTGATAAGAGGATATTAGCCCCAAAGCTTGAAATAGCCAAGATTCAACTCACAGACCACATGAAGCTCATGAAGAAGGAAGACCAAGTGTGGATGCCGTGGTCCTACTTAGAAGGAGTAACAAAATAATCAAGGGAGCAAATATGAAGACAAAGTGTGGGACAGAAACTGAAGGAGGAGCCAGTCAGCAGTAGACAGCAATAGACGCTGATGTGGATGTCAGGAAGTGCATGCTGACCAGAGCCTGATATAGCTGCCTCCTTAGAGATCTGCCAGAGTCTGACATATTCAGAGGCAGATGCTCAAGCTAACCATTGAAATGATCAAGGGGTTCCCAATGGAGAAGTTAGAGAGAAGACTTTAGGAGCTGAAAGGGTTTGTGGCCCCATGAGGAGAGCAACAATACCAACCAACCAGAGCCCCCCAGGGTCTAAACCACCAGCCTGGGAGCACATAGGGAGGGGCCCATGGCTCCATCTGTATATGTAGGGGAGGATGACCTTGTCAGGCATAGGTGGGAGAGGAGATCCTTGGTCCCATGAAGGCTGAACACTGAGTGGGGGGGGGGGGGAATTCGAGGGTGGGGAGTTGGGAGTGTGGGGGGGTAGATGAGGGCACATCTTCATAGAAGCAGGAGGAGAGGGGATGGGATAGGAGGTTCCTGGGTGGTGGGTGGAATGGGGTAAGGGGATAAAATCTGAAATGTAAATATAATATCCAATAAAAAAAAAACCTAGGCAGCACATCTATCTCCTTCCTGACATAACTATTTATGATATAAGGTTAGTGTCTTTATCCTATGTGGTTTGTTGAATATTCGAAAATATGTTCGTGTGTGTGTGTGTGTGTGTGTGTGTTTGAGGAATGTTTCATATGCAGGCCAGAGGTCAGCCTTGTGAGCCATTTCTCAAACACTGTTTAAACTTTTTATTAAAAAATGACAGTTCATTTTCACATTGTCCTGTAACTCACCAATTAAGTTAGGCTGGCTGGCTCACAAGCCCCAAGGACCCCTGAGTCTCTTGTTCTCCAGGATTGATATTGTATTGCCACCATAACTGTTTTTAAATGTGGGCTGCAAGATCAAACTCAGGTCCTCATGTTAGAGTTGCAAGTGCGTTTGCAACTGAGCTATGTTCTTAGCCTCCTTAAATTATCTTTCATTGATAATTCATAAGCTTGGTTCTCACAATAATACTTTACGATGCTGCTCTGTTTGGAGTTTCAACAGCATGTGTTAGAAATACAAAATCAAAATTTGATTATTTTTTGTATTTTGTTTCACAAAACAATAAGTGCAGACCCTCCAGTATCCCCCACTTTTAGGTAAGGATGTCACAAAGAAACATGAAATTAGTAATACTGGATCAATTACTATCTTAGAAAATTACTCTGTTCCTCTAGAACTCTTACTGTCTGCTTGGTCCATTTTAAGAGTAACGGGAATATCAGGGGACGAAGGTAGAGGCTCTTACAATGTAACAAGGAGACAAAAGGGAAAACTTTCTAAAATAATCAGAAGTGAATGAATGCTGAAATGCCCTTCATCTTTATGACTCTGCAGAGTTGCAAAAGGCATCATAAAACTATCAGAGGCATGCTACAAAACACAACCCTGTTAGCCTCGGGTCTACCGTTCAGTATAAACATAAGGTTTAGAAGCTTTTAAATCTTATTTTATTAATTTCTGTGTATGAGTGTTTTGCCTGCATGAATGTGTATATGTGACCCATGCATGTGACATGGAACCCAGAAAAAGGTACTGGGTCCCCTAGGACTGGAGTTACAGACAGTTTGAGTCACTGTGTGGGTTCCATAGATTGAACCTGTGTCTTCCTGACAAGCAGTCACTACTCTTAATCCATGAGCTGTCACTTCAGCCCTATAACTATGATTTGATGAGACAAACTTGCCGATTTCTTTAGGTATGGAACAGGTATAAAATACCTTTCTTCTTTGGAGCTATGAATCTACACATAAATTGGAAGAGATATTTTTTAAGTAAGTTTTATTTTCTACAAGACAGAAATAGTGTACCTAACATTGTAAAAGGTGTTGCATGAAACGCAGAGATTAAAGACAATCCATGCTTTTTAAATGATAAGTAGCTTCATTATCAATTTTTAACAAGCTAGTTATTACCCACCCACACTTAATATGCTCCCCCTTTCTGTTTTTCCTGTCCTCTTCTTTCAGGGAGAATTTAGGCAGTGGCCTAAATTTCTAAATTTGGAATGAGTATATTCCATGGTATTTGTTTCCAAATCCAATAACATCTGTCTAACTTGCCAGTGGTTGATACCAGCAGGAGTGTCAGTCTGTGTAAGAAGGAGGTACACTCAGTTGCCTGTGAGGATTCAAAATGCAAAAGCATCTCACCGTGCTTCTTGCCCTTGAGACACTCCTACTATGGAGAGGTTTGCTTCAGGGACTCTCTCATTCAACAACTACTTATAAAGCTACCTTGTTGCCAGTCTCTGCTCTAGATTCTGAGATGATGACAATCAATTAAATGGGGGAAAACCAAGGAGCATTTAAATAAAAATGGATGAAATGCTATAAGGAAGGAGCAGTGCATGTAAGTAAAAACACATAAAGCGGGAGCAGCTGAGCTTCTTAAAATACAACTTGTTACTAAATCATGTGACGTAGATGATTTGTATGTGAAGTCTGCGAGAAAATCATCAATGGAAAGAAAAGAAATACAAGGAAAACGCTCAACAGTATTTTCAGTTGGAGACACAGGGGGACCTTGACAGTTTGAATAGCAAGTCTGTTTTGGAGACAATTTGGGGAAATTGGACCAGACAAGTGCATGGCTATGACACTCTAAGGAAGTTAGTTTGAATGAGAGTGGGCACACAGGGCCATGAAAGTTTTATGTGGAACGGTATTTGGGTATTAGGGACACAAGGGTGTGTGATGTGATAAACATTGTTTTTAGAGAGTATGGTTATTCATTTTGAGATGGGATCTTGTGTAGCCCAGGCTGGTTTCAAATTGGCTTTTTAGTCAAAGATATTGCTGAACTCCATCCTGAAGCCTCTGCCTCCCAAGTGAGGGAATTGTCGCCTGAATGAGAATACACATTGTTGCACTCAGTACTAAGTAAATCCACGTGGGCTTCCATCTTCAAAGGACCACCCATACCCTGAAGAAGATTGTAAATAACAGCTGATAATTGGTACAATGGTCTAAAGTAAAAAAAGTTTCCTGAGATCCAATAGCTCAAATGAACAAATCTCACTGTGTTAATTTCTGAGCTGTGCAAATATATGTATTTATGTAGCTATGTATTACCGATTATCATGACATTGATATATCAGGCAGTGGATGTAGGCTTAATGAAGTGATATATGGTTTGTCTGTCTAGAGTTACCACATTGGGCTTCTATTGAACATCAGGGACTAACAATAGGACTTTGCCTCCTTAAGAATAATTCCACCACACACAGAGACAGGGTTTTTGGTAACAATTTAGGAATACTTTTCCTCTTGATCTACTAGCCAAGGGCAAATTGGTGACCAGGCATTATTTTCTAGAGATGTTTAAGAACTTATCATTGGCAAAGCAAACAGCCCTCTATTAAGAAATCAGGCTTCAGTGGTCTTTGCATTATTTCAGAGAGGAGGGTTGCTCATGTCACTAAGAGTAGGATTTGGTTAGGGGTAATGGAATTCAGGTTTTCTAATACTTGTGTGGAAATTCCTTGGGTAAAGTATATGGATCTGGGAAAGATCAGATTTGACAATGCTCAGTAACTTCTGATTTTCCAATCCTTTAGTCTTGCCCAGTGAGTGGAGTTCATATCCAGCTTTCTGATTATTCCTCTTTCTCAGTAGACCAAATGCAAAGGGGGAGGGGAACTATACATCTTCGGTTTACATTGAAGACAGTAGGCCTTCAGAGACGGTAAGTTGAAGTTTGTGTTGGACATTGATAAGTTGTGGACCAGCTAAGCCCTTGTGTATCTCCTAACCATGTTCTACATTTATGAAGCCATTGGTAGATAAAATAATGTTGGTTTTTTTTTTTTTTTTTTTTTTTTTTACCATGAGCTATTGCTGAAATCTGAAAGGATAGAATGTGTGTTCGGGCAGGAGAATTGGCAAGCAGAGTAGGCTTCTGGGGCATCTGGACATTGTTCATACTGAAACCTTTTATTTGTTCATTTAGAAAGGAATAATCAGAAAAGCCTCTGCATTTCAGGGATGTTTTCAAGGCTAGTTCTTTCAGGTTGGGTTTGGCTGCCATCCCATGTGAAGCAGTTGCACTTTCTACTCAACAGATTTTGCATAAAATAACCAGGGAAAGCTTGGCTCCTCCAATTGTTTGATCTTGCTTACACTGCCAGTATTTTTGCATATTCTGACATCTGGAATGTACGTTGGAGCTGCACATTTAATATTTCTGTTTCATGTTCATTATTGGGCTCCCCTGAAGATGTTTTTTATTTAGAATTGGCTGTGAAAGGGATGCTATTTTAACCAATGGAGTTCACATCCAGCGTTCTGATTATTCCTCTTTCTCAGTAGACCAAATGAAAAGGGGGAGGGGAGCTGTACATCTTAGGTTTATATTGAAGACAGTAGGCCATCAGAGACGGTAAGTTGTCTGTGTTGGACACTGATAAGTTTTGGACTGGCTAAGCCCTTCTAAAAGCTTCTGGAACAATTTGGTATATCTGAGTTACCATGCTAGAACTCCACTTCCATACCCCTGGACACAGCAGGTTATATATAATATTTTATTCAATTCTGTAAAGTTTAGTCAATGAATTCTGCACACATGGCTTCAGATGTCATAAGTAATGCAATAAAAAAAAATGAGGAATGATTTTTATGCTTGAGTGACTGAACTACTTTGCATGAATTGCCATAGAAAAATGCCACAGAATGGGTGGTTTAAACAACGGAAATGAACTTTGGTATAATTAAAGCCCTAAGTTTAAGACAGTGGTGTGGGAAGCTGATTTCTTCTGTTTTCTCTTCTTCACTTACACGTCATCTCCTTCCTGTGTCTTTGCATGGTCTAATCTCAGAATATGCATACCTCCCTGGTGTTTCTGTACCCTAACAGATTCTTTTTTTTATTTTGCTTGAAAGGCCTCAGTTTGTTGCTCAGTTTGGCCTGGAGTTCAATATGTTCTATCCTTTTCCTATATACACTTCACCCAGGTGGATCAGGGTTGCCATGCTTACTGAATTTTAATTTAATTCACCATTTTTATGACAGAGCAAGACAGTGTGAAGTTTCCTCCATCGTGTTGAGGTCATTTTAAGTTTAACTAGATTTTTATTTCCTTGATGGGGAATCCCAAGGAACATTATCCAACTCTGTTCTAGGAACCTGAGGTCAATATGTCCCAACTAAATCATCTTAGCTTCTGTTAAACTGCTTGCTTGTGCAAAGCCTCCTCCTCCAGCTGCAAAGCATGATAGCAGGAAGTGGCTTTTGTTAGTAGAAGCCCCTTTCTGTAAATGTTCTGGGTAACGCTTAGGTTCCGAGTACCTGAGTATAGTCCTAGCAAGCTGGAATAAAGATTTTCAGTTGGCTACACACTGTTCCTGGATGGTCATCTCTGATGGGGTCCTTGTAACACTTTAAAGGTCCTGTCTCCCCAAACCAGGCACATTCTATGGTATTGGAGATCATGGATTTAACATACAAGCTTTTAGGAGAAAACAATTTTAACCTATGATAGAATTTTCTAATAATATAAAAGAAACTTTATATGTGTGAGTGCCGAATGCAAAAGCAAGGTACTACAGAGCTTGAGACCACGGCATTTCCATCTGTTGCAGGGGAAACCATTGCAGATGAAATTCTTTTTAGGTCAATATTAAAGGACAGGTTCTGAAGAGTGAATAACTAAGTTGAACAAAGTGAAACTGATTTTTTACATTAGATTAACAATTTCTTTTTATATTCACCCTCTAAGGATAAGGTTGGTAACTGTTTTCTGTAAAGAGCCAGATGATAGTCAATATTTAAACATGTGGGCTACATGGCCAAAACAACTATGCACTCCACTGCTATAAATAAATCATCTATGAATGATATGCATAAAAATATGATGGATACCAATGAGACTTTATGCATTGCATAGCACTAGGTAGTTACAGTAGTTAGTTGAATAGTAGTGGGAAAGAATCAGGTCCTTGAATTCCCCCAAATCCTCTGCCATTCCAATTTTATTCTGTTGGAACTAGTAAGTTTCTAAGTGAATATTGCAATTTTTTATTTTTTAAAATGTCCTTTGGGAAAGCATAAAAATATCTTTCAGCCCTCTGTGTGTGTGTGTGTGTGTGTGTGTGTGTGTGTGTGTGTGTGTGAGAGAGAGAGAGAGAGAGAGAGAGAGAGAGAGAGAGAGAGAGAGAGAGAGAGAGAGAAACCAGTTGTTGTTCCTGGGCCACAATTTGTTTACCCTTGTGTAGGGGCAATTTAAAATCCCCTAACCTCTCTGATGCTGAAAAGTCTCCCCTGATGCTTTCACACCACTGTCCTGTGCATGGTTTTCCTCTTCTGTAATGTTCTTATTCCCTCTCTGTTTCAAAGCAGAGCCTTCCAACATGCAGAGAACAGAAAATACCTTGGCTCTAACTCAATGTTGTCATGTGGTCACAGACCGCAAACCTTAGCCACTTCCGCCTTGTTGTTGAACTCTTGGCACACGTGTGTTTTGTTTCTGTTTTATTGGCTCTTTGGTGGAACTGCAAAAAGACTTTTGGCCTCTTTTCATCCAGCAAAGGAAAACAAACAGCCACTTCTCTTTTCACAACCTAGAGCACTTCTTGGTATCCATCTTGCAAACGAGGCACTTGCTTATTGTCTGAATTTCTCAGCTGTCTCAGAATTCCCAGTAAACACAAACAAACAATGCACAATGAGTGAAAGGCATAAAGAAGGCTATAATGGTTCCTATCTTTCTACAAAGAGGAAAGGAACAACACAATCAAATGCCCGGGGACACCTTGGGGCCTCAGCCTTCACTCTTCCTTTGTCAGGATTTAGGGATTCTGCATTTCTGGTACTAGAGATGTAAACAAGCAAAGCAAGATCTTTCTTTGTATGATTGTGCTCAAAGGAGAGACGGTAACTAGAAAACACATGAGTCATATAATTTAAGATGGAATTATCAACTATAAAGAAACTAACTCGGTAGTGGAATACATGTTCAGGGTGACGTTGGTGGGCAGACTTGAGAAGGACTAGAGCAGAGCCTGGAGCAGACATGAGGAGAGAGAGGCTGGATGTGATCTCATGGCCAGCAAGGCCATTGCTCAGGTGCCATGAATAGCAAGATCCAATCTGCTTTCTTTCAGATGTGCCGGTAGTTTACCAACTTTCTTAAAGTATGGCAAGAGCTCCAGCAATTTTTATGTTTTTCTTTGACTAGCACAGATGACAATTGGTATGGCTTTTGTCCCAGGCACTCAAGTCAATATTTTTTAAACTGCTATCAGTACACTGTACTTATGTCATTAATAGGAATTCTGGGGTGGAAGGGTGGGGCTTTGGAAATGTCCCGTACCCTCTTTTAAACACTTGAAACATCACAAATCAAGAATGAAGTGTGCTTAACTATTTAATCCAATATTTTAGATATTTAATCCAATATTTTAGATATTGGATTAAATAACTCCAAGGATGTAATTTGACTTAATAATACTGGCTCTATAAATTCTTTTCTGGAGAATAACTTGTGAGTGTTATTATAATGTCTCCCCAAATAGGGTTTACTGGCCTCTTGCAGCAGAATTACTTGGGTTCTTTTATATAGTTGATTGAGCCCCCTTGGCCTTCTGCACATATCAAATCAAATGGGATCTTAAAATAAGCATTTCAAAACAATCAGACACTCTAACTCTTCTACAGTCTGATATTAATGAGATCCTGTGCTCCACAATTTTTTTCTAGGGGAATTTGAGTAAGGAGAACTCCTTTGGCCCCAGACCCACAGCCTACATTTTATTTGTAAAATTATTATTTTAATACTAATAGGCTTATTATTATCATTATTATTATATTGACTATGTGTGTAAATGTGTAAGTGTGTGCATGTGCCATGTGGAGGTAAGAGGGAAATTTTTAGGAGTGGTCACTTTGCTTCTACCAAGGGTTCTGGAGGTCAAACTCTGTTACATTTGTGTGGCAAGTGCTTTTTACCTGCTAAGCCATCTCATTGGTCCATTTTGCATTTTTTTTTTCAGGAGAAATTACTTTTATTAGTAGTAAAACTTAGAAAAATAGATGGGTCAGGCCCTGACTCCTCTGTCTTTGGATCTACCTCACTGTGATTTTTGTGCTACAGGGATAGCTAGCTCTTCCTCAAGAAAATGGGTTATTGTTCAGCTCCTCAAGACAGGCTGGAGAAGCATATCTAACGCCAGAATAGCACATGAGAAAATGAATCTTCTGAGTTCAAGATGGGCAGGTTGTTATAGCCATCTCCTAGTTGATTCTGAACTGAGAATCAATTAGGTATATGCACTGTTGCAAATTTAATTTTGGTGATAATTGACCTGGAAGCAAGCCTTTTTTTTTTTTTTTTTTAGCAACATAGTATATCATGAAAATGCTAAACAAAAGAAAGCAAAATGTGGCTGTTCATTTTACCATTTAAAGAAAAAAACAAAAAACAAACTTAAACTCATGAGAAGAGTGGCCAAGGTAAAGAGGCAGTTACTGAACTCCCTCTATTTGGAAATAATTCCAAAGGATTTGATGATAGCCAGATATATCCTTCATATTTCTTTTAAGATTCATCTTAAGACAAGCAGAAAGATAGGACAGCAGCATTTATAACATCTGGTGTGCTCGGGGGGGGGGGTAGAAAAGGGTGAAGTGGAGGGAATTCTTGGAAGCATTCTTGAAGGATGTGGTGGGAGAACACCTGGAAGAGCCCACTTTCTTGAAGGAAGGCTGCAAGGACCCAGGCAGGGGAGGTCATGTTCAACAAATCGGATGGAGTGCCTTGAAGATATCCCTGTCATGAAAGATGAAGGAGATTTAGTGGTTGTACAAAGAACACTTTGATTTTTAAATAAGACTTGACAAGATTCCACATCCGGGATTAATGGTCAAGAGGAAGAGCTGTGCAGCATGGGTAATATAGGATGCAAGTTAAGAATATAAAAAATCGGTTCTATCCATCCATCCATTCAAGAGGATGAAGAGAGGTAAGGGATTACCTGGAAAAGGGGAAGAGAGAGTGGTAAGAGAAAGTGCTCAGCCAGGAACGGGGATGGCTTTCACTTCTCATCCATGAGGAAGAGCTACAAAACAACAGAACAGAGCAAAGGCAGCAAATCTTCAGACAATTTAGAAACACGTGCCCAGCTATCGGGATAAATTTTATCTTGTATTGTTAGAGATGCTTGGCTTTGACATGGCACCTTGGACATAAGGATGAACACGAATGAAAACAAAGAGACGGGAATTCATAAACCACACTTGGGAAGGCTTCGCTTAGTGATAGTAAGTGAAGCTAGAGTGCAGGGGGGTTCTAAATCATCATCAGCTATGTGTCTTTGGTGCTTCCAGTCTTCCTCGTGGAATCACACTCTTCCTACATACTTACCAACAACCCCTTTAAGACTCAGCTTTGACTTCCTGAGGCCAGGTCAGACATTCTAGCGTTCTCTCACCTCCTCTTTTCCTCCTGTGAAAAGCTAATGTCAGTAAAATAGCTAACTTGCTCTAAGGAAGAAATGTTTGGAGACACTTTAAGAAACTGCTCTCTGTCTGGAAATATGCATTTTAATGGAAGTCAACAACTTAAATAAAAGTCTTAGAGCTGCTCTAAAGAGAATTTTGTTTTGGGAGGATGCAACAGAATCACATGTCGTCAAGGTCACTGATGTGGCTGTCTCTCTTACCTGGTGGTGAAAGTCAATCTTGATCCTGTTAAAAGCAGGGTCTTCAGTCACAAAAATAATGTCAGAGAAAAATAAAGCTTCCAAAGCTATACTGGTAGAGGGTAGTAAAACAATAATAATAGGCTGTCTGCAGCCAAAGGATGCATGACAAACACACAGAAAGTGAAAAAGGAAAGAGCAACAGACAATAAGCAAAGATCCAGAAATGGATGAAGGACTCTAAGAGCAGCATTGCATCAGGTGGCAGCCAAACACTCACATCTCGTTTCATTCTCTGTCAGAACCTGACTGTAGTGGTTTGAATAGCGATAGCCCCATACACTCATGTGATAGGATGCATGGCCCATAGGGAGTGGCACTATTAGGAGGTGTGGCTTTGTTGAACGAAGTATGTCACTGTGGGGGAGGGCTTTGAGGTCTCATATGCTCAAGCTGTGTCCAGTGTGTTACACAGTCTCCTACCTGTTTCCTTTGGATAGAGATGTAGAACTCCCAGCTCCTTTAGGACTATGTCTGCCTGCATGCTGCCATGCTTCCCTCCATGATGGTAATGGACTAAACCTCTGAAACTGTAAGTCTGTGCCAATAAAATGTTCTCCTTTATGAGGGTGTGCTCATGGTCTCTTCACAATAGAAACCCTGACTAAGACACTGTCCAAAGGCTTGGGAGAAAGAGTCTCAGAACTCAGAAAGAGAATACACAAAAACTGCATGTTACAGAAACTGGGACTCTTAAAAGCACAGGACCAAACAATGGGATCTGAAACCAGACTGGAGTGTTCTAGGGACCAAGCTGGGGCTGCCATACTTTCCTCCAAATGTCTGAAATTCTCAGGACCCAATATTTTAAGGGGGAGCTGTTACAGCTTCTGCCCAAGGTGTTGACCCATGGAGTGTATGAATGTAATAAAAGTTTATCTGAGACAACTTGGAATGGGTGCCTGGGATAGGTAGTCATGACATCATTTGTACCTAGAACAAATGTTAATTCAACATCTAAACAGTTCGGCTTAATGATAATATTTTAGAGGCCATTTTCCCTAAGAGTTGCAAGATTCTTGGAAGAATGATTTACCTTCCAGTGCTTTACAACATTGAACAATTGCGTTTTGTATCTATATGAGGAAGGAATATTATATTACAGCGGGGTAGAAACGGGGACAGAGTTCTGTAGGATTCATAATTCTCTCAAAAGTTTTTCTGGCATGGCAAAGTATTTTCTGTTTCTCTGATTAAAATAGAAGATGAGACATGAACTCATTATAAAAACAGCAAGTATCAGAATTTAGTAAAGCAAAGAGAAAATTTGAATAGGAATTTCAGGGCTGCTTGTAATACATTCCAGAGCTCAGTCACTATATTTTTTTTGTTTTTCTTTCCTTGTTTTTCATACTGTCTGCTATTTGGGATTATAGTCATCACCATGGCCTTCAGCTACAGGTGGGGACATTATTTTGGAAGCCTTTCCTTGTATTGTCTTTGTAACCTAGATGCATTGCCCATGACGTTTTAGCTATTTAATAATTCTGCTATTGCAGCAAGACCTCTCAGGGGAGCAGTTCCAGTTCCCAAGCTAAGCTTTCCATAGGAGTGATGGAAGCCACAGGTGTGGGAATTCTAAGGCTTCTTCTCTTGGGGAGCTTTCTTTAGCCAGGTCTGTTATTTTCTCTGTTATTGTTGTGTAACAAAATAGATTTTAAGCTGTGTTGATTAGTAATTTTTGGATATTCAGAAAGGAAAAGCCCCCTCCAAACATGAAATGCCTATCTAAATATGTTAATTTTATGCAATTGCTTGTTTCCTACCTTCTATATTCACCATGACAACATACCTTATAAACTCTGGATAGATTATTGTTATCAGATGTGCGTAAGGGAAATCCATATCTTTCCCCCAAAATGAATAACAGAAAGACAGCACCATGCTTGGGTAGCCTGTAAAAGGTGTAAAAGAAAATTTGAAGTTCACTCATCTGGTGTGACATTTTTCATTTGAAAGAATATTATTTCAGATTGAGTTTATTAAAAACTAAATTCTAATATGTGTAGTACTGAAAACACTTGGCTGTTCTCCCATCAAAAGAGACTAAGGACCACTAAGTCACCAGTAAACCTCACTGATTCTGTGTCTGTAGAATATACATTTAATGACAAATATTTGCATCTATTTTCTATTTTTTACATTTTATTTTAATGTGTGTGAGAGAGTATGTATGTGTGTATGTTTGTATGAGCATGTGTGTGTTTATGAGTATGTGTGTGTAGGTGTGTGTGTGTGTGTGTGTGTGTGTGTGTGTGTGTGTGTGAGTGTGAATGTGCTTGACCTATATATACCATTGTGAACGTAAGGGGTCAAAGAATAACTCAAAAGAGTCAGTTCTATCACTGTGTGGGTTCCAGGTATTATACTCAGGTCAGGCTTGGTGGCAAACACCTGTAACTGCTAAATTATGTTACCAGTCCTTTCGAGGTAGCAGATAGAACTTCTAAATGGCATGGAAAATAAAGACTAATTGAAGACATCTCTGCCTTCAGATGTGTAGACTCTCCATGCCAAAAGGATATCTGAAGCCTCCAGAAGAGCACCCAGGAGACACCCATCACATGCAGGACTTTAGTGGCTTTCCATCTTCATTCCTGTCAAAGCGCCATCTCCATTAGTACAAGGAAAAGTGAGCAGCTGTGTCTGTTATGTCAGTTAAGTGTGACACAATGAACACTGAAAAGACAAAGAGGAGGCAACTTCAACCTCTCTCAATGTTAACAGTAGAACCAAGGCTGAGATGCAACAGATATCCGTAGATTCTCTATCCAGGTCCTGGGAGTGGCCACTCACTTGTATGTTTGATTTGGTGGCCTCTAATTTGCCAAGTCTCTGAACTTGACCAGAAGTGTCACTTCTCTGTGCATGTCCTGTGTCCCTCTGTCTCATCAAGTCTCCCACCTTGTCCTGGAGTTTCAGATTGCCCCATTGATTCTGCTTGCTCGATAACTCCTGAAAGGTACTGTTTTTGGTTTCTTCTTGTTTTTCACCCATGCTATGGACAATTCTAGTGCTCTGCAGCCCAATCCAGATGACTAGTTTCAGGGTGTGGCTGCTGCTTCATGCCCGCATGGGAGGGGTAAGAACACAGGAGGAGCCTTGACCAAGAAGGTGCTACTCTATGGCCTGGAGTCACCAAGGCCCCAACACAAAGAGGAGAAGAAATATAGGTATTTAACTTATACTAGCAATGCCATATTATGTCAAATCTGGGACCCTCCTGAGAGGAGCACACTGCTATTTTGCATCCTACAACAACAGCAGCAGCAGCAACAACAACAACAAATCAGGCAAATAAACCATGATACAACTTCAGCTCTAAGAAAAGTTCAATGATAGAGCAATTAAAAAAAAACAGTGTGTATTTGAGTATCAATGATATGAGATCTATAATCAGGAAAATGACATACTGAAGAGTGATGAGCAAATGATTGCTTCTTATACAGATTTTCTATCACTAATTTTAAACTTGAAATATGTATACTGCTCAAGAAGCAAGTATGTCTCCCTGAGCGCTCATCTAACTGTATACATCGGAAGCCAGGTGTACTGGCACATGCCTGCAATCTTACCACTCAGAGGCTGAGGAAGGAGGTCACAAGTTCCAGGCTAGCCTGTACTTCATAGTCAGAATTATCGCAGACTTCACCACTGATGGATGTGTAAGTTTTCCGAGGCTAAAATAATGAAGGCATGAGTTCTTAGTGGCCATTCCCCCAAAGATTTTAATGAATTTCTAAGCTTGTGAGTACTGTATAGGATGTTGTTTTCAGAGACTCCTGGTTTTCCTGATTGCTATTTTTAAAACTACATTTATTCATCCACCCATTCTTTCTTTATGTATCTTATATATACATGTTCGGGTTCCTGACTGACTGTGTACTTGCATGTGTGTGAGTTTGTGCATGAAGGTCAGAGGCTTATGTCAGATTTGTTTTTCAATTGATTGCTCTCCTCCTTTCCCCTCTTCCTCCCTTCCTCCTCCTTCTCCTTCCCCCTCTTCTTCCTTCTCCTTCTTTTCAAGACAGAGGTTCTCCGTGTAACAGTCCTGGGGGGTCCTAGAACTCCCTCTGTAGACCAGGCTAGCCTAGAATTCACAGAGATCCACCTGCCTCTACCTCCTGACAGCTGGGACTAAATTTATGTTATGTACCACCACTGCCTGGCTCCACCTTCTTTGAGGCAGGGTCTCTCACTGAACTTGGAGCTCATTGATTTGGCTAATGCTTGCCACGTCTTTCGTCAGAAAGCTCCACCACCTACTATACAAAGTTGAACCTCATTTTTTTCTGGCTTTAACATCCTCTCAGGCTGCTTCCTGTGGTGACATGAAGAATAGATAGGATTGGTTTTTGTAAAGGTGCAAGAATTCCCAGTGCTCCACTGGGCATCATGCTCACTAGCTTGCTTTTGCCTCTCAACATAAAGATCCCCTCCCTACTTTTCCACTCTGCCCTGACCTTGTTTTCTTCTCCCTAGAGAAGAATGACATCCCCAGACTACATCACTCACTCTCCTATGACCTTTGGCTACCAATTGGTTTCAGCTAAACAGGGATGGGAGCAGGAGAAAGCAGCAGTGTCAGTAATTCTTCTAGAATATTTCTCTCTTTTCAGGCTGGGCTGTAGCTTCACAATGAAATTGCACTTTCTACCCAGCTCTTGGCAGAGTTCCTCTCCAATGGCTACCACTCTGGCTGGATACCCTCTGGTCTAGCAGCCATATGGTTTCCCATCACAACGTGTCCTGGAGGAATGCCCACCCATTCTTTGTCAGTTCCTTCAATTTTGCCCACACCTTTCAAGGCAGTTCTTCTGTTGACATCACTTGAATTTTTCATTTAAGGGTGTCACCTGTCTTCTGCCAGGGCTCCCAGTTGGTACTCTCTCCTGGAACTACAGGTGATGGCATCTGCCTTCTGGTGTACTTCACTGCCTTAATAGACTGTATGGCTATAATGGTGAAATGTCCTAACCAGCAAGATTCACTATTTGAAACAGAGTCCTAGCCTGGCTAAAAACATTTTGTTTATATGGTGAAAATGAGGACGGTATTTCTTTTTTTTTTTTGAAACAGGATTTTTTTGTTTTAGGTTTTGGCCAACCATCTTCTTTCACTCCCCACTTCACCTAAAAAGTAAAAATAAAAAGAAGATGCTCTGGCTCGTATTTATGAGGGAGTTGGGCATGCGGCTCTCCTTTCAAAGCTGTTCTCATGGAAAGGAAACTGGCCCTGACATTTACACAGTCCAGGAGGATTCCAAATAGAATTTGGACAGATTGGGAAGTTACCATCTTGGAGTGTGTGGGGAAAGCAATCCTGGTGGGAAGATGTGGTGACATATATGAGACAATCCATGGATGTGAGGAATGTGCTTCTCTGCGTGTGCCTCTCCACTTCACAATCCAATGGGAATGCCAAAAATATGCATATGTTCTTTATGATAACACATGAGAAGGCCATCCAATTAAAGCACTCCACACTCAATGCAAGGAGTATAATTTCTGGGTATATTTATGATTGCATAATGTCAACAAAGGGGTCTTTTAAACACTGCACATTCCTTATTCTGCACTCAGAGATCATGCTAAACACATCCAAATGCACAAACCATAAAAGAAGGAAGAGGCAGTATCGGCCCCCCGAGCTCTTTGGTTTCTGCATCTGGCCAGCGTCCACTGGGAGAAATGTAAGTCAGAGTTTACCACATGGATTACAAATGTGCTGAATTGCAAGAATGATTATTAAATAAAAATATCCACAGCACCTGCAGCTTGTCCTGGAAAGTTCCCCCAGGGTGTTGTGGGTGCTTTAAAAAAATTTAAGGGGAAAAAAAAACTAAGACAGTAAGATGCGAATGGCAACTCCAGCTGCTTGTAGTAGCAACTCCATTAATGTTCCTGGAGGTTCTTAGAGTCAATGCAATCAATCTGAGCTGCTTCCATTCTCAGCGTGAGTGGGGTGGTGAAGGATGGGGAAGGGGTCGGGGGATCTCATTAGCCTCCATCCTTTGAGGTTTGGATGATCAAGACAACGCAAATAATAGTAATGTAAACGGAAAGTGCTTTAATAAACATCAGGGCAGGGGGAAGCTTGAAGCTAGCTCTGTACTCGAAGCCAGCAGCACTGTTTATCCTTAGACAGGAGCAGCCACCTCCTGGAAACAGAAATGGACCATATGCTCATTGTTCATTGAATGTTTGGCTGCCTGTGTGCACATACAGCATTTTGCACATAGGTGATAGTTGGCTGTGTTTCAACTAACATGTGTGTGTATGTGTGTGTGTGTGCGTGTGTGTGTTTGCATGCATGCCTACAGGCAAGTTCCTGAGCATGTGCAAAAGCAAACAATAATACAGCTATAAGATATAGATGGCGAATTTCTGATTTTAGAAATCAAAATACTTGACACCAGATTGGTGGTAATCACCACCAATTACCACTGTAGCAACACTGTAGTAATTTTCTCTGACACTCAGTTTCCATATAGTTATCCACATAGTCTTTTTTAAAACCATAAAGATAAGGTTTGGGTGACTGACATAAAATGTTATTAATATTATAAATTACTCATTTAATATTGGTTATTATTGTTAGAAATAGGTCCTCATTGTGCAAATTCTCACAATACTAAAAGTACCTATGTATATGACTTACTCATGTTTGAAAAAATGAAATATCATCTAAGCTCTTCATACTTTGGGAAAACTCTTTTTGGTTACCTAACTTTAAAAAAACACATAGATTTAGATTTCTTTCTAGGAGTAAATAATCAAAGACAAATTAGTGCAATGTGTATTTCATAAAAACAAAAAAGTCATTCAACGATGCTTTTGAAAGCAAGGAAGGGTTTCCCTTACAACATTTCAGTAGTTATAGAGGCTGTGGCTGGTGGCTTGAGAGTGATCTTAATTCTGTGTATAGCATGGGCAAATGAGAGTCTATAGTCAAGGAATTCTATAGCCTTTCTAAAGAGCATTATCAGCCCAAATGGCATAATTTGATTTCTATATGCATGCATAAATATGCATATATATATAACACACACACACATATATATATATATATATATAAAACACATATACTGTATATGATTGATTTTTGATATATACATATATATGTATATGTATATGTATATGTATATGTATAAATACACACACACACACATATATATATATATATATATATATATATATATATATATATATATATATATTTGGGGTTTCTGTTGCTGTGATAAACCACTGTTACCAAAGCAACTTGGTTTACACTTCCATATCATAGTCCGTCATTTGGGAAATAAGAGTTTCTAGTTAGGAAGAGATCATGGTGTACTTTGATAAGAATACACACACACACACACACACACACACGCACGCACGCACACAGAGTATATAAAAACCTATTTGTATCTCCATGGCAAATGTTGGGTGGCAGGAGCAGAGAGCAAAGCCAAGAAATGATGTTGTTTGAGACGTCTCTCACCACAGCAAAGACCAAAGCACAAGGAACCAGGTACCAATGCTGTTCCTGCAACCTTGAACTTGGATTTCTGGACTGTACTAGACTCTTGGATTTGTTAATGCAATTTAAGCACATCCCTCATTTAATATAGAAAAAAATCAGTCAAAGAAGAAGGAATAACCCTAAATCCTAGTGCAATCTGAACTAACAAAGTTTAACATTGCTGTCAAGCTCCTTACAACAAGCCCTCACATAGTGGTACATGCAGCACTAGGGAAGCTGGGACAGAGACAAGAAAGCATCCTGCCACATACTGAATACTTCCACAGAAGGGCTCACATCTCCTCATCTCCTAGTCTCAACAGTGTCAGATGGTAAACTGTTGCAGGCAGGGAGCAGGGGCCCTGCTGGTACAGGGTGTGGGCCTCCTGCAGGGAGAGCTTCCGCTACTTGATGAAGCCACATGAAGGAAATGGCCATCACTGTCTATTCTGGACAAAATCTGCAGGGGTACTTTAATATCTCCCTGTCTCCCTGACCTTTAAACTGAGTCATTGAGATTTCACACATGTGCTGTTCGCCTCTACAGACATGCACACTTAAGCTTAGACAGGAAGTATGCTTAAGTGTCTTTCAGTAAATACAAGTGATTAGCCATAGGATTTTATTTTATTTTTTTATTTGTCATGGACCGATAACAGCCTGATTTAGTATGAGTACACTATCACCAAAACCTAAGTTGGAAACTGTTCAACAGGAATTTTTCCCACAGCTTCCTACTTCTATGGAATTGCTTTTAAAGGCCTTAGTGGCAATAATTTCACTCACAAGAGTAAACAAAATTACACTCTATTTTATGGTTATAATCAAAGTGGAAATACCATGCAAATGTGCATCTCTTATATTGTTCTCCGAGTTATGTGCAAATCTAATGAGAACTGTGCAAAGTCAACACATGACCTCATTCAAGCTCTGAGTGTTTGGTATCAACAGGAATTCGAGACCCACACACTACAGTGAGCTATGGAAAGGTTTTCCATAGTATTTCTTTTTCTCTTGCATCTCCTCTCTACTATGTGCACATTTTTTAATTATCTTGTATTTCACATCCCTGTGAGCTTCTTCTGGCTTTTAAAGGGTGGGCTGAAGACCACTTTAGTGATACAGTCTAACATTTGACATAGTCAGAAAAATACAGAAGTATTTTCCTTATGTCTAATGCAATTTCTAAATATAGATGTAGGCTTCTGGCTATGCTGCAGTAGCTTGCGACAGACTCAATCTCCTGCCAAGAACAACTAGAAGCTTGATTTTTAACAGTGCCTAGAGGCGTGCAGAAGTTATTGACACACAGAGACTCAAGAAGCCAATGGGAAGATAGGCAGCAAGGTGAGGGAAGCCCAATATGGAAGTATTTGGGACACTTGCTAATTTTTGCTATGGGATAAAAGGCTGAAAGCCAGGAAGTAGACGATTTCTATTGGTCAGAGAAGAGGTATTACTTCAGATAGTGTAAAGGTTCAGGTAACAAAACATCAAAATTTTGTGATTCCTAGGCAGGTAAGCTCAATGGCCAAAACCCTGGAGAGAAGAAAGGTGCAGAGAAGTGAGCCATTAATAATATTGTTTTTCTGTGTAATAAATGGCATTCAACCAAAAATGATCAGGAATGTTGGAACAGTAAGACTGATAAATGAATAAGATAAAAAAAAGATAGATAATGTAGTATCCCGACTACTAGGTATGGTTTAAAATATTTGTGCTTAGATATGTTGAATAGACCAGGTAGAAATAGAAATAGTGAGAGCAAAATTTTACCATGCAACTAGAAATTATATAAAATAAGTGAAAGTTGTAGGACTAAATTTATTAATTGTGCAGCAAATTGAATAGAGCTGAAAAAGAACTCAATTAGTTGGAAGGCAGGAGAGTAGGAAATACCCAGCATGAAGTATAAAGACAAAAACAAAAATAAGAATCATGGGAAAGAATGTAAGCTGCACACACATCTGAGAGGACAAAAAAAAATTCTGGGGCAGAGTTTGTAAATCTCTTCACTGTTGATATTTTGAGTCAAATATTGCTCAAATTGCTCTAGATTATGCCCTGGGCAACAAAGTCATTTCAGGTTGAGGAGGCACCAAAATGCCTCCAATAAATTATTTGAGAGACAAGGGAGGCAGGGGCAATATCTGAATAGAAATGGTTCTCAAGGATGGGTCAAAAGTTCAAGGTTTCCAAGTTCTCTTAGACCTTGGGGAAGTAAAAAAAGCACAAATTTGCATTAAATTCCAGTAAACCAATGATTCCCAGGGGAGCCTTTAGTATATCAGTAAACCTAGAATAAATTAATGTTCATTTAATGAGCTAATGAGGAAGGAGGTAGAGTAAATTGAATATTATAGTATATTCTATAGTATAGTAATATTGTACTATACTATAAGTAATACTATAGTATAGTAACATTGAATATATAGTATTGAATACCAAGTCAAAGAAAGGGAAAGGGGGAAGGGGAAGAAAGTAAAAACAAAACCACCTGGGATCAGATAGAAAAAATATTAACATGGCAACTAGAAATCTAAATACAAAACGTTGGAGCATCTGATCTTCAGCCTTCTGGCCCAGAATCATCTGACAGACCTTAGTGATGCAGAATTATTAAGGGCTGATTACTCTGTCTAGGCAGATATAATCAGTCGACTATTCTGCAAGTGTGTCCTTTTCTGGACAGTAATTTGTCTGTAGATGGAAAGAGGCAATTCTTGCCTAGTGGCTGTCTCACCACAACTGGGGTAACTCCACAGATGCTCAATTTCTTCTTAGAATCCAAGACAGGAAGCTGTCAGGAGCAGACAGGTCTCTAATCAAAATGAACATTAATATAAAAATGTTTGTAACATCAATTCTGTGGACTTCTGACGTTTTGAAAACCAACTATTCATGTAAGGTAACCTGGACTGTTGTCTGTTAACTCCTCTCAGCTACTTCTAAATAAAATATAGAAAACACCCTAACAATAAACTCAAAGCCATGAATTTGCTATAGTCCCTTAACTCACAGGCTAACCATCTCAAATCAGTTAAAAAAGTTAAAGAAGGACTGGGTCTAAGCCTTGTATTCCTAAATGTGTTATACAGGCACAATGCCCATGAGAGTATCAATATTCATCTCCCTTTTACATCAATAAGAAGCTCGTACCAATGAAAACCTTAAATTTGAAGTCAAAGTAAATTTTGTACTATTTAAGAAATTATAGGGACTGTCCAGGTGTTCAGCAGTCTCATCTCTATAAATTGGCTAAGTTTTAGAAGCTATGCTTTGTGCTTTCCATAATTTCAGTTAACTCAGTCATTCTGGATTTCTGACGGGGTTGAAAACCTATAGTCTCATAGCCAATCCTGGTTATTCACTTTGAGAGAAAAGATCTGAGTGGATGGTTTTCAGCTGACATTCATTCTAAAGCCAAGAAAAAAGCCAGGTTCAGAACTAAGTGTGTTAGTTAGGAGAGATGACAGAGGTTCTGGTTAGTCAACAAAATGATGGACTGGGTATTAGGACTATCTTGTACCTCACTGGTACAAATAGGCATAATTATGCTCTAATTTTATTTAGAGAGAAAAGTTTTATTTTAACAGGAAGGGTGATATGTAGGAGAAGCTACGGGGGAAGGAGTACCAAGAGGAAGAGAAGGAATAAGGAGAGGAGAAGAAGGAGAGGAGAAGCTAGTTGATGAGAGAAAAAGAGAGAGAGGAGGGGGCATGGAGGCAGATGTTCACATGTCTCCACCAGTCAAAGATAGTTGATATATCTAGGTTGGGTGTTGGGTTACACTTCTGATTGAGCAATACTGAACTTATAAAGCCTTTGATTAACATTTTTAAAAAATTGTATAAAAGCAAAAAGAAAAAGGGGGCATGGAATAGGGGTTTTCTAGGGAGGGGAAATGGGGAGAGGGGATGGCATCTGAAATGTAAATAAAATATCCAATAAAAAAAGAATTAAAAAAGAAACATAAAAAAGAAATCCAAATACATTCTTGATTGCAATACATGCTGTGGTGCATGTATGTGTGTGTGTAAAGAGATCCATGATATCTTATTAGATTTAATAAAATTAGATTTTAAAAGTCTAATCTTATACTTACTTAAATCAGAAACTCTAACTATAAGATAAAGTGGGTGAGATTGAGTGTATGTAAAAAATATAGTATAGTGTGCTAGGAACATATTCCTAAGTGCTTACAATAGCTGGTTGTCAGACATTTGGAAATTTTGCCAGTTGTTAAGCACTTGCTTGAGATGGGTCTACTCTGAAAATCTGAAGACGCCATGAATTAGATACTTGGATTTTGCCTTCCTGGGCATCTAATTTAGTTGTATGTTGCTGTGCAAATCCAGATCAAAGGAAAGACTGATTACACCAATCCTAGTCTTCCCTAAGGTAAGAGGCATTATATGAGTAAACACATCTATTCATGATGAAACAATCCACTAGGAAGGTGTACTAACTTAAAATTTCTGCCATCTAAATGAATGTCTGCAAAATTAATAAGACTGGACCCCTTTGGCTGCTAACATTTGCACCTGTGTCACCTTGGAGAATGCAAATGTAGGAACTGTGAACTGAACTGGAGTCACCAGGGCCAGCTATTTGTCCTAGCCAAGCTTCTGGAAGCTGGAGAATAGCATTCTCCCTTCTCCCTCCCCCTTCCCCCTTTTGCTGATGCCAGTTTCCCAGCCTGAGCCACTCCACTGTCTTCTCTCTACCCATCCAATCTCTTCAGCACCCTCTACTTTCCTGAGGAAGACAGGTTCAACTTTCCCAGGAAGCATGCGGGAGTCTTGCTGAAATGTTGACACACCTGAGCTAATTCATACACAATTTTAACTTGATAGCTAAGTGGTCCTGTGTGTGAGAGGATGAACGTGAATACTCCTTAGGGCAGGAGTTTAGTAACCCCTCCTCCACTTCTCTTGTCAGCCCACCATGCATATATTTTCTACACCGAATTGAATTTACACAACACTCCTTTGTCTCTGCACAGAAAATAGGGACTATCCCTTTTCAGTTTGAGAATGATGGTCAAAAAGGTGCTTTTATTTTTTTCCTCTGCCTGAGGTGAGGATGTGTAAGACCTTACAATATATATTTTGGAAGCTGTGTTCCGTTCACCTAAAAGTTTTTTTCCCTCACTGGCAAATGTAGTAGGAAAGGCAGCCATTTTTTCCTTGTCTTAAAACAAAAGGGTGTTGTGACTTCAAAGGTGTTATTAACTTTTTAAAGGGAACCTCTGAGAAAAAATAGATAAGGCTTAAAAGCCCTCAACAGTATGCTTGTTCCCTTTAAGCCCTTAAGAAAGTCTTAGGTACATTCAAATGTTTTCCTTTCATTTTAATTTTTGTTTTACGATAGGACTAATTAAAGCACCACCTGTTTGGAATGATCTGGTTGGTGCTGGGTCAACATTTCCATTGGGTTATATTCCAGCTGTGAAAACTCAAGTTCAACTAGGAGTTGGGTGTATAATATCCAAACCCAGGGGGATTCAAAAGAAACACCAGTATACTAGCGTGCACATTCGGGGGGCAAACCAAATAGAAGCAAAGTAGTTTCAGGTGCTCTTTAGCACTTGAGTAGTGTGCAGACAATTTTTTCTTAATGATTTTGGTTTGTAGACCTTCAGCTACTCATGTAGGTAAACTGCCATCGGGCATCAAAGAGAGTAAAAAACAAGGCAGTTTGGTCTATGTAAAATTTTAGTTACTGTACACATACTCCTCTCATCAGAAGACTCAAAATGTGAATTGATAAATGATAGATTTAAGGGTCCCAGAGGCATCCTGTTTGATAAATACTATGTTTTAAGGGTCAGTGGCTGCTTCTGTTCTTCTGTTGGGAGGCCTTGAGGTTGAAATTTATTAGCATGTCACAGAAAGAAAATGGACCTTGGGTTGAAGCTGGAAGAAACACCACAAACTAGATCCTGCCAAATGGTGATGTTCAATTACTTTTTAACACTTGCTTGAACACAAATAAGGAAAGTGGAGAGGAGTGGAGTTTCTCAGACTGGTTCTGGGCAGGAGATCACTGGGTCCTCTAAGGCTGCAAAGGGTGATTTGAAAGCACTGTCTCATGGATGATGTCAGCAGCTAAGTCAATCTGAAGCTTGATTTTGATGAGCTGTTTTGAGAAGAAGTTTGACTAGTCGAGAAAGAGGTGAAATGAATATTCACCATGTGTTTCACATTCAAGACAGTCTAATGCTCCAAAGAGCTAGTTATTAAGCAAGGATGGAGGCTAGAGCCTTGTATCAGCTGACATTGTGATGGTTTATATGTGGGACCTTTCAAAAGTCATGAAGTGTCAAGACTTCCCTAGAAAAGGTGGTAGGAATGCTGGCCCAAGTCCATAGGCTCTATTTCATTCCCTTCTCTCTTTACCCTCCTGCTCTTCATCTTCGTTTGTATCCTTTTCCTTCTTTCCTTTCTTCTCTCTCTTTTGCCCCCTCCCACCACCTACACAGACGCTTCCACTCTTTAGGGGCAGGGTCAGATTTTAAACTATTTCTACAATTGTGGTTCAGTAGAAATAAAAGTTATGGGATTTCAAGACAAGACAGACTGAAAGCCGCTATTGATGCTACAATCCCATCATATAAGGGAAGTTCATCTTGCAACCATTTGAGAAGCTTCATGGATTGTGAATAGATGGTTGAACCATTGCCACATGAAAATATGTTCTCAGTTCTCTTTCCTTTGTCTCATCCCTCAGACTTGCCTGCTATTCTGTCTCTTCTGCATTTTTTAATTATTCTGGATAAGCACCTGCTTACTCACATCACAAAAGACCATCTATGTTGGACAAGGCATCAGAAAGTATATAGTTCAGCTTTTGCCTTTACAACTTGAAATTCCAGGTTTAGTCCTGGGTCCTGGCATTCCAAGTTCAAGAACTCTGGGTTGATGGGAGGAAAGCTGCTAAATTTTCCCGATGCAGTGGGTAGCAAAGCATGTAACACAGTCCCTCCAGAAATCTTAGTAATTAGAGGATCTCACATACTAAGACAGTTCTGGAGCATTTGATCATCTTTTAAGGAAGTTACAGCAGGGTCTGTGCCAGTTCTCTTATCTCAGATGCATAATGCCTTTTTGCTGTCTGAGAATCACTCACAGGATTCCAACATCCCTCCCTAAGGGTGTCAGTGAATAAAAACAGCTTAGAGTCTGGGCTCTCTTGGAATTTGAATTTTAGACAAAATTTGATGTCAGGGTTATACATTTCTGATGGCTGGATTAGGTACCAGTACACACAATACAGATACATCACATAATTCTCTAAACCCACAATACTGTCTCTACCTACAAGTGCTTCAGCCTAAGTATTTACCTCATCTCTCCTTTTATCTTTGTAGCACATCAGTTCTTTATCACAGTGACTCTATGATAATAAAAGGAGAGCAATAATAATAATAATAATAAAAGGAGTCTCTCTCCACCAAAACCTTCTGAGACAATTCATTTTGTTTGCTTACTCCTGGAATAGCGTTTAGAAACCATCAGTGATGTGGAAATAATAATCTTTTAGCACAGACCCTGCATATCATATACTATATGTACTGTCAGAAAAGCAAAAATATTCCTTATTAGAATGTGTACACTAAGTTTGAGGAGAAATGGGATTGGTATATGCAGGCAATGAGAGACCCACAGGTGGTTATGGCATATCTTGTACTTACAGGTTATAGTTCTAGGAAGAATTCAGGAGAGAAGGTGAAGGCAATGAATGGCTTTTGTTTGAGCTTGACAATGTAGTGATGACTGGGGAGTCCTCTGGAGGCCCTAATAAGCCATCTGTCATGTGAACTCAACAGCAACTAACCCCATTTGAGCTATTAGGGCCAGAAGCAACCCAGGACTGCCAAGCCTCTGGCCCTCTGGGATGCATGGACTATTTCTCAAGAGGCCAAGTGCCCCGTCTTCCCACTGGGCTTCTCCACATTCATCTCACATAACTCATCAAGTAGGAATTTGCCCTGCATAGCCTTAATTCCTTTTCCTTGTGACTTTCCTGAGATATGGCTTCCATTCCAAGATGCTCAAGGCTGATCACACCACATCGGGATAGGAAGGGAGAAACCCCAGAAGGAAGCAAATGGCATCTGCTTGATACAGCAGCTGGTAGGGCTAAGCTAAATTAATTAGGATATACCCAAACCAAGCATTTTCTAATGCTGAACTGGAAGTACAAAGGTTGTAATGCCCAGCCCCGGTTTCCAGAATGAATTAGTGGCAGTGGTGATCCTGGAACCTTTCTTGTGCTTATCCTAGGCTAAGATTAGATCTTCCACCCATCTTAGAACCATAGTCATAGGGAAAAGAGAGGGTTCTTGTTTCTGAGGATTTCCTATGAAAATCTTGTTTCTTGAGGATGGAACTCTATATGAACCGTTTGGTCTGCATAAACTCTCAGCTTTCAAACCACAGCAGAGGGCTCCAGGATTGAAGCACAGGTGCAAAAAGAAGGCTGAAGCCCATGTGTTGCACCATGGCCTCGTTGTGTTTAGCATAGGATGTGGGATGGAAAAGAGAGTCTATATTACAGGAGTCTTGCTTCTTTTATTGAGCTGTATATACAAAATTCAGAGATGAGGACGATGTTCTACAGGGAAGAGAAACAAGGAACTTAGGAGCAGTTGAGTGGACAAAACTACCACCTATTGAGCATAAAGGATGCTTAGTGGTAAGCATGGTAACATGTGACAACTGAATGGGTTGAGCAAAGATAGAAGAAGCAGGGTGCAATCCAGACTGTTCACTGAACTGTTTTATGTAAAGCATTGAATACCAAATATGACATAACAGGTGTACACAATGAAAGTTTGAGTGTTTGAGAGTTCTCCTATATGCTAACAGCTTTGAATGTTGTCATTTTAACTTAGAGAGAAAGAGAGAGAGAGAGAGAGAGAGAGAGAGAGAGAGAGAGAGAGAGAGAGAGAGAATGAATGTAAATCCTGACACAGAGTTTTGGAACTAACACTAAGGCTGCCTAGTCTTAGTCACTTTGAAGGGATTGAGAAGGGTAAGGAGGAACTGCAAGCCTTGTCAGGAAGAAACATATTACCATATGCTGAAGTTAATGTTGTCACTGTTTTCCTGTCATGATTAAAGGCCCTATGGTGTGATGACAAAGATATGTTTGAATATCCTTTTCCTAAATCCATAACTCCAGAATAAGTACTAAAGATGGATGTAGGGAGATAGACCAACCATAGTTTCTGCTGATCTCCCTCATCTTAAAAACATGCTCCTTCACAGTCCATGCTTGTCACCTCTTCCCACCTACTCCCAGCCCTCTCTCTGCCTCCTCTGCATTCTGCTGGAGGATTAAATTCTCTGGTTGGCATTCCCCCATGAAGTGCTGTCCTCCTCTGCCTCATGATGGCTCATCCTCCTCTCCTACACATGTATCTGTGCCCAGGTTTCCCGGAGCACTTTTAATCCTTGTGTCTTCAATTTTCACATCTGCACACATCAATGACTCTGAAATCAGCATCCCAGATTCTCTGTATGGAGGTTCTCTTGTCTCCTAGAATTCATCTTCTTTATCAGATCATGGATATTCAGTAAAAAATACCCCAATAACTTACTTCCACATACCCCACTCCCTAAAAACTGTCCCCATTCTCCACACTGCCGAATGGCATTGTTTTCTGCATGTCCATTATTTGAGTAAGCACCATAGTGTGCTTAAGCCCTTCCTCTTTGTGCCCACTTTCCCTGTACTGCCCTCAGGACTCTTCACCCATCTGCTACCCTTGGTCTCTTCTCCAGCCTCAGGTTGCCTCTCATTCTGACATGTCCTACTGCTACAATTTCCAACTGGGGTCTCCTCTTTCTAGTTGCATGTCTTCAGTGCAACTCCAGTGCTTTCAGTGTTGTTCCCTATTGTAAGACTTCGATGATTCCCTGTTATTTTGAAGAATATATACAAACTTCTTCAGAAGGAATCAAAGACTTGGATCATCTGACTTGACCATACATGTTTCATTTCATCTTTAACTGGACCTTAGATATCTCTCAGCAAAAGTGGTGTCCTGGTAATTCTTCAGTTATTCTAGGAATTCCCACTCCCTCCAAGCCTTTATACACATAGAGATATCTTCCTTCCTTTACTATGACCCTTGTCACAGTCCACTATGTCTTTCAAGGCTAAGCTGCATCCTGTTTCATCCCTAGTGAACAGAGGCAGAGAGGTTCAGTAATTTGCTTACTCATTGCTTTTGGTCATCAAGGGCCTAAACTTGACAAAAGTTTTTCAATTTTGTGTATTTAGTGACAACTTTCCAGGGATGATAAGGAAGGGATGGGGAATGCATGAAGTATTAGTTATCAAGAACTTTATAAAGGGAAAATAGGTAAGGCAGAGGTATAAGTTTGAGACAGAGAGGTTAAGAGCAAATTAGCGAATAAACAAATAAACAAAAGTTCCTCAAATGGACTTAGTCTCCAACATCAAACATTAATATGTAGTGATTATCCCCAGAGAAAACTATTCTCTTTGGCAAGTGATCCCAAATCAGTGTGGCTTATGGGTGTTGAGGGAGCCAGTGCTGGGATGAGGGATGGTGATGTTCATAACAAAGAGATGCACAGATGACTATGAGTTATGAATTCTCATTCCACCTGGGACAGCAACTGAACAACCCAGCACTGGAGTGAGGCATCACATGGTTTGTGTAGTAAGTGTGACCAAGATGCCACTGAGGAATTGCAGCCAGGTAATTCAAACCAGGCCTGGCTTTTTAAAAAAAAGAATGTTGTAGCAATGCACACTTTTGCTAGGGTGTGTCTAGTGGGTATCCTGGCAGCCCTTTTACAAAAACAATTGATAAGGATACTGAAATGTTGAAGCTATGTTACATCCAGCTAAAGGAGGCTGGAATTTTGTTTTTTAATTTTTTATTTTATTTGTGCATTTTTTGAGACAGATCTCTCTGCATAGCCCTGGCTGTCCTAGAACTCACTATGTAGACCATGCTGGCTTCAAACTCAAAGATAGTTTCTTGCTTCTACCTCCACAGAGGATGATGATTCTTGATAATTTGGGAAATCTTGGTCAAGATGTTAGTATGCACTTTGGGGGCCATCTTGCCTCTTACAAAGTGAGATCTATGCTTCAGGAGCTGGAGCTAGAGCTGAAGTGGGAAAAGGAAGACATGGACCCTCATTGTCATACCTGTTTTTATAACTTTCACTTCTGGGACTACTTTATAGACAGTGTTGATGAATCTTTGGCAAAGACCTTGAGAAATGCAGAATCTTTCTGGGGTCCTGTGCTACCCACAGGTCACAAGATCTCTAAGAAGGTCAACCAGCCTTATCTTTGGGTTGGGCTTTAAAACCTGAACATCCCATCTCTAAGACTTAAAAATCTAAAATCAGCCAAGTCAGGGGGGACCTGTTCAAGCTTTATTGTCACTTGAGTGAAGAGTGCCATCAGGGCAGTATTTAACAGCTATGCTGAGATCTTTGACAGGAGTAAACAAAGATCTTTTCCAGCATAACATAGGGTAGCATAGCATAGCAACAGGGTCTTATGAGGGGACTCGAGGCATGGTAGGTTTTCAGTCCAAGTTAAGTCCCATGCAAACATTGTTGTCTTTCAGATTTACATATGTCTGATGACAAAGCACTCTTTCCTGATATGACTGTTAATCTCAGTTGTCAACCTGGCAGCATTTAGAATAACCTAGCAGATACACATCTGGGTGTGCCTAAAAAGACATTGTCTGAGAAATCTAAAAGATTTACATTGACTATGGGAATCGGTGTTCCATGGAGGCTACAAACTAAATAAAAACAACAAATTAAAACAAACAAAGTAGGGGACAGAGAGATGGCTCAGTGGTTAAGATCACTGTCTGATCTTCCAAAGACTCAGGTTCATGGCAGCTCATAACTGTCTGTAACTCCAGTTACAAGGGATCTATCACTCTCACACTAATGCACATAAAATAAAATTATATATATATATATATATATATATATATATATATATATATATATCAGTGTGAACAGCAAAATTTGCCTTTCTCTACCACCTGACTACAACATCAGTGTGATCAACCATCTTGCATTATTGCAACCATTGCAACCCTGCCATGACAAATTACACTTTCAAAGCATGTGCTAAAAGCATCCCTTCTTTCCTTGGGTTACTTTTTACTCTGTTGCCTGCCTGAGAATACTGCTCCCCTAACTGGGCTGTCTTGTCTGGCCTCAGTGGGAGAGGATATGACCAGTGACTTTAAGTGCCAGGGTGAGTTGGTTTTCCAGAAGGGAAGTCCCTCCACCTTCTGAAGGTAAAGAAGACAGGGGAGGGACCATGTAACAGGGAGACTTGGAAGAAAGGGAGGCTGTGGTTAGGATGTAAAGTGAATAAATAAATTAATTAATTTACTAATTACTAATAAAACTGGGGAATGAAAACTTTGACTCCTCCTCCTCCTCCTCTTCCTCCTCCTCCTTGTCTTCTCCTTTTTCTTTCTTCATATATTGGGAATGTGCTATGGACTATGAGTTCAAAAATTAAAAATACAGCATATTTACCCTCTCTTAAGCAACATTGAATCAACATGTATAGATCTGCTACATTCTATTCATAAGGTCTTGGTGGGGTGGCAACCCAGAAATGAAAGTTTGCAGCTCTAACAAAGTTATCAAAATGTAGCTTAAGACATATGTTTTTACAGCATTTATTTTGATACAGGGCATTTGAGAACCCAATTCAGGTATCAAAGCTTTAGTTTGAGCTTTAGTAAAAGCAACAAGGAGGTGAGGAAGTATAAGAGAAGCAACTGGCAGCATAGCCTTCTCTGTAGCCACCTCCTGGGACCCTATGTTACAGATTTAAAGAACCCTAGATAGCTAATTATAGTGCTGTACTCTTATAATTCCAGTACTAAAGAGATGAAGGCAGCAAACTGGAGCTCAAGGTCCTCCTAGGCTTCCATAGCATGTGTTTCTTGGGCTATGTAAGATTCTGTTTTAAAAGTTATATGTATATGTATATGTATATATATATATACATATACATACACACATATATATGTGTATATACATATACATACACACATATATATGTGTATATATATACACATATACATATATATACAAACACACACATGTATGTATATTTATATGTGTGTGTATATATATACACATATATATGTGTGCATGTGGGTATGAATATGCATTTGTATATGTATTTGTATGTTTATATGTATGGCCTGGATGATCCTCTCTAAGAAGATGAATAATGGAGTCATATGTGGTTTAAAAACATTCATTAGTTAGGTGGAGGATGAATAAGGTAGGTAACACCAGAAAACCAGATTGGTGGAAGAAATAGCCCCATACTTCTTTTGTATTCTCAACACCCCCATCACTAGCATTTGAATAGACACCACAGAAAACAATATTAATAGCCAACAATTGCATGTGTGTCTTAAAAGTGTGATGTTTGGTCCATCCATGATTTCCCAGGCTTATTTTCACAGGATGGGAGGCCCATCTGCTTCCCTTGGCTTCACGGGAAGAAAGCAATACAGGTTAGGTCTTCTAACATTGTCCTGTAAGCAGTCTGTGGCTGAGCCTTGGTCCAGGTGGCTATGTTACTGAGGATCTTGGGGTGTCAGGCAAACAGGGACCGGGAGGCTGGCTGCTCCTATGCTGGCCCAGGCTCTTGTTTTTCTTGAGCTGACTTGCTGGAGAAGTGAGCTAAGTCAGAAACAAAATGCCACATTGCACGCCCACTGAAGTCTGGGCTCAAGGGAAAGAAGAGAGATTGCCAGAGCGTTAGCTGTTCCCAATCCACTCCTGGACCTTAAGCTGTCTTGAACAGAGTTGCCAATCAGCTTGGTAGGGACTGGCCTTTGAGGAGGGGAGGGGGTGTAGGCAGGGGAGGGGGAGGGAAGGGAGCAGTCTGTGCTCCATCTTAATTACCTCATCAGAAACAGCTCCCTTTTCGCAAAGCTCTGGTGTCTTCTACAAGAGGGTGAGTCTTTGGCTTTACATGTGAACTTGTCGTCAGATGTGCCATTCGCCTGTGTATATGAACATGAAGGGTCATTTGGGTTCAGAGCTGGAATCTTTCACTTGTGACTTAGCTGGGAAATCTTGGCAAGATCAGAATGCAGTGGTAAGGTCTTAGGAAGAGGTTTCTGTGAAAGAATGATAGCGGTTTTCTGTGGCATTTTGAGTGGAAGAGTCTATAATCATGAGGTGACAGTATGGATGTCTGTCAGAGTCAGTACTGTGTAAGAAAACATGCCCAGGGATAGGTAGACTGGGTACTGCGTCTCAGTTCTAACTCAGTGTGTTATCTTGTGCAAAACCCTTCGTGCATCTTGGGAGTATGAATGTGTTGATCCTTTGACTCAGTGTGACTTTTAGATTTTACAATGTAGCACCTGAGGCCTGAAGGACTGAAAAAATCCCTGCAGCTTTAGCACTTCCAAAGGTATGGAAACACCCTCCCTGTTTGGGAGTAAAGAAACCTGAGTCCCATGTGTGTGGTTTGTCATGGGGCGATGGGACTGGTCACTGCAGGGGCACAGGTTGTCAGGACTTCCCCCTTAGCATTTGTGTTAACGTGAGCCGGTCAGGCTGGACTGCAGGGAAATAAGACTGAGTGGTGTTGGAGACAGCAGCCTCAATTTTCACACTGTGTGACAACAGTTTAGCACAAAGGTCTGAAGAGCACATGATGAGAAGGAGCACACCCAGGGAGTGTCTCCTTGTCCTTGAAGAACTGGTAGGATTATCCCCACACAGTGACTGTGTGACCCTGCCACTCTCTTGTTAGGATGTAACATTTTGCCCTGGGATCTCAGTAACTCAGCAAGACAAAGGTAGTCTAGGCATTTTACAATGTGCAAAGCTCATGCCTCGGATCAGGGTTGGTGTATTCTGACCCATCCTGTGGCCTCCAGCTCAGAGGACTATATGAACAAATCAATTAGGGACCCATTCAGCAATGTGGATAAAGAGGGCAGGAGCTGTAAGTTCTTTCAGTAATTCCTAGGGGTACTGATGTTTTCTATATAGAAGGAAAGAGACGTAAATGGATTCAGTTAGCGAACACTGGAAATGAAGATATAAAATGCTGTGATGTATACAAAAATGACTGAATGAATTTTAGGGAGGAGTATTCAAATTGAACAAGATTATTCCTTAACTTTGTTTTAAAAATGTTAATATTTAGCTTCACAACAATAACAATTTGTTATTTAAAGACCCCTTTAACTGCATTAGTAACTAGTGTTAATACCAACAACAAAGAATGGCAGACATTATTCCAGTTTGAAAGGAGAAAATGAAGCACAGAGAAATTCAGTACCTTGACTAGTTTACAGAGGCCACAGGTGTCAACACTGAAATCCATACTAGGCTGTCTTGTTCCAAAGCTATCATTTGATCTCCATGTATATGCCCTCCCATACATCACACCCACACATGCACATTCGCGTATGCACCCCATGTATGTATGTATGTATGTATGTATGTATGTATGTATGTATATGTGCCTGGATGCACACACACACACACACACACACACACACACACACACACACACTAATAAGTTTTGCATCACAGGTATTTCTGGTGTCCCCAAACCTAAAGAGGACATTAGATTCCTTAAGACTGGAGTGATAGATGTTTGTGAGCTGCCATGTATGTACTGGGAATAAAATCTGGGTCCTTTAGAAGAGCAACTGCTCACCCATCTCTCTGACTTCTACAATAATAATTTCAATAAGCAATGAAACATGTAAGATATTATTGTATCTTTCTCTACAACTGTGTGGTGCCCGTAGATGGAAGCTATCATCATGTGTGGATTTGTGAAAGTGTATGTCATCTGGATCTATATATGTGTAAATAGCTTGATTTTCCCCATGGCTTTTTGGATAAAGCTTACCACAGTCTGAAGACACACTTCAGATAATCTCTAGAGTTGGTTTTCCTTAGAGTTATTCTTCTGGAGCCACTGTCCTGTCCTCCCTCACACCAGTCAAAGCTTTTTATGCTCTAGGATAGAGGCACAACTAGGATTTGCCTTCATCCTTAGCCTCTGGAGTTTCCTTCGTCTGTCTCCTGCACAAGATACTTAGTGTGCTGGGTCAATGATTACCACTTTCTTAGTGGAAAGACCTTCCATTAACTTCATAAGAAAACAGAAGGAAGAACAAGTTTTAAGAGTAAGATGTTTGAAAATATCTTTATTTTGTTCTTATACTTTATAGGTTTGAGGCTATGGCTTTCTAGCTAGGGTACAATTTTCTATTTAAAGTTCAAGACATTCTCCTTCCATTTGTGTCTAGCTCCTGGGTCCCATCTTGCTCCTTTTGGAAAAGTATGAGGTCATTCCCTATTTCTGATTCTTTGTGGGTGACTGATTTTTCTCCCTGGAATATTTTTTTGGAATTTCTATTTAGCTCAGATTCCCTAACGATAAGCCTCGACGTGCCTTTTTAAAATTCAACAGGCTGGGTGTGCAATATTCCATTTCCGTTTGGATTTGGAATTTCATTTCAGATATTTTTTAATTATTTGAAATGGTCTATGAGTCCTTCCAGTAACCTCATCAGTTGCGTAAGAGACTTCATAAATTTATCATTTAATTTAAGTTCCTGTTTTCTCTGTGCGGGCATCTTGCTTGTTCCACGTTTCAGATTAATTTAACTATCTATGTATCATAGTGAACTTTGCATGTGTGGTATATGTGCACATGTGTGTGCAGGTGTGTACAGAGGACGAAGGAGGGCATTGGATGCCCTACTTTATCTATCCTCTTGAGGCCCCAGGACTGAATCAGGAGCTAGGCTGATGAGTAACAAGGAGCCCAAGCGATCCTTGTGTCTCTCTGTCTTTTCATAGTGCTGGAGTTACAGCTATGTGTGATCATGACCAGATTTTTAGGTAGTTCTGCAGTTTTGATCTCAGGTCTTTATGTGTGTACAACAAGTACTCTTGATGGCTGGGCCATTTCTCTGATGCTGCTATTGAACTTTAAAATAATATTTTAAATGCCAAAGGATTTTTATTTTAACATTTTTCTGTTTGCTGTTCTTTTATTAATAGCACTTACTCTTGTTTTAGATCCCCCCTTTTTTGCATGTATTTCACATCATTTGTGTGTCTGAGAATATTACTCTTTGTGGCAAATAGTTATGGCTCCTGGGCGGCCTTGGGACTTCTATTCCTCAACATTCTCAGTATGGGAACACTATGACCCTCAGACTCGAGAGGGAAAAAACTATGGAACCTAGTATGGAGCCAGAGCTCCTTCTCAGTAATAAATTTTGTCTGAACTTGATAGATTCCAGTGCATGTATCGTCTGTGTATGAACTCAGCCCTAGGATGAAGGAAGGAGCCCCAAGCTTGAGAATCTAGAAACTCTAGATAGCAAAACATCTCAAGGGCCCCTAAAAGAACAGAATGTATGGGCATCCACCTTTACCAGTGAGTCTGGAATTGAAAATCTGACCATCATAATGCAATAATAAAAGTATATCATTTCAGTAACCACATTTTTATGATTTATCACAGCAGCTGCAATGATTTAACACATTGAGAATGGAAAAGAGCAGAACCGGGCATTTGAATTTTGGTTTTGTTCTCTCCCTAGAGCCTCCAAGTGTGAAGGTATAACAGAGGTATAACAGAGGTGAATGGACTCCTGCTTTAACATGGAGTTAAGGGGACTGCATCATGATGCCATGTAGAAGTGACATGATGGTGGATGTATCTGGAGGACACACACACATGTGTTATAAGAGTTGGAAAAATGGGAGCTTCAGAAATGGGAGGGGAAATGAGAAGGTAATGGGGGATTCAATATGTTTGCAATATGCTATATACATATATAAAATTGTCAAAGTTTAAACCTTAAAGATGTTTTTGAAAACTCGACAGATGAAAAGACTTCTCTTACCTCGTTCTCTATAAATATCACTGTACAATATGTACCCGCTTCTTCAGAATTCTTAAACTTTCTTTACTCCATGTTCTTGTTCATTTTTGTTTTCTTAGCCCCAAATTTCTTTCTACCCTGACTGCTAAAACCTCCCAAACCATATTCAAATCGAATTTCCTCTGTGACGCTATATCCAGTTGTTCCCAGGCAGGATTAACTCTGGCCTCTCTTTGGCATAGGTAACAAGTTGAGCGTAGCTGAACTCTTCCAGTATGTATCACCGTGTTCCGTAGTCTCCACTTAGCTGTGGGTATTTTGTGTCACACCCCACTGCCCCATGCATCTTGAGTCAAGCCACAATATCTTGCCTCTGACTCACACGTATAGTAAGTGCTTAAGAAATATTCTTTTAATTTGGTAGTTCTAGAATTGGGCTATACAATGAAATAATATGGAATTAATTTTTTAAACATATCAAGATAAGTGCTAAGGTAGAGGAGTCAGTTTTCTTCAGGGGTATAGCATCAGAGTATCCCATGTCCTCAGGGAATGGCCCTAAACTTATGCATATAGAGGCGACACTAACTGCACTGAATTGGCTATAAAAACAAGAAGAAGAGAACATGAAGTTGGCAGGGAGATGTGGAACGGTCCTGGATGAAGTAGAGGAGGGGAGCCAGGAGTAGATATGATCAAAATATATTGTGTATAGGCACGGGATGCTCAAAGAATAAATTAAAATGTTTTCTAAGGATACCAGCGTATAAATCTGATCTGAGAGTAAGTCAGCATCCCCGGGAGTGGAGCTGGAGTGCTGATATGTTGAGAGCTCTTCAGAGATTCTGTGATGGGCAGGGTGAGCAGGAGTGAGGCAGTACCCAGCTGAAAGGCTACTTGCTTCTCTTCCACCGGCCTTGATCATCAGCCTCTCTGAAGATGAATTTGTGCACCTGGAAAAAGTCTTACTTCACCATGGCTTTGAAGTGAACTTTAACTTCTAAAGAAATCTGTGATGACACAAAAAGCAGGTAGGATATATCGTTAGAGATCAGCCTCCACATGTGGAAATGGTTTGTTGCACTCTGGAATGTACCTGCGGAGGAGGCAGCTTTGAAAGTAGCAGATGCTTCTGTGTGTATGCATACAATTGACCAAAGATGGCATCCAATCCCTCCTCGAGGTCAAGCTTGGCTGTGTTCCGGTTGTTTTCCTGATTGGAGTCTACAGGACTCGCATGCAGGCACATTGTGCAGTTATTACCTTTTGCATAGCTGCCTGGAAGTGTTCCAGGGGAATTGTACCTGATTCCTTGCCTTGCATTTACAGGTGCGGTGCCCACAGTGGGACCTGAGCTTCAGGGAGCCAGTCCATTATTCCTCATGAAACAGAGCTATCAATATCGCTTAGTAGTTCTTAGATGTCAGTATGGGTTAGTTACTCAGAGGGCTTAACATCAAGCATCACTAGATCTAAAGCTTCCAGATCACTAGATTTTAGTACATTTGGAATGAAAAAGAAGAATTTTCCTTTTACATTTCAAGGTGATGCTGACAAGGACAGGGACACTCACTGGTCCAAGGACCACACGTTAATACAAAAACAAAAGCAAGTGTTCTATGGTAGAGTGCGGAGAGCTCAATCAGTAAAGTGCTTGCTGGGTAAGCATGAGGACCTACATTCTATGTGCAGAACCCATGTGAGAAAGCAGAATATGGCAGTTCATACTTAGAATTCCAGTGAAGGGCAAATTCCTAGTGCCCACTAGCTCACCAAATTAAAGCCTCCATATTCACAAGCGTGCACATTCCCACATGTACAAAAGCACACATGTATGCACTTCCATTCACATGAACAAGTGTGTGCACAGACATACACATACATACAAACCATTTTTCTGGGTGCAAGCAGAGAGTAGAAACACGTGTAGAAGGGATTAAGGTTTAAAGTGGTAAGGATTTGGTTGTAAGGTCTTTAAAGGCTAACCGGACATGTGAACAGCAATTACACTTACTGTTTTGAGAATATTCTGTTGCTAACCCATGCCACTCTTAGCAACAAAGAGTAAGGACTATATGTGCACAGGGTCTGCTCCATGGTCTGCTCTGAGCAAGCTTGTAGATGCGGTTACATGGACGAGATTTTCCCAGGCAGAACCCATGTAGAGGACTGCCACAGAAATGTTTGGAAACAGCACTGTTCTGATAAGAAAACCACTTTTGTTGATCATGATCCTTACCAAACAGTCACAGTACGTAGCCTTGTGCCTTGTTGATACTCAACAGAAGGTGGGCTGTTGGTCAGATCTGGGAGAGGAAAGGCAGATAAAAGAACAGAGCAAATACAAACAACAATGTAATAGCAAAAGAGGGAATAGTTACTATGGCTTACAGCTTATTGTATTAGCTACTGTTTTTCACACATTGTATTATTGTGATATGTATGTGATGTATATCATATTTGTATGACTTGGGAGTGATGTATGTGTGATTTGTATATTTATGGGATATGATAGATGTATATATATATATATATATATATATATATATATATATATGATATTTGTGTGTTTATAATGTGGGTATGCATGCCATGAAATGTGTGTTTGAGAGAGAGATTGAGATGTGTGTGTGTGGTTATAATGTGGGTGTGGATGTGTATGTTTGTGTGTGTGAGAGATGTATATGTTTGTGTTTATATGTGTAGTATGTTCATGATGTACATGCATGTGATGTGCATATGGTGTCTGTGTGTGATATGTATGTGTTATGATACGCGTGTGGTGTGCGTGATGTGTGCATATGTATGTACTCACATGTAGAGGACAGGATATCAGATATTCTATTCTATCATTCTCTGCCTTATATCCTTGACTCAGGATCTGTCACTGAACCTGGAGCTTGTCATTTTTTGGCTAGTTAGATGTTAAGAGCAAGTCCTAAGCATACACTTCTCTCTAGTTTTCACAGCATTAGGGTTACAGGCTTAGGTGGCTACTCCTGGCTTTTCCTTATGTACTGGGTTCTTGATACAGATCCTCTCTTATTCACTGGACCATCTCCCTAACTCTTTTATCTATATGCAATATCCAGTATACCTTTCTTGCAGGATTCTAAACTGGCATTGAAAAATCCCAAGTGTAAGAGATTAATGGGCGGTGCACAGAACTCACAGCCACCTGTGTTAGGCTGTGACTGAGCAGGTGGACCATAAAGCTACGGTGTTGCTACCCATGGAGAAGTTACGCCCCTTTTGTGAATGCAGTGAAGACAAAGGTGATGAACCAAATGCTAATGCAGCATTACTGGAGAGAGAAGAATAAGAAATGGGTTAGTGGGGAAAATCAGATTCCTACACAGCGTAAACATCTGATACCAACCAGACAGATTCATAGAACTACAGTAAGACATCAGGGTTTTAAGCTTTACAAAAGACGGGACAGAGCTCTTCTAAATGTCTGAATTCCCTGCCCAGCATTGTCTTCCCAAGATTACTCCTCATAAACCTCAGCAGACTTTTCTTTACACAGTAGCACCGGTAGGTTATTGCCAGGTACAAAGGCAGGGCTCCAGAGGAGACGTATATGCACTTTAGCACCAGGCAGCAAGGGAATGGGAGAAAGTCTCCACACTTGTGCTGACTCCATCTGAGCAGGCAAGGGAAGCATGTATGTACGTTCGCCACACCATCCACACCATCACTTACATCTATGACCCAACTGCATAGAAATTGCATGCTTTCTTAGGACTAGTGGATGCCCTCTAGTTCAGAGCCAGCAGGAAAGCCTGGATTGACGGCTTCTTCTCCCTGTAAATAGAAATACTTACTTACACTCACGTACTTTCCTTGTTAAGGGATCTCTCACATCCATTTGTTTCATATCTACTAATGTACTGTTTTTTTTTTTTTTCTTCAAATAACATGGTGAGGGCTAGTAGGGGAGATATGTAGATTCCCACCAACCCCTGGCACCTTGTGCTCAAAATTCTTGCCTGTTCAATGAAAAAAAAAAAAAAAAAGGCTTCTTTAAAAAGACCCAACTTAAATACATCTGTGGAAACTAAGCATAATTTATTTTAAAATTAGGTTAAAAATATTTGCAGTGTATGCCCAAACTTTTCCAGATGTTAAAACAAGTAAACACCATTAGATCAAATTTAATTTGGTTTGGTGTTTTAATCAACTCGTGCCTTGATTTTCATTTTTGCTTATAACAAGGTTTACTCGTGTGTTGGAGGTGGTCTTAAAAGTGTTAATTTTAGCTATACTTTATAACACAAACACATGCGCCAAGGCATTTTCTTATTATAAGCTGAGTTAGATAAACTTTCAGTGTAGATCTGCTTCATTAAAGCAGGAAGTTTATACACCCTAACAAAAAAAATATGTATTTCCATTTCATGTTGGCATCAATGGTGGTACTGTGTATAATGTCGTTAGTACTGGTAGCTGGAATTCTTCATGGGAGACTGATGAGAGACAGATGACAGTAAAAAGGGCATCAGGAACCAAAAATAAATGTGGGGTGTGTATGGAGAAGCAGTGCCACTCTTCATGATGGCAGAAATCGTTCCCTGGGAGGTGGCCTTCAGGGCTCCAAGGAGGCTGAGTTTGGCATTTCTATACAACAGGGCAGGTGACAGGGTGAATTGAGAGGAGAGTGGGGAAGAGAGTCTCTCTCATTCCAGATGTGTGACAAAGAGGTGTTTGGGGTCTGTGCGTGTGCTGTCTGGTAGTTTTTATTTTTATTTTACCTCATGTTTTTTATGTGTTTGGGTGTTTTGCTTGCATGTATGTCAATGCACAATATATATGCCTGTTGCCTGCTGAAGCCAGAAGAGGGCTTCCCATTCCCTGGATCTAGAATTGCAGATAGTTGTTTGCTGCCATATGGGTGCTGAGAATTTCAGCCTGGTCCTCTGGAAGAGCAGACAGTGTTCCTAACTGCTGAACCATCTTACAGCCCTGTATCTGATCATTTCCCCCCATAGGATAAGGAATGCGGAGATGGGCACAGTGCAGATCAAGGAAATGGCTTTATATTTAAGGTTTTCATTTTTTATTATTTCCTAAGTAGCTTTTACCTTGGGATGTCAGCACTGTGTTCCAAGTTGGGGTGGGGAGAAGGATAAAAGGCATAATCCAGCTAAATCTTCCAAATCAGAGAAAGCAAACTTTGCCTATGTGATATATTTGCCTATGTGATAGATCTCCTTATAAGTTTGACCACAATCATAGCACCTTGTCTACTTCAAGCTACAAACGAGCTTGAGAGCAAAACATTTTTCTCTGTGTGCATTACTCCTCACTATGGGTATAACTGGGATTCTGTAAATTCTCCCTTCTGGGAGAAGGGAGAGAGGAAAATATGCAGTTGGCTGTGAGTAATGTCTGCCACTCTCCAGTTTACCAGTAGCTCGCAGCCTAAGGCTGGTTACAGGTGGAGATTGGAAAATATCAACTGTTTTCTCCACACCCTGCTAAATTGGTTAGTTTCTAGTCTGTAATCATTTTTTTGAAACTTAGCATGTTTTTCAAAGTATCCTAGATGGTGTTGCTAACAGCGAGAAGGATAACAACCCAACAGCAAATAAATGTAGGCAAAACTATCAGGGGTTTCATGAGGTTAAAATGAATGAAATCCGTGTTTGCAAAATGTAGCTAAAATATAGATGCATCCCTACCCCTTACACATTTGATGAATTTGAGGGCAAACTGGAATTAGTTACAGTTCTAAAGATTATAAATATTGTAGAAAAGATACTTGTAGTTTCTGGGTTTTATAATCCAGGAGTTAGCAGACAGAGTTGGATGACAAACAACCTAGATAAGAATAAATGTCTACAGAGGCAGTAACTTACTAGCTCTCCCACAGGGTACTGGGCTTTAATTCAGGGCATAGAGCATGGTGAGAAATCCGGGTTTTGTCCATGGCAGAAGACTGCTACTGAAGCCAAGAAATTAACAAAACTCTGTGATCACCTGAAGCTGGAGTGTTCAGCTAAGAGATGAGAGTGAATAACCCAGGACTCATGACCTTTCGATTTGCTTGTAAAATTTGAAGCATATGGTGGGGAAATAAGCTAATGAATGAAACTGCAGATCGCAGAAGAACATTCATCAACTATTATATTATATATTTCCAAATAGAGGACAAAAGCCCATCTCACTCTAAATAAATTTATAGATTCATAACACCTGGACCCAGATAGTAAGAAGCTAGCTATGTGTCAACACAAAATTTTGAAACTGAAAATCCTGTTCAGTTTGATTTAATTAAGTGTTTAATGCTCTGTTGGATACTAGTTGAGGCAGGGCAAATGATCTTCCATGAAAGGCAGCAATATCAAAGGACTTACACAATATACATATATATATGTATATATACACATATATGTATATATACACTATATATATATATATATATATATATATATATATATATATATATATAGTATACACACACACACATACACATGGCAGCGAGAGAGTCATACACACATAGAGGTGGCGGGGGTGTGTAGGGTGGGTGGGAGTAGGAGGAGAAGAGAGTTCGAGGGTTAATGCCAACACCAGGGACACTGAGGAGGGAGGGTTAGCATGAGTTTAAGGCCATCTTGAACTACAAAACTGAAAAGGAAGAAGCACTACAAAATTTCTTCCTCCTAAACCAGTATCAGTCTACTACCAAAACCAGGTGCCAGACACGACTGAAAGAAATTACAAAACAATTTCACTGATGAATACAGATGATGCAAAACACAAACAAAACCACAAACCAACAACTCAACACAACATTTGCAACCCAAATTTAGGCACACATCAACAAGGTCATTTGTTATGACTAAGTGAGCTCCATTCTGGAGCTGCAAGGCTGGCTCAACATATGTAAATCATATTTAATTAAAGAAATTGTTCTTATATACCATATAAACAAACCTGAAGAGAGAAATCATGAAATCATCTCAATTGATGCTAAAAATATATATAATACATATGTGACAAAGTTCAGTTTTCCCTCATGATAATAATCCTGTTCACTTTAGGAAAAGACAGTGCATACCCCAATACAGCTCTAATGTTTTACTAAAGGGAATAAACAATATTTCCTCTAGAATCATGAATGAGCCTAAAACACTCTTATTCAGGATAGTTCTTGGAGTCTTAGCTATAGAAATTAGATAAGATAAAGTTATAAAAAGAATAAAGACAAGAAAGAAAATCGTCAAATTATCCTTATTTCCAGATGACATGATTCTATACTTAAAGGACCCTACTAAAAATGCTTATATCTAGTAAGCACAGTAAAGTTGCAAGATACAAAATTAATTCCCAGCACCCACATGAGGTTTCACAAACTCTCTACTACAAAGGAATTTGAGATTTTCTTGTGACTGATATGGGCATCAGGCATGCATGTGGTACACAGACATACAAACAATCAAAGCACTTATACATAAAATAAAAAAACAAATATAAGGATTTAAAGGTTTGAACTGCAAAAGAAACCATAGCAGAACAAACAGACATTCCATAGATGGAAGAAAATCTTTTCCAGCTATATTTCAGACAGGGAGCCAATATCCAGAACTTACAAGAAACCGTGGAAAGTAAATACCAAGGACGTAAAACTCCCCATCAAAAAAGAAGATAATGAAATAAGAAAAAATCTGAAAAGAAGAAACACAAGTGTACAACACTCCTAGTCACCGGAAAAATGTAAATTAAATTTGTTTTGAGATGCTACCTCACCTTAGTCAGAATAGCTACCATAAAGAAACCTGCCAGCAAATGCTGGGGAGGTTATGGAGAGAGAGGGACTCTTAACTGCTTGTGGGAGTGCAAATTAATACAGCCATTGAGGATATCAGTGTAGATATACCTCAAAAATTAAAACAAAACTACCATATAGCTCTGTTTTTCTAATCCTTGGCATAAACCCAATGAATTTCATATCCTACCATAGAGAAACTTGCACGTTATGTTTATTGTTGTTTTATTTATTAGAGCAAAAAAATTGGACCAACCTAGTTGTACATTGACAGAGGAAAAGACAATGAAAATGTGGTACACACATAGAATGGAATCTAAGTCTTTAATGATAAATGACATTTGCAGTAAAACTGGCAGACTTAGAAAGTGCTCTAAACTGAAAAATGCATGTTTTTCTTCGTATGTGTATCCTAGTGTATAAAGGATTATATGCAAACAGGTGTAAGTGTGGGCATAGCACAAAATTTAGAAGAGAACAAGAGAGGGTAATATTAGGTAATAAGAAAGAACTGAATGCAGGCAAAAGAACACATAGGGCATGCAAGAGGATAAAAAGCTAATTCTTTTTCGAGTTTCATCTTTGTCACAGAGTTTTTTTTTTCTTTTTGTGGTAATAAGTGAATAAAAATGCTGTTGATAGTGACAATGTAAAACCCTAAATAAAACTATGTACTTCAGGATGGCCACTTGAAAGTGCTGAAGTTCGCTGAACTATATAGAATTTGAGGATAGGTAATGTTTTAATGGCTTCCATAACCAGCTGTGCAATGCTTTTATTTGTGAGTTCATTATAAATAAATTGTATTTTATTAATATTTTTAAGGAAATCATTTGCTTTGATATATACTGAAAGTAACCTGTAGAAAGAAATGAACAAAGACAAACAGAACAATTGTTTTTAGTGTGATGAAGTCAGTAATTCTAAATTCATTGTTTGGACATAAATAAAAAAGTGATTTAAAAACATCTTTATGAGTTCAAGGCCAGCTTGGTCTACTTAGTAAGTTCTAGGACAGTCAAGGCTACAAAGAGAAACCCTTTCTCAGAAGAAGAGGAAGAGGAAGAGGAAGAGGAAGAGGAAGAAGAAGAAGAAGAAGAAGAAGAAGAAGAAGAAGAAGAAGAAGAAGAAGAAGAAGAAGAAAGAAAGAAGAAAGAAGAAAAAGAAGAGGAGGAGGAGGAGGAGGAGAAAGGGGAAAGGGAAGGGGAGGGGGAGGAGGAAGAAAAGGAGAAGGAAGAAGATGGGAAGTAGGAGGAAGAGGAGAAAAAAGAGGAAGAAGATGATGACAAGGAGGAGGGAAGAAAGAGAAAAGCAATTTAAATAAATTTTTATTTAGAATTAAAGAGACGATATTACTAAAATCCTACACACACACACACACACACACACACACACACACACACACACCATTTTATGAAAATACAACTGACAAAAGGACAAATTCCTCAAAATTTAAAACTCACTATTGCTGAAAGATGAAGAAATAGAAAACTTGAATTGCTAGTATCTATTAAAGAAATTGAGTGTTTCAAAATAAAAACTTTCAAAACTTTCAACACAAGGAAAGGACTAGATATTTTCCAAGTATATAAAAAAAGAGTATAAATTTTATATGACTCTTCTGCCCAACATAAAATGAAATTATGCTTGACAATTATTTTCACATTTCCTTGACAAAAAATGTAACCATATTATAAGTAAGAAAAATTAGAGTTCTATCTTCTGTAGCCATAAAAGTGAAAAACCTAAACAAAATTTTATATCTTGATTTTCAAGTTGGACTAATTCAGAAAGCACAAAACTGATCAACTTATTAATAGAAAATTGAAAAATTGTATTATTTCAATAGACATGGGAGTTTAATTTTTTATAAGTTGGATATCTATTCATGTTTTAAACTCTACATAAATAAGGAACTCCTGATTATAAGTATCTATGTTTTTAAAACCTACAGCAAACATTAAATGACTTGTTGGAATATTTATAGCTTGCCTCTCAGTTTGGGAACAATAGAGAGACACACTTTATTACTTTTCCAGTGTACTCTTCTTGGGGGGTTGGGGTCCATCAAAGTCAAATAAAGCCAAGAACATGATTCAAAGTCATAGAACATTGAAACAAGGATGCCATTTATTCAGACTGACTGGATTGTCTACTGAATATTTTGTCTGATGATAACACAAAATATTTAATAGAACAAGTAACAGAAAAGAAAGCCAACACACAACCACTGTTGTGTTTGTACACCTAATTCACAGTTAAATCAAAATAAAAATACATATCATTAACAATAATTTCCAAAATTTTGAAGTTGATGAAATAATGTTCAGAAATTTCGCACTGAAAACCCCAAATGTGATGAAAGAAAATTTAAAGATTAAGCTGGGCTTCATAATAAATGTCTACAGTCATATGACTCTGGAATTTGAGGGTGCTAAGTTTAGGCCATCCTGGACTACAAAGGTGACTTCTCGTCTGTCCTGAACTACATCATTAGATATTGCATTTACATTTGTTCTTTTTATAAACTAGAGCTAGAGAGATAGCTAAGCCATGCTTGCTGCTCTTACAGAAGATACAATGTTCAGTTCTCAGCACCTACATCAGGCAACTCACAATCACCTATAACCCTAGTTCCAGGAGCTCCTATGCTTTCTGCTGCACAAGACATGCACATTTAAATTTAAAAATAATGATAATTTTTAAAGTCTGAATCGTTAGAGAGGGAGGGAGAGAGAGAGGGGAAGGAGGGAGAGGGAAAGAGGGAGGAAGAGAGGGAGAGAGAGAACGTTGCATATATATAGTTGCCAATATCTTTAACTTAATCTCAAAGGTTTAATTGAATACACTTCTAAATAAAATATCATTATTATGTACACCCAATTAGCTAAAGTACTAAGTAAAATATCAGTAGCTGGGGTAGTCATCAACCTGGAGGCTAACTCTGATGTTATTTCACTAAATGGACATTGTTCAAAGTGTCTTGTACTCATCTTCATTGCTATACATAAGTGAAGCTCTCATTCTGAACAGAAACACTTCTTTTGCAATGGACATAAGTTAACATGGAGGCTTATAACCCATTCAATACAGATAATAAGTAACTGTGGGGAGCTCTCATCCCCAAACAAGGAACCTCTAGTGCTCTGACCTCAAGATGAGGTATTATTGCATAAGATAGGGTGAAAAAATTGTAAGAGCTCAGGATTGGGGAGGACTGATTTTCATCAACGTCTTCTGGACATGACATAGCAGATGCTCTTAGGAATTTACTATAGCTAGGGCTAACTTCCTAAGACCTGCATAGCATTGGGCCTGCCAACATTTTATTGTAGAAGGGAGAAAGGCCTGTGAGGCCCCATCTCTCCTTGAGAGGCTGTTGACAATGGGAGATAGGGTGTCGCCTTGTTCAGTGGTGTAACTGATAATAAGTTATGTTCCAGTCAATAGCCTCCATCCATGCTCATCAGACAAACTTACTCAACCTTAGTGAGTCTCACACATACATAAAGACATGAACGTGGGAAGAGGATTAGAGTGAAGAAAGACTTCAGTACGAGGAGAGGGAGTAAGACGGGTAACCGGGTATGAGAAGGACTATAATTCATTATTGGCATCTATGAAACTGTCAAAGAATTTAAAAGCTCAAAAGATTAGAAAAGATAACTTAAAAATGATGACTATAGATGTCAATTTAAAGATGGTGACCACAAACCTCAACCAAGCCCTTTGTCAGGCTGGGGATGTGGGACACACATCTAGGAAACTAGCCCTGCGCATTTCTTTGGGTAGTTTGCTACCTCTATTTCCTCTTGCCCAGGGCTATCTTGAAAGGACAAATCTAAACAGTCTCGGGCAGTGACAGCTATGCAAAGGAGCATCACAGACTGCTCTGTAGAAGTGTGGGCAGCTTTATAGCTCTGTTCAGGTGAAGGACAGAAAGCTTCATGCTGTGGTGTGGCTCCCTGAGGCTACTTTCTTGCCTCATCTGTGCCCTTCTATTGGCACTTAGCGATGTCTCACCTCCTCTCCTTACAGGCCTTCCTACAAGTTCCAAGAACTACCTATAGTCCCCCTCAACCCTGTGACCTCCTATGTCCCTGGTGATGTTAACACATCACTTTATCTCTAAGCTCTGGTTTCTTAAGCAATAAAGAAACATCAAAAGGGGCTTCAACAACAATACCAACCAACCAGAGCTCTCCAGGGTCTAACCACCAGCCTGGGAGCACATAGGGAGGGACCCATGACTCCAGCTGTATATGTAGGGGAGGATGGCCTTTTCGGGCATAAGTGGCAGAGGAGATTCTTGGTCCCGTGAAGGATGAACACAGAGTGGGGGGAATGTGAGGGTGGGGAAGGGGCAGTGAGGGTGGGGGGTAGGTGGGGGCACAGCCTCATAGAAGCATGAGGAGGGAGGGGATAGGAGGTTTCTGGGTGGTGGGGGGAAGTGGAGTAAGGGGATAAAATCTGAAATGTAAATATAATACCCAATTTAAAAAAGGAAAAAAAGGGGGGCTTCAAAACCATAAATAAATAAATAAATAAAAGTTTTAAGAATTAAAAAAATTTGAATGAATGAAGGATGATATAGCACCATGGTTTTATCAGGGTCTTTATTGTTTAAAGTAACCAAGCTCTTTAAATTAACTCAAAAACTTCAATTGCATAAAAATTTCTAATAAGATATAGAAATTGATAGTTCCTCAACCTATAACTGACCTTAATACTTCCATGTAATTAAAGCAAAAAGGAGGAGGGAGGGTGGGATAGGGGGCTTTAGGGAGGGGAAATGGGGAAAGGGGATGACATATGAAATGTAAATAAATAAAATATCTGATAAAAAAAACTTCCTGTGTATCCCATACACAGCACTACTTCTCATCAATATCCTACATCAATGTTACAATAAATCAGTGCATATTAACACATTATGAATGAATGAATGACTGGTCTATGATGTTATTTAGATTTCACTAAGGCAGCTTAAAAACTGGGGGTTTGGGGCTACCAGGTTACAGGACTATTATTACGAGTTTATTGTAATTCAGAAACAGCAGCAGTGTCAAATAGGTACATGAATGCACCAGTGGGCAGGGCTGGAGTCCAGAAACAGTTCATATGCATAGGCGCCTGGTTTATGGCCACCACTGTTATCCTACTCGTAATTCTGAATGTGTTAGGTTAAGCCTTTGAAGCATCCTATTATTCAAGAATTCTGTGTGCTTATTTTCATGGCATTTTCGGGGTGTGTTAAAAATTATTCTCTCTGCTAGCTTTTAATGTATGGTTTTCTTTATAATTGACACACAGTGGGTTTATGCTTTGTAGGTAGTTGGAGAGAGTTCAGTCAGGCTGGAGAGAGTTCATGTTATTTCTTTATTCCCCTGTGTCACACACCATGGTGGATTGTACCCATTCTGTGTTCCTGTGTGACACTTTCTTCAGTCTATTCAGTCTATTCTTATTCTGGTTCTTCCATCTCAGTCCCGATTTTCTAATGGTTTTTAATGTCTACGTTTAATCTTTCATAACTTCTAATTCTTCCACGATGTTGGTTCTTCCTTGGCTATTTGAGAATTTTAAACATCCAGTGTTTATTTTAAAGTCTTTCCCAAATACCCCAATCATCTCTATATTGTCAGGAGTAAACAGTCCCATCTGTTGCTTCATTTGACCTGCTTTCTTGGCACGGTTGCTCCATTTCTTTCTCCCTTTCCATCTACCATCGGAATGTTCCTTTAAAATAAAAAAGAAAAAATCCACTTATACTCATGCCCCTCTGGGTTGGAAGTTTTATTTTACTTTTTAAAAGACAGTTAAACTTACCCTAGATGATTCGTTTTAAGATGTCAAACACTGTCCTCTTCACATTCGTGACAGATTCCTATCGGTTCCTAACTACAGGGGAACACTTAAGCCTCCAGCCATGTTGGAAGCTTAACTGTTAGTGAACTTTTGCTCACACCATAAACAATGAAAAATCGTGGTAAAATATGTGAAATAACTGTTTTTTTGGACCTTGGGCAATTGGCTGTACAATACTAGATTCCCCAAGGGAAAGGAGAGAAATGAAGCAAAACTAATGAGCACATTGGCTTTCCCCTGGGGAGGTTTTCTATTCCGATGTGCGGGGAGGTGGGCTTCAGCAAAGCATGGTGATTTTGTTGAATTGGGAGAGTGGTGTGCAAAGGCTGACACTCCCAGAGTCTGGTGAGCAGAACACTGTGGAGGAAGAAAGCACAGATGGGAAGAATGGCAAATTTCTATTGCTTCAGTCCATTTGGGCTGCTGCAACCCAGAGCCATTTTAATGATTTATTTCTTATAGTTATAGACACGGGGAATCAAAGGGGTGGTTGGCCTTCTGATTTCTAGATCATGCTATCCTGCGGTGAAGGAGTGAAAAGCCACTCCGAGGCTTCTTTTCACACATCATATTTTCACTTTGTTGTAATTAACTCATAAATAAGAGCATCACCCAGCTGCATTCCCGTGGCTGCTTTAACACTTGTTCAGTCTCAGACCTTATGCAACTCAGTGAACTTCTCCACAGTTAGAATGGCCATTGTGAAGCCGTGAAGCTTTGCTTAGGGCTTGACTCCATCACTGTCGACTGCATGTTTACTCACTTATCCACCACACACAAAAGACAATGACAACACTGAAACAGAAACCACTTAGCTTTATGCCCCTCTTCAGTCCTCGGGTGCCTTCTCCCTGAATTCTGTTCTTCCTTAGTACCTACTGTTACCTGCTCCTGGTCTCCTTTTGTGGTTGTACTTTACCAAGTCTTACAGTCTTTCATCAATGCATGTATACATTATAAACCAGAATCTGCAGATAAGAGACACCGTGGGTTTTTTTTTTTTTTTTTTTCCTTTCTTGAGTTTGGGTGAATTTTTTTTCTTGAAAATTTTAACATTTCTTTCTTTTTTTATAATTGGAAACATTTCACTTCTGTATGTGTACCATATTTTTGTTATCTGGTAATGGACATCTAGGCTGGCTCCATTTTCCTGCTGTCACAAAACAGCAGTTAACATGGATGTACCACTAACTCAATGGTAGGATATGGAGTTCTTGGCCATATGCCATGGTGAGGAATAGCTGGTTCATTCAGAACTGATGTCCATAGTAGTTTCCTATTTGAACTTTCATCAGCAGTGAATTAAGAGTTCTCTTTTAATGCTTTCTCTCCATCATTTGTGGTCTGATTTCTTGATAATAGTCCTTCTAAGGTATCCTTAAGGTTACTAATGCATCCATGAAGACTACAATCTTTTGACCTAGTTATCTTCCAAAGACTTCACCTCTTAATACCAATATTTTGGCAGCTAAGATTTCTATATAGGAGTTTGGAGAGTAGAGCTAAAAGTACCTAGAACATGGCATCTGCTATTAAAATGTCCCTGAATACTGAAGGATAGGAAAGAACTCATAGCTGGTACTGCAAACCTAGCCATGGATCTGTGGATGGAGGAGTCATAGACTTTAGATGATAGTCTACTACTACTACTTGCTAAATTGATAAGTGTTCATCTGCCCTCTAAATGTTCATTCTGTGCACATAGATTAGTGTAGCTTTCACCACTTATCAAAGAATATTTGTGTATGCATATGTATATTTACTTTATTAATTCTCTGAGAATTTTATACATTATATTTTGATCATTCACTCTTCATAGATCCACAACTTCATTCCAAACCAGCTTAATGTTGTGTCCTTATTTTATTTATTTTTAGGTGGTAGAATAATCAATTTATTCTCATATTTAAATGATAAATAACTAATAGGCTTTCTATATTTCAAGGGACATATTTTAGGCTCTATATCTAATATATTTCTAGGGATCATGCAATTACAGGTCCTGTCAACCTCATCAATACAATGCAACAATGTCATAGTGCATGACCATGAGACCTGGGGGACTCCTATTTCAAACCTGTGATTAAGAGACCCTTGTTCAGGTTCTTCATTTTATATCCATGCTCTTAATTGTACATTTTTAATGTGTGTTTTCCAAAGCTATAATAACATGCCAGGTGATTCTATAAGCTTTCTTAGAAGCCTTATTATCATGGAGGCTAAGTGTTCTAGTCACTCAGACACCTTCATTTCCTGGCCTTCTATCTACATTTCATTCTCTGGTGATGAAATAAGTAATAATAATATTATTTCATGCAGCCAATATTTTTTGTGACACATCACAGAGAGATGGTGTATGTACTTAATAAAGAGTCCTCTAGTATCTATCTGCTCAAAATAAGTCTTGGTATTTCTTATAAGAGAAGACATTTCAATTCCTTTGGTTTTTGAGGTTTTTCATTTTGTTTTGGTTTTGGTTTTGGTTTTAGTTTTTAAAGTATCTTTAATAATTTTTTTACAGTCCAGTTGTTATCCCCCTCCCAGTCTGCACTCCAACAGTTCCTCATCCCATTCCTCCTCCCTCATCTCCAAGAGGATGTCCCCACCCTGACTCCCCACCCCGCCAGGACTCCCCATTTCCTGGGGTCTGAAGTCTCTCAATGGTTAGGTGCTTCTTTTCTCACTGAGGCCAGAGCAGGCAGTCCTCTGCTGTATATGTGTTGGGGGCCTCAGATCAGCTGGTGTATGCTGCCTGATTGGTGGCTCAATGTCTAAGAGATCTTGGGGGTCCAGTTTAGTTGAGATTGCTGACCTTCCTATAGAGTCACCCTCCTCCTGAACTTTTTCCAGCCTTTCCCTAATTCAACCACAGGGGTCCCCAGCTTCAGTCTATTGGTTGGGTGTAAGTATATGTATCTGTCTCTGTCAGCTCATGCAGACAGTATCTTATACTGCATTTTTTCTCAAAAAGAATATTACCCATAGCCAATAGCTAAGAAGTGTAATACCAACAATAAGGAGACCAAAGCAAAGGAATTGCCATGAATTTGAGAACAGCCTGGGCTATATAATGGGTACCAGGATAGCCTTGGCTACTTAGTGAACCTTGTCTCAAGAAAACATATATAAATGAAAAATCCAATTTCAGAATTTTATTCTAAGGCTCCACTTCCTTAGATTAGTCAATATTGTTCAAAGAAATAGAAGCAAGAGGACATAGGAATAGAGGCTGTTGTCAGGAAATATGACAAATTCAAGTGGTTTCCGACAAAAGTAACTAGAAAAATACACGTATTCAGGTCCAACTTTTGCTATATGTACACTGGAGCATTGTTGAATTACCTTAAGAATGTGGCCACATCCTTAAGGAAAACTAATTCTTCCACTCTCCAAGCTATCAATTACCAATAGCATCTCAGCTATAGGTGGGAATCTGTGACCACATCCCATGTGTGTGCTGACATTTTGTCTGGATTTTATTAGTCTTGTACATGCTGCTACAACTGGGATAAGTTCATGTGTCAACTTCCCGTTTCGTCTAGAAAACACTGCCTCTGGCTTTGCAGTCTTTCAATCCCCTCTTTTACAATGATCCCTGAGGCTTGGAGAGGTGACACTGTTTTATAGGTGGAGTGTTCATACCCAAATGGGACATGCTCAAGATGTAGGCAACACCCATGGAAGGCTGGGCAGAAAGCTTGTAAGAGCCAAAGGACCACTATATTTGCTTGCGAAAGAGTATACAAGGTCACACTAGTCAACGTTTCAGCTTGGATGGTAGATGGGCTCACAGACAGACGATGAAGAGAAAGAGTCAATTTTCTTCAGAGATCAGTGCTTTGATGGGTGGCCCATGGCCAACAGTCAACCCCATGTCAACTTGCATATGGCAACACCAATTGGAATCAGGATATGTGTGTGTGTGTGTGTGTGTGTGTGTGTGTGTGTGTGTGTGTGTATGATAAAAAAAGACATGAATTTGAGATTTGAGCAGTGAATGCTAGGAGGCATGGGAGGAACTGAAGAGGGAGAATGAAAGCAGATACTACAAAGATACCTTTTGTTTGTGTATGAAAATCTTAAAAAAAAAAAAACCAACAAAAAGAAAGATAAAGAAAAATAAAAGACTCCATAGGTCAGGGAGCTGCGGCTTGGTTAATTCCAGCACTCATGGAAGACTGGGAGAAATTCAAATGTCATGTAGCCAAAGTGGTGAAAATGTGTTGAAAACATAATTACTTAGTATATTTTTATTGCATGAAGAATTCTTAACAAAGAAGCCCACACTTGTAGCTTTCCTAATTACAGGAGCTTTCATGCTAGTGATAAACTGATGGCTCTTTTGATTTCTGTTGTTACCTGCATTCAGGAATTCCTACACTTTCATCCATCCTGCCCAGATTCAGTCATCCAGAAATATCTCCACTGAAAAGCATCTCACTGAACAAAACCCATGAAACAATTAAAGAATAAGTTGCATTAACATGCAATGCCACAGCACAACATATGCTACTTGCCTTGGGTGTTTCCTCATTGTCTTACGGTTGAAGTCAAGTATCTGGATTCAAGCACTAGTTTGTACCTTCCAGTGACAGATCACTTAGCTTCTTTAACTATCTGCCCACTAAGTTGCCTAACGCTCAGATTTATTTGAGGATAAATGTAAATGAGCTAGATTGGGTGGTTGGGGTTGTTTGTTTGTTTGTTGTTACTCTTCATTTTTTGTGTCTGTTTTTTTCTCTTTGTTTTTTGTTTTTGCCTAGTAAACTAAAAAGTACCAAGTAGCATTGTTACCTACTTGCAACCCCAAGAGCAATGACCATAGCTTCCTATAGAATGTGATTAGTTTGTCTAAGCTATTGATAAATTAGAAAACTGTTGGTTGCTAAAATGTGAGGGAATTCTAAACTAGTAAGGGGATCTTCCCTCAAAAGGGTAAAAAGAGAAGCATTGTGATCTCCAGTTATCCTGTTAGTAATGTATCAAGGAAATACTTGCATTCCCATCTTTATTGAGACACTATTCATGATAGCAAGATATGAAATCAATAAAGGTGTTCATCAACAAACTAATAAAGAAAACATTGTATACATATTTGGTAGAATATTATGTATCCATAACACAAGCACGGAAAGATAAATGTAACATATTCTTGTTTATACATGGAAATTGAAAAAAGAGAGTAACCTTGAGTAGTAGAGAGTAAGGAAAGATGGAGAGAGAGAGAGAGACAGAGACAGAGAGAGAGAGACACACAGAGAGGCAACAAAATGTTATATAGAATGAAAATATCCTAGTGATTTGCAGTAGAGTGACTGTAGTATACGACATGTTACATAATTTTATAAATACCTAGCAAAGAGTAGTGGCTGAAAGTTCTAAATCCATATACCTGCACAAAGTGTTTGAAGAAATAGAATAGTTAATTATACTGATTTGATCTGTATATTATGTTGTACTTTATTTGGTTTCATAGATTATTTATATTAAGTTTTCACAGTATCTCCATAAACATGTGCAATTATCATGAGTAAACTGCATCAATTAAAAACAATAAAGATTCCAAACTTATTTTAGTCAGAACCATCTCGTTACCTTTGCATTGTTTAACCCAGTGGGAAATTACACTATGGCAACTGCTGACCTCAGGTGAAAGCCATGAGAACAGGAGAAGAGGAGGAGGAGGAAGAGGAGGAGGAGGAAGAAGAGGAGGAGGAAGAGGAGGAGGAAGAAGAGGAAAAAGAGGAGGAAGGGAACAGGGGTTTCCTGTCTTCTTTGAACCATTTTTTTTCTGTCCTCTTTTTATTGATTCATTTAGCTCTTTGGCATTTTGAATGTGGCTAATGTATTCTGCTTCCTGTCTCCCCCACACCTTCTCTTACCTTTCTCCCATCCACATCACCTTCTTGTCCATGTGGCTATCAATCTCTTTTACAGTTTCATGGCTTTTATTTTTAATCCAGGGGATGTCTAAGAATCCTTTCTGTAGAAGGTTCCATTTGTCTTTATGAAATTCAAATGAGAGTCCCAGGGCCCTTCTCACTGCACAGCAGCTACATTCACTGATGGCTAGCATGCTACTTCCCTCTGCATTTGACTTTCCCAGATGAGGTTGAGGATTTGTTGTTATGGGTGGTGGAGCTGTCACTGGATTCTCTGTAGAAGGGAAACACTTGCAAACTGCCCATAAGCCTGGTCCTGACTTTCCACCCTCTGTCCCCCACTGATGGACAGTTATGGAAGCACAGCCGGTTAAGTTTTAAAATCTAGCCAGGAAGTTTCTTCAGTTTGGAAGGTTGCTTTTCTTGTCTTTATATCAACAGGGGTGGGGGTGGAGGCATGTTTTCTTCCAGGTCGGTGTACTGCCCCATCCCCCACTTTTGCATGCTAACCTTTCAGGGCTCTCATTTGTCCCCATCAGACCCTGGCTGTGTCTACCCTGGTGGCTGGTGACCAACTTTCTGGTTTCTATTTGTACTCAAGGTGCAAATGAGGGTCCCCTGGTCAAAGCCTCTTTCACTCCTGTGGCTGTTTCCAAAAATAAAGGTGGTTGTAAATGACCAAAACACCGGAAAAGGGACAGAGCTGTCACAGTTGTTCTCTGGCCTTTCACCTCCAGCAACCAGCAGCCTGTAGGGTCACAGAAGGCCACATGATGCAGCACAGTCCCTGTCGTTTGCGTTCCAACATTTTTAGACTCATCCTGAAATGAATTACGCCAGGATGCCACCCACCTTCCCCAGCCATTCCCTGGGTTCTAGAGGGCACTGGCGACGTGCAGATGGCCCTTGAACTCTCCTCTCACAGCTGCTGTTTGCTGGCAGTTCCTCTTTGGAACTCTGCCCACGGCCTTTGAAAATATCCTTGTCTTTGTTCTGTTCTTAAGCCCAAAGGCTATACACATTTATAAAACATTTCTTTAATTCAAAGGGAAAATTTATACTAATTCTATGTTTGTAATTCAACTCTACTCACCCTTCTCTCCTCCCATCTCTTCCCCCTTCCTTTTCCCTCCTTTTTCTCCCCCTTCCCCTCCACTCTTTTCCTCTTCTCTTCACTTCAATGCCCCTCTCCTCTCCTTTTCTTTCTCTCCTCTCCCCACTTTCCCCTTCTATCACCAAGAACACCCACCATCAGGGACCTGGAATTCTTTGCATGGCATGTGAAGAGAAAGACAGAGGGAGGTTTATAGAAAAATGAGAAGCCCTGCATTAATGTCTTGGGCACAGGAGTCTCTCGGAACTTTAGATGTTCACCATCTGAGTGCCTAATGTTCATACCAACCCCAGTGTGTCTACACCAAAACCCAATTATCTCACAACAATTTAAATATTTTTGTATCTCAAGTTGTTCTTCAAAGGCAGAAACAGAATTCTCTTTTGGGTTCTAGACTAAAGAGTCTGAAACTCATACATTTCTGGCATCCATGTAACTAAATTGCTACATGGAATGGAAGGTAGGGTGGAAGGCTCTTAAGTGTATACACAGATGACATTTAGCTGGAGTCCCTGAAACTGAGTGGAATGTTCCAGAATCCACAAAAAGAGTCTGAGTGTTCCAGTGTATCAGACATGAAGTGAGGACATATAAAGAGAGATACTGAGCAAATGAATCCTTGTGCAGGTGCTTTCTATGTTCCTGTACACATGGCTCTTCAGTGCTTTGCATTGTTCTTCAACTTCTACACAAGAAAAACTTAAGCAGATCCTAAGCCCTTTTTGAGATTTATTTTTAGTTATGTATATGTGCATGAAATGGGTATGGGTATGAATGGTGGTGCCTGTGAAGGCCAGAGATCTCACATCCTCTGGAACTGGAAGTACAGGTGGATGTGAGCTGCCTCACATGAGTACTGGCAACTGAACTCAGGTCCTCTGCCAGATAAGAAAATGCTCTGAGCCACTTATCTATGTCTCCAGCCCCGCATGAGCCCTTTTAGAGGAAGGATTAAACATGGTACTTCTCCGCAGCTCTCTCAGCAAAATTATATTCATACTTTTGTATATAACCTTCTCAACCAGCCTCATTAAAATATTTCACAGTAAAATTAAAAAATATATTTTTTGTATTTTAACTTTATTTTCTTTATTTCCAAACTGAGACCAAGGTCTGCTGAAATGACTTAGCCATCAGCTGTTCCTACCTCAACCTCCACTGTCTCAGTCAGTGTCCCATTGCTTTAAAGAGACAGCATAAACAGTGCAACTCTTAAAAGGAAAACATTTAATTGGGGCTGGTTTAGAGCTTCGGAGGCTCAGTCCCTTATCAGCATGGCAGCAAGCATGGCAGCATGAAAGCTGACTCTGAGAGTTGAAAGTTCTAACTCTGGATCCCCAGGCAGCAGGAAGAGAGAGACACGGGGCCTGGTTTGGGCTTACAAGGTCATATGCTCCACTATGTTTATAGCAGCCTTATTTATAATAGTCAGAAACTGGAAAGAACCCAGATGTCCTTCAACAGAGGAATGGATACAGAAAACATGGTACATTTACACAATGGAATATTACTCGCTATTAAAAACAATGAATTCAAGAAATTCTTAGGCAAATGGATGGAACTAGAAAATATCATCCTGAGTGAGGTAACCCAATCACAAAAGAACACACATGGTATGCACTCACTGATAATTGGATATTAGCCTAAAAGCTTGCAATATCCAAGATACAACTCACAGACCACATGAAGCTCATGAGCAAAGAAGACCAAAGTGTGGGTGCTTTGGTTCCTCTTGGAAGGAGTAACAAAATACTAATGGGAGCCAATATGGAGACAAAGTGTGGTACAGAAACTGAAGGAGGGGCCGTCTGGAAACTGCTCCATCTGGGTATCCATCCCTTGTGCAGTCACCAAAGACAGACACTGATGTGGATGCCAGGAAGTGCATGCTCACAGAAGCCTGATATAGCTGTCTTCTTAGAGGTCTACCAGAGCCTGAAATATACAGAAGTGGATGCTCACAGCTAACCATTGAACTGATCATGGGGTTCCCAATGGAGGAGTAAGAGAGAAGACTGAAGGAACTGAAAGAGTTTGCAGCCCCATGGGGAGAGCAGCAGTACCAATTAACCAGAGCTCTTAGGGTATAAACCACCAGCCTGAGAGCACATAGAGAGGGACCCATGGTTCCAGCTGTATATGTAGGGGAGGATGGCATTGTCCTGCATAGGTGGGAGAAGAAGTCCTTGTTCCAGCGAAGGCTGGATGCCCCACTGTGGGGGAATTCGTGGGTGGGGAGGTGGGAGTGGGAAGGTAGGTGGGGCATATCCTCATAGAAGCAGGAGGAGTGGGGATAGGATAGGGGTTTCTGGGGGAGGGGGAGTGGGGAAAGGAGATCACATCTGAAATGTAAATAAAAAATCCAATAAAAATTTTTTTAAAAAAGAAAACAACAACAACAACAAATAAGAAACCTCAATGCCCACTGCTAGTGACATATGTTCTCCAGTAAGGGCCACACTTCTTAATCCTTTCAAATTGTGCCACTCCTTAAATATTCAAATATATGAACCGATTGGGGCCACCACACCAGCCTAATACAGAGGACTTTTTTTTCTTTTGTAAGTAAAAGAAATAATTTTTTGAAAAATATTTTGAAGATATTTCTGCTTTCTTTGGGGGAAAGTTTAAGTCATCAAAATGAATCTTTGATGAAATAGAAACCTTACATAAATAACAAGGTTAAAGTCATATGGAAAGTTGTCAATTAACTACATCATCTAAAAGGAAATGAATTCTAAAAAATTTAAAGTTAAGTTATTTTTATATCTTAGGTGTTTTTTTTTAAACCGGTAATAGTAAAGTCCAAACATTCTAATGTATTTGCAAAGATAGAAAATATTGATATTTATATAAAGCCAATCCCAAGCAATAAAGGACAAAATGCATCATAAATATAGACACTCAAACACAACATTAAATAATTACACTCAGAACTACATCCTACCCCAAAAGTCAGGTTCATGCCAGTTATAAAAATCATAATAAATATAAGATATTAGATGACCCAAAACATTTTTCTATAATATAAAAAATGGCAGAAAAGTGTGTGATTATTTCTGGAGACATTAAAAGCTCTACTATGCTCCAGGAGATGGGTCTACACTTAAACATATCCAGGAAACATTAAATGGACTCAGTATGTGATTGTGTGTGCTAGAGTTTGATGCTGGTCATATTTCTCTCAGTCTCTTGCTGAAGCTGAAGCTGAAGCTTAACTTTTCAGTAATTCTAGCTAGCCATTTTGTCCAGGGATTCCCAGTCTCTGCATCTTGTGTTCTGACATTACAGGCAGGTGCCATGTCCTCCCATGTAGAAGTTAATATACAAAGTATATAAGGACAGATTTGTTGCCTGTTGAAAGAACCATGTATGTGCCTTACTTTCTAAAAGCCGAGAAGAGAAAACAAAGTTCTCAAACTTGAAGGCACAGTGACTCCAAAGAATTCCCTTCCTCACCTTACTGGATATAGGAAGGGTAGTCTCCACATTGGCCCCCTATCCTGTGATTTAGCTAGGGGAGTTAACTGCAATGCTTGCAGGTTATAATATTGTCAGGATACTTAATTTTTCTGTTATGAAATTCTCTTCTTAGTGCTTTGTCATTCATACTGAAGTTGCTTCATTAGATTTATCTATCTCTTTAGAAAAATATTGATAATTGCTTAAGTTGGATGGTTGTTGGATGTAGGACATTTCATTATACTTCATAGTATAGTCATTAAGAAAATACATCTTTATGGCTAGGAAATAGAAGCTGTGTAAACATTCCACTGAAGGATCACAAGGATCATTCTCAGCGTAACAGTTCAGAACACAGTGTTTTGTATGTAAGGATCAGCTTTGGATATTGATACTGACTGACAAATTTGAATTCTGTTCCTGGGTGACCTTGTTCATATTAGCTTCTCTCTGTCTCAGTTTCCCCTTTCTCCTAGTTCTTCTAATCTCTGTTTGTTCTTTTATTTTTTTTTCAGGTAAGTGCTAAATAACTCACTTCTTGGGTTCTCCATGTATTGGATGGGACACCACATGCAGAATTAGTTTGAACATATTTTATTTCTGATATCTTGTGTATATATTGTCCATCTCTGTCATTTCCCATGACACTATAGCACTATAGCTCTGCTCTCCTAAGAATTACTATCTCCTCCAGTTTGCTTGTCTGACTTCTTGCTGTTACTTTGAGTCTCAAATCTCACTTCTTTAGACAAATCATGCTGACTCACAAATCCCCTTTCTCATATGATGTAAAGGATTCTAGAATCTTCCCTCTATGGCACCTAGCTCTGCTTTATTTAGTTGGCTTTTATCAATGGTTTCTCACTGACTTGGGTTCCAGATTATAATTCTGTGAGCATGGGGGTCAACCCTATCTTTGACTTTTGTATTCCTAGTATTATTTTCTAAAATATTAGTAGTAGTTCTCATAAGTTTATAGGAAATATATGAGATAAATATTATAAAGCATTTGCCAGACTATGTGGGGATGAGCTTTCTTCAGATAATTGCTACAGGGTACATAAAAAGATCTTTTCTTATTTGCATATGAACAATCTGTAATTGAGCAGAATGTTTATAGTCACTCAGAGTAACTTTTTAACTGAAATGTGTGGGACAAGATCAATATCTTTGGACAGCATCAAAGGCAATATAATTTTTAGTCAGTGTTATAGAAGAGACATCTGTAATTTGTGCTGGAATAAAATACAACAAGAAGAAAGTAGAGGCTGTTTTGCTATGTGCATCATTTTAAAAAATTGTTTTATTTATTTACATTCTCCCCTTCCCGGCCCCGCCTCCAATAGTTCTTCACCCCATTCCCCTCCCCTTTGCCTCTAAGAGGATGTTCCCCCACCTACCCACCCCATATACCTAAACTTATGGGACACAGTGAAAGCAGTGGTAAGAGAAAAAATTCATAGCACCAAGTACTTCTATAAAGAAATTAGAGAGATCCTACACTAGCAACTTAACAGCACACCTGAAAGCTCTAGAACAAAAAGAACCAAACACACCCAAAGGAGTAGATGGCAGGAAATATTCAAACTCAGGGCTCAAATTAGCTGATTAGAAACAATAAGAATTATTCAAAGAAACAACAAAACCAAGATCTAGTTCTTTGAGAAAATCAACAAGATAGATAAATTCCTAGCCAAACTAATTAAAAGACATAGAGACAATATCCAAATTGACAAGATCAGAAATGAAACTGGAGACAAAACAACAGAAACTGAGGAAATTCAAAAATACCATCAGATCTTACTACAAAAGCTTATACTCAATGAAACTGGAAAACCTAAGTGAAATGGATAATTTTCCAGATAATTTACCAAAGTTAAATAAAGATCAGTGAAACTGTCTAAACAGTCCCACAACACCGAAGGAAATAGAAGCAGTCATTCAAAACCTCCCAACCCAAAATGCCCAGGGCCAGATGGTTTTAGTACAGAATTCTACCAAACCTTCAAACCTTCAAAAAAGACCTAATACCAATACTCCTCAAGCTATTCTAAAATAGAAACAGAAGGAACAAAGGAACGCTATATAATTCATTCTATGAAGCCACAGTTACTCTGATACCTAAACTACAGAAAGACACAACAAAGAAAGAGAATTTCAGACCAACCTTGCTTATGAATATCAATTCAAAAGTACTCAATAAAATTCTTGCAAACTGAATCCAAAAAAAAAAAAAAAAAAAAAAAAAACAAAAAAAAAACCCTCAAAACTATCATTCACCGTGATTGAGTAGACTTCATCCCAGGGATGGTTTAATGTATGAAAATCCATCAACATAATACACTATATAAACAAACTCAAAGAAGAAATTGCATGATCATCTCATTGGATGCTGAAAAAGCCTTTGACAAAATTCTTCACCCTTCATGTTAAAAGTCTTGGAGAGATTAGGAATTCGTGGCACATACCTAAAACAAAATAAAAGTAATATATGGCAAACCAATAGCCAACATCAAATTAAACGGAGAGAAACTTGAGACAATCCCACTAAAATCAGAGACAAAGCTGCCCACTCTTTCCATATCTATTCAATATAGTACTCAAAGTTATCGCTAGAGTAATTAGACAACAAAAGGAACTCAAAGGTATACAAATTGGAAAGGAGGAAGTCAAGGTATCACTCTTTGCAGATGATATGATAGAATACATAAGCAACCTCAAAATTTATACCAGAGAAATCCTACAGTTGATAAACAACTTTAGCAAAGTGGCTGGATATAAAATCAATTCAAACAAATTAGTTGCCTTCCTTTATACAGAGAATAAATGGGCTGAGAAAGAAATTAGGGAAACAATACCCTTCACAACAGTCACAAATAATATAAAATCTCTTGGTGTAACCCTAACCAAGCAAATGAAAGCTCTGTGTGTCAAGAACTTCAAGTCCCTGAAGAAAGAAATTGAAGAATACCTCAAAAGATGGAAAGATCTATGATCATGTGTTGGTAGGATTAACATAGTAAATGGCCATCTTAATAAAAGCAGTCTACAAATTCAATGCAATCCCCATCAACATTTTAACAAACTTCTTCACAGACATGGACTGGACAATTCTCAACTTCATATGGAAAAACAGAAAACTCAGAATAGCGAAACCAATTCTCAATAATAGAAGAACTTCTGGGGGAACCACACCCCTGACTTCAAGCTGTACTACAGAGAAATAGTGATACAATATCACATTGCATTGGTACAGAGACAGACAGTTCAATCAGTGGAATAGAGTTGAAGACCCAGAAATAAACCCTCACACCTATGGACACTTGATCTTTGACAAAGAAGCCAAAACTATACAATGGAGAAAAGAAAGCATCTTCAATAAATAGTGCTGTTCTAACTGGTGGTCTGATTGTAGAAGAATGCAAATTGATCTATATTTATCACCTTGTACAAAGCTCAAGTCCAAGTGGATCACGGTCCTCAACGTAAAACCAGATACACTGAGTCTAATAGAACAGAAAGTGGGAAAGAGCTTTGAACGCATTGGCACAGGGGTGAGTTCCCTGAACAGAACACCAATGGCTCAGGATCTAAGATCACCAATTGACAAATGGGATCTCATGAAACTGAAAAGCTTCTGTAAGGCAGAGGACACTGTCAATAGGACAAAACACCTCGTGTATATTAATTGATGTGCTCATTTGATCTCCAGGAGACTACTTGTGTCCACTGACTATTTTGTCATGTCATATCTCCTGTAGAAAACATCATATACCTTAAACTTCATTTCTCCTTTCTGTCAAGATCTGTTGTAAACTCGAGTGCGCAGGGACAAGAGAGTGTCTTTTGAAAGTCAGCTTGTGGATGTTTTCTTGGGATCTTCTTCAGCCCAAGTATGAGAATTTCATAGGTGATGGATGCTTCTTCTTGGCACCAGGGTGCAGGATCCCAAACACATGGAACACTTGAAGCCAAGGCCCATTAATGCTTCCATTTCTCAGCCCTATTTGGGATATAAATCCTAAAGAGGTGCTCCAGGCATTTCTATCCTTAGCCAAAATGTCACCAGCTGGAGGATATGCCATCTTCATGATCAGTACCCCATTTAGCTCCTAACAGGGAACATATGATTACTGAAGAGGTTACACTGTTACAAAAATGTCATTCCAGCATTTCTGTATGTTAACATGAATCATGTATCACATAATTGTTTGTTTTACAGCCTATACCTATAATGGGCTAAGTGGGGACTATTTATTTCATTTAACAATGAACACCCTTAATTAGTAGCTCATGCAACTGGAACATGTTAAGAAAGCTGACACAAATCTGCCTGGAGTGGGAGAGTCCATGTGAATTTCATTATGGGATGGCTAAGATGTTGCAGTTGCACAGGTACCAACATTTTGAGGAGAGCCTGGGTGTTGCTCCGCATGCTGTGGACACCCAACATGTGTGAAAATGTATGCCATTCACTTGGAGTCGCTCAGCTCATGGGCATGTCAGACTGGTTCACTTTGCTTCCTAAATCTCTGAAAGAGCTCATCCAGGAGCCTGCTTGGGCATGCAAGTACAGCATAATGGAGACTGTGCAAGCCTTGAGGAAGAACACAGGAAAAGGAAATGAGGCATACTTTATAGTAATAACGCTCAGTGCTAAGTGAGAGGTTGGCAGTTGGACAAAATATTTTTGTTGACTGGTGCAAATGGTTTCGTTTTCTTCATTCTTAGCTGTAGACACCTTTCTTTGTTTCAAAGACACCTCCTCAACATCTTGGATGGACGGACACTAAACTGGCTTTAGTAGACAATGAGGACACAGTCACCTGTCTAGACCTAGAACAAAGTGTCTCCAATTAAACACGTTGAAGGGGATTGCTGTGTCAGCAAACTAGTCTTCAATTCCTCTCAAAAGAAATCACCCTCTTGCTACAATAGAGGCTGGCAGCCCATGCCAGACAGACTCAGAGCCCCAGCCTGTGATATGTTCTCATTTTCTTTGAGGATTTTGTAAGGTATGCACCACATATTCTGTCTGTCATCTGGGTGTATGAAATCAGACAACATTGTCCCATGCTGATCTCAGCTTCAGAAAGAATGCTAATTGTTTTGTCAAACTAGAATGAACTTCAAATGCCAACATTTTATATATGCACATCCATACGGGAGTAGTTGGTGGTTTACTGGTATTTGGTGGAAAATAATCCCAGTTTTTGCACACTGTATTTTTTTTTTCTTTATGGCATAGTGTTATGCACTGAAGTTAGAAACATGTTACTTGATTTTTCTATGCAATCTTTAAAGTATTGTTTAGCGACCATGTATGAACATTTCCTGGTGAATCTTGCAATGGAAGCTTCTTATAGTGACCATGTGCCTTTGCTTAGTAAATATACCCAGATCATTAAATATCTCCACCATCACAGACTATCCTGAGCTACTGGAAAGTTTCTGGCAGGTCTCTGTTTCTTGTTATCTATGGCAACCCAGAGTGTATAGATTCTGACAGCAGTTGCTAATGAACAAGTGACCCTCTCCTACAATAACCCCAGGCCAGTCTACTGTCCTTCATCTACTTCATTTAGGCTCCAAGGAAGCTGAATAGTATATGGGATCTGTGGCTATGATTTTATTTTCTGCAAAGATTTTGCTATGATTTTATTTTTTTGCAAAGAAAAGTATCTGCTCCCATGTCTCCCATAACAGCTTCTCTCTGTGCTCATAACTTTAGAACCATCTACTCCACGTGCAGTTATGTCTGACCTCTGATTGCAGACTGCACACTCACATGGAGACCCCTTGTGTCCCTGGATTATAATAGATCCTCATACCCATTGCATCCAGTTGACTGTGGGTTTATCCCACAGCCAACAACTTTCTCTTAATGAAGCTTATTTCAGGTTCTACTTGAACTTGTATGGTTCACTGATAGTCCTCATTTTCAATGATTTGCACTTATAAATGAGGCAAGACTTTTATTTTGCTTCTGCATGATTTCTATGCACCATAGGAAACATTTGATTGCATTCAGATTCAGAGATGAACCTCACCTCCATTTATGTCTCTAGCTTTCTAGTGTCGTTAGAATTGACATTCTTATAAGAAGACTTCAAAGGTTTCTACTAGTGAGTCATATTAAGAAGCACAGACTGTTTGGAAATTTCATTAGGACAAGGTAGAACATAAGCTACCTTTTACTTCCAAGTCCAAATAAAATGTAGCACAAACAAAATATAAATAAAATATTTCATATAGAATATATTCAATATCTGTGTTATGATTTAGTGGGCTTTGAAATTTCTGTAAGTACTTTACACTCTGAAAAGTCCCTTTGGGGTTTATGTGTCATTGCTGAAGACAGGTTGTAGCAAGTGGAATGTTATCTAAGTTATTTGGGGTTTCTGAAACAGGAAAGACAGAACACACCATCAGATTTGATGCCTGGATTCAGTCAACAAAGTCCAGAGAAGGAAGAGGAGTGGGCTTCCTACTCTGAGCTGGAGTCTTTGGTTAAACAGAGAAAAGGCTTTTCTGGGCAAGTGGATCCTGTGGCTTGAAATGGGGACTGGCTGGGGCAGTAGGGATGCAGGGACACAAACTACTAATGGAACTGTAAAAGAAGACAAGGTGCACAGGGAGGGATACAGCTCAGTGTGGCATGTGAGGCAGGATGGAGGTCAGACCTGCCAGAACTTAGACATATTGTCTTCTACTGAGTCCACTGGTGTGAAGCAGCAGGATAGTAGTCATCTTGCAACTCTATTCAATGAGAGCAAACATTAGAATGTTTAGCTGGAAAATCCTAAGATAACTAAAGGATTATGGTGTTAAGAAAACTGAAGGATTATGATGTGTTAATTTAACTCTTCTTGATTGTTAAATTCTTGCTGGCTAGAGAGTCATAGCAGAAGTGGGTAAAGAACCTTGTCACAAAAGCCTGGCAATCTGAGTTCAATTCTGGGATCTCATAGGAAGATGGAAGGAGACAAGCCACTCCACAAAGTTATTCTCTGACCTCTGTGCATGCTGGAGCATGCCTGCCCGCACATGTACCTCATCATGCCCACCCACATAAAATAAATAAATATGAATTTAAACATAAAGGAATAACAAAGCTGATGAACACAGAAATACAATTCTGAAAATAATTAAAATTAACTATGATGACATAGAATAACCTGTGAGCATCTATCTCCCCACATTATCAACTATAAAACTGTGTGAGAACTTTTAATTATGAAATCACTAAGAGGTGAGTCAATGGACAGGTTATTATATTTGTATGTTAATAAAGGATGAAGTGTGCCTAATCCTCTTAAAGTGTTTTGCTATTAAGGAAAAGTGAACAAGAAAAGATTTAGGTACCATAAGGGCAAAACTTATAATTTGTTCTCTTTGCTTCTGTTTGTAATCATACAAAGACCAAGGCTAGAACAAACTAAAGGAAGACTGTGCAGTAGATAACAATACAAACCTTTGCAAAAATAACTACCAGAAATATAGTTGTTTATAAACCACACATGCTTGCAGTAGACTTCAACTATAACAGCAAGCATGTTACATGCGATTGCATCGATAAATCTAAGAGTGTGGACTTAATTGTTATTGCAGATGTAGAAATGGCTATGTTGGCAGAGAGATTTGAAAGCTCAAGCTGCATAATAGTAATAAACACTGTGGTCACAACATGTGATGGTCAACCTTCCAACATCTGGGTAATAGTGTATGGATAGATGGATGAAGTAACAGCAGGAAAGGAAGTGCAAAAGTTTCTGGAAGGAACTACGTGGCAATACAGAATATGATAATGGGTGAGATTTTGTGGAACTAAGAGAACTGTTTGAAACATCCCGAAATGGAACTTCACAAAATGTTCTAGAATAGGATAGCTCCCTAGACCACTGGAACAAAGATGTCTGTGTGTGCATGTACCGTGCCTCTGTGTGGATGGGTGTGGCCTGTGTGTATGTGGAAGGCAGAGGACAGCTTCAGGTGTCATTTCTTGGGCACCATTCACTATTTTCTTTTGAGACAGGGTCTCTCACTGTCTTGGAACTCACCAAGTAATTTAGATTTCTGGCTAATGACTACAGGGATTTACCCATCTCTGCTTTCTTCCTAGAACTGGGACAAGAAATGTGGACTATCATGCCCAACTTTTATTTTATGTGAGTTCTGGTGGACAAATTCAGGTGTTCTTGCAAGAAGGACACTTCACCAACTAAGCCTTCATCTCTCAGCCCCAAAGATGAGATTTTGAAATGCTACTGTTGGATAAACTGAAAACCATCTGGGAAAAGTTACCATCAGATCCATTTCTCACAGCATCTACAGAAATAAATTCTGAATCGGAGACCTAAATGTCAAAATAAAGCTACAAAGCAGGAGAATGTCTCCATAACGTCAGTGTAGCGTGCATATGCTGTGTTTCTGTCCTTGCACCGGACTCCGATGCTTCTCTCTTTTATAGCTTCTCTTGTGTTTGAGTCTAGTGTTTGTGATCGAATCTATTTTTAAAAAGTTTTAAATAATTAGTTTGTCTTATTTAGCTCTATCAATATTACAAATAATGTTAGTGTATGAAAATATGTAGGCAGTTGTATATTAGTACTATGCCTATATAAACATGAGCGTGCATTTTTAAGTTTTGTCATCTTTTATTTTTATTTTTTAGCTTTTAATGATTCTTTAAAGCCTTTTACCTTAGGTGGCTATAGAGCCATCTCAGTTGTTCTGTGTGTCTACTAATTTTGAGGATGGAGTGAGTTTTTAAATTTTCTTATTTTAAAATTAAAAATATAAATGCATTAATTTCCTCTTTTTTCTTTCCTTCTTCCGAGTTCTCCCTTGTACATTCCAGCTTGTTTATTCACAAATTCATGGACTCTGGACTCTTTTTCTTCTGTCATTCTATGTTATAGATTCCTAAATATATAAGTACTATCTGCTCAGTTCCTATAGTATTAAGTGTATGTATATGAATTCAGGGCTGATCTTCTGGTATTAGATAACCAATTCAGGAAAAAAAAATCTTAGCATTGCTATAGTTTATTGTCTGGGGATGGGGCCTGATGGTATTTCCCCTTTCGATGTTAGCATGTCTGTTGCTGGTATCTTGTTCAGGCCATGTTTAGGCAGCCTGGTTGTTATGACTTCATTGGTGTAGCTTCCCTGACACGTCTAGGGGACACAATCTCACAGCACATACCCCATTCCTTTTTCTCTTACTGTTAAGGTTCGGTCTTGCTGTCTATTTTAATGTTAAGTGAGGACCCCCAAGAGTTGGAGCATATATGTAGATCTATGACTCTACCCCTAAGTTATTTTTGATGGGTAAATAAAGATGCCAACAGCCCGTAGCTGGGCAGAAGAGTCATAGGTGGGGTTTAGATTTCCTCAGGCTTGGGGTCTGAGGAGAACCATGAGGAGAAAAAAGTAGAGGAGGAAGGAGAAGCCAGCATGGGTCAGGAGTAAAGAAAACATGGCCTTAAGTTTTGACCAATTAGAGTTAAGAACAGCCCAGATAAAACATAGTAAGTCCTAACTTGGGGTTATCAATAGAAAAGTAAATTCTAATAACATGACTGGAGGGTAGGTATCCAGCTCTTAATGCTATTCAGGACTTACTGTAAATATAAAGGTTATGTACGTCTTTTATCAGGACATACTATTTTGGGAGAGACACTCTCCCACTGAGGCATATCCTCTTCCACCGAGACCAGGCAATGCACTCTTCTGCTATATATGTTCAGGGGGCCATGGACCAGCCCATGTATGCTCTTTGGTTGATGGCTTAGTCCCTGAGAGCTTTGAGGGATCTGAATTAGTTGATACTGTTGTTCTTTCTATGGGGTTGCCATCCCCTTCAGCATCTTCAATCCTTCCCCTAACTCTCCCATAGGGTTCTCCGACTTCAGTCCAATGGTTGGATGTAAATATCTACATCAGTTTCCGTCAGCTGCTGGTAGAGCCTCTCAGAGGATCCCATGCCAGGCTTCTGTCTGCAAGCACAATATAGCATCAGTAATAGTGTCAGGGTTTGGTGCCTACCCATGGGATGGATCCCAAGTTGGGCCTGTGACTGGATGGTCTTTCCTTCAGTCTCTGTTTTGTTTTCGTCCCTGCAATTCTTTTAGACAGGAATAATTCCAGATCAAAAGTTTTGAAGGTAGCTTGATGACCCCATCCCTCCACTGGGGACCCTGTCTAACTACTAAGCTGTAAACAACCCAGATCCCCCTCAACCAAAAAAATGGATACAGAAAATGTGGTTTATTTACACAATGGAATGCTATTCGGCTATTAAAAATGAGGCCATAATGAATTTTGCAGGCAAATAGATGAAACTAGAAATCATCCTGAGTGAGGTGACCCAGTCACAAAAGGATATATATGGTATGTACTCACTGATAAGTGGATATTAGCCAAAAAGTACCAAATACCCATAGTACACCCCACAGACCCTCAGAAATTAAACAAGAAAGAAGGCCCAAGTGAGGATGCTTCAATCCCGCTTAGAAGGGGGAACAAAATAATCACAAGAGGCAGAGAGAGGGAGGGATGTGGGTGGCAGAATCGAGTAGGGGTGGGGGATACAGGAGAGAAGCCTAGAGGGCCAGGAGAATGAATGGAAATATATGGCTGCCGGGAGTAGGGGGGAGATGAGTGGGAGAATCTCTAAAAAAGTCTCAGAGACTTGGGATGTGAGAGGCTTTGAGGACTCAATAGGGGTGACCATAGCCAAAATGCCCAACAGTGGGGAGACAGAACCTGAAGAGATGTTCTGTTATTTAAATATTTTATATATGAGGCTTGACTTCATTTTCTCTGTCACTGACACATGACATCTCCTTGGTCTCTCTTCACCTTTTTGTAGGTCTCTGTCACTTTTAGTTAATCTCCTCCTCTTCCTCCTCCTTCTCCCCCTCCTCTTTCTCCTCTTCTTCCTCTTTCTCCTCTTCCTGCTTCTCCTCCTCCTCCTCCTCCTCCTCCTCCTCCTGCTTCTCCTCCTCCTCCTCCTCCTCCTCCTCCTGCTTCTCCTCCTCCTCCTCCTCTTTCTCCTCCTCCTGCTTCTCCTCCTCCTCCTCCTCCTGCTCCTCCTCCTCCTCCTGCTCCTCCTCCTCCTCCTGCTTCTCCTCCTCCTCCTCCTTCTCCTCCTCATCATCCTCATAATCATCATCATCATCATCATCATCATCATCATCATCATCATCATCATCATCATCTCCTTCTATGATCTATTTGCAAAATTTTGTCCCAAACATATTTCATGGTAATGGTAAAGTGCTCTGACCGCCCTTTGCTGTATATTGATGAGGGCATATTTTGTTTACCTCTTCCTTCATCTTGATTGGGAATTGTTTGTCTTTCCTTTAAAAATGCAGTTCAGATGAGATTTTCCACAGCCCAGAGACCAGCTAGAAGAGCCTTCCGTTAGAGTAAGACGTAAGCCATAGATCTGTACAACTATGGTTTGTGGCTAAATTCTGATCCCTCATCTCATATTTTATTAAATTCATTCTCTTCACTAAGCCATGCAGATAATTTAGTATGAGAATAGAATATAGAAAATATAATTACTTCCCCATTAAGTTTTTTCTTTGATACTTCATACAGGAATGAAGCATAAAATGACTGCCTAAAAACCAAAGTGGAAAAAGACACACGTCATGACTTGTTAGTGGATGAAATCCGTGTCTTTTGTATGCTGGGCTTTGTATGTTTAATCTCATCTGGAAGAATTTCATGATGCAGGAGAGTCACGAACATTATCTTTAGTAATGGCAGAAGCATTTGCAACAGCGGCTTTGGAACAGGGTCTAAGGATAACCTACAGCATCTGGGTATAGCCATGGGGTCCTCTTGTGAGCCATTCACTGAGGTTCTTAAGTTCTGTTATTGAAGACTGCATGGTAACTGTGACTTTTCCTTTATTTTGTAAAATTATTGCATTTATTTACATTTTAAATGTTGTCCCCCTTCCTGGTTCTCCCTCCACAAGGCCCCACCTCCTCCCCCACAGGTGTCAAGATATCCTAAGGCCTAAGAGAGAGGAGGACAAATCCCATTCATGACCCTGTTGTCACTTCACCCCAAAATAAGAGTGTTAGAAGGGAGGTATTATTCTGGTTATCTTTAAAGAATTCGTTTTCTTTGACTGGTGCATCAGTTCTTTTCTATAGTATCTTCTACACCTGAGATTTTCTCTTCCATCTTTTGTATTCTGTTGGTTATGTTTGAGTCTGTTGTTCTCGTTCTTTCCCATCTCTAGAATTTCCTGTTTGTGTTTTCTTTATTGCTTCTACTTCCATTTCCAGGTCTTAAATAGTTTTATTAATTTCTTTTACCTATTTAATTATATTTTATTAAATTATAATTATATATATATTAATTATATATATATATATAATATATATAATATATATATAATTATATTATATTTAATTATATTTTCCTGTATTTCTTGAAGGGATTTACTCATTTTCTCTTTAAAGACATCTAACACCTTTACAAGATTGTATATAAGGCTATTTTTCTTAGGCTTGAGTTGTGTCAGGATATCCAGGGCTTGCTGTAGTGGGGATAGCTTTGCTCTGAAAGTGCCCTATTGCCCTGGCTCTTGTGTTCTTAAGATGGCCTTGAGCCATATAGTTATTCTTGGTTATTCCTGAGTGTTCCCAGTGCAGCAAGCCTCTGGTGAGTAGACTTGGGCTGCACAATGGAACTGGACTGCCAGGTTGGGCCTCAGTGGGATAGGATGCACTTATTCCTGCTGTCTGAATGTCCCAGGGTGGGGTGGTACCCAAAGGGGCCTTCCCCTTCTCTGAGGAGAAAGCAAAGAGGTAATGGGGCTGGGGGGAGAGAAGGAATGTGGTTGGGGGCATGATTGTGATGTAAAGTGAATAAATGAATAAATTAATGGAAAAAATCAAGAGTTACAGTGTAAATCAGGTGGTAGTTGCACTTGCCTTTAATTCCAGCACTTGGGAGGCAGAGGCAGGTAGATCTTCCAGTTTGAGGCCAGCCTGTGCTACAGAGTGAGTGCCAGGACAGCCAAGGCTACACAGAGAAACCCTGAAAAAAATTACAATGTAAAAGCATATTTGATCATCAACTTTCCAATATAAAGCAAGGACACCTATTTAGATAGGGCTTAATTAAATAATGTTCTTGTTTTGTGTCTTCTACATAAACCAATCTAGCATGTGGCCTAATTATTATGGATTCTTTAAAATAGGTTGGGAATCTAAAGATGTCTTGTAAATAATTTGGGTTTAGAATCATTTTAGTGGGTTTATTTTAACTCTTTATTTATCCTTTCATAATTTCATACTTATATAGGCTTTGATCATATTTGCTTCCTATAACCGTCATATCCCCTGCACTCCATCTAGGCTCCTTCTTCATCCCAATAAGTTCTTTGTCCACTTTCATGACCCATGCATTTTTAATGACCCACTAGATTTTATTAGGGCTACTTACATGAGCATGAGTGTGAAGCTATTTACTGGGACACAAAAACTTAGCAGTGGTCGCACCCCTGTAGCAAAATAACTCTCCCTTTGCAGCCATTGGCTGCCAATAGCTCCTCGGGATGAATGGGACTGACTCCTCCCTGACTCCTCCCTGACTCCTCCCCTATCCATGCTACTATGTCAATGGGTTTCATCTTGTGCAGGTCTAGTTGAAGTGTGTTCATAAGTGCTATGGCTACGACCTATCCAGAAGATAAGGCGTCTTCCTCCTCATAATCTATCTTTGAGATTCTTTCTGTTCCCTTCCTCTGTTGTTCCCTTTGCCTTCAAGGGACTGCTATAGTTGTCCTGTTTAGTGATGAGAAATCAGCAGTCATGTATTCTCATCACTTTGATCAGTTATAAGTTTCTGCCTTAACATTGCTCGCTACAAAACACTGCTCTTAGACCAAGGGTAATACCATCACTAACCTGGAAAATAGCAAATATTTAGAAGGCAACCTGAAAGTGCATCCATTTAGCAAAAATAACAAAAATAGCAAAAATAGGCCTTGTGGTCTATGACATACCTAGCCATGAACTTTTTGGCCAAGTTTGTAATACTAGGATTAAATTCAGTCATAATGTTGGTTACCCCTATAATATTCATGCCATGATTTAACCAATGGATATATGTTGCCTAAAAGGTCAGTATGTATTCACTTTTATTATTTTATAGAATATTTTTATTTGTATTATATGAGATGATCAGTCCCAGTACGCAGCCAGATAAATATAAACATATGTATTCTATATAAAATATTGTATTAATATGTATATATGTTATATATAATATTGTATAAATTTATATATGACATAATAGTATTTATAATAAAATATTATAACATGATACATAGTATATAATATATATAGTATTTAGAAAATATATATGACATGGTATACTACATAAAAATATTCCTCTGAATAAATATTTAGAAGTATATAACTATAAGATTAGGGATTTTAATTTGTATTTCAAACACAGATATCTTGCTGGATGATGAGACACATCACACCAAAAAATTAGTAAATATAGAGCTACAGAGAAGTTCTGAACTGAGTAACTGAATAAGGTTAAGTTTCAATATTCTTAGCTTTCTGGATTCTAAGAACAGAAAAATAAGGTCCAGGCCCAAGTCGGTAGATCTCATAGACAAGTTTCTTCACCAATCATAAAGTTAAAAATTCAAAGTACTACGTGTTATATCCATTATGGTAAGATGAACCAAAAATATATTTGCCTCTAATCTCATTAGATCTTCCAGAAATGCTTTCCTTAGTATAGAGACAAGCACCATATGTCCTGAAGCTCTTATCACTAATAAAGTAATTGGTTTGTACCCAAATCTCTACAATGTAATGTAAACCATTCATTCTCTTTAAAGTGGTCCACAAATAAGCCTCCTCTCTGAGTAGATCCCAATCCACCATTGAATTCATTATTTGATTTTTTTGTGAGGGTTAATTTTGGATGTCAGTTTGGCTAGCCCACACACTACCCAGCATTTAGCCAGACATTATTCTGAGTACTGCTAGAAGCTATTTTGGGTGGTGCTGACATTGGAATGGAAGAGCCAGCTAAAGCAAGTTGTGTTTCCTAGTGTTGATGGACCATACCCAGCTCACTGAAGGACAAATTATCACAGAAAGGCAAATTATCCACTGAGTGAGGGAAAATTTTTACTTTTGAGTGTCTTTGAACTATGTTATCGGCTTTTTCTTGGTTTTCAGTTTTTTTTTTGGCATTCAGATTTGAACTATAACACAATCTCTTGCAAGTCCCCACTTCCTAATTCATCTTCTAGATATTTGCACTTGTGAACCTTCAGAAATGCACAAGTCAATGTATATTACACAATCAGTGACTCAATCAGTTCTCATTATATTGTTTCTGTTTCTTTGGAGAAGCCTGACTAATATAGCTTATAACACAATAAAACAAATATAACCCTGTATACACACACACACACACACACACACACACACACACATACACATGCACATGCACATATGCGCACACACACAGTTTGCAGTAACACAAGCAGAAAGATTATAAACATGCCTAAATAGACTGCATTCATTGAAATTATTACACAGGAGTATAGAAGGACTGTAGCTATTTTGTTGATAGTGCTTAGGGCAAAAAGGGGGCCAGATTAAATGGTAAAAACCCTGTCTGAAATCATGTGAAAGTCACCCTGGGTTGAATGCCCACAGTCTGGGAAAGAAGTTCACAAACATTCTGTATTAGTCAGGGGTCTCTAGAGGAGTAAAGTCTAAGTAACAAATACATCCTAGTAAGGAAGCTTTATTACATTAGTTTCCATGATAGCTTGGGTAGTCCAATAGAGGTTGTCTGTAAACAGAGATGTTGACAGTCTGTTAGTCTGGAAGCCTCAGCAGTCTCAATCTGGCACTCAGGATTTAAAGGATTGCTGGAGCACTACTGGTCTTTAGTTCATGTTGAAAGTCTGAAGAAATAGATTCTGATGGTAGTAAAGACTGAGAGGAGGAGCAGCAGCAAGAAGCACTAAGCTTCATTAAGCACCAAGAATTCACTAGCAACTGATGGGCAAGCAATAGTGCTCTTTTCTCTGACATCTCTGTACCTGGGTCACAGCTTCAAGGTGTTGACCACAGTAAAGAAGAGTCTTTCCCCTCACTTAATCCTCCATTGATGCTTCTGGAGAAGTCCTTACAGACTGTCCCAGAGGCATGTGGTTTGTTTGTTTGTTTTTGTTTTTTTATTAAATTATTTTATTTGTTTGCATTCCAAATGTTACCCCTTTCCCAGTCCTCCCTCCCAGGATTCTTTACCCCATCCCCTCTCCCCTTTGCCTCTGAGAGGGTGATCTTCCCCCACCATCATTTCACTCTACCTCCCAGCATTCTCCTTCCCTGGGGCATCAATTGTCTACTGGATTAGGTGCATCCTCTCCCACTGAGGCCAGACAAGGCAGTCCTCTACCAAATATGTGTCAGGCTACCACAGACCAGCTCATGTATGCTCTTTGGTTGGTGGCTTATTCTCTGGGAGCTCCCAGGGGTCCAGGTTCATTGATACTGTTGTTCTTTCTGTGAAATTGCCATCCCCTTCAGCTGCTTCAGTCATTCTCCTAACTCTTCCACAGGGGTCCCCAACTTCCACATGCATGACAGAAGCTTAGCATGGCTGTCTTCTGAGAAGCTCTACTAGCAGCTGACTGAGACAGATGCAGATACTTACAGCCAACCAGTGGACTGAGGTGTGTATTTTAATAGATTCCAAATCTAACCTGGTTGGTAAGCAAGATTAACTACCACAAATAAATCTACTGCTTTCTGTACATGTAGATGTTAATCTTTAGATCCCTATATTTTATTTTATGTGTGAATATTTTGCTCGCTTGTATGTGTACAGCTTATGGAAGTGAGAAGAGGGTTCTGGATTTCCCTGGAACTGGAATTACAGATAGCTGTAAGCCACCATGCAGTGCTGGAAATAGAATCTGGCTCCTCTGCATGTGCAACAAGTACTTTTTACCATCACTTCCAAACCCAGGTACTGTGTAGCCTGCTAAAAAGTCGAGAATCTAAAAGAATTTTTGCAATCTCACAAGGCAGAAAGACAAAAATTGGAGTCTGAGTCTTTGAGAGTACCAAAGACTTAAAAAACTAGGGTTCCCTGAACCCTAATACCCAGTGACATTTCTTGGCAGGTACTTGTAACATGGTAAAGATATTCTATTATATGGAGGATAATGAAAGCAACTGACATCCTGTCTTCATCCAGGGAGGATGAATTAACTGCTAGGGGAATTGTTTTCTGTCATAAACTAGGAGATCAGGCAAAACATATGCAAGTCATACAAGTCAGTCTAGCAGGTAACAAAATAAAGTTTCCAAAAACAGCATAAGAGAGTAACTGCATGACCTTTAAGTAAGAAAAGATTTCTTAAATGGAGCACAAAATGGAACAATAAAAGATATTAGACTCCATTATAGTTAAGAACTATTTATTGAAAGATGCCATTAATAACTCCCCAAGCAAGCCACATCAGGGGAGAATGTATTTTCAGCAAATGTATCTAAAAGAGGACTTGTATCCAAAGTATGTGTGTAATAAATACCTCATACAGTATAAGAGAAATATAGCCAATTAGAAAAAAAAATGGTCTTGAGAGTTGAATAGGAATGTCATAAGGAAAGCCTTCCAAATGGCTGGTTAATGTGCAAGAAAATTTTTAGTCATAGTAATTGTTAGAGAGTGCAAACTAAATCTACAATGAAATACTGTTTACACTAAATCAAAATAATTAAAAAGACAAACAATGCATTACAGATTACCATTTAGCAACTCTAGTTCTATGGTAAAAATCTGGCGGTGATTTTTAGTGATTTTATGTTGTGCCAAGCTAGCTAGCTACAAAAAGTTAAACTACACTTTCCAACATATCTTCCTCTGAATGGTTCTGAAACAAGATTGGGCATAAGAGACAGTTCGTCAAAACTGGAAGGCATCAGTAAGGTTAAGTAGCTTGTTTACACATGAAACATCTGTTCAGGGCTTACAAATGATGACTGTTCTGCCGGCTTACTTTGTTATTGGGGCAGTGGGTGGACCCCTAACATCTTCAGCTCCAGTGTATTCCTTTCTCTAACTTTTCTAAACCTCATGTCAGATATATGGGCATCTTTATGGAAAACTGACCACATATCCAAAATCATTTATTTGCATCACCTTCTGGAGGTAGGAAGAAACAGACAGGGTCCCAACATGCTATGGCTGTCCTCCATTTATAGTCATGTCTTGGCCCTACTGACTTGTGGGTTAATACTATATTCAGAGACAAAAGTCTTATGAACATGGAATACCAACCCTCAGGATAGTATAAAGTCTTGTTCCTAGAATAGATCAATGATTCTATACTGTTTGTCGTTGTTTTGCCTCTCTGATGAAGCCCTGATTGATTGGTAGCCCTCTTTCAATGTTGAGGATTACTTTTGTCAGGGATTGTCTAAGCGGTAGACATAAGTAGGATGAGAAGGGACAAATATCACCCTGTGAAGTCCTTCTGCTTATCATACATGGAAATAATCATGTTTCATGAAGCATTATTTCCAAGTAGTGCTAAATGCTTTCTCAGCTTCTTTTCATTTCAGTTTGTGTTTGCAAAGATATTAACCAAAGCTTTGAGCGAGTTCTTCTCTTAGTATTTCTGGGAAAGGAAAGTATAGGGACCTTTGGAATGGTTAAAAGTAGGTGGATAGCTGTGTTGCTAACAGCATAGGTCATATCCTTTTTAGTGGTCACTAATGGATTAAAATGTGTTAAAGTTTCCAATCAGTGAGCCTGACTTCACTTTGTTCCAAGGAAGACTCATTCCAGGTAGCTGATCTTGTATCCTATATCTGAGTTTCATGTCAGAGAACTTCAAAGGAGAGCTCATCCCTTTCTGTAAGTAGTGGTGGGCTAGTTGAGTTTTGGTTGATCTCTTATCCATAGTGAAAAATAAAGCACTGTTGACTTAATGTCATGAGTTGAACTTTCTAATAGGAATCTAGTAGGTTGATTGATCTGGGTATCCCATGATATGTAAACCAAAAAAAAAAAAAAAAAAAAAAAAAAATGTCCTATGCCTCTTACAGAGACAATGACCAAATAGAAGCTTTATAAATCCACACTTGCTCATTCTGGTCTGACTCAAAACAATTAACAATTGCAGTTTGTGTTCAGATGGGAAAACAGAAGTGAGTTCACTAACACAGAAAATATGGAGAAAGCACCCTTGTGTGATACTATTCTATGAGCAGCCCTCTGAGGCTGTAAAGAAATCTGGGTCCCCATTCCCTCATCTACAATACAAGGGGTTTGGTTAAGATGACATCTAGGGTTGTTTCCAAGAGTAACAGCTGTGAATTCCATGAAGCTACATCTCTGGAGACCTGGCCTTGCTTGCATTAGCAGTTGGTGGCCATAGCAAAGGAGGACTTAAAGGAAGGCTGAGACAATGTTTGGTAACAGCATGCTGTCCCCATTCAGCATCCAGTTATTGCTCTGAACAGCTCCAATAGTCTTTGAGAGCTTAGATCTGCTCAGCCTTTCTTTTTATGAAGACCATTTGAGTGTTTCTGTTATACATCTTGGTTGCCATGCAAACTTGGCTCACAGAGGCCTGCAACAAACCCCAAACACCTCCTTACATACTTGCTTTATGACATTTTATTTGAATGCCAATATAACAAGTTTATAGTAAATGGAGGATATGGCAGGAGACTAAAATAACACCATAGGCTTTGAACACTCTAATCTGAGCTTAATAATTTTAAGATTTTTAGACATTTGTAACTCAACCTATGGGCATAATCTAGTAGTAATGGTGCTTGGGTAGAGATGTACAGGATCAAATAACACAGTGGTTCCAAAGGAAACTAAATCTTTTTAAAACCCTCAAACATCAGTTTAAACTGTTAACTTTAATTTCATTTTAAATTCATGTTAAAGTAATTGCATCAAGCTGGGATTAGGTACTGTCTCTAACTCTCCTTCTACAGAGTTAACTATTTAAAACATCAGAAGTACAAACAGAGTTAAAGAAGATTTTGTTTCTCCTCCTGTGGCTTTTCATAGTGATAACACTGGGTACTTCATCTCTAGATTGGGAATTATTCCCTCTCTTTCCATCTGCCAGAGGACCAGGCATTTGTCCAAGCAAATAACTAAAAGGAGACTATGAAGTCTTACTCAAGCCTCTAGACCAGCAGATAGCAACCTGTGAGTTGTGACCCCTTTGGCAAACTGCTATCTCCAAAAGTTTGCTATCTCAAACATTTACATTATGTTTGGTAATAGCAACAAAATTACAGTTATGGAGCAGCAATGAAAATAATTTTATGATTAAGGGTCGCCACAACATGAGGAACTGTATTCAAGAGTTGCAGCATTAGGAAGGTTGAGAATCGCTGCCCTAGATAAAGTAATATTCTGGCTCATACTTTGTTTATGAAGAATATGTTTTCAAAGTTGACCTGATGATGTCCTTAAGACAGGAACTCTTGCAACAGAAAGTGTGAGGCAAGAGCAAGAGCCCTGCTCAGGGGCTGCCTCAGAACTCCGGCATATGCTGACATTCTCGACTCTGTCCACATATGGAAAACATCTATGCATTGCTTTCAGTATCCTAAGCTGTGGAAGCAGAGGATGATAAGATTCCCAGGCTCCCAATGAGGCCTGATGTCCTAGAAGTGTTCATTTCATGATGTTCTCTAAGAGTCCCTAGAAAGGGAGCCATGCCTCATATGAGTGTGTCTCTTCCCATTATTCCTTCTGTTTTTCCCTCAGAATGTGGTCAGGAGGTACCCACGTATGATGACTTTGTTAGGCTCTGGCTGTTGTGCCATTATGTAAGGAAAACAAAGCTAAAGGGAAGCATTTACAACTTTACTTTCCTACATTTCTATCTACAAGGGGCACCACATTGCCAGGAACCCTTAGAGATCTCCAAGGGAAGAACTGCTGCCAGTGGGTCCCTTGAAGTCTGTATGAGATTGGCAGAGAAAAGTAGAGTAAGGTGGTCAGGGATAAATTACTAAAGAATAGGTCAAGTTATAAGTGAGGGTCAGTTCCAGGCCTTGGCCATTTGAGAGGAGCCCCAATTTAGAAGTTTTAATTAAAGGGTCAGAATCACTGTTCCTTGTGCATCCTTTTGGTTGGCCTTGGCGAATCGGAGTAGATGAATTAGCTATCAATGAGGAGACTAGAACACCTGTCTACACGTTGTCCTTCTCGGTTCCAAGTATGTAATCTACCTACCCCAGACAGAAATCGTTCTTTGGAAATTAACTCTCTCTATTCCAGTCGGAAAAAATCCCCCACTTAATTTTCTTTTGCTTTTTTAAAATTTAAGTCCTCAGATGTGATTTTAGAGCAAAGCAGCTTCTCTTATTCCCCTGCTTCATGCATGACACAAAGTCTTTGATTTTCTTTTCAAGAGAAACAAAAGGTCTTGAATTTTAGCTTTTTCCATGCTGCAGACTTCAAGCTGATCATCCTGAATAATCTTTCTTCTGCTAAATAAAAAGTAAAGTCACCTATTAACTAATTTCAATGAAAAATTTACTTATATATGAAGTGAAATAAAAAATATCTCAATTTTTGTTGTAAATGGAGATTACAAAACACATAAGAAAAAATTAAACAATGCATGACTATGATATTTTTTAAACTGGCATATTTCATTTGTCTACATAAAATATTGCTGGGGACAGAAAAATACTTTCCTAAATGAAAATCTATGAGAAAGACATTGTCAGACACTAATTAATGATGTTAATTCCTGTCAGTCATGAATTTGTGTATTTATCTATATTTTTCTTGACTGTAGAAATTAATTGTTTTAGGGTTAAACATTTTAGATCTCATGTATAGGAGGAAACTGCTTTTCTGTATAGAACACAACACAAACTTCAGGACTTGACTGCAAATTACTAAGGAGTTAATAAACTCAGCTTATGGTCAATGGTGTGTCTGAGAAGTGGATTTTTTGCCTTTGAGAGCTTCAAGTCTATTTATGAATTTAAGGTGCAAACAAGAAGCCATGCGAACAGTAAGTAGAGGAATAGGCTGTAGAGACTAAGAGTGCTTAGCCTGTGGCTTGGGGGTAAGGACAGCATCTTAAGTTTTCTTCATTTGAAGCTTTTGAACTTAGACCTAAATGGCAGCCTTAGTTTTCTGGAACTCCAGCTTGGTGACTGCAGGTCTTGGGAGTTGCTGGCCTCTTTAATTTGTGTGAGTCATCCCCTTATTATGAGAAGATGTGTTCTGTTTCTCTAAAAAAAAAAGAAAGAAAGAAAGAAAGAAAGAAAGAAAGAAAGAAAGAAAAAGAAAAGTGGTCTAACTCTAAGATCTTTGTCTTTCATTAATCAATGCCCAAAGCATATTTTTTTAGCACTTGTCCAAAAACTTAAAAATGAGATGCATTAGACATGAGAGCATGAGAGCATCTGTGTTTGTAAACAGGCACCCAGTATTGGTATGAACTGAGCCTTCCAAACCTTGTATAATAACTCCCACAAACTTTTCTTAAGTGGTACTGCCCTAGGTCTAGCTTTTAAGGGTTAGAGGATGTAGCCATTCCCCCACACTGTGAGCCCAGGCTTGGCATCAGGCAAGATCTCAGGTTCCACTAAGTGCTGCTTATAGCCACTTCCAAGCCATCTGGAGGTGGTTTGGAGCTGTTCAAAAGGTTCCCTCTGTCTAGTTTTGACAGGCATCCCCCTCACTTCTTCTGTCCCCCTGAGGTCATATACTGTCCACACACTGGCCCTGGGCTTCTCCTTACATTCTGAACTTTACTTGAAGCATGTCACCCAAAACCTCATGAAGCACAATACTGTGGTTTGAATACTTGTGTCCCCTCCAAATTTCAGGTTGAAACTTAATGCAATGGTATTAAGACGTAGGGCTTTTAAAGGCTAATTATGTCATGAGAACTCCTCTTATAAAAGGCCTGGAAGGAACTAGAAAAGCACATTTTTGCTTCCTGTTACTTCCACTCTTTTGAGGACATAATGTTTGGCCCTTCCAAAAGATACAACCCTCGATCACCTTGCGGAGAAAGCAGATCTCCCCCAAACACCAATTTTGCTGGCACCTTCTTCATTCTGGACTTCCATTAACTGTGAGAAATGGGTTTCTATTGTTTATAAAGTACTGCTCTGTGCTATTTTGTTATAAGCACAAATGGAAGAAGAAGGAGCATATAGAGGTGGGCAGCCCCAGTTCTTCACCCAGACAAGCTGCCAAGATACCAGGATGGATATATATATATATATATATATATATATATATATATATATATATATCCCGCCAGACTCTTTAGAGGAGACAGGTGTCTACCAGGGAGCAACCTGGGTCCCTCAAGACCTCAAGCATCATCTCAAGCATCATTTCTCCTAGAATGCCAATGACTCTGCTTCTGGTCATAAGCCCCAGCACAGCATTTACACACGAATCAGCCATTTCTTCATAAATGGCTGGTTGCAGGTTAGATTAATCCCAGGATAAAAACCAGGCTTAGAAGCCTGATTTGTAAAGTCCTCTTTACAAAACAAAATGACAAAACCAACATTACTCAAAATTGCAAACAAAATGAGCTATGAATGTGAATATTCATTAAGTTTGAGGAAAAAAAAACTACAAAAGGTACATAATATTCAAAGATGGCAAATATCATATACATCACAACACAGAAGAAAATACTATTTAAATAATTAATCGCCTGATCTATCTCCATAACAGATTTCCCCCTACACTCCCAGCTGCACATTCTTTGATATAAAAACTTTTTATACAAAGAAAAGTAACTTTGTCTTTTTCCTAATATAACTGATTAAGTGTTTCCATATTTCATTTATAATTTTGGCAATTTTATTTCATCCTTATATTGGTATTAATGGTTCTGCAGTTCTTTTTGAGATATTTTTTTTAAAAAGCCTCAACATAAGGTATTTCATGTTGAAGCTATAAGCTTTGAAAACATTTTCCATAGAAGAGCTTCTAGTTCCATAGATGCCATCTCTTCCTCTGTCTACATACTTCTGGTGGTGAGGGCTGAAAACATCCCAGTAGATCCACGTGTCTTTCCATGCTGTGTTGCCTGGCTGTTATGAAAAGTGGATATAGTGGTTTTCTAGGAAGCTTGAATCTCTCCTGAGGGACAATGTAGCCCTAGAAAAGTCAGAGAGGGAAGAGGCAATGGACTTAACTGATTTGGGATAGAATTCTTACTCCAAATACACCAGTGTGGAGGACAGTATTGGACACTGCGGAAGCTCTGTTAAGGGCCTTAGCCAGTGAGGGGATTATAATGTAAGCTTTGGCAGCCTGGTTGTAAATCTCTCCCTAGACTGTCCCCAGACACCTGCTCCCTGGATTTTTATTTGTTCCTTATTTGTAGTCTGCATTTCTTAATTTGACGTCACTTGTCCAAGAAGACCCTTCCTGAAGCCCCAAGAGCAAATGAAGTGTTCTCCTGTGGCCCTACAGTAGCACCCTGGCTGCCCTCTTTGTATTTCATGTTGCTTTGTCTGGCTGTACCTGTCTACTGGTCTCACTTCCCCCAATGGACTAGAAATACCAGAAGGGACAAAGACTGAATGTCCTTTATTATGCCATCTCCTGGCCTTGCATCTTGTCTCGGGAAGCTCAGGCAGCAATGACATCCTGTCCCAGACAAGGTGGTTTTTAACAAAACATATGTCTCACTGTTTGTGGGACTGAGACTGTAAGATCAGAGTGTGATTATGGGTGCCTTCCAGTAAGGGCTTTCTTTCTGGCTAGTGGATGGCCATTATGCCACTGTGTGCCACATGGCCTGTGTGTGTGTGTGTATGTGTGTGTGTGTGTGTCTTTGTATGAGTGTTTCAGTGCATGTGTCTGAGTGTTACATGTGTGTGAGTGTGTGTGTGTTTATCTGTGTATGTGTGTATATTTGTGTATCTGTGTGTGCAAGTGTGTGTGTACATATGTATGTGCGTCTATACACATGTGTGTATATGTGTGTGTGCCTGTGTCTGTGTGCCTATGTGCATATGTGCATGTGTTGAGAGACAGAATGATGAAAGTGAGCACTAACTCAATGTATGTTGTTACGGGCATAAGGTCACACCTTCATCTAAACCCAGTTGTCTCCTGCTGTCACTTGACTGCAATTTGTTGCTACCAATATTCATGCTGACTACTTTGTGAAAGGACTAATCCTGGAATTCTTTCAAACTAGAGTGATTTGTTTCTCACAAAAGCTGGTCATTTTTGAAAGCACAATCCAGCTTTGTCTTCTCTTTATGCAGTATGTATGATCCATGCAGGAGACTCTCACCAGGCTTCAGCACCAAATGTTTGGACTTTCTACCCACCTGAATCATGAACCAAATATGCTCTTTTCTTTATTTGTGACCCAATACCACATATTATATTACAGCAACACAGAATAAACTGAGAGTCAATTCCTCCCTTCAAATGCCTAACATTTGGGATTTGGGCTTTAATATGAATTTAAGAGCAGCATAATTTGGTCTACAATAGATGGTATCTGACATTCATACTAATTGTTAACTGATGGTATCTGATATACATACTAATTATTAACTGTGGATTGTACAAGAATGAGCAAATGTTCTGACTGTACCTAGAGTTAAGCATTCCACTGAATGTCCTTTGTATTCAGGCCCCCTTAAAAATACTTTGAAATAACTACTCATTTAATTAAGATTTAATTTTTATCTTGGGAGTTTATTCTTCCCAAATCTCTTAGTGCTTTAGCAGCTACTCCCTGGCTTTAACTACCACCACATCTTGAAGGTAGGCAGAGGCAATGGAATAAGGCTTTACAGTCTATGAGGCTTTCCTTCTAACCAAGACCCTTTGCTAGGATGTGCTTTATAGAACTCACAGTATTTTCCCATATATGTCATTTGATCTTTCTTATAAAAGTTGACATGAAGCATTAAAGCATTTATTTTGTACAATATAGTAGTGGGAGAGACATGCATTAGAGGAGAAAAAAGAGGAGAAGGAAAAGAGGAGAAAGGAGAAAAATCCACCAAGTGAAAATAATTTAGTCAGTTTCACACACACACACACACACACACACACACACACACACACACAAAGTATGTGAACTTTTCAAATCACAGCTTAGAGTTTTCCACACTAGCCTATCCCTTTAAGATGAGACAATGTGTGTGTGGGGGGGGACTACATTTGGGCACTGTAGAATCTAATCTTCATTGTCAACTTGACCAAATATGGAATCCTCTAGGACACACTTTTCTGGGGTTGTTTTTGAGGGTGTTCCCAGAGAAGTTTAACTGAATCACACTAAATGTCATCGGTGTCCATCCCATGGGCTAAGTCCCCAAACTGAGCAAAAGGGAAAAGAAGGCAAGCTGGGTATCAACATGGACTACCCTATTTGTTCCCTGATGGGATCATTTGCCTGATACTTCTTTTACCATCAATAGACTAACACTTATCCACGCACATTTCTATCACAATGGGCTGTACCCTATAGCTGAGCTGCAATAAACCTATCCTCCCTAAAGTTGCTTTTGTGATTTTGTTGGGTGTTTTGTTACAGCAACAAGGAAAGCAAGTAATAAAGGCATCATTCATTTTCAGAATGTCAAGACAAAGACTTGGAAATTGAAATGTCTGGTGAAGCTTTTTAGAGGAGGTAGGATTAGGTGAGCCTGAAGGTTTAGACAGGATTTGGATTTAGACAGGATTTTTAGACAGGACACATTCCCTAGACAACAGGGAGAATCAAATCCTTGAAGGATGGTGGAATGCATGGTGAGTAAACATTATCTGCCCTCTATACCTTGCCTTTGCACATAGAGGAGCACACAAACATGCTAAATTAGCAAACTACTCCAAGCAAAACATGTACTTTTAAGTGAACAGATGTTTAAACTCTCTTCATCTTGTTTTTACCCCCCAAATGGCAGGTCCATGGTACAACATATTCTTGTTATTTTGTGATATAATCACAAATGTGGGAAGAGCAGACTGCTTGCTCCATATCAGACCATAGCAGTGGGCTGCCCACATTCAAAAAGGAAGATGGGGCAACCCAATCTGTAAGGATAACTGAGGCTCCCAGTGGAGCTAAGCATTGCCTTGATGTCCAGGAGCATTTCCACCCTTTTGGGAAATCCTTCTAAGCCCCTGCCTCCCTGGTTTCCTGGTACAAGGTCTAATAAATCTGAACACTTGGCTGAAGCTTAGTGCCAGGCCTCATAATGGAATGATTACATGTGCTTTGTGTGTCAGAGACCTGACAGAAAGATTATACAGCACAGTGAAGCAATCTTTGGGGTTTTGGCAGGGGAAGAAGGAGATAAATATGTGTCCAGGGGAGAAAAAAGTGGCAGCCCATGGAATGTCACTCAGTCATTCAGCAAAAACAAATTAAGTTTAGGTCAACAAACATTTATCAAGGGCTTCTGCTATGACATGCATTGTGCTAGGCACAGTGAGTCCTGAGGCACGTGAGACACATCATTTATCCTCGATGCTTACAGGGAAGCCCACTAGAAAAGACGGTCACATAAGGGATGGTCTCAATGTAATTTGGCAAGTGCAATGATAGGGTTTGTGACAAAGGACAATGGTGGTACAGAAGAAGGACACATGGCTCAGCCTTGTGTCTCAGAAGAGGCTTAAGAAGAATGATGTAGAGGAACATTTAGGGTCAATGGGGAGAAAGGAACTCCAAGATGAGAAAACAACATGAACAATGTAAAGAAGTAGAAAATGTCCTGGCTTGTGTGAGCTTGGCTGGTAGAGAAGGGAAGAGGAGAGCATGGGTGTGAACTCCTCAATGCAGCTTGGACACGAGTGAAAAAGAACATTGATGCATTCTGACAGGTATTCATGTCTACAAAGGACACTATTAACTAGTTAAATTCAGGATGCCTTCAAAGAGACTGTAATATAAAATCTTCTTTTAAAGACCTTAAGCCCAGCCGGGCGGTGATGGCGCACGCCTTTAATCGCAGCACTTGGGAGGCAGAGGCAGGCAGATTTCTGAGTTTGAGGCCAGCCTGGTCTACAGAGTGAGTTCCAGGACAGCCAAAGCTATACAGAGAAACCCTGTCTTGAAAAACCAAAAACAAACAAACAAACAAAAAAAAAACAAAAATCAAAACAAAAATCAAAACAAAAACAAAAACAAAAAAACCAAAAACAAACAAACAAAAAAGACCTTAAGCCTAATTGATAAGTGACAGGTGTCAAAATGAGATGGGGTAATACTCAACATGGCTTGGCAGTGAGGGGGTGGAAGTCAGCTCGTGCCAGAGGTACCTGATGCTTGAGCAGAAGAGGGCACAGTGTGAGAAACTAAGAGAAGCACAGAGTATTCTGTTAAAGAAAACTTCTTGATCAATGGCTCAGTGAGGATGTCTACACCAGTCACTTTCAGATTGCAGAGGAGCTAAGACTAACCATGCTATAAAAATTATTTTAAAATATTTTAAAATATTATAACAATGTTCAAAACTGGGGTCTTTGTACATGAGGTATTCTAGATTGGAGAGGAGATGTATTTCCTTCAAAGGTCCATCTGGGACAAGAACTTGAATGCAGTAGTCACGCACTGGCTGACTGCAAAATTACAAGAAAGATGTGATAGGCAATGTTCATGTAACCCCAGGAGCAAGCCACAGTCAAAGACCAGCCCTTTAAAAAAGGAGAGAAAACAAGTGTGGCTCTGAATCCAAGAGAAACTATAGAAACCTACAACAAGAAGCCTAGTCATTTTCACATCAAAGTTCAATGCAGCACCATTCACCATTCGCAACAGCTATGTGTGGGACCAACCTAGATGTCCAACAATAGAGAATGGAGAAAGAAAACATAACTTTTATATACAATGGAAAATTCCCCAGCCATAAAGAAGAGCGGAGCCATGTCATTTACAGAAAAGTGGATGCAACTGGAGATAATTACATTAAGTGAATTAAACCAGAGTCGGTAAGACAAATATTGTATGTCTTCTCTCATATGTGGTTCCTAAACTTCATATACATATATAAAATCATATATTTATATACATATATGTCATATATATGTGTAGTTATATATATGACATAAAAGTAGAAATAAAATTGGAAGAGCAGAGGACAAAGGGAGTAGGGGAGAATGGAGAGGGTCCAAAAGCATAGGAGAATTGTGTTCAGCATCTTTGGAAAAGTCTTTCTGAAACCAGTGCCCATTTATAATGGAAATATTCAGTGAAAACTAAGATTTAAAAAAGAAAACAATACAATTGAACATGTGTATGAAAATGTCACAGTGACACCCACTATGTTCTATGCCAACAGTTAATTTAAAATATGTAAAAAAGAAGACTACTATGTGCAGGCACATAAAGTTCTGCTACCATATCCTATTGATTGGGATCAATATACCTCGAGCGGCTTTACAATTGATCATCAAAATCAGGACAGTTTTGTCTGGGATAAATGTTAAATTAGACAAGAAGCCAGGAAAACAAGGGTGAATGAGGACAATCACAGCAGACTGGGACATACAGTCCCTGTGACAGTCATGAACGTACCAGGAAAACAAGCCACACTGGGCATCTCAACAGAGAAAAACTGATCTATAAAATGGCTTGATCAGATGATAGAGTCATAGCACCGGGAGAAGGAGCTGGGCCATTGACACCAATGTCAGAGTTAGAGAATAAAGGTATGGCCTGGTGTTATCAGAACCTAAGAGCTCAGAAGGAAGATACTACAGAAAGATTTAGGCTGAGTCTTGTGAGGAGAGGAGGCTTTCAGAGCTTAGAGTAAGAAGTCTCTAGTGTTTGGGACAAGACATTGCTCACTAAGTGACAATGATATAATGGGGCAAAGGAAGAAGTCAAAGACTGGAGCTTGTTGGTGATGCTATGTAAAGGCCCGTTGCTATAGCAACATGGACAGAAACGGAAGAAAACTGCTTTTTAGTCTTCTCCTCATGCCCTCTTCCTGCATGTCTGAGAGTTTCCAGGACTCCAGTCATCAGAGAGCATAACTGAGCAGTCTTGGTGTGTGTGTGTGTGTGTGTGTGTTTGTACAATATTTATCATTTATGTACATATACACATGTTACACATGTATATATATATGTATATCATATATATCTACATATACACACATATGTATACACATACAAATACACACACATATAGATATACATATATATGTGTACATATATATGTATATGTATATCTATATCTATCTATCTATATATCTATATATATTATAGCATCAACCTTGGAAACAGTCCTGAATTTGAGAATGGATTCCTTCCTAACACTGTTTGATTGAAGAGGTGAAGAAGCCGGCATTGGGAGAAGCAGTTAATCTCTTTATGCCAAAGGCTACAAATGCTGGCACATCGATCACAAGGAAACCATAGAACATGTGCACTTCCCATTTCACAGATGGGAAATGGGAGTTGCAAGTGATTAAGCAGCTTATCCAAGACCAAGACGCAGAAAGAAAAAAGAAAAAGTCGGATGAGAAGCTGTCCTACACTGTCTCAAAGCCCTGTGTTTTCTACCACTTGTTGGTCTATAGGGAGGAGGTTGTTTCATCACATACAGAGGCTCTGGACAATGCCTGTGTCTGGGCTCATCATGGAAGTCCAGAGCCAATGGCTGCTCCTGACTAGTGGCCTCTTGAAGTGAACACTTAAGTCTAGGAAGACACCCATCCTTTGTTTCCAGGCAGCCAGATTCAACACCTAATGATTTATTCCTGTTGGAAATGCACTCCCATGGGACGAAACCAGGACTTAGTTTGAATGATCTCTCTCTCTCTCTCTCTCTCTCTCTCTCTCTCTCTCTCTCTCTCTCTCTCTCTCTCTCTCTCTCTCAGACTGATTTATTTTTATGAGTACACTGGAGTTGTCTTCAGAAACACCAGAAGAGGGCATTGGGTCTTATTACAGATGGTTGTGAGCCACCATGTGGTTGCTGGGAATTGAACTCAGGCAGGACCTCTGGAAGAGCAGTCAGTGCTCTTAACCACTGAGCCATCTCTCCAGCCCCAGAGCTAGCCATCTCTTGGATGAAGCATCTTGCAACAGCCACCCACAGCTCTGTTGTGTGATGTGAAGGGTGTGTTTGTGTCTGTTTGCTCTTCCATGACTTTTGGTGTCTTATAAAGTCAACCTTTCTTGACAAGGTGACAAATTTTGAATAACAGGCCATTCAGAAAAAAAAAATTGCAAAGGCAAAAATTACTCTTTGGTTGAATCAGGTCTCTGGGTTTAGCTGAAGATGGAAGCAAAATGTACTTGTATTTTTCTGGAAATGTTGACACTGAGATAGGACCTTATTGAGGAATTCTTCAAGGCCCAAGAGAGCTGAGAAGATAAATGCTACCAGGCGGCTGCGAGTTGAGTAAAATTCAAAAACAATACAATGTCAACTTGAGATCATAGGAGGCTGTGGTGAGGGTGACAGAATGCAAGGGCAGCGACTTGGTCTCCAGACAAACGAGGATGTGGGTAATGGGCGATGGCACTCCAAATGCTTTGAACGAAGCCTGAAGGGAAGGAGTTGGCTCTCCCTGGCCTGTATCCCTAGCTCATCACCAAGGAAGAAGCAAACACAGCCCTGGGTTTGGCAGCATGCCCTCCCCAAACCCCCTGTACCAGACTTCACAAGGTTTCCCAAGAAGCCTGGGAGGGCCAGGTATGGGTTTCTTCTGCCATGTCAGTGTTCTTGAACAGACAGCTCTGGGGCCCTTTTGGTAAGTGACTTGGCTGGAGCCACACTCTTGCCAGCATGGCAGCTGTTACCACTTATACCAAGAACATCTGGCCTGAAGATTGCAGTAAAAGCGACACTTGTCTACAGAAGAAAAATGTTGAAGTATACATTTTGGACATGAAGAAATAAGTAATGACATTTAATGTTTTCATAAAGCTGCTACAATGAACAGCAATCATCCAACCCCCAGGCGCAGGCACACTTGCATCTGTGCATCCTTGTATGCCTACAAGGAGCCCCTCACCAGAAACATCACTGCAGAATGTGGTCTTGTCCTATACAAACAGAGTAAATGGAGGCCATTGGTGAGTCAGCCTCCACTTCAAGATTTAAATCACAAAACTGGGGAGTGTGCAGTGAATTCAAAGACCACTCACCCATTTCAGGGGAAGCTGGTTCCCAGTTGCAGCTTTGTTGTTGGACGAGTCATATTTTGGGCATCGAAATTCTCAACTTTGAAATGGGAACGTCAAAGATGATAAGTGTAAGTCTCCCCTGAACATTTTATATACAGTGTTTTAATAGTGGGGATTTTACATTTCTGTTTAAACATGATTCTTTCCAGATACCCCTAAATGCATTTAAGATACTCTTAAAATGTGCAATCCCCTGATGTGTTGATGGATGCCATCCTCACCTCCCTCAAACTCCGAATAAGAAGGATGAAGGTCAGAGAGTATCAGCTGAATACACCAGGCTCTCAGATGAGAAGATGCACCCAGAGAAGGAGAGACGATGCCTTCTGGACTCTACCCAGACCACAAGACCCTCAAACGCTTTCCATAGCTAGGCTTAGTTCTTTGCTTCAACCTAGGCATCTTCTACATTTGATTGTAAAAATATGAGGTGAAAGAGACATAATACACTCACTGTAACTGACTTCCTTTTTGTTGGTAAAGCATCAACTGGCAATGATATAATAAACACATTGAGTTTGACAGAGATCTGGAGGATCCGAGAGACAGCACATTTACAAACATTGTGATTTCCAAGGCATCAATCCTTTGCATAATTTTAACACTGCTAATTAGCAATGCTTTTTAAATTTAAAAATGGTACTGGGCCAAGGACATCATCAATGTCTACGTAATTGCATTAAGTGGATGCCTCCATCAAGAATCTGTGAACTAGTCTTTCTCCTTCTGCTAGGATGTGGGAGGGTGGGGCAGAATTATTGCTGCCCAATTACCATTGTGGTCGGGCTCATCTCTGGCCCCTACTTTCAGGAGTACAAGTTTAGAAGCCTGCCTTTCTCCTGTAGAAGCTTCTGGTCTTTCTCAGAGACTCTTAGCTCAGGCATCCCTGAATTCCAGCTACCAGGCATAAGGGAGGCCACTTGGGAGAGAGCCAGTCAGGTTGATGACCAATTGGCATTGACTTACTGAAGGACCAAAGTAGAAGTGTGAGCAGCATTTCTCTAAGACCTAAGAGAATTATGCACTCAGATAAACCCTTCGTGTTGGTCACCAGAGAGCCTTCTTATGATGTGGTTAGAAACAAACCTTTCTACACCCTGCCTCTAAACAACACTCTTCTACTAGTAGGCAGTGGAGTTTTAGAGGTTAGGAACTTAAAAGGCTTTAGAAGTCCATGCTCAACCTTTTTCTATTATAGAGACAAGATGATTGGCAAGAGGTACAAGTTGTTACTGAAGAGCCGTGTTTTTGAATTGAGTTAACTTTTCAATCCTCGGGACTTTCTTTGGGAAGACCTGTGTGCCTGCAGGAATGTGGAGGCCCCGTTCCAGGAACATCACTGCCTGATAGTGGGCAGAGCTGTGCTTGGCAGTTTGCTTTTCGAATATGTGTTGGCTAAAGAGTTTTGTCAGAATCACCTGTGGGTTGTTTTTTTTTTTTTTTTTTTTTTTTTTTTTTTTTTTTTTTTTAATGAGGCAGACTTGGTACCTTCTTCAGGTCTCTTAAATCAGAAGTGTTGAAGATAAGACCTGGGGATTTCATTTTGACAAACTCCAAGTGTGATTTTGCAAAGCACCTTTGTAAGTCTTTAACATTGACTCTCAGTTACCACCCCAGTAAGTACTACCTCACTGACTGGACTGCTCTTGAGCTCTGTGGCCAGGCATTTCCATCACTTCTTATCCTTAGTTCATGCCTTTGGTACCAGGTTACTGAAGAGTGAAGAGTGACATATCGTGCTAGACAGCCTGTGCTGCGGATGCCTCCAACCTTGAGTCACTTTGCCATCAATGCATCATCATCCATGTGAGCTCTTCTGTCATCCATGTGAGCCTTGTGGTTTTTTACAACTGCCCCTGACTACCAAAAACTTAAGATGAACACTTCTCACTACAACACATGGCTCTTTCCCTTTATAAAAATCCCCTAGAACATGTGCCATAAACTGACTAGTAAATGAGATTAAAAATTTGGTAATTCTTTTATTTATAATATAACAGTTACAATAATTAGTTTAAAAATTTTCCCATTTTCTTATTGTTAATCTATCACATGTAAACTAATACTTAAATACACCCAAAAGATCACAACTCATTCTTCAAAGGCGTTGGGGAAGAATTCTCCCTTCTTCTAGAAGAGTAAGAGTGCACATGATTTTAAAGGACTAATGGGAAATTTCCTACGCTAGTTAAGAAAAAAAAAGAAAACATTTGAAAACCACTTGGGTAAAATAAAGGGATAGCTGGGTTCCTGGCTCTTCTAGGAAAAGAGCACCGAGAGATGTCGCTTCCTTGCCAGCAGGGGGCGCGTTTTCTTCATGATTGCGTCGGGGAACTGGGTTAAAAACTTCGCAGCCAGACGTGTTCAGAGCCCCCCAACCGGAAATCGCTGCGCAGGTAACAGCCCTCCAGTGTCTGGAAATGTTTAATTACCTGGAGCGCTCCTTCCTTCGATGCCTTGTGCAGGTCCAGCACGCAGCGCTGCGGGTATGGTAGGTGATTCTAATCCAGGGTTCCGTCCCAACTGCACACAACTCCACCGCAACAACTTTTCTCCATCTCATCTTGCTTTATTAGACAGTTTTTTTTTTTTTTTCTGATGCGCTCACTTCCCACCTTGGAGGAAAGAACAATTCAGTTCCACCAGAGCACAGGTGGTTGTGTGACAAAAACAATTCTAACCACTCATTTTTAAACCTCTACCGTGCCCTTCGCCCATATTTTGTACAAGTCATTATCTTTTTATTTTACCGAAGAGTATTATAACCAGAGTTCGTGCAATCCCGTGTGTATAGTTGTGTTTCCTTCAAACAGAAACAAAGACAAAAGTATATACACACGTAGATGTCTTGTTGTTTCGTTTAATAATTAGAAGATGCTTAGATGTTCACAAGGAACTTAGGATGCGGGGAAACATCTGGGAAAATGGTGTTCACTTTCCCTTTCAGTTTGGGTATCGTAACTTGTCTGTCTCTGTCACAACAACAAACATCTGCGGTAGCATGATCCAGAGGCTTCTCTTCTCAGAACCCTGTCTAGCTTGTAGATTCTCAGAGCCATTAAGGTCCCAAACAAGTACATAAGCTGTGTTGCCTACCTCCGAAATTTAACTCCTCCTCCTCCGAGCTGGATTTTGACCTGATTGACTATAATGGTTCCAAAGGAACTATTGAGCCTTTACAATTCATCATCTCAATGAATACACGGGGAAAGCTAAATCCCCTTGCTATTTGAAGGTTCCAATCTTGCATGGGGGGGGGGGGAGTTAATGAGAAGACTCTCTCCAAGAGGTCCGCAAACGCAAACTAGTTGCAGAAAAGTTTGCTGTAGAAGCAACACTTCCTAAATTCCATTTAGCAAGATGAGATCACTTTTGTGTCTCTGTGGAGAGGTATGGGTGGGTTCAGGATTAAAAAAAAAAAAGTAGAGACCACCCAAATCATTTTTAACTCCAAGACAGGCTGTACCCTTTTCTTTCCTGGTGGGCAAAAGGGGACTAGGGTTAGAACAAGAAGACAAGCGGAGGTCAATATCACTCGTCTAAGCCTGGGGGCAAAGGCAGCCAGGACTCAGCCGCCAGCAGTGGCTGCACTCCCTGTGGTCAAAGTTCGAGAGAAGTCTCCCTCCCCTCCCGCAAGGCTGGGGACCGTGCTTTGCCTGCACTCTACCAGGACCAGGAAGCACCTGGAAGAGCGCTCAGGGCCGGACCAGGGCTAGAACACTTCTCTTTAGAGTGGGGACCCTTTCTCCAGGCGATCAACTCCCGCAGAATCTGGAGCTTCTTGGGCGTTTGTCCTGGATCCAAGCAACAGGCAGCGGCCAAGGGAGAGTCAGAGAGAAGCGAGAAGCGGTAACCGCTTAATCTGGCTACCCGCTGCAGGCTCTAAGCGAGCCTAAACTATAGTCTCGGTCAGTGGAAGTCCTGAGAGGCGGGGTTTGTGGACCCCAGGAATGAGGCGTGGGTGGGATAGGAGTTTCCTCATCTTTAGTGGGCTCTAGGGCTGATGTGACCAACAGCACCTCTGGCTACAGGCCATCTATGGCATGAAATGGGTTGGAAACGTGACATCCTGGAGAATTTTAAACGAATCTAACCTCTTCAAAAACACCCATGTCTTCCCAGGTAGTCTGAGCCCTGCCCTCCACCCACTAGTTCCTGCCCGGCTTAGTCTGGCCAATTTCTCTTAAACAGATGGGAGAGAGATCCTAGCAAGTTGCTCTTCTTAGCACAGAGCACGGAATGGTCCATGGCTTCTGGGGCTTCTGGGACTTCTTCCTTCAAGTCACACCCAGAAGAAAACAGGACCCTGGATGTCCTCCAGTACATCTGGGATCCATGCTTTGGGGTTGGGGGTCGATCACCAAGGGATTCACAGTGGGAGCGAGCACTTCTCCACTTTTAGGTTATCTTGAATTTGTTTCCTAGTATTCTGATGTTGTGGCTGACCTGAGATGCAGTCCCTTAGTAGTCAGGGATCTAAGCTCATTGAGGTGACCTCAGTCCCCCAGTACATAGTCTTGCACAGTCCTGTCCTGCTTTGTTAATCAATTCCTTGAAAAGATCTGAGAGCCAAAGTGGGGGGGGGGGTGTCCCAACCTTGCTTCCTATGCCTTCTGAGTCCTTTCAGTCCCAGGGCTTGCTTGAAAGCCAGGTCAGTTTTTCCAGGTAAAAGCAGAATTAAAAACAACCTGCTTGCATGTCCCTTTGCCTAGAATCAGAGCTTTGCCAATGTAGGTAACCTAGTCTCTCTGTGTGTCTGTCTCTCTGTCTGTCTGTGACACACACACACACCTCGTGGAGGAGGTGGGAGATGATAAGGGTCTCTTTTTGGAGAAAGACAAAAAGAATGATGAAATAGAGAACTGAGTTGTAAGGAGTCCTCAGAAGGAGAAGGGGATAGTGTGTTTATGTCTCAGGAGGGTCTTTACTTTTGATGTATACTAGCCAATTGCCAGAGGTTTCATTTTGCTTAACTCTTTTGGGAAACTTTGGCCCTTAGTATGGAAATTCTCCAGGCTTTGCCTACTATGGGAACCTGAGACTGGCACCTACAAACCCCTTTAGCCTAAGTGGAAGGAAGTCTGTGAAGTCCTGAAATGCCTGACTGGATTTTGTTTCTGTGTTGTACCCAGCTCTTGTAAGGGGGTGATCTCAGCTCTCTCTACTTCCAGGGGCAGCCTTTGGTCAGGATCTTGCTAGTATGGACAGCTGTAAGATTCCAGGCACATAGGCACACTTATGTAGGTCTCTTACTTGGACAGTAACCAGTGGGATGCTGCAAGAGGGGCTCTAGTGTAAAGTATAGCCCCGTCTCTTGCGCCTTTCCTGGTCTAGCCAAAATTAGCCAGAGTCTGTAAGCTATGTTCTGTTCTAAAGGCTTGTAGAGACCAAGTCTGTTTCAATTATGGGAAGAGAGATGTGGTTCAGCTTCCATGATCACGCCCTGTGATAGGAATCAAACTCCTGCTACCTCAGGAAATCACATCGGATCAGCCTTGCACGGTAAAACTGCAGAGTGGGCGACTCTTTTAAAAGAACTATTCCAGTGTGTTAGATTGGTACCTGGTCCTCAGGAAGCCGGAAATGTTCATGTGCAAGTGTGCAAGTGTGTGTGTGTGTGTGTGTGTGTGTGTGTGTGTGTGTGTGTGTGCATGTATGCGTGCGCGGGCGCGCGGGCTCCACTCTGCACTAGTAACTCTGGGGCAAAGTCAGGAAGTCAGAAAACCTCACCAACTTCCATGAAGAAGCTAGGTCAGGCATTCCAGAAAGGTGGTAGGGAGGGATGACAGCTGACTGGGGTCAGCGGTAGGTCAGTGTTAGGGATCAATGGTAAAGAGGTAGTTGAGGGTGGGTGGGGGTACATAAAATGCAGACAGTAAGGATGATGCAGTTGTTCTAGGCCAGAGCCCTGACTCCCTCTACAAACTCCACCTAAACAAGCTCCCGAGGCCCGGTGGTCCCAGTGCCTCCAACTGCTCTTTAAACTCCGATCAACTGGTCTGCAGCCTTAGAATGGAATCCCAGGGAGGTCTGAGTTTCAGGAAACTAGCTCCTCTTCGCCCCAGAGGCTCTGCCACAGAAGTTTCTGTGGAACTCCACATCCCAGGGTCTGTGGCCAGCCATAGCCACTCGGATGTTATGGCTCACTGCAGTCAGTAATCTGTCCTTTCGCACCGGGAATGAGCCGGCTCTGTTAGAATCGCCGCCCAGGTCCCAGGCACTGTTTGGTTTCAGAGCGCTGCTCCACACCACTGGTCTGTCACTTCTAGGAGGAGATTCTAAGAAGAGCTGCGACTTTGTCAGATTACAAACTGCACGTATGGCTAAGGTGCTGGTGTAGCAACACCCCGGGCTCTTCTCTGCTTTCATAGGCACCACCATAGGTCCCACAGCACCGCAACGGAACTCAGAAATGCTCGGTTCTAGCCCTCTGTTGTCCGGTAGGATGTTTCTTTTACTGCCTGCCCTTATGTGTCTCAAAAAAAAAAAAAAAAAAAAAATACAGAAAGTGTTGAGCGGGACTGTCGGAGTGTCGAGTGGGACTGTCGGGAGGGACACCGGTCAAGAGAAGCAGAGGGCAGGCTAGCACAGCTGCCAAAGTCGGCTGCCCGGGTCAGCAAAACTTTGTTTTTCCAATGCGCAGGCGCAGGCAGAGTTGGGGGGCAGGGGAAGGAGGGGAGGAATCGCGAGGCAAGGGGAGGGGGTTAGGGGGAGGTGGATTAAAATAAGTAGGCGGCTCGGTGCTAAGGGATGAGTGAGACGTAGCTCGGCCTCTCCCCAGCTAGTTCTCACCGGCTCGAGTTCAGATTCAGAAAGGGAGCCAGGAGCGAAGCTCACCAGATCCCCCGGCGGACAGGACTCCGGGGCTGCGGAGCGCTCCCGCGTGTCGGGCTCTTGGAGTCACCGCAGCTAGAGAAACGTCAGGACTCTAGTTCGCCAGGGGTGCCAGTGGGCTCCAGAGTCTCTGGTCACACAAGTCCAGCACAGCGACCCTCAGAGACGCGCTCTGCCCGGGAACCGCGGCGGAACAAGGTAACTGCAGCCCTGGGGCGCCTGGGCTCAGCGAGGCGAATGCCGGCAAGACTGACTCCAGGTTCCTTGTTGTAGCTGGTGCCTCCTCTTTTCAATGTCCTCGATGGCAGTTCTTTTGGCCAAACGAGGGCTGCAAGATTTTTGTGAAAATGAGAGTAGTTGCAACATAGGGTTGATGGGGATGCTGGTTCAAGGACTTCTAACTCTGGGTCCTTGTTGGCCTCTGACCTAGGGAGGAAGGAAGGGACTGACGGGCCTGGGCCATTGAATACAGCCTTGCTTGGCTAGCTAGAATTCCAGTATTCCAGTAAGGTGCCTACAGATTTCATAAGGCACTCTGCAGGCTTCCTTTAAGAAACTAGAGCAACTTCAGAGAGCACAAACTTTGTTGCAGGGTGCCCTATTAATCCAGACTGATTCCTCCTTAGCTGAGAAAGAGGGGAGAGAGGGGAGAGCGTGTGGATTGTCATAACTTAAGCCCACAGCATCCGGGACAGGTGCATTGCCCCAACTCTGTGGCGCTTTAATGCGAAGTTTTCTTTTGTGGAGTTATACTTTAGACTGGAAGTCTTCGGACCCCACGACCACAGGGTTGCTGCGAGTCTGACGTCCGCCTCACAGACTCTCTGTTTAAGATGATCTCTAGTGGAGGGTTTCAGTGTGTCCTCAGGCCTGCAAATCATAACCTTTGATTGTTTCTAGTATAGGGAGAGCTATGCTGGGGGTGGGGTGGGTACAAACGAACATTGTTTTCTAAGAGAACCGGACGCCCCAGAAGCAGAACAATCATGAGGCTGCAGATACCTCTACTCCTTTGGTAGTCGCCTAAACCAGGTTTAAGGGGAAAAGATGGGAAGTCAAAATGAGAGACAAGGTGAAGGCGCCTGCTTGCTGAAGGAGCCTTACCTTCCACCAGCAATATCCTTGATAAGAATAAAAATTCTCCCGCCAGCCCTCTCTTCGCAGAGCCCCCGCACAAACCGGGTGGGCTCCGGAGCAGAGTTTAGCGGCAAAGGTTTCTTTGTCGCAATAATTCGATAAATTTCATTCGGGATGGGACTTGCAAGTTGGCTCTTTGAAAGAGAACCACGTGCAAAGCTTTCCTCCTGGTTTCACAGCCTCCCAGGGAAGGAGTGGGCTGGCTGGCAGGGAAGGGGAAGCAAGGAGAACTGGTGGGTAGATGGTCTATCACAGGCTCTCTCTAAAGTAATTGCGGGGTTTCATTAAGATCGGGAAGCCGACTCCTGGGGACACAGCGGGCATCCCAGTATAGCAGAATGGCAAACGAAAGTGGCTTCCTTCGAGCTCGTTTGTTGGAAAAAAATGCAGCTAAAGTATCCGGTGTTGGTCAGTCCTCTAAACCTGGATTCGGAAATCTGTCACCATTCAAATGGAGATTCGATGTCAAGGATGATATTGGCGTGGGGTGGGGATGTTGCTGGGTTCCTTCAGGCACAAGCTAGTGGGGTTCGCTCTGTCCTCATTAATGAAAGCAGTTAACTAACTCACGCTCAATTAGCCCCGAATAAACCACTTTAATAGGCTACACACTTCATTAATGCCCTCCATAGGGATGGTGGCAGACGCGGGATTGGCATTCTGCTTCAAGAGGGACACGAATGACTGTGCCGGCGCATGGACCCCTGCTCTGAGGCACGAATTGAGTTCACTGCAGCGAGTCAGGACATTTACTAGAGTCTCCAGGCCTGAGCTCCACGTGGAGTAGATACTGGGCCTTAGAAGAAGTAGACCCTGCCCGATTAAAGGGTGACAAGCTCAAGACAGAGTGGGGGTGGGGGACACTGGAGCTGGAGAGGCCCGGTGTTCCTCTCATCTTTTCAGACCGCAGTGGCATATCTGCAACTGTGTTTTCCTCTTAGCTGGTCGCTTGAAATCAGATTTTGCATAAGGTCCATTTTTAGTCCTGATATAAAGATTCACGTTTCCAACGAAATTCGTCCACGGGGAAGGTCAGTGTCGTGACCCTTATAATCTCATGCCTAAGAAAGCTACAGAAAATAAACTGCTTGGTCCACTGAGAAAAATAAATGACGTGTTGGAGAAAAGAAGATCAGGCGAAGAGGTTGCAAGTACTTCCCCTCCAGGGTCCCAAAGCCTCTCCAGACTTTTTGGATTCTGGGGTGGGAGGCAAGGAAGAGTCAGGAGAAGTTTGTGAGTTATGCCAAGCCTAGCAGTTCAAGCCAGAGTCCTGCTGCCACCACCCAAAGGCCTAGTAGGAGAGGGGCTAGTGTGGCTTCCCCATTGCCCAGGCTGACTCCAATAGAGCCTATGATAAGGGTCTAATTTCCAGTGCCTGGAAGAGAGAGAAACAGGGTTGGCAAATCAAAGAGCATTCAACTAGCCTAAGTCCTGCAGAGCTTTGAAGTTGGAAGCCTTCTCTCCTACTCCAAAGGGGTCCCCTGTTTCCTCTTCAGCCCAAGCTCAACTGTACTTTGCTTTTTTCCTTGTCCCAGATATCTGAGATGACCCTAGTTTGTCTGGTCCAGGTTTTGTGACTTGAGTAGTAGAGAAGGCTGGTGCATGATTACCATCCTACTAACTAGCTAGGTGGGATCTCAGCAGAATTTTGTGCTCCTTACATGGGGGACCAAATTAATTGCAGGCACATTTCAGCCAACCTGCTCTTGTCTTTGTGCAACTAGTCACTGTCCTCTTTTGCATCTAGCTGTATCATCAGCCACCCTTCTACTAGCTGCTAGAGAGGTTTTCTCAGTCGTGTCCTCGGTTTCTCCCCTCTCTGCAACATACTCTGCATCTCTGGGCTAGCCAGACATTTTAGAGCCTCAAGCAGGAAGGAAATTGACCCCACTCCCTCTGTCTTGCCTTTAGAATGAAGGTGTTTAGATAGTTAGGGGCTGAGCTGTGAAGACAGAGTCAGGAAAGAAGCCTGTACCAGGAAAAGAGAACACTTCAGACAGAGGAGAGATGTGAGGAAGAGAGGCAGTGGCTCAAAGAAGAAATCAGAAGCCATATACTACCAACTGGAAAAGAGGAAGGACCCTGCTCTGACAATGACACCCCCCCCCCGCATTGCCAGTGAACCCCAAGCTTAGAGGCTTTCCAAGGGTCCTTAGTGGGGTTTTCTTGTTGTTGTTTGCTTTCCTACATTTTTCTCTCTTCCACTATATAGACCCAAATTAGAAATCTCTAGAGGAACAGAGGAGCCCCCCACTTTCCCATGCATCCTGAGTAACTTGAGCAAAGTAGCCAGAAGATGCCAGCTTTGGTGGCCCTGGTCACTTTGGCATGGCACCCCTTAGATCTTATTCAAGAACCCTGATCTTCTGGTCTGAGAGTCAACAGTGCAGTAATGGAGACCTGGCATTGGTGCTACACACCAGCCTTGTCCGGAGTTCCCATCCTACGTAAGAAGACTGAACATCCTACTCCTCTTCTCTATGAGCACATGAATTCCTTCATAGGAAGTGAACATAGATGTTAGTACCTTTCTTGAAATGAGTGTGACTGAACCATCAAAGGTCAGAGAGTCAGTAAGCAAGCACCAGGAGTACAAACTCCACAGGGTTCCCCAAACAGTCTTAAGGTACATTGCAAACCTAGACCCAAGTGAGAGTTTTAAAGATGATGACCTGATTCCTTTGGCTTCTGGAAACCAAACGAGTTACCCGATGAAGTAGGAATTTCTGGTTTCATTGGCTTAACACGCAGGAACTGGGCGGTATACATATTTGAAGCCGTCTGCATTTTGTACAGGGTTGTCCCATAAAAACACTGGCTGTTCTTTGTCTCTGGACCTTCTTGTTGATTCTGCTTCAGAACAAGAGAATCGGAATGTATAAGTGTGCTTCCTCAGGTTCTGTTACTGCTGCAGCACAGAGTAATTCTGTGTGGCTTCAGGTTTGCCTGAATGTGGATATCCGGTGTCTGCATGCATGTTTGCATCTTTCACAGCTGACAGCAGGCTTTGTTTTAAGTTGGTTGTATCTGTCTTTAAGGACTTAGTTTTCCACTGATTGCTCTGTCAACATGTATGTCTCTGCCAGACACCATTTGGAGGGAGTCTGACCATCATGAAGACTTCTGGTCAGACTGCTCTCCTGCATCTTATATTCTAGTCTATTTTGAGAGGGCGGTGGGTTCATGGGTGGGGTCTTTGCGTCTTACCTTCTGCCTGCCCTAAGGGAGGGAGAGGGTATAACTGGACTGGAATTCTGGAGGAAGATGGCCTACACTGAGCATCTCTTTGGCTCTCTCCCCACCCTCTTCCTGTCTTTGCAGATAATTGAAATCATTGCGGTTACCAGAGACAGAAATGGGCAGCAAAACCTTGCCAGCACCAGTGCCCATCCACCCGTCCCTGCAGCTTACCAATTACTCTTTTCTTCAGGCAGTGAATGGCCTGCCCACAGTACCCTCGGACCACCTGCCCAACCTGTACGGTTTCAGCGCTCTTCATGCGGTGCATCTGCACCAATGGACGCTGGGCTACCCAGCCATGCACTTGCCTCGTTCCTCTTTTTCTAAAGTGCCAGGTGCGGTGTCCAGCCTGATGGACGCTCGCTTCCAGCTGCCAGCCTTTCCCTGGTTTCCACACGTCATTCACCCTAAGCCAGAGATCACCGCGGGAGGCAGCGGCGCAGCGCTTAAGACCAAGCCGCGCTTTGATTTCGCTAACCTGGCCTTGGCTGCCACACAAGAGGATCCCACCAAGCTGGGCCGAGGGGAGGGCCCTGGCTCTCCTGCTGGTGGGCTGGGCGCCCTCCTGGACGTGACCAAGCTATCCCCAGAAAAGAAGCCAACAAGGGGACGCCTGCCTTCCAAGACCAAGAAGGAATTCGTCTGCAAGTTCTGTGGCCGCCACTTCACTAAGTCCTATAACCTACTTATCCACGAGCGGACGCACACCGATGAGCGGCCTTACACCTGTGACATCTGCCACAAAGCTTTCCGGAGGCAAGACCACCTACGGGACCACAGGTGCGACACTGCAGCACCGCGGGTGGCCCCAGGGGGATCTGTTTCGGCTGCTCTGGCTTCATGCTTCCCCCTCCCCTTTAAGGTTCCCAAGAGTCTCTAGTGGTTGTAAGCATTCCCATACCTCTGGGGATTCTTTGAAACCATAAATGAACTCCTTTCCCGGGGCCCCTCCTCTAGAAAAGGTTTTAAAACTTGAGTGAGAGAAATACGGCAATGAGTAGGACCTGAGATCCGGTCTCCACAAGTTCGGGTCTCCTTGCTCCGTTATCAGCCTCTCCCCTCCAACTGTCCAATAGGAGTTCTGCAAAGACTGAGAGATTTAGGAACGAGCACTTGAAATAGGAACTCAGAAACGTTTTCGTTTTAGTTAATTTCATGCGGTTTTAGTTTTTAAGAATCTCTTAGGCAGTGGAGATCTAAAAACGGTCAGTTGATTGACCTCCAGTGTTGACTCACCCTTTAGGAGGAGGTGCTTACTACTTATCCCCAGGAAGGCTGGTGGTCTGTTTGCTCCCTCCCTCCCTCCTCTCCCCACTTTCACCCACAACCTCTGCATGTTGCTTGATCTTGCTTTGCCTGTACCCACAAACACCTTAACAGCAGGGGGTGGGGATCTCGGACAGCTATTGATAAACAACATTGCATCATGTCGTCTGTCTCTACCCTTAGATATATTCACTCCAAAGAGAAGCCTTTCAAGTGTCAAGAGTGTGGAAAAGGATTCTGCCAGTCCCGGACTCTCGCTGTCCACAAGACGCTACACTCACAAGTGAAGGAGCTCAAAACCTCCAAGATCAAATGCTAAATAAACAGAGCCAGGACACCAGGAACCTGGGGCGTGCTGCCGCCTTCTCTTCCAGAGGGACCCAAGCTGAAGGCAACTCTGCGGGCAGCGGGAGGGGCTTTCGGGATCTTCCTTCCACAGCAACAAAGTCCCCTGGGTCCCTAGCGCTTGCGGCGCTCCTGAGCCTTGGCCCGGGTCGTGACTCCTACGGCCTGGGCGGCTCCCCTAGGACGCGGCTAAAACTCTTGGCCAAAAGGGTGTACTCAACTCACATGGTGGAAGGAAAACTGCATTTAAAAAAAAAAAAAAAAAAAAAAACCCACAAAAAAACCGAAAACTCCGCTGAGCAGCGGCGCCTCTCACAGAAGTATTACTTTTTCTATTGTTATTTTATACGTTTTCTTTATCCCCCTTCCCTCCCCCGACCATATACGCTTGTAAAGTCTTGACTGCAGAGAGGGGGAAAGAAAAGATCTGTGCACCCTGGCAATTACCAGTCCCCTTCCTTTCCCTATCCCCACACTGGGGAGCCTGCGAAATGTAATCCTTGTATCTGCTTCTGCCATCCGGTCCCAGGGGCCGCTGGCTCCGCGCGACTCCTGGGCGCTCCGGCTGACCCTCAGCTCCGGGCGCGGAAACCGGACTGAGAACCAGGCGCCCGGGGCTAGGGGGGCCGGGCCTCCGCTCCCCTGTTCTAACGCTGCGCGCGCGAGCGAGCAGCCGGCCAGGAGCCGGGCGTTGTATCGCGACTGGCACTTTATGCTGACCATCGGTAACGGACATTTATCACTGGAGTTTTTTTTTTTTTTTTAACTATTAAATAAACGGTTATTTTACAGGCACGTCAGAATGGATATACCCTCTCGGGTCGCGAGGGAAAAGCTCTTCTATTGAGAGAAGAACAGATTTCTCTGTGCAAATTTTCACCTGTCAGCTTCTCTCACCTGATCCTGTTAGAGTGACAGGGATCATAGGGCAGAGGAAGGTCTGCCGGTGTTGGTGGATCTCTGTACTTAACTCCTTACTTTTCAGTGTCAGGACTCCAAATCTGAAAAGCTGTGAGTTGCAAAGGACAGAGTCTGCTGCTATTGCACTAAGCTGTGGGAGATCCCAGCCTCTCTGGGTGCACGGGTCCTGTAGGGCCCACGAGGGAACAGAGTACCTCTCTCAGGCTCCACCTACACCCCATCCCCACACTAGCCGCTTTCCAAGACCAGCCTGTGTTCGTTCTCTCTCTCTCTCTCTCTCTCTCTCTCTCTCTCTCTCTCTCTCTCTCTCTCTCTCTCTCGTTGGATTTTGTTTGTTTGTTTGCTTGTTTTTGCTTTGGAGTGCAATCTTCCTTCACATGGCCTCTAAGCCGTAAGTGCTGTCCTCTGTGCTGTCCTCTGTCCCAGCCCCTCAGAAGGCATTCACAATATGCAATCATCACTCTTTCCAAAGTTCCCCAGTAGTCATCCTTCTGATTGCTTTGAAAACCCCTTACCCCCAATTCTTCTCTTGGAGCTTGTTCCCCACCCGGATCGCAACTCCAAACCCACGAAGATTCTTCGCAATTTAAAAACCTTGTGAGGGATGGAAGTGGATGCCCTGGGATCTACCCCTCCCCCCACCCTTAGAAAGAGAAATGAGTTCACCTCTGGCAAACTAAATCTGCCCTTGGGCGTATAGTTTTCCCACAATTAGAGATCTGGCTGTCCTGGCTCTCCTGTTCGGGGGCGGGGCCGGGCTCCCCCAGCTCCAGCGCCCAGACTGCAGGACCGCGCAGATGGTGGCGCCCTTGGCCTTTTTCAAACTAAGCATAGCTCCCCCGGCTTCAGCTCCTGACACTATGTAGAGGTGAGGACCACTGAGTTGTGCTTTCCTGTATCAATGACCCAAAATTCAGCTTCAAGCAGTGTCCTGCAGACTGAGAAACCAAAGTTCAGGTCGCAGTAGTTAAAACTTTCCTCTTTCATGGCCTGTCTTGCTCCAACCTCTTCGGGGGGGGGGGGGGGGAATGATACCAAGCCTGGTGGAGACCAGACCTTTGAGTCCCAGGAACTCATTTTAAAGGGGACCTAGGCCTGGAAGGGCAGATAGGCTCCATTTACAACATTAGAGACAGTGTTGCCCCCTGCTGGATAGATCAGTATGGGAGGCTCAGGACTGAGGTACTTGTAAGGTGTGTTTCCACATCCATAAGAAACTGCCACAGAGCCTGTCTATTATTCATCAGCTTATAAGGTGTCTGCTCCTCAAAACGTCTTGACTGATCTCAGGACCCATATATCAATGAACAGTGTGCCAGGTCAAGGGTGCTGGTCTGTGGGATCTCCCCTTGACTGGCAAGTACCCAATGCCTTCCACCAAGGTCCAAAAGAACAAGGTCCCAAAGCGAATGAAACCCTTCTCAGTCTTGGGGGCCTCTGAGTTTCTGAAAGGGCCTTTGCATTAAGTTTTGGAACCCAGAGTCAACCAGGTTGCAGTGACAGGGGGTTCCTTTATATGGTCAAGTTAGGAGAGTTAGGAGGATAGTCTTATTTAGAGGATGCTGATGAGAGGTGCATGCAGGAGAGAGAGAGAGAGAGAGAGAGAGAGAGAGAGAGAGAGAGAGAGAGAGAGAGAGAGAGAGAGCACGTTTTGAGCACCTTCTGGAGGCACAAGAGAACCATTTTCACTTCTTTCTGGGACTCTGTCCTCCCAGGGGTTGACTACCACAGCTGTCCCCTTACTCGTTTGTTTCAGGACACTCAGAACCTCTGCAGTTAGCCAGGCCCCCGGGACATCATTAATGCTGTGGAATGTTCCAGAGGTTTGCTTGGGATGTTTTCTTTTTTGGCGCATTCCACTTCTGGCATGGTGAATCCCAAGCCCCACCCCGGGTCCAGAGGCCTCAGAGCCTTTCAATATCAAACATCCATCCTCAGAAGAATGGACTCCCTGGGGCAAAGGTTTTAACATGGTGAAAAAGAATGGGGCACCAGTCTAGGCAAAAACATCCAGACTACCAAGGATACCACTTGTTGCTCTCATGGGATGAAACCAGAGCCTGTGTTTTAGTAGCTCCAAGGAACGACAAGACTATGCAGCAGCAGAGACTGCAGGTGATTGCTCAACAATCTACAAGCCAGGAGCAAACGTGATTTTAGTTTCTCCTCTGGCACCCAGAATGTATGTGTGTGTGTATGAATTATATTAGATATATTAATAATATATGCATTAGAGACAGAGACAGAGATTTTTCTTATCCACTACAACTTTTCCCTATACAATTCTATAAACCTCCAGCTTCCTCTCTTCTCCCCATCAAAGTAAGCTTTTCTAGATTCTCTCTCTCTCTCTCTCTCTCTCTCTCTCTCTCTCTCTCTCTCTCTCTCTCTCTCTGTCTCTCTCTCTGTAGTGTGTGTTGTATGTGTGTGTAGGTGCATGGTGTGTGTGTGTGTGTGTGTCTTCCTCTTTCTCATGCATAGCCAGAGATGGGTTCTGGAACCAGTCTGAGAACTGGAAGAGTTGAAGGTCATGTGTGGGTACTTGGCCTAGGGTGATCACTCTGGAGGGTTGAAACCTTGGGGGACCCTTGGTGCAGCGGCTTAGAGTTCCTAACTAGAAAGAGACCAGAAGAATACTGGGAGAGAGAACAGCTTTCAAGGACTTCTTAGGAGAAAAAAGTTCAGGTGCTTACAGTTTTTTCGGGGTTTGCAGCACCATAGAAAGTTTTTTCAACCCACTGGGTTCACTGTTCACAGGGGAAAGAAAGGACTGGCCAGAAGATTCTTGTCCTTACCTCAGTTTCAAGGATGCTAGACCTGTGACATTATAAATCCCCTTGACAGCGACAGTTTTCCCACATACATGAAATAAATAAATAAAGATTTAAAAAAATAAAAACTAAATCCCATTGAATCTGTCTGTTTCAAGATATTCTCTTTTTATCATCCGAGGGTGTGGCGTCATTATCTTCTCTTTTAGGCACAGTGACATCACACTGGCCTCTGGCCGGAGCCCAAAGGCACCATAACATCTACAGCTGCAATGTTTTATGAAATCACAGACCAGTTCTGCTTGGAGCTGTGATGCTCACTCATCCTAGCCCCGCCCTGAGAATAGTGATCTTGGAGGCTTCAGGAATAGTTCCGACTCCACCAACAGGATCCGCAGACCCAAGGCTCTGGCAGGTGCCCTGTGTGAGCAGCCGTGGTGGCAGCATTCTCTTTGAGATTCCATGGTGGTGGTTTAAGCAGTTTCAGACCACACGGGTTCCAACGCCAGCTACCGCTGCGCACACGCCCAGGCCATGCAGACCCCGCCCACACTGACTGCCCTCCCCTCCCACCCGCTGCAAGCTCTGCCTGCACAGGCGCAGGAGTAACTCCCCAGCCACGCCGGGCTGTGCAGATGAGCTGAGCAAAGGGAGGTTGGGTTAGTTGCTAATTTATTTATTTATTTATTTATTTATTTATTTATTTATGGTTTCCACCTTTAGAGATGAAGCAGTTTTCTGCTTCGGCATCCCACCGTAGTCCCGCGCAATAGAGGTGCAGATTTAGTTCGCCGTTAATGCAGTTTGCAGACTCTTGGGACCCTGAGAAGTCTTCAGTCCAATTCGTCGCCGACGGAAGTGCTACAGATCCAAGCCTCAGGGAGGGTGTGGCAGGGCTGCGGTACATCAGAAAGTGCGTTGCGGTTCCAGCCCTTCCGGGTAGGGTGTCTGAGGCAGAGGGCCCTTCTACCAGAGCCCTGAGAGACTTTTAGAAGCATGGCAAAGCCTGCCTGGGTCTTCTACCTACTCAGTCAGGCTTTCTTTACAGCCTAACAAGCCCAGTTTTCACATTTCATATGGAAAAATTCACTAGAGACACTAAGTATTAGTTGGGGTCAAACCTCATGTCAGTGTAGAGGAAGAATTAGAAGCTCTGTTTTCTTTGAGACACTGGGCCAGGAGACTTTCCCCGTCTTTAAATACACAAGCTTGGGGCAAGTTCCTGCAAACCTGAGCTTTAGTTTTACTCCAGCAGCAGCAGGGATAATGCTCTCCTATTGCCCTATTCAGTTGATACAGAGATAAAAGTCCTACATATTTAATAGCAAGGTTATTGCTTTACCTAAAAATTGTGCCCTAATACGATGCAGATCAACTCCAGCACTTATGAGCCAAGTAGATATAGTGACAGAAATGCTTTGTCAGTTCCTTGTAGTTGCTGGCCTTTAAAGCTACATACATTACTGCTCTCCCCATTTTTCACTTTTCAGAGGAAGTTTCAGAATCTTGTCTGGGAGGTGAGAGAGGACAGCTTGGATTTAAGTGTTTTTTTGATTGTGTGTGTGCGCACTGTGAGTGTGCGCTCCTGTGCCCACACTTGAGAGGTGAGAGAATGTAGACTCTCTTCTTGTAACACACTCCGCTGTAGTTTTTGAGACAGGATTTCTCCCTGAACTTGAACCTTGATGTTTCTGCCAGACCAGGTGAGTTACTGAACTCCCTGCCTGAGAAAAGGGAGCTCAAAGGATGCTCTACCAATAGCATGGTAGTATCAGCATGTGTCTTCATCCCTTAATCATAACCCTAGTCCTTGATATTTACTGTCATTCTAGGACAGTGCTAATTTCAGTCCCAGAGGAAAGAACAGAGGATGGACCTGGGACAGTGAGATGTATGTATGTATTGATGAAAAGTTGAGAGGCTTGTGTTTTTTTTTTTATTTTTTTATTTTTATATTTTTTTAAATACTGCACTAGCTCTCAGCAGCTCAGCTGTCACTGGGAATATATAAAACAATTAGTTCATTTTAAATGAAGTCTTCATTGAACTGAGATAACGTTTTTGTTGTCTCTTTTCCTTTCATGAAATAGTATGGATGGCTTTCTGTCACTTGTAGCAATGGTACCATTGGGAGGAAGGATGCCTAACCTTTTTAGTTCTCTGGGCCACATTGGATAAAGAATTAACCTGGGATGTACATTGTAGGGGTTTCCAATCTGTTCAATGTGTCGTGTAAATGTAAAATTTTATTTTGCTTTGCATCATGATAGGGCATTGTCATCTACAAAATTTATGCTCTAGAACCATGCAGTTACATTCCAAAAATAATCACAAAGTCTCATGTTTAAATAAGCTTAGAATTTATATATCAGGTCACATTCATAGACATCCTGGATACTTTTGGCCCATAGCCTTTGGGGTTAGACAACCCTGACTTGGAAGTTGCAGGTGTGTGGTGGCATGGTTGTGAAATTATGGGGACTTGGGTGAGAAGAATGCCTAGACTTTACTTCTAAAATGGTCGAAGAGGTAAAGACTTCCAGAGAATATAATTTTTTTTTTTTGTTTTGTTTTTCGAGACAGGGTTTCTCTGTGTAGTTCTGGCTGTCCTGGAACTCACTTTGTAGACCAGGCTGGCCTCGAACTCAGAAATCTTCCTGCCTCTGCCTTCCAAGTGCTGGGAATAAAGGCGTGCGCCACCACCGCCCGGTGAGAATATGATTCTTAAATAATTAAATTTACTTGTATGTTGTTTCTCATCCTGTTAACCTGAATAGACAGCCAAACGTGTCTATAAGATATATACACTTTAAAGACATATGTATGAATATTTGCCTGCATATATGTATGTGCACCAAATGCAGGGTAATATTCATGGAGGCAAAGAGAGGCCATTAAATCCCCTGGAACTGAAGTAACAGGGGGTATAAACTACCATGTAGTTGCTTGGAACTGAACCCAGGTCTTCTACAAGAGCAGCAGGTGCCCTTAACTACTGAGCCATTTCTTTAGCCCAAGATCCAGACTTTTTAGTTAGGTCCCTTTCTTTCATACAGTACACAATTTTTAAAAATCCCCTTAATTCCTTTGATACTTTAGCCACCACACACATATACATAAGCCACCACGTCACCATAGGAAACAAACATACATAAGCCACCATGACACCATAGGAAACATACAGAAGCCACCACGTCACCATAGGAAATCTACTTCAATGCCCTTTTCGTGAATTCTTAAAATCATGCACTTCAGCTGCTGGAGCACCCACTTTTAATGCCTTAAGTGACCTGACAGTGCCATTTGCCTTTTGAATGCCATAATGAGTCCCTTAAGGTCTGACAAGATTTCAGTTTATATTCCCTGAAACTTGTTTGCTCCTCACCAGCAGACTCTTGTCATCACACCTTGTCCAGGGGTGCTCAGAAGGGGGCCATGAGCACCTTGTCATTTAGGTGACTCTTACAGAAAGCAGCTTGTCCATTAGGGTAGCTCAGGTTTGCTTATCATTTGGCAGTGGCACTCCTGGGGACTCTTTGGTGTGGTGGTTGGAACAATGATGTAAAACATGAGGCAGTGGTAGGGTGGCTATCCAGGGGATCAGTCAAGTTTTTAACCTGTAAATATGGGTAATTTTAATTTTTATTGTCGTAACTAGGCATTTAACTGTGATAGCTGGGGCCGAAGGGCTGAGAGAGGCACTGTAGCGACATACTTTTTCCAGCATTGTTCTCCCTGTAATTTAATTTAAGCATTTCTAAACACAGAGAAATTGAATTTCATAGTGAATACCCAATTACCCACCACTTAGGCTTTACAATCAACATTTTCCTATACTTGATTTATTACAGGCATCTACCAATCTATCCTTCAAACCATTAAGGTAAAAACTTGGGCAGATGAGATGGCTTGGTGGCTACAGGTGTTTGCCTGATAACAGGAATTCCATCCCTAGGGTGCACATGGCAGGAAGAGAGAACTAACTCCTACAAGTTGTCCTCTGACCTCCACTCACACACTGTGGCACATTCCAATGCACGTGCACGTGAGTACCCACACACATGATAAACAACTGTAATAATAAAATCTTACGATCTGGAGAGATGGCTCAGTGGTTAAGGGTACATTGTTCGCACAGAAGAGTTTGATTACCAGCACCCACACTGGAGAGCTCATAAGTGCCTCTAATTACAGCTCCTGGGGATCCAAAGTCACTGCACTCTATAGGCACCTGCATCATACTCTTATCTCTCTCTCTCTCTCTCCATGTACGATAATTAAAAATAAAATAACTTTGAAAAATTGAAAGTGAAAACAGACCAGTGTGCCATGATAGCTAATTTGGGGTGTTGCTTGGACACCCTGGGAAAATCCTCCTCCATTGCAGAACTGCTTTTTATCATACTGGGCTGAGGGCTTGATTGTGGGGGCATTTTTTGACTGAGAGTTGATGTGGGAGGGCTCAGTCATAGTGGATGGTAACATCCCTGGACAGGTGTTCCTGGCTAGTATATGAAAGATAGCTAAACCTAATCCTGGAAGCAAGCCAGTGAGAAGCAAACCTCCATTGTTTCTTCTTCAGCTCCTCCTTCTAAGTTTCAGCCCTGGCTTTTCTTGATGGTGGACTTTAACCTGTAAGCCAACTAAAGTCTCTTCTCTCCAGCTTGTTTTTGGCCTTGGTGTTTTTCATAGCCACAGAGAAACAGACTAGGGCAGAAATTGGTACCAAGACGGGTATTGTTGGGATAGACTGCTGTTGCTGTGGGGAAGATTTATGGAAGTATTTGGAACTGTGGTCTGAAAAAGCCTCTGCGTGCTCAGAGCTTAATGGGATGTTCGGTGGGAGTTTAGGGGTTAAATCTATTGAGAAAAGTGCAGAAAATAGAGGCGTGGCTTGTGAAGTTTCAGAGGGAAGTTGAGAGGCCCTCAAAGGTGCTATTGGGCTGTTTGTGTGATATATTTGAATTAAGAGTCTGTGCTGTGGCTGAAGTCAGCTGTGATTAACAAGAGACCAGTATCACTGAAGGGAAAAGTTTGCTTTTCTTGGACAACTGATTCTAGTTGTCCAAGTGGGGCTGAAATATCAGCTGTGATTAATAAGAGTCCAGCATCGTTGAGGTGAGGTCTTCTGGGAAGTGTTTCTTCAGGGTCAGCACACAGAAGCTGTGGTCCACTGGGAGAGAATTACGCTGCACATGACACTGGCAGCAGAGCCTGGCAAAGAGTCTCCCACCTGGTACTGGTTTTGAAGACATGAAGAGGTCGTGGAGAGCAGCTAAGACTTGGCACTATGTGGCAGGATCTGGGTCTCCTTGAAGAGGGGCCAGGAGAGGGCTCCTGGTGAAGGTGCAACCTCGGTTGCAGCAGAAGCCCTGAGATGGAAATCATCATAGAGAGATCTTGACCCCATGTAACAGAGGCTGGGGAGATCACCAGTGAGGAACAGCATCAGCTGCAATGGAGACCCCAGTGTATTTGAGATGGTTTCTGCTTTTCTGTCATGCAATGACCGACCCAGCCTATGAATCCCTGCACCAAAACAAAACAAAACAAAACAAATGGGATTGCGTGACCCTGGCTTCAGAATGGTAGCCAAATAAAACTCTTTTCTTTGTAAAATAGTCAGCATTCAACAATTTGCTATGACAGTGTAATACAACACATTTGAGCATTAAAGATATTATCCTACTGTATTGTTACTCTAAATAAAATAAATACATTTTCTATCATCTATCATGGTCAATGTTCATTCACCTTCAAATTTCCCAGAATTTGGAATTTTTCACATTGTTGTGACATAATATTTGACACAGACTAGTTATGAAGCAAGTATAGTTTTATGGTGGCTCACACTTCTGAGGGATGACAGTTGCTGGAATCTATGCTGTGGTAACATCATCATTTTTATCTATATCCCCAAACAACCAAAGGACCTTTTGCTAGCCCCATCCTTTAGAGATTCTCAGCTCCTCTCAATACCATGGCCATGGGGTAACCAAGTATTTACACAGGTTCTACTGAAGGAGGTGATCACATTCCATACTATATTACATCTTGGGTTATAACACAATGTCCTAATCAGAAAGGTGATATTGATACAGCATGCATGCACAGATTTATATACTCTGTCGTGTAAAAATTCCTGAAATTGCAACCATGTTCAAAACCTCAAATTATTTCATCACTGTTAAAAGATGTCAACATTTTATCAAATTGATTACAAAAATTATGTCCATTTAAGTCCCTTTATCCTCCTGCTTCTGGCATTGTTATCTTAATGATTTCCTATGCATGTTTGAGATCCATCCACAGAAAATAATGCTTTATGTTTGGCCTTAACAATTAAGTATAATTTAGACAACCACAGGCCAGTAAATCTTCGCTGTAGTTGGGCATGATTTTTCTTTTTCCCTTGTTCATTGGTCCCTGGTGTTCTAAATTTCCTCATTTCATTTCCGTTCTAGTTGGGATTCTTTAAAGTTAATTTATTGGGACAGGTCCTGCTGGCATAAGATTTAATTTTCCTTCATCTCTCTGTCATCCCTGCAGGATAATGTCGCCAGGTGCAAAATTCTGGGCTGATGGATGGTTATTTTATTTCAGCACTTGGAAAACAAAGCCGTGTCCTTTAAAGTCACATGGTTTCTAATGAGAAACCCACTGTAGCTTAAATTATTCTTCTCCACTATATATAAAATGTACTTTCTCAGACTGGGGAGTTGGCTCAGAGGGTGAAAGCATTTGGCATGCAGGCTCAATGACTTGAGTTCTGGTTCCTGGAACTCAGTCCTTATATGTTGACATAAAGTATTCTGGAATGATCGTATAACATGAAACATTTACCAGTTCACAACTACTGGTATTTAAAGTCTTGTGAATAAAATCAAATATTGATGTACATTTTTTTTAAAAAAAAAATTGTTTTCGATACATCCCAATCATTGTTTCCCCTCCACCTATCCTCTATCCCTTCCATCCTCTTCACCTCTCCTCTGGTTCCAGTCTACATCTCTGTTTCTGTTCAGAAATGAGCAGACGTCCTAGGAATAGCCACTGATATGGAGTAACAAGATTGGATAAGGCTAGGCATAAACCATCATATCAAGGCTGGGTAAGGCAACCCAGTAGGAGGAAAAGGGTCTTAAGAGCAGGCAAACGAGTCAGAGACACTCCCACAGTCACTGTTAGGGGCCTCACAAAAAAATTAAGCTAACAACCATTACATATATGCAAAGGACCCAGTGCAGGCCTATGCAGGCTCTGTGATTGCTATTTCAGTCTCTGTGAGCCCCTATGAACCCTGCTTAGTTGATTCTGTGGACTGTGCTTTCCTAATGTCCTTGGATCCTCAGGGTCCTTTATTTCTTTTTCGATATTTTTAGGTTAGCTGTAACCTCTTTAGGTTTAAGTCATTAAGTGTGTTGGCTAATATTTTCTTTATAAAAAAAAGAATCTAACCCATTGGCAGGAAAATGGTTCTCTTCTATGACCTGGTCCATTGTCTCTTACTCAAATATAATTTTAAACGTAAGTTTGTGTATAGAATTTTAAGCCTCACTACATTTTTGGCAATGGAGTTTTTTTTGAATCACTTCAAAGTTGTCTAGAGTATTAGATTAGTTTTCTTTAGCATCAAAATATTTCCTAAAGGGATAAATTCTTTCCTAAAATTATGCCATATGTATTTCTGAGCGTTGCTTTTGCTTAGGAAGAGAAAAAGTTCTTGAAACAAAGCTTCCCCTCAGTCAGTATTATTTACTGGTTAAGATCTGCTAGTTGAAGAAGTGCCTGGCTTCTCCATACACATGTTAATACCTCACGAGTATTTGACATACAGTCCATGCATACTGAAGTGCACAGCAGGAGAGAAACTGGGACGCAGTCATTCTTTACTTAGGGCAAACTCCACCACAGGACACTGTGGGGTCACCTTAGCCAAATCCTGTCATGTCTCAAAGTCTCAGTCCTTACCTGTCAACGGGAATGAAAAATACCTGTCTACTAATCCAAACACTTTTTTCCATAAAGTTAAATTTGTAGCATAAATGTAGGTGATCTTGCTAAGTCTTTATTTACTTCTTTTTATTTAGCTATCCTTGAACATTCCAAGCTCTGTAGGTGATTTTGATCTCAAAACTTGAAATAGGTATAAAATTATTTCAGAGCTAATTTCTAGGATGGACTAAATTCATTTTTTTGTTATCAGTAATAGACAAACTTATTCTTCCTAGGCACTTCAATTTTGAGTCTGGTGAGGTGCTGAATGACTATAATGCCAAAACTCAGGAGACAGAGGTAGAAAATCAGTGTGCTCAAAGCCAGCAAGCTACACAGAGACTTCTTTTCCAGTCAGAATGACATGTGTGCATAAAACAAACAAACAAAACCCCAAACAAATCAAGTAACAAAAACCAAACAAATGCAAATTAACATCACCCAAACCCCTGACTCTGATTTTTAAACTATAATTTATTTTTATTTTATGTGTATTAGTGTTTTGCCTACCTGTATGTCTGTGTGAGGGTGTCAGAACTTGGGAGTTACAGACAGCTGTGAGCTGGTATATGGGTTCTGGGAATTGAACCCAGGTCCTCTGGAATAGTATTTATTGATCACAACTGATGAACTATCTCTTCAGACCCTTCCACCCAAACTCTGCTTCTTTAAATCTCTTGGGAATAGATACAACACTTCTGTGGATATATGGATTCTGACTGAAAGAAAGAAGCCTTCACATGAACTGTGTGCCAGACAGACATGGATTAAAATAGCTGTAATTAGTAAATCAATTTCATATTTAGGCAATACGCTGAAGCATGTGTCTCTTCTCACTGGTCTCAGAAGCACAGTAAAGCCAAAGCAACTGCTTTCAAAGCAAGAACAATGACAAAAAAATTGAAATAATTAGCATAAAGGTTTGGGTTGTAAATATTTGTTTCTAGAGAAACAGATGAAGTCAAGCTCATTTCAGATTTCAAAGGCTCCTGGTAGTTAGGCCAGGCTGACCATACTGCTGTGTTGAAATGGAAATGCTTGCAGGCACCCCAATTACATTCCCAGGGTGGGTAGGGACTCTCCCTTCAACTTTAGACTGGATCTTAGGTGTGGTAAGGGACTCTCTGGGAATGCATGCATAGTTTGACTCCTATTTATATTCTTTAAAATGTGAAATTAGAGATGAGCCAATGCCAAGTATTACATGGCTTCAGTTACGGATATTGGAGGCATCCCATCGGTTATTAGATAGACTTCGGACTGAAAACTAAAGGTGAGGTCTAGAGTTCATGTGTGTAATGTGGTGGCTATCTGTTGGCCACAAAGAAGGAAGGTATCTCCTGAGCTGTCCAAGTAGCCATCAGGGAACCAGGGAAAAAGCCCATTGGCTTTTACTGACTTGTTGATTTCACTGTTTCCCACAATGGGTGTTTATTTTTACCCTGTCAGACAGATATCAGGCTCTCTGAAGTGCAAGAGTCATCCTAGCAAGCACACAGGCAGAAACATGGGTACATAGCTGATCAAGTATCTCAGACAGCCATTCAAGCATATGCTTTTCTGGCCTACAAAGGTATCTCTGATCAGGACCAGAAATGTCTCATTTTAAAGTCTCTTGTTGGCAAGATAATATCACAGACACTGTGAGATTCTTCTCCACTTTGAAAATCAACTAACCAATGAACCAATGAACCGAATAATCAACACTTGCCCACCTTGTTGGCACTTAGAACTTCTTGCTTTTAAACGAGTCTTTCCTCTCTTGGTGAGAGAGGCTGCTGAGAATGAGAAGTCATAGGGAGGGAATATTTTATGTAGCTCTTACCACATCCAAAATAGGCTGCGATATTTACAACCACAAACTGCATTTTCCTTTTATTTTAATGAGCATATGGAGGCTCAGGAGTACATGGTTTCCTCCAAGGTGACAAACTTAGCTGCTCTGGGTTAAATAGTATGCTGGTTTTTCAAATACAGTCTGATAACATGAAGATGCATTTTATTGCATATTTAAGATGAAATATTTTAAATGCTCCTGTTGAAAATTTGCAGGACAAATAAGAACAATCCAGCTAATAAGCAAAGTTGGGCTGTCAGCAACTTACTAAAGAACTGGGTAGAAACGGGAAGTCGGAGGAGGGGCACCTAAATTAGCAGTCCTCAACTCCAGGGTTGCAGCCCCCACAGGAGTCACGCATCAGATACCCTGCATATCAGATATTTATATTGTGACTCATAACAGTAGCAAACTGAAAGTTATGAGGCAGGAGCAAAACTAATTTTATGGTTGAGGGGTCACCATAACATGAATTGTAGTAAAGGGTACCCAAAATTAGTAAGGTTGAGAACCACTGACATAAAGATTTTTTCTCAAAGTCAAGACACTTTTCATTGTCTAGAGATAAATAGGGCTTTCAGAGGAGACAGAGCTCTGCTATGAGGAAATAACCCCCAAGCTACCAGCCCTGCTGATTTCTCTCTTAACTTGCTTTCTTTTTCATGGTGAGATTGGATGAGTGGCCTGGCCTACCCTTGGGGTGGGTGGCCTTCTCCTTTTCTGTTACCTCTATGCCAAGAGGTTGGTGTTAAGGACAAGCCTCTGCTGGTGCCCTCCGTGGTATGCAGCATATCTGCAAAGCTGGAGTAGGGAGGGTTCTGTCCTCCTAGGCGTCCTTTCAGTAATCCTCCCATCACAGGCACCTCTCAAGGCTTTCGCCCCGACACGGTGGATATGATGGGCAACCTGTCAAGGAGATTGTGAGGGCATTAGTAGGATTAACACAGAAGGCTAATATTGTAGTGTTTCCAGAGTTCATCTGCTGTGGCAGGGAATGGGGCTGTTTGCCTGCCAATTGGGCAGGCATAGGCTTTAGAATTGATGTCACACCTGGGACTGGCCCCATAGTGGCCGGAGGCATAATGGTTCCATTGTGTTTGACTAGTGTTCATGTATTTTTCTTCTTTAACGGAGTTTATTATAAAATTTTAGTTTGAAGATGATAAGTATTCTTTCCTATCTTATTGATGAAGTAACTGACATACATTAACTGCCCTCAAAGCTAGATTATTATCCTAGTGGTTGTATAAATATGGCCAGTCTTATTTTTATTTGTTAATTTTGGAAATGAATGGATCAGAAAAGCACATGAGTTTAAATATCCAAACTTTTCATCTGATATTACATCTGAGGCCATTTTGATGTATTTCCATGCCTTCTTTCATGTACCATACATATTTAACAAAATTGTGGTCACGTATATATTTGGTTTTGTTTCCTTTTAAAATATTGTATTTTAAACATTCATCAATTTAGTTTTGGTGTAATGAAAATATAATGTTTAATCACCAGAAATTTTTTGTGACTGTGTGTACATTAGTGATTACTGATGTACAATAAGCTGCCACAGAATGTGGCACTTTAGGGGTATGTCTTAGGGTTTCATTGCTGTGAAGGGACATGACCAAGGCAACTTTTATAAAGACAAACCTCCAGTAGGGGCTGGCTTGCAGTTTCAGATGTTCAGTCCATTATCATCATGGTGGGAAACATGGCATCGTGCAGGCAGACTTGGTGCTGGAGGAGCCAAGAATTTTGCATCTTGATCCAAAGGCAGCCAGGAGGGTTCTGGGATGCTACAAGGGGCAGAGCTTGGGCACAGAGACCTCAAAGTCCACAATGACATACTGCCTCCAACAAGGCCATATCTCCTAATAGTGCCAGTCCCTACGGGCCAAGCATGGGGGGCTAAACCTATTCAAACTACCACATGGTACTTTTCCCAGTAGCTGAACTCCAGCTATATTTCTTGCAATGTTTCCTCTTTATCCTCACATCAGCAATGGTGCACTGATTATTGGATTTTTGGCTTTCACCTCCATAATCTGCAGAAGAGAACTTTCTGCTTTAAAGAGCACACATGATTAGGTCAGGTCCAGAGAAGTGTCTCTAGCTTAGTGTAAGCTGCAGCTGTGGGAGATGAAACCACGTAATCAGGAAAGTAAAAAGCTGCCACATAGATAGTCCCTGGAATGCCATGAGGCATGCATATGAGGGACAAGACATCATGAAAATTATCCTATATTTTTGTGTATTACAATACTATCATTTCTTTGACAGTTTTTAGATTTTAAATCCTGAGTTTTATTAGTAGTATAATTCTGAGATTTTTTTTTTAGTAGTAGTATAAGAAAGAAGTGTTTTCAGATGGGTATGTAATTAGTATTAATTTGATAGATGAACATGATATGATAGTTTATGTTTTATTTTTAATGAATTGCAACATAGATTTTTATAATTGAATGGCAATTAGAATTTTATCTTCTGAGTGGTTCCTTGCTGTATATTTTGTAAATATATTTTTCTGTATTTTTCCTGTTTGTACAATACTAAGAATGTGCTATTTTTGCATCCTTTTGACCATATTGTTTGTGAAAACAAAGTAAGCAGAATTTTTTCTGGCTCATGGGTTCAGAGGGCTTAGTAAATGGTTTCTTGGCCCCAGTTTCTGGGCCTGTATTGAGACAGCATATCATGATGGCAAGATTCTATGGAGGAGGAGCTTCTTTAGTTCATGGCAGTCAGGAAGTAGAAAACAAGACAGGGAGGGTCCAGGAAAAGATAAACCCTTCAAAGAAAGCTCCAGTGGCCTACTTCCTCCAGCCACTCCCCAAATTCTGTTACACCATCACTTAGTACTCAATTCGCATTTTCAATATAAACAGTGCATTGAAGTATGTATTATGTGAGAGTTGTCATTATCTAAGTATCTCTAGAAATACCTACGCAGACACACTGGAAGTGTGCTTTACCAATCTCTTAGGTATTTATCTGTGAATTTTTGAGTGCACAATCAAAATTAATTACCACAGGACAATAATGCCATTCTGATTTTCTACAGATATCTCATTTGCTCACTTATTGATACACAAATGCTTTATATGCACATGCAAAACTAATTGAATTTTTCTGGATGCCATTTGGTCCATGTTTAGAATATCCTTCTGTACCTCAAAGTTTCAGAAGTATTGATTTACATATCTCTGGGCTTTAAAATATTTATTTTTAGACATTCATGTACATAGAAGTTGCCTTGACATTGTTATAGTCAATTTTGATTGTCAAATTGACAGGAGTTAGACTTACCATAGATACAAATCTCTGGGCATGCCTATGATTGATAATCTAGACTAGGTATTTGAAATAGAGAGATCTACCATAAATGGGAATGATACCTTTCCATGGGTTGGGGTCCTGGACTAAAAAAATAGGAAGTGAGCTGAGTTATGGACATTCATTGATTTTTGCTTTCTGACTGAGGATGTAATGTGACTATTGCCTCTTGCTCTTGATGTCATATCCTCCCTCCTATGACTCATTGTATCATTGAAAACGAGAGTCAAAATAAACTCTTCCTCCCTCAAATTGCTTTTGCCAGGTATTTTATAAAAGCAACAAGATGAATAACCAGTACAGTTATATAGTTTCATGTCGTCAATTTTCTCTCCAAAGTGTTCATCATTAACCTAATAATTAAGTTACTCATTTTTGCCCTACAATTTAAATGTGAATTTCCTACTTGGCTCTTTCAGATAGACCCTTTATTCTCCTCACCTCCTGTGCTCTGCAGGCTGGTAGCAGTATTTTCTTCTTGTGATTATTATGACTTTGAAACACATTGAAATAGACCACACTTCAAGGTTCTCTTTGTAATTCTTATTGCTCTGTATTTTATTGGTTCTTTTTCTTTATACTCATGAATTTAGAAAGAATTGACATTTCTGATGGAATTTTATTTGAATCTAATTGACATTTTAAATTTTAATTTGAAGTAGTAGTGGCATTTTTAATAAAAAAATAATCAAATTATTTACTTTACATCCTGATCACAGCTTGCCCTCCCTCCTCTCCTCCCAGTCCCTCCCTCTTTCCTCCCTTCTCTCCACCCTCCAGGCATCTCTTTCTCTTCCAAAAATGGGAGACCTCTCATGGATATCAACCAGCCTTGCCATATTAAGTTGCAATAGCAGCAGGCACTTTGCATCTTCTCCTATTGTGGATAACAAGCAGACTAGTTAGGAGAAAGGGACCAAAGGCAAGCAACAGACTCAGAGACAGCCCCTGCTCCTGCTGATAGGAAACCAATATGAAGACAGAGCTGGATAACTGTTGCATATGTGCAGATGGCCCAGGTCCATCTCATGCAAAATTTCTGATTGGCAGTTTAATATCTGTGGGCCCATAAGAGGCCAAGTTACTTAATTCTGTAGGTTTTCAATCATTTCTTCCTATTTTCCATTCTTCATCTGTTTCCTTCAGTTGCTGGGTGAACTCTCTCAGACAACAGTTATGCTAGGCACCTGTATATAAATATAGTAGAATATTATTAGGTGTTGGTTGTCTCTCTCATGGCATGGGTCTCAAGCTGGGCCAGCCACTGGGTAGCCTTTCCTTCAATCCCTGTTTCATCTTTACCCTGCATCTCTTGTGGACAGGATACATTGTCAGTCAAAGGTTTCTGGCTCAGTTGGTGTCTCAATCCCTCATTGGAGGAAATCTTTTCAAGTTACTGGAGATAGATGTTTCTGGTTCTATATCCTTCATTGTTAAGAGTCATGCTAGGTTCCTGTCCTAGGTTTTTAGCTAGTCCCAGAGATGCTCACCCACTCCAGATTCCAGTTCTATATCCCTGTACTCTCTCCATCCTCCCCACATTCTATCCTTCCTGTTCCTACCCTCAAACCCTCCCCAACCCATTTTCCTTCCTTCATTTCCCCTCCTCCCATTTTTATTCTATCTCCCCTACTCTGTGGCATTCAAGTATTCCTTCTTGGGCCCTCCTTTTTACTTAGCTTCTTTGGGTCTGTTGATTGTAGCATGCTTATCCTGTACTTTTTGGTTAATATCCCCTTATAAGAAAATACATACCATGTTTGTCTTTCCAGGTCTGGGATACTGCACTCAATCTACAGATTCAGTGCAATTCCTATCAAAATACCAACACAATTCTTTACAGACCTTGAAAGAACAATACTCAACTTCATATGAAAAAACAAAAACCTCAGGATATCTAGAACAATCTTGTACAATAAAAGATCTTTTGTGGGTATCACCATCCCTGATTTCAAGTTTCACTACAGAGCTAGTAATAAAAAACACATGGTATTGGCATAAAACCAGACAGGTTTATCAATGAAATCAAAATGAAGACCCAAAAGTAAACCCATACACCTATGAATATTTTGTGTTTGACAAAGAAGCCAAAACTGTACAATAGAAAAAAGAAAGCATCTTCAACAAATGTTGCTGGTTGAACTCAATGTTTGCATGTAAAAGAATGCAAATAGATCCATATCTATCACTCTGCACAAAACTCAAGACTAAGTGGATCAAAGACCTCAACATAAAACTGGATACAATATATCTGATAGAAGAGAAAGTGCAGAATAGTCTTGAACACATTAGCACAGGAGACAACTTTCTGAACAGAACATCAATAGCTCAAATAACTCAAGAAACTAGACCTCAAGAAACCCAATTTAAAAATGGGGTACAGAGCTAAACAGAGGAAGCTGAGAAGCACTTAAAGGAAGCTTCAACAACCTTATCCATCAGATAAATGCAAATCAAAATGACCAAGATTCCACTTTACATTCTGAATGATGAATCAGAATGACTAAGATAAAAAAAAAACAAAAAAAAAAACCTCAAATGACAGCACATGCTGGTGAGGACATGGAGCAAGGGTAATACTCTTTCATTGCTGGTGGGAGGGTAACCTGTACAACCACTTTGGAAATCAATTTGGCAGTTTCTCAGAAAATGAGAATAGTTTTATCTCAAGATTCAGCTATACCACACTTGGGCATATACCCAAAAGCTGCTCCACAATAGTACCAGGACATTTGTTCAAATATGTTCATGCCAGCTTTATTTACAATAGCCAGAAACTGGAAACAACCTAGATTTTTCTCAACTGAAGGATGGATAAAGAAAATGTGGTACATTTACATAATGGAATATTACTCAGCAATGACAAAATGAAATTGTAGGAAAATGACAAAAGCAATGACAGCATGAAATTTGTAGGAAAATGGATGTAACTAGAAAAAGTCATCCTGGGCAAAGTAACAGTATTTTTTGACTGTGTAATTTTTTATATTTCAGAAGTATATAGTATGGTCTCCAGTCATTAAAAACTCCCCACACAATTCTTAGTGAACATTTAAAATATTTCAATTTCAATAAAAATTTAAGCTTATGTAAGAGTTGCCTTAGTTTTGTCTGAGCCATTTAAGAATCAATTGCAAATTGCATGATTTAATAACTACATATTATTGGGCATCCGATATAGAGAAGGCACTGTAGTATATGTAGGTACCTTATATAGTGTAGTGTTTATAAGCCACTAGATGTACATTAAAACTGGATGCTATTATTCTCATTTTGTAAATGAAGAAACTGAAGATAAGAGAAGTTAACTATCTAGGCTAGTGTCACACAGTAATCTATAAAACCGAGGCCAGAAACAGGTCTACATTTTTCTCAGCTCTGTATGTTTTTCCCAAAACAGTACTGTCTGAACATTCATTACCTTCATATTCCTCTAGAAAATCATCATAAGAAGTCTCATTTTAAAAACTTGTTTTTGGACTGGGCATTCAGTGGTAAAACATTTGTGTAGCTTGGTCAACACTCTGTTTGCTCCCCAAGACCATAGATAAATATAACAATTCAAAACACAAACCCTGTATTTGTCAGGATTCTCTAGATGGACATATCTGACAAAATGAATACATATTAAAAGGAGATTTATTAGATGGGTAGCCCAGCAATGGCAGTCTCATGCTAAAGAAGCTGAGAATCCAGTAGTTGCACTGTACACTAAGCTGAATGTCTCAGTAGTTCCAATCCTGCGCTTAAAGCATGGAGGTTTCCTGGAGAGCTGCTCATCTTTAGTTGGTTTTGGATGAAGTGAGAACCTGAAGATGCTGGTTCTAATATCAGTGAGTGAGTAACACAATTGTAGCCACAGAATAGATGAAACAGCAAGAGTGAAAGCAATCAGGCAAAAAGCAAAATCTCCATTTCTCAGCTCCCTTTTATCTGGGTTGCCACTGAAAGGTGCTGTTTACATTGAGCACAAGTCTTCCCAAGTTAAAGAATCTGACCAATGCAAAGTTGTGGTGCACACCTCGCAGCACTTGGGAGACAGAGGTAGGCCGATCTTCATTTTTTCCAGGTGTTGAAGCTGCCTCCTTAAATGGGGTTTCTTGTCTCTTATTTATAATCCATATAGAAAGATAGCCATATTCCTATGTTTTTGTTAAAGAAAGTACAACCCTATATATGTCATGTAGGTAGGAATAGGATCCAGTTAAAATTTCCACCACCTAGATCTGTCAGAGATGAGGAATGGAAGGGAGAGGGATCAGGGTCCCTGTGTAGAGAAGGAATTGGGAGGAAAGAACATAGACTCTGGAAGGATATTGTCCAAAGGCCCGGCCACAACCTTGTCCAAGTGAGGAGATCAAAGAGCCTCTGCTAGATTTAAGATGAGGCCCACATCCTTGAGAGCCAGGTGCTGCTGTGGCCAAGGACTTTGTTGCTTGTCTGGCTGGCTTTCAGATACATAACTAAGAACAGACATGTGGGACTGATTAGGGACTGGGATGCTTGGGAAAGATGTAGACATCAGAGACATGAAAACAAAAACACATTCAAGTATTTATAGGTGGAATGTGCCTATCACTGAGATTTATGTGGCCAGTAGACCTCATGGGGAGCTACCTGTACATCTTCCTGGGGAGAAGACTTGTCTTCAGAGTCTCTTCTCTCCCTCCCTCACAGAGTGATGGCTTTCCTTGAACATGCCTAATGGTTATCATGTTTCCCTAAAAAAGACAGTGAGCTAGAGGCTCCTTTAACTGAATGTATCATAGGACTCTCTGAAGACAGGTTTGTGGCGTGTGTGTGTGTGTGTGTGTGTGTGTGTGTGTGCATAGATTTAAATATAGGGATGAAGGATCTGTCTTGAGCTTTATTAGTTATTAGTGTTTGGCAAGTTACATAATTTCTCAAGAGCCTGGTGGGTTGACCTTTCCCAACACAGGAGCAAATAAATTAGTGTGGTTGTCAGTATGTATATATATTCAATGTGTCTCATGTTATTATTTGCTATATTTTTGGAATGTGCTAATGGAATATGGGTGTAGAGGTAGCTTAATTTTGGGGGGGGGCATGAACACATGAACACATGCATTGCTGTCCACAGTGCTGAACTATCATTGCACAGGGCTTGGCTTTGGCTTCTAACCCCACAGACACTGTTCATGACTTTTAACCATTCTCCCAGGAAATTCTGAGCCAGGGATGATGGACAAAGGAGATATATCAGGGTGGCAGAGAAGCAGTTAGCAGGGAATTTGAACTCAAAACGACTAGGGAGAAAAAAATGAGACTTTTCAATCTCTTTCAGGTATTTGTGTTATCCAAACTAATAACACAGGGATGAGTAAAAAAATAAAGGTAAAATGCACTACATGAAAGAGGGCTGGTCAACTGATCTTACAGATACATGTATGAAGAGTTAGCAGAGCCTAGAGGAACAAGAATCATTTAAGACAGTTGTTAATATTAGTTGAGTTACAGTGTTGTTTAGTATTAAGTAATATATATATATATCCTATATTATATATTCAATGTGTCTCATATATTATTTTTATATAATATAGACTATATATAAATATATAATAACATAGTAAAGTATTTAATCTTTTAGTTTGTCACAGAACAAGCAAAGCTATTATGCTACAGTATGTGGACTATCTCATGAAATACACTTGCCTGCCTTGCGTGTGCGTGCATGCGTGTGTGTGTGTGTGTGTGTGTGTGTGTGTGTGTACAAGCCTGCATATGAACGTCCATATGTGTGGAGACTCTGAGTGCAAGGTGTCTTTGTCATATCATGTTTTTATACTTTGCTGATGATTCTGCAAGAATGTTTTCTGGCTTCTCTTTATTTACTGTTTTTTTTAAACTATCATGTTTTCCTCCTAGTTTTTTTCATCTATAGATCTCTTCATATGTCCAGCAATACAGCTGTCCAATTAGACATTTCTAACTTATATGGTACATATTATAGGTGCTGGTACTCTGTTGGGTATTTTTCACTAAGGTAGTATCTTATTCAGTCTACATTCTATCATGATAAATTGCCATTTCCTCTGCTCTTCCCAGGTCTGTAGATTTTGTACTGATTATCTAACTCAGTGTTCACAGAGTCCTTATAACGGGCCAGTTATGATCATAGATACAAGGGAAATGGAGGTAAATGTTGGGATCAAGTGTATGGATTACTGAAGAAGGCTTGTGGTTGGCTTCCTGCCTTTCCCATCAATCTTTTATAGCTCATTATCAATAAAACCAGAGTTACTATCATATCATGTTTTGATTCGTGGAAGAGGTTTCCATTTTACTAAGTTGAGGAATAGTGGTAGAAGTGATGAGAAGTTATGTTTTGAAAGTAAAGCCTATTGAATTTGATAAAATATGAGATACATGAAATAAGAGAAAAGTGGGGGAACAATATTATCTGCAGAGATACATGTTTTTCACAGATAAATACTACTGCTAATCAGTGAGTGGGGAAAGACTAAGAAGAGCAGATTTAGAGATGAAAATTTCAAATCTAGTATGGACAATATATACTTCATGTACCTATTTAAAATTTAGACAGAAATCCTGAGCAAGTGGTTGGATATGAAAATAGAGTTCAGCTGGAGATGCATATTTTGGAGTAACTTGTCTATAAATTTAAAACCACAAGTCTATAAAAGTTGCCAAAATATAGGGAAAATAAAGGTTTCCAGGGATGAGCCCTGTACAACCTATTATTTAGAGGTTGAGATGGTGATGAGATACTCCTAAAAGATAACAAAAATTGGAAACAAATCAAGGGTGTTACATTGTGGAAAAGTTTTTCTATAAGAAAGGACAAAGAAGGCTGAACTATGGTTCTGGATAGCACAGAAACACTTGATGACAGCTGTCTACAGGTAATCATGAAATCAAAGGCACAAGTATGTCTCAAAGGGAAAAATAGCTGAAATAGGAGAGTGAATAAGGAAGACACCTATAAGGTAAAGATCATTCTCATCATTAGCAAAGGGCTGACTACACATAAGCCATTAATATTTTGGTACTGTTACATGGTTCCCACATGAAGTGCTTTGCAAATATTTCATTAGTTTAAGCAGAGCTGGTTTGAGAGAATCTATCACTCAAATTAGGTAAGGAGGTATTGGATCTGCAAACAGTTACATGCACCACACAGCTTCTTTGGAAGCAGCCTAGTACTTGGGCAGGAATTCTTAACATGCTATCACTATTAAAAACTAGTAGTGATAGGGAAAGATTTTAATTCTGTGTCAAATATTCATCAGTTTTTATCTTTAGCTGATCTGGTGGTGCCACTTCTGGGTACTTATTCCTGTGTTGTTTAAGAAAGTTGGTGGAGAAGGAGCAAAGCAGGAAGTCAGTGTAGAAGTGGTGGTCTCTCTTTCAGTTCCTGCCCTGACTTCCTTCAATGTTGAACTGTAAGTGTAAAATGAATAACCACCTTTTTTGTCCTAGGTTGATTTTTTGGCTACCGTGTTTAGCACAGCAACAGAAAGCACTATAGAAGGACAGTCATAATTCAGGGAAGTTGGGACTTGAGTTTTCATCTTATAGACACACGTAGCTTAGAAAAAGCTTCAGTTCTTCTGAAAACTTGGAAGACCCTGGGAAGATCATGTATTTTTATGTGGACAGAATTTCAAACTTTCACCCAAGGACAAGGATGTGAAATGATTTTTCAGACAAGATGTCATGAGAATACTAAAGGGTTGCTTTTCTCAAGGGCTTCTAGATAGCCTGAGACTACATTTTCCCATGTATCTTCATGTCCCTTTCAAGCTGAAAGACCAAACATGGTATTTCAAGGACCTATGTAGTTGTGAGAAGTTTGCTACCATCATTGTGACCTATCTCTCCTGACTTTACTCTCGAGTGTTGGTGGCTTTCCCTCCCTGCCCCTTCTAGAGTTGGGGACTTACTTCATTCAGAAGGAAGCAAGGTACAGTGTGAGGTCACTCTTTAGTTCCTGCTAAATCTTAAAATTTAATTCTCAGAAACATTTCAGGGATGTTTCCTAAACATTTACAAGAAACAAGAGGTATTTTGATAGGCTTATAAACTTTATTCAGTTTTCACAAATACTGAAGTTACTGGTTTATTATACTAATAGGAATTACATGTTGTGCTATAAAGGCAAAGGCCAAAATATTTCACGGATAGCTGTGGCTCTAATTAGGACTTCAGAGCACATAGGAGTGGAGAGAGAGCAGCACTGTACAACCTATGGTTCATTCTTTTAAAAACTGTTCAGCTACTCGAGTTCCATTTCATTTAATAAAAACCCTTTATGGAAAATTTAGGGAATGTTGAATTCATTAACAGCAATTGTAGGTTTCCATGAGGAACAGATGGATCCACTGGGAAGGCCAAAGAGCAAGTATAAATGGATGATGAGCTCCAGAATTAAGGGTCTGCTTGAAACCTGTGAGCATGACATCATTTTGTCTATCAGCTTTAATCTTGATTGGAATTTAGTACTTATTTCTCTTCTACTCAGTCACTTTGTCTTCCTTTGCTTGCATGTAATACACATCTTCACATGTAATTTTATACCATATCTTACTATAACCTTTTCTCTACTAGGGCTTGAATGCATGCTTTAGTTTGCTCACATTTTATTTTGATGCAGATGATGCTGATGGTGACAATAATGATGACATTGATTCTAAGTAGAACCATATTTTAAGCATATTATATTTCCCCTCATTCCTCTAAATGACTATCTTGGACTTCTGACTTCCAGCTAGCCCCAGTAAGTATTAGCTCAAAAGGTAGCTAAGATCTATAAGGGGGTTTTCTATTTATATATTCATATTGCAAATAACTTATGTGTATGAATGTTTTTGCTTAAATGTATGTATGTGTACTCTATGTATGCCTAGTGCAGAAGTGGGAGAGGGCCAGATACCTTGTGATGGAATTACACATACTTCTAAGTTGCCATGTGGGTGCTTGGCATTGGATACAGGTTTTCTGCCAGAGCAGAAAGTATTCTTAAGTACTGAGCCATCTCTCCAGGATTATAGAAAACATTTGTTTTTAAAATTAATTAAAAACAAGACCTTTTGAACAATAATCTTGGTCTCAAACTACTATAGAAGCATATATACACCCAATAAGAGGGCTGCTATTAGACATGAGAGACTAATAATAACAACCCACTAGCAATAATGAATTACTTCTTCTGGAGCTCTTGGACAATGAGGTCACATAGACTCCCTATGCATTACAAATTATTGCTCTTGGTTACCATCTAGAATTTGCACTAAGACCCTATTTTCTGAAGACACCACATACTTGAGTTGTAGAACGTGATGAAATCAAGCTGATGTGGACCTGGAAGCTTCATCCCTCCTAGGTAGCTTTCATAGTGCTGGTAAGTGGTATTCAAGCTTCTGAAGGGGAAAATAATTATCAATAATTCCCTCTCTGGACCCCTACCAGCTTCAATAATGACTGGCCTGGCAAGACATGTCTCTTTGTACAGTAGTGGCACAAACAACATGAGAGTAATCATTCTCTTTCTGATTATACTTAAGTCCTGACTTGCAAGATGGAACACACATCTGATACCATTATCAGCTTATTTTGGGTCTGATAATGGCCTATACATATGACAGGCGCCAGGAGAGAATTGACTACTATTATGCTTCTAAATGGACATAGTACTAAGCTGACTTTTAATGGCATTGTAATTCTCATAAATGAATACATCTCTCAACCCTCATCTGAGATGCTTCTATTTGCCAAGAGTGGTGATCAACACAGAGGCCTGCTCATGCCTGGCAGAGATGCAGAGAATAAGACACAGTAGAATGTTTAGACCTAAAGAGAACATATTCTCCCTCTCTTCCAAAGTTCAAGAATTATTGTAGAAGAGGGGATGCAGACGGTTTAAGAGCCAGAAATAGCAGATGACTACAAAGAAACAATATCTCCTGAACACAACAGGAAAGAAAGCACTTATAAATCCAGAGAGTTTGTGACAGCATACATAAAACTCATGCAACCCAAGCTAAACCAAACAGAAGAATAGATAGGAGATGTAGGCACACTGTTGCATCCCTAGCAGTGGAGGTGTTGGCAACTGTGAGCATCTGGGAAAGAAAGAAGAAGTTTTCTATAGAAGTGTAGCCTCCAATAAGTTGACCATTCTACACTGGAAGAACATATGTTCAAGAATACTGTGGTAACACAAATTGGTCTCGAAGCATTTTTTATAAAGGGCACAAAATTGGTTGTCTAGGGAAGGGTATGTATCTGAGAAGTGTTGGGAAGTCAATTCAAGCAAACATGTAAGAAACTCCCAAAGAACTAACACTTAAAAATTAATTTAAAAATCAATGATATAAATGAAAGTGTAGCTTACGCTTCCCTTTTTCTTAAGAGATTTCCAGTCATGAGATGCTTCTAAAAATTATGATTTAAAATTTTTGCTACCAGATTTTATTCCTCTCCTTTTATGTCTTTCTTCCCCCTACTTCTTGTTTTTCTCCTCTCATTATGATTTGATTTTAGACCCAGGTAATTGATTATTTTTAATTTATTTAAGTGAAAGGCGAGCACTCTACCCCTGAGCTACAAGCTCCAGGCTTGTACACTCTTGAAAAGTTATTGTGCAAAAACCTGTCCTAGAGGTGCAAATCTCTTTTGTTATGTTTAAAATATGAAGCACACCCCAAAATATTCCATATGTTTAAGTCTCTGTTCCTGGCTGGGGCGTCTCATTACTGGGGACTGACTGGTCCATGAGTGTGCCTACTTACCAGTGAGTTACTGCACTGGTACATTCATTACTGATAGTAGGATTTAGAGATGTTGAAAATTGGGTGAGGTCCAGTTGGAAGAAGTAGGTCACAGAGTTTGTTTTCTGTGGGTTGTGTCGTCCACAATGTTATATGCTTTTTCCCATTTCCTTTATTTTCTGGTTACCCCTGCTTTCGTATCATTTTCTTTCCTCCGGAGCACTGCTACTCTTGTGTTTATGACTATGGTGATTATGCCATATACAGCAGTCAGAGTGTTCCTCCTCATCTTGTTCTGTTCCCTCTTCCACAATGTCCTCTGGACACTTTAGTGGGTAATCTTGATGTCCTGTTTAGGACCAGGCTCTCAGTAGTCACTTACTCTTAGTTCTATGACCATCTGTGAATCACCATATTAATCACTTGGGGGGGGGTTATTTCCTGCCTTAAGTCCTTTTATTTTCTTTTTTCACTATCAGGCTTTGGTGAGGTGAGATGTTTCACTTCAACCTTACCTGCTCTTCTTCCATGACATTCTGCCTCACCATAGGTCCAGAAGGGAGGGAGTCAACCAATCGTGGACTGAAAGCTTTGAAAACATGAGACGAAACACTCTATCAAGTCATTTATGGTAGTTCATATGAGGAATGTCCTCCATAGGCTCAGGTATTTGAGCCCCTGAGCCCCAGTTGGTGACACTGTTTGGATAATGTTATGGAACTTTTAGCAAATGCTGCCTTATTGGAGGAGCTACATCACTAGGGGTAATCTTTAAGAGCCTATAGGATTGCCCAACTTTCACTTTACTCTTTGCCACATATTTAATGTTGAAGCTGGTGCTGAAAATCTCAGCTTCCTGTTCTGGCTGCCACTATCCTGGCTCCACTGATGAGGCTGGCCTGTTGGCATGTCTGTGTGGTAGTCTCTTGATTATGTTAATTGACATGAGATCAGCCTAAAAGTACGTATCATCATTCCCTGGACACACATTCTCTCTGTCTGTTTCTCCCTCTGTCTCTTTGTCTCTGTCTCTCTCCTTTTCCCTCCCCCTCTTCCTCTCTGTATCTCCCTCCCCCCTTTGATTCTAGGAGTAATTTAGCTGATTACAGGCACACATGCATTCATTCTCCTTCTACTTTTGTTTGTGGATTTAAGTTCCTGCCCCCTTGACTTCCCCTCTCAGAAATAGACTGATAGATAAAATTGTGAGCCTAGTAAGTCTTTCTCCCTTAAGTAAGGTGCTTTTGTCAGGGTATTTTATCAAAGCACTAGGAGATAAAAATAAGACAAATAGTGACAGGGATAACAATTTAGGTGGAAAAAAAATCCTCTTGTTGGGGCCTAGAGATTTTTGCCTAACAAAATGATATGATGTTGTTAGACCACACTTTCTTAAATATCTAAGTTTAGGCAATTTAATTATTTTAAGCTTTTAGTCTATAAATAGCATTGTACTTGGCATACTTATATACGAATTATTACTTATATACGAATTATTACTTATATACGAATTATTCACCTCCATTTCTTTTTCTTTCTTTCTTTTTTTTTTTTATCACCACTTTGTTGCAAAAACTACAATAGCTCCCAGCTCCTACACTGTTATTTGGAGAGCTCTGTTTCTCTTTGCCTTTGTTTTGGGTTAAAAAAAGTTCTTCATGAAGACACTAGGGCAGGCGTTTCAGGGTACTGATTGGATGGCAAAACAGAACTAATGGCATCTTCTGCATTGGGAGACCTTGCTATGGAAAATAGTAGGCTTTGTTTGTGGCTTGGGTGGATAAAGCAGAGAGGGTCGAGCCTTTGTATCTTGAATACTGTTCCTTCCTTTGCTCCCTATGGCTTTCTGTGCTGGGCTTTATAGGATTACAGTTGAGTTCATAGCTCAAGCTCAGCCAGAAACAATTCTGCCTGAATCCCCTTGAGCCACAGTGTTGTCTCAAAGTGAAGAGTGGGGGCAGCAACCCTCCTGGCTGTTAGCAGCTCTGACTTTGAGTGGATGGCCTGTGAAATGTTCGGGAAGACCTGAAACCCTCCTCCCAGGGCGGATATCACCTTCTTCCTTTGGATTTTATATAGAACCTGATCCTCTTTGCCCAAATGGAGCCAAATAAACAGGAGTCTCAGAGGAGCCCGATGGCTCAGCCGTGTGAGTCCCACAGTGAGGTCTGGTTTTGATGTATTGCTGAAGGATACGATCATGGTTAGAGAGCTAGATCGCTTTTGCCAGTTTGAGAGAGAGGTCATGTTTTTAATTTAACTTAATTTCCTACACCAAAGAAAATGTTCAATAGGATATTCGACTTTTGCACCTTTAATGAGTCCAGATGCTCTGGGGCCTGCAGCAATGAAGAGAAAACAGATTTTCTCGTTTACACTTCTACTTTGTGCATTTTCCAAATTGGGCACGTGCAGTTCCTGAAGGATGCTGCTCTAATTTGGTGATGCTCTTTCTCCTTCTCTGTCCCCTCTTCCTTCGCTCCTTCCTTTATTCCCTGCCTCCTTCTCCTCCTCCTTTTCTTCCCTCTTCCTTTCTCACCTTCAGAGTGTAAGCATCTTTTTATCATTTGAAAGCTTCATTATGTATACAATGCATCTTAATCATATCCATCCCCCTTAGTGCTCTTTGATGCTGCTTTTACAACCCAATCAGTGTGCTTGGAGATTTACAATCACATATTTAACTTCCCTTTTATAGCTAATATAATATTTGGTGAGATGAAGAAGTTTAATACATATTGTTCTGTAAAATGATATGCCAAAGCACAGAATGATTATAACTCTGATATCAAAAGTAGGTTTTGTGAGTTCAAGTCCAGGTTTTGGATATTCAAGTGGAGTGATCTGGAAAAGGTTACTGAACTTTTCGATTAATGGTCTGTGTTGGTTGTTTTTGAAGTTGAAGTTTTAATTCTAATTCTAGTGATGACCATATGCAAACAAAGGGGATTAGTGAGATATCATTTATGAAATAATACATTCCTGGTTGCTGAGTTTGTATGACTATGTGCCCTCTCAATTTCTTGTTCTGAGTTTTTCATAATAAAATGACTATTAGAAGGTAAGGTCTGGTGGGGACACTGTGAAAGCGGAACACTTGAGGATGGTCAGGAGTCTTTAGAAAAGGTACCCTGTAGATATCTTGTCACTTTCTGGCTTGCAACTCTGAAGAGAGCTTTCACTGTATTGGAACTAACTGTTTTGGCCTTGGACTTCCCAGCCTTGAAGTGTGAGGGAGTTCCTATTGTTGATAAATGTATAGCATTTTCTGAATGCAGCCTGAACATTCTGCCAGGGCAGCGCCACAGATGTCTCAGACACACAGACCTAGAAATGGAATGATGAGAGTTATGTATGCTCAACTTTATGCCCACTGTTTCGAGGCCCACTGTAACCCATCTATTCCTGATCGACAGAAGAAAGAGCTTCTGTGCTTCTCCGTCAATACTTGGTTTCAAATTTCTCCCAAAGTACTGAGTATAAAATATCATGTTTTTTTTTTTTTTTTTTAAACATACAGGTTTTTCATTTTGGTTGACATTGGAAAACTTTGTGTAAGTTTATAGTTTTGACATTCTATTAAGCAAAGTACTTGCTTATTTATCATCCACCTTCTTCCCCCAGTTATTAATCGATAAAGTCATCTTTAAAGGTTCATGCTATGTTAGTCAAAGACTGATATTTTTATAGGAACAGCTCTATATTTTCCTATGTTATTTTTCTTTTTTCACAATCGGCTTCTGTGATTTAAGGATTGGTCCTTTAGGCACTGTTCTTCAGGCTAACATGCAAGGACAGCTATGAAAGACCCTTCCCAGGGCACTCAAGAGAATTTTCTATTTTACTTAACTATTTAAAAAATTCACTGACAGTTAACGTGAAGTTTCTATATTCTTCTTTTATATGCACACAAATATTTATTGGCTGGAAAAATATTTATGATTTTAGTTAGGAATAAGATTGTTCAATTAAAGACATGTGAGAGTAGCCTTTTACTCTCTTTACCTACTATGTTTCCTTACAGGAAAAAAGGACAAAACGTATCAGATACATCTTTCTTATTTCTCCATGTAAAATATATGATCGCAACTGATTTTCAGAAGTAACTGAGTTCTATTTGCTGTGTTTCTATCTCATAAGTTTATTCAGTTCAATGGTAAAAAACAAAAACCAAAAAACAGTAAAAACAAAAGAAAACAATTCCAAGCCAAATGAAGCAAACAGCCAACTGACCAACTAACTACCATCTCCATCATCAACAAAAACCAAACAATCTTCTATAAGTAAAGTCTAACCTTAGTGCCAGGAACCATCATAGGACTTACTAAAGGTTTGTATAATTGCAATGTCTCTTCTCTTTTAAAATAACTTTCCTTTTATCACCCCTGCCTCTTTTAAACAAATCAAGGATATCTGGATCACAAAGGAAAACCAGGGAACAATGGGGGAACAAAGGCTTGGAGTATGTCAGTTCATTAAACCTCCAATAATTCTATGCCATTTTCCAGGAATCAACTTTTAAGATTTACAAACAACCATGATTAGAACTTAGCATCAGAGACACAGTGGAGGTTGTTGACATCACTTCACAGACCTTATGGAGTTTCCATCCTGCATCAGAGAGGCCTATTGCACGACGATCATCTTTCCTCAGTTCTTTTCAGACTTCAGAGCAAAAGCAGGAGTCAGATCAGATAGTTATACCAAGTCTTCAGAAGAATGAGTTATTTGTTTCTGCAGGGTTGACCAGGATAGAGCATAATGACAGTAATGTATGAGTAGGTTAGTTAAAGGTGGTGAGCCAAATGCTGAGGAGCACATGTGCCTTTAAATTTTCTTTCTATTTATTTTACTATACTTCCAATTGAACCAGTATCCATATGACTGCTAGGTAAGTTCCCTAACACTTAGCTACCCTCTTAGCCTTCTTTATATGCATGGTATTAATTTTCTTGAAGTTGTATTGAACACTCTCAAGGTTTCAAATAGATGTTGGTACCTAACTGCCATCTGTAGCCAAAGAAGCTGACATACCTCTTGTATGAATTACTTGCTTCCTTGTGAAAAAGTACCTGACATGCAACTGGAGAAATCCCTTGAATGGTGCCATCTATATTTAAGGTAAGGATTCTCACCTTAATTAATCTAGTATATAGTTTATTCCTCACAAATATGCCCAGGGACTTATACTCATGGTGATTTTAAATGGTATTAAATTGACAAATTAACCACCATACTTTTCTGCTACACATTTTGCCACCAGATAAAATGTCACTTAAGCACAAAGATTCAACATTTAAAAGAGAAAAAGTAAAAGTAATATCAAAGCAAATTTGTAGGTAAATACACAGACACAGACACAGACACATAGAGACACATATACATATATTTCCCACAGTGTTCTCACTGTGCAGTTATTGTCTAAAATGTGTAAGCATAACAAGACTTTATTCTTTAATTGTTTGGAGGTATTTGCAAGATATCTAAGATGATCAAGGTGTAAGTATTAAAAGACAATGTCTGTATATGAAACCTCCATGATTTATTTCTTGTCAAATTATGTATCAATGTCTCCCTCTACTCTTTTCTTCACCCACCATCTATTCCATCCGAACCCCATCGTCCCTGATCCACGCACACTCTCAACTTCTCATGATTGTATGGTAACTCCATTGCTTAGTTTCACTGATGTTACTGTAGAAATAGTAAGGTACATGGTTTTGGGTAATTTAACTAGGATATATAAGTTTTGCTCTATATGCTATGTGGATGCTTCTGACCTTCAAAATGAGCGACACCTGGAGAGCTTTAGAACACACAGATGCCAGGACCCCATTTTTAGTGAAATAGGGTTGGAGAACTTATATTTCTAGTAAGATACTAATGTGGTTACTTTGTGGCTTTAATTTGCTTACTATTTTTATAGATAGAACTTCAAAAGTGAATAGACTCTCTATACATGTCTGTTACAACATTCATTTGTCTTGTGATTCCCAGTGAAATAATATATTATTAGAATAATTTCAAATCGCTGGTTATCTCTCATTAAGTTATTGACTCTCTCCAGGCCAACTGTTGGCTTCATTCTTAAGCATTGTAAAGTCAGTTCACATGGCATGAAGGAGCCTTATGTTGACTGAAAAGGAAGAGAAGGAAGAACATGATCCTTGTGTGGAAGCCCACAGCATGGAGGCTTTACCCCTTACACCCTTTATGCCACATTTCATCCAAACTCTGGAAACTGCTTTCTCTCACTTCCTGTGGCAATTCACTGGCAGTCTTGGGACCACCCTGACTTAGGCTGAGAAGTGAGAAATTCTGAAAGCAATCGAACACTGTAAATTTTCACAGCAGTTCAACAGAAAGCTGTTGGGCACAGATGTTTCTGTAATTGTGATATGCTGGGAACATTCTCTAGGCTCCAAGCACAGAGGGCCTGCATCTCATTCTCCACCTGGGTGCCTCCATGGCAGAATCACTACAGCAAGGCTGTAATGGGAACCACGTGGCAATATAGGACCATTTTAAAAGAACTGAATAAGATTCATGTCTCAGATCTGGTCCCTCCTTCTGTCTTTCTCCAGTTAATCCCTGAGGACGTGGCATTGGTGATGGCAGATCCCTCAGTTTATCCCAGAAGGGCTTGGGGGTTATTCTTAGCTCCTTGTTGAGATGGAAGTAGACTCTTATGTTTTATGCTGGGTAGAGCTGTAGAGGCCTTCCAGCTGCTCATGGATGGGGTATACAAAAAGGAACAGGAAAAGGCTTTGGGGGTATATAAAGGACTATGACTATTTCAATTGACCTCCATGCTATGTAGGTCATGGCCATGATTTAAAAATTGACAGATTTTGAAACTTGTGACATATTCCCTTTAAATGGATTCTTTTTCTTTTAGGGCTTAACATTCCCTCTTTAGCTGGAGATAGCCTTATTTGCTGCAGGATTCTTCCCATCTGTGGGAACAAGAAGGGAGCTATGAATAGCACAGGGGAAACATCTGCCACCTTTGAAATGCACACTGAAATGCTGATGAATAGTTCAGTGAACTCGGACCGGGTTTTCATGACTGTTTCCTGCTGGAGGTCTTTAACTTGTGCACACAGTATTAGCCAGGGACATGAGGAGGACAATGGATGGAGGATGCAAAAATATAGACATGTGTGTAGGATGCAGTGTGGTATCAAACATGGAAAACATTTTGTGGTTAGTTAGAGAGACTTAGAGAGAGTGCCTCTCCTGCTTACAACTGTCAGTCGTGCTGCAAAACAAACACTCTTCCACTTGGTTTCGTGAGATATTTTCTTAATCTAAACTCTAGGAAGACTTGTTTTATATGAACCTTCATATAACCTTTATGTCGCACCTTTATCTGTGCATATCACCGATCTCTATAACTATGAGAAATATAATTTTAGTGTAAATAGTAGTTGTTTATAGATATTTTTAGTATCCAGATAGAGCATCCACTTTTGGTTGTAACTTCCTCATAGAATACAATGCACATCAAAATATGGTCAGATGTTTCTCCTTCGTTCATGTTAGCATGTAATCACTAAAATACTACCTTTGAATAGGTAATCTTCATTTTAAAAATTCAAAAAAGGAATCTTTCTTCATAACTCAATATCTTAGTTACTTTTGTATTACTATGAAGAGATTACCAAAACAACTTAGAAAAGAAAACACTTCACTGGGGCTTGCTTATAGTTTCAAAAGTTTAATTCATAATTATCATTGTGGGAAGCATTGCAGGAAGCAAGCAAGCATGACACTGGGACAGGAATTGAGATCTTAAATTGAATCGACAAGCAGGAGTCAGAGAGAATAAAACTGGGCCTGGTCTTGGCTTTTGAAATCTAAAAGCTCTTTACCAGTGACAAATCTCCTCCAAAAAGACCATACCTTCTAATTCTCTCCAAAACATCTACCAAGTAGGGTCCAAATATTCAAATATTTGGGCCTGTGGGAGTCACTCTCATTCAAACCACCACACTCACTGAAGCAATGGGTAAGATTAAAAGAAGAGAAGCTTCAATGGGAAAGAGGGGAGCATTCAGATATACTCTTATAAATAATGAGGAAGTCCAATAAATTTTCAGAACCACAGATCAACTTAAATATATTCAGTGTTCTTTGTAGCAGAAATGACCAATGGTTGGCTAAAGAAAATCATAAAAGGAAAGATGAAATTTGTTCAAAACTTCTAAAAATATCACATATCTCTTAATTAACTTTTATACAAAAGATTTATATAAAAATTTAAAATTTTATTAAACCACAAACAAGATGGCTTATTTAACCAAGGTAGTCTTTGTCCTTGTATTGAATAATCCAGGTTTTAGAAATGAGAACCCCTGGACTTAGGGGTTGTAAGTAATTGGTTCATAGTCCTACAGGTAGTAAACTGCACTCAAGGCTTTCTCTTGAGCTTTCCAGACTCAGATTGTTAGCTTTGTTTGTTTGTTTGTTTGTTTTGTTTTGTTAGCTTTCTTAGCAATTGAATGGTCTTTTTTTCCTTTTTGTCTTTCTTCTTTGGTTGTTGTGTCTTTTCTGTTCAAAAAGAAACTTAATTTTTGTTAGGGTATTTATGGGGTATAATGTGATTGTCTGATACATGTATACATTAGGGTTGGCCTTTCATGAATATGAACCAGCCTTGGCACATCAAGTTGGAGTAACACTAGCCTCATCCTCTCCTATTGTGGCTAGAAGAGGCAACCCAGTAGAGGGAAAGTGTCTCAGTGGCAGACAGAAGAGTCAGAGACAGCACCTGCTCCTACTGTTAGAAGTCCCATATGAAGACCGAGCCACACAAATGTAGCATGTGTAGAAGGCCTAAGTCAGTCCCATGCAGGCTCCCTGGATGTAGGTTCGGTCTCTGTGAGTCCATATGGGCTCAGGTTAGTTGATCCTGTAGGTTTTCTTGTGTGGTCCTTGACCCTTCTGGCTCCTACAATCCTTCCTCCCTGTCCTCTGCAGGATTCCCAAAACTGCCTAATGTTTGGCTGTGGGTCTCTACATCTGTGTCCATAAGATACTGAGTGAAGCCTCTCTGATAGCTATTATACTAGGCTCCTGTCTGCAAGTATAGCAGAATATCATTACCAGTGAGCTTCCTTTCATGGCACGGGTCTCAGGTTAGGCCACTCAATAATTGGTCATTCCCTCACTTTCTGCTCCATCTGTATCCCTGGGCATCTTGTAGGCAGGATACATTGTAGGTTGAAGGTTTTGTGGCTGGGTTGTTGTGCCAGTCCCTCCATTGGAAGTCCTGCCTGGTTACAGAAGATGGCCTGTTCAGGCTCCATATTCCCAAGTGCTAGAAGTCTTAGCTAGGGTCACTCTCATAAGTTCTTGGGATTTTCATTGCTCTTGGTTTCTAGCTCATCCCAGAGATTTCACACCCCCTCATTCCAGTTGTCTTTTCTAGTACTCATTCTCATCATCCTTCCCCCACCTCATCCCTCCTGTTCCCATCTCCACCACATTCAGTCCTCTCTCCCACACACCCTTTATGTCTATTCCAGTTCTCCTTTTTATTGAGACTCACACATTCACCCCCTGAACCCTGCTTGTTATTAACTTTTTTGCATCTGTAGATTGTAGCACGGTTATCCTTTACTTTGTGGATAATATCCACTTATAAGCGAGTGCACACTATGTCTGTCTTTCTAGGTCTGGGTTACTTCACTCAACATGATGTTTTCTAGTTCCATCTATTTACCTTAAAATTTCATGATGTCATTAGCTTTAATAGCTGACTAATACTAAATTGTGTAAATATGCCACATTTTTCTTTACTCATTCTTTGACTGAAGGACATTTAGGTTGTTTCAAGTTTCTGGCTATTATGAATAAAGCTGCTATGAATACAGTTGAACAAATGTTCTTGTTGTAGGATGGCAAATCATTTGGGTATATGCACAGGAGTGGTAGAGCTGGGTCTTGAGGTAGATTGACTCAGAGCTTTCTAAGAAACTGCCAAATTGATTTCCAAAGTGGCTGCACAAGTCTTCACTTCCATCAGCAGTGGAGGAGTGTTCCCCTTGTTCCACATCCTCACCAGCATGAGCTGTCACTGAGACTTTTACTTTAGCCATTCTGATAGGTGTAAGATAGAGTCTCAGAGTAATTTTGATTTGCATTTCTCTGATGGATAATGTTGCTGAACTTTTCTTTAAGTGATTCTCAACCATTAGGGATTTCTCTTGTGAGAATTATTTGTTTAGTTCTGTACTCCATTTTTTAATGAGATTATTTGGTTTGTTTATGTTTAGTTTTTTTTTTTTTTGAGTACTTTATATATTTTGGATGCCAGCCCCTTGTCAATGTGAGGTTGGCTAAGACCTTTTCCCATTCTGTAGGCTGCTGTATTGTCCTGTTGACAGTGTCCTTTGCCTTACAGAAGCTTTTCAGTTTCACGAAGTCCCATTTATTAATTACTGATCTTAGTCCCTGTGCAATTGGTTTTCTGTTCAGGAAATTTTCTCCTGTGCCAATACATTCAGAGTCATTCACAACTTTTTCTTTTATCAAGTGGTTCCAGTTTTATGTTGAGATCTTGGATTCACTTGGGATTGAGTTTTGTGCAGGGTGATAGATGTAGATTTAACTGCATTCTTTTATATGTAAACATCCTGTTAGATCAGCACCATTTGTTGAAGATGTTTCCTTTTTTCCATTGTATACTTTTGTCCTCTTTGTTAAAAATGAAGTGTCTATAGGTATGTGGATTTACTTCTGGGTCTATACTTCAATTACATTGATCAATGTGTCTTTTTATGTCAGTACCATGTGTTTTTTCTTATATTTTTTCTGTAATACAGCTTGAAATCTTGGATGGTGATACCTCCAAAGTTCTTTAATTGTACAGGGTTGTTTTTAGCTATCCTGTGGGTTTTTTTCATATGTAGTTGAGTATTGTTCATTTAAGTTTTGTAAAAAATTGTGCTGGAATTTTGATGAAAATTACATTGAATCTGTAGATGGCTTTTGGTAAGATAGGCATTACTATGTTAACCCTACCAAACCATCTTTTCATCCTCTGACATCTTCTTTAATTACTTTTTTCAAAGACTTTAAGCACTTGTCATACAGGTCTTTTACTTGCTTGGTCAGAGTTACTCCAAGATATTTTATATTATTTGTGGCTATTGTGAATGGTGGTGTTTCTCTAATTCTTTGTCAGCCCATTTATCATTTGTATATAGTAAGACAACTGATTTTTTTTTTTTTAGTTAATTTTGTATCCAGTCACTTTGCTGAAAGTGTTTGTCAGCTGTAGAAGTTCTTTCTCTGGAAAAATTTTTGGGGTCACTCATGCGTAATATATATATCATCTGCAAATAGAATACTTTGACCTCTTCCTCTCCAATTGTATTATCTTGATCTCCTTAATTGTCTTGTTCCACTAGCTAAAACTTCAGGTACTATACTGAATACATACAGAGAGAATAGACAGGCTTGTCTTGTTCTTGATTTTAGTAGAACTGCTTTAAGTTTCTCTTCATTTAATTTGATATTGGTTATTGGCTTGCTGTATATTTCCTTTATTGTGTTTAGGTATACACCTTGTATTCCTGATCTTTCCATGATTTTTATCATGAGGTGGTGTTAGATTTTGTCAAAGAGTTTTTAAATGTCTAATGAGATGTTTATGTTCTTTTTCTTTCACTTTGATTATATGGTGGTTTATATTGATGGATTTTTAAAAAATTTATTTATTTATTTATTTATTTATTTATTTATTTATTTATTTTGCATGTTGAAGCACCCTTGCAGCTCTGGGATAAAGTCTACTTGATCATAGCAGATGACTTTTTGATGTGTTCTTGGATTCAATTTGCATGTATTTTATTATTTTTCATTAATGTTCATAAAGGAAATTGGTCTGAAATTCTCTCTTTTTTTGTCTTTGTGTGGTTTAGGTATCAGGGTGACTGTGGTTTCATAGGATGAACTTGGCAAGGTTCCTTCAGTTTTTATTTTGTGAAATAGTTTGAGGAGTATTGGTATTAGCTCCTTTTTGAAGGTCTGGTAGAATTCTGTACTAAAACCTTCTGGCCTTGGGGGTATTTTGGTTTGGAGACTTAATGACTGTTTCTATTTCCTTATTATAGGTCTACTTAAATTGTTTATGTGAGCTTGATTTAATTTTGGTAAGTGTTAGCTATCAAGACAATTGTTCATTCCTTTTAGCTTCTCAAATTTTGTGGAGTACAAGAAATACAATTCTTTTTAAACCTTTTATTGGCACTTTGGGAATTTTATATCATGTACCCCACGCCCACTCATATCCTCATCCCCTTGTATTCATTCTCTACTCTTGCAACCTCCCTGTAACAGAGAAAATATCTTGTTGTGGAAGCTGTAGTATGTTACGTTTCAACACCCACATATTTCCTTTTCTTAATATTTATTTGCTTGTAGATGTTCATTGCGATGACTCAGTCTGGAATGAGACCTCTGGATTTTGCTGCTCTATCAATACTGAAACCTCACTAGCACTCTTCTTGGATATCTTGTTGCTCTGTGGCTTTGAGATTCTGTATTTTTGAATCTGTAGGACTGGCCCCTTCATGCACTCCAGCAGCTCATTTATGGTTTAGATGTTGGGGTGAGCCAATTCAAAGCCCTGGTTCTGAGCCTGAGAGGTATCTGGGATGGTCAGTCCACCATGTCTTCTACTCTCACAACCTTGGGAGCCAGCTCATTGGCAACCCCTCCAACCAGGGCCATCTCTACCCTGCTGTGAAGTACAGGGCCTGCTCTCCCAAGTGAGGGACATGGCCATTTCTCCCACTCTCATGACCCCAGGGGCAGTTCTTCTGCCTGACATAGAAGGAGAAAGGGTGAAAGGAAAAGGAAGGGAAAGGGATCTCTCTTTTGCCAATGCCTATGCCCAGTAGACAAGATGCAGGGCTGGGTCTCCTACACTCATGCACTTGGGGTCAGCCTACTCACAACCCTCACATTCAGGGTCAGATCTACTGTGCTTTCTAGGTAAGGTGCAGGGTCTGTTATTCCAAGTGCTGTAGCAGGTACGGAGCTGGGCCAGCTTTCCAGCCCTGATAACCTTGGGTGAGATATTTTACCTGGTATAGTTGGAAAGGGATGGGGGGGCATCTCTCCCTTGCCAATGCCAATACACAGCAGCAAGAGGCAGAGTTGGCCCTTAAACACTCCCACCTCTAAGCAGACTCATCTGTACCTCTAGAACCAGGATCAGATATACTGTGCTGCTAAGGTAAGGTGCAGGGCTCATTCTCCTCAGTGCTGCAGCCCACCCAGGCTCTGAACTTGTGCGTCTTAGGCTACCCCTTTCTTTAAGAGTATATTAGGCTTCTAATCAGATATTCATAGGTCAAAACACTGAGCACAGACATAGCCTCTGTTCTCTCAGTCATCTACTGATACACATGTGACACCTACTGCAGAGCCTCTAGTGGCAGGGAGTTTAGATTTTTAAAGTAAGACCTAATGATTCTTTGAATTTCCTCAGTTTGTGTTGTTATGTTCTCTCTTTATTTTCTGATTTTGTCAATTTAGATATGCTCTCTGTTCTTTAGCTAGTTTGGCTGAGGTTTGTCTCTGGTTGATTTTCTCAAAGAACCAAGTCTGTTTTTTTTTTTTTTTTTTTTGACTTTTTGGATTATTCTCTTTGTTTCTATTTTATCAATTTTAGTCCTGAGTTTGATAATTTCCTGCTGTCTACTCCTCTTCCATGAGTTTGCTTCCTTTGGTCTAGAGTTTTCAGATGTGCTCTTAAATTGCTAGTATGAGATCTTACTAATTTCTTTATGAAGGCACTTAGAGTTATGAACTTTCATCTTAACACTGATTTCATTGTGTCCCATAGCTTTGGGTATGTTGTGGCTTCATTTTCATTGAATTTTAGAGTATTATTTCTTCCTCTATCCGGTGGTCATTGAATGGAATGAGTTATTCAGTTTCCATGAGTTTGTAGACTTTCTGTTGTTTTTGTTATTGAAGTTCAGCTTTAATTCATAGTGATCTGATAAGATACAGAGGTTTATTTAAATTTTCTTCAATCTGATAAGACATGCTTTGTGAGTATGTATTCAATTTTGGAGGTTTCATGAGCTGCTAAGAAGAAGGTATGTTTTTTATGTGTTTGAGTGAAATGTTCTGTAGATATTCCTTAAGTTCACTTGAGCCATAACGTCTGTTAGGTCTATTATTTTTCTATTTAGTTCTGTCTGGATGACCTGTCCATTGGTGAAAGTGAGGTGTTGAAGTTTCTCATTATTAATGTGTTGGGTTTGATGTGTGATTTAAGCTTAATGTTTCTTTTATGAATGTGGGTATCCTTACATTTGGTGCATAGATTTTCAGAATTGAGTCTACATCTTGATAGGTTTTTTTCTCGAGGAGTATTTAATTGTCCTTCTCTATCTCTTTTGATTAACTTTGGTTGAAAATCTATTTTGTTGGATATTAGAATGGGTAACCCTTGCTTCTTGTTTGTATTTGCTTAATACAAATGATAAAACCAACCAACTAAGAAACAGCAAACACCACCAAACAAGCCAACAAAACTCAAAACAAATAACAAAAGAGTCAATCAAACAATGAATCTCATCATCTCTTTCAGTGATTATGTAAATTTTATTTCTTCTTTAATGTCTTTATACCCCACCCCACCTGAATGGTAAAAATATTCATCATCTGAAAGAGCTTATTTAAGTAGGAATAGGTTTGTTTTCTTTTCTTTTTCAGCCATAGCATAAAAAGAAATAGTGATAAATTGGGAGTTGAGGAAGGTCTGACTACAAAGGCCAACTTCCATTTCAAAATTTGGTTTTGATAAATTTAATTTATTGATTTTATAATTGTTCTTATTGTTAGTGATAAATCACTGATAAGACTGGATTTTAAAACTGTATATTTGAAAACCATATTTAAGTGTTACGGTTCCATGTGTCCATATACTCACTTGTTGTGAGAGAAGGAGAGAGAGAGAGAGAGAGAGAGAGAGAGAGAGAGAGAGAGAGAGAGAGAGTCTATTTACTAAGTGTGCTCATAGACACTGGTCGGACAATCTTGTTTGTGTCACCATTTCCCCATTCTCATCTCTGATGATGCCATCTCTTTATTCACATTACAATTTTTGGAGCTTAACTTTGACTCTCTAAATTCAGAAGCGTCTTTGCTTTCCTTCCTGCTATTGCACTATACAGGAGATAGTGAGCTTGGCAAATTCTCTCATCTCTCCTGTTCTGAAATCAAGATTTCTTGCTCCAGGCAATCACTGGATACTTTTGAAGCACATCTTAAAGGGAAGTCTAGAACTGGACTCAAAGTTGGAAGAAGACTAGTTCTACTCTTGACTGGAGGGGCCACCTAGAAAAATGATAAATGTCTACAACTTAAATTGTTTCTGCCTGTATGTGCCAAGTCTGCACAGGTCCTTAAAAAGTGGCTTCTAGCAAAGGTACCAAAGCCTAAACACCTATAAAGCCAAATGTTTCATTATTCAAATAAAGTAATGATATTGGGAACAGAGTTTGAATATATGTGCTCTCCCTTTCTTTCTTTCTATCCCATCTGTCCCCTTCCTCCTTCCCTCTCTCTCCTCCCCTCCTCCTTATTTCCCTTTCTCCCATCCCTGCTTTTTCATTCCACTCTCCCTCTTCTTTCTCTCCCTCCCTCTCTTTTCTTCTGACTTAAATGGGAATAAACAAAGCAAAGAACACATCGGAGAATACTTATGACGTGAGATTGGAAAAATTTACTTTTATAAGGGAAGGAATAAAAGGAAGTACTTGCTACCAGGGCAAGGATTTATTTACCTTGCTAGTAGTTCTCAGATTATACCCAAAGGCTCTATGCTTTTGGAAGGCTCTGAAGAAGTCTATGTATAGGAGTGAGATACTGTCAATAAGAAAAAGTCCGGAAGACTATTTCTGTAAATTTTCAGGGCATGGCTGCCTTCAAAGTGGTTATCAGCTGTCTATGAATGGATGATATTTAACAGCATGTGGTTGTGCTTAACACAAATCATCAAAGCCTTGAAGAATGAATGAAGAATAAAGAGTGATTATCAAAAGCTGGGAGGTCTAGGGAGGTAATTTGGATGGAAAGGTTGATCTGGGCCATGTGCATTAGATTCTTCTTTGTGTCATCTACTCAGTGCACATTTCTTGTCTTCAGCGTGGTTTTTTTTTTTCTACTGTTTTAAGGAGCAGCCTTTACTCATGTTACTTTAAATGATGTGAGAATGGGTATAGGGAGAGTAATGGAGTATTATCATAAGGGTTTGAAGAGTAATAAAAACAATAAAGAACTCTTGGTATTAAGCCATTCTGGACTCATATATTTTGTTTTATAAATAGTAATAGTATCAATTCATTAAGATTTTATAGGAAATGAAATAATTCATGTATTGTGTATGGTGTTTATCTCTGAATGATGAAAAATAGGTTTTTAGTGTACATATTTTTTCATTACTAGTGAATTTTGGAGCTGTATAGCCTTTTTTTTTCCTGTTGGAACCCTATGCCTCCAATTCTATATTCTCCCTAGTGTCTCTCTTGATTTCAAGATTTTGAAATGTTTGTGAATTGTACCTGCTGTTGTTTTCTGTCAGACTTCTTTTAGTTTCTAAATAGTAACTTTTTTTGCAAGGGCAGAAATGGATTTATTCCTTTTGCCATTGCGGAAGTTATTTAAAAATTAATATCTCCCACACACAAAGGGAGAGTTAGGATTCAATCTGGGGTTCCTATTTATGTTTGTATAGAATTACATCTCTAATCATGGTTAGTTAAGGAACGATGGTAAATAGTAAATACATTTTGGGGCATGATTAGCTCAAGGTCATAGAACTTAAAATTCAGCAATAGCAGACAAGAGCCCTTGGGTCTGTTTATCTCGCATCATAAACAATGTACAACAGTGTAAACAAATGGCTCTGAGCATGCTCAAGTCTTCCTAAAATCTTTTAGCTGTTAAAAGAAAGGATACTTGATTTACCCTAAGAATCTGCCTCATTTAACTTCTAACCGTTCCAATAGATACTTCCTTCTGTTGCAGTTTTGAGACAGGGTCTTATGTATCCTAGGAGGACCTTGAGCTAGTGACTTTGAATATTTTAAAGTTTATTTTTGTTTTTTAAGAATTTCATTTATGATATTTTATTTAAATCATTTCACATTTCTCCTGTGTTCCCTCTATTCTTGCTCAAATTTATGACTACTTTTTTCATTGTTGCATATATATTCCTCTTTTTAATTTTTACATTAGCTTGTACTTTAGAGCCCACTCCCTTGAAATGGTGTCAGCCATTAAAAATTGGCAGGAATCTAGCTGTCATTGACTTTACTACTGTATCTACCATTATTTGCCTTTCTGGCAGTATACATATGGGTCTGTTAGGTTGGCTATGCTATCCTTTAAACTAAGCTATAGGCTAATTAAATGACTGCTTAGTCATGTTTTATGGAATCCAGATATTTGCTTGTGTATCTTTCATCTACCCAAAATCAGAGGAGACATTTACTTTCTATGTCTTTTTCTTTTCCCTGGTAGGAGAGCTCACACTCCATTCTTCACATAGACTTTGTCTTGGCTCATATTTTGGGTTGGGACATGTCAGATGTGACTAGATGTTCTGTTCACATACTTCCTTTGGGTCCATTCCCTTTTCTAGACTAATTGTCAGGTACTAATTATTGACAGAAGAAAACCAAACCTAAAAACTGGTGTTAATACATGGCATATATTTAATCCTCACAGCCTCACACAGACACTTTCCCAATTCAGAGGTACACACTGTCTTTTATGTTTGTTGATAACATGATATACAGATGAGAAATGTATGATGTGATTACATGTGATGGGATAAAATGAAGTATCCAGACGTCTATAAAGTGGGTGAGCTTCTCAGAACTGTGAGAGCAGATGTCAGGGATAACCCCTTTAGGCTAGTGGTTTGGGTACATACTTATGAAAAAAGACCCAGGAGAGGGCCTTGAATGTCCTATAGGCAAGTGACATAAAACATACCAGAACTCAGTACTTCTATTATTAGTTCTTATCATATGTGTTTGAAGTAAAGTCAATAGTATGGATATAGAAGAGTGAATGCTAAAAAGTCTACATGACTTGTCACAAAGTCATACACTACTAGTGAGTGAGAAAGGAATGACCTGTACCCAGGTAAGAAAGTTTTAACTGGAAGCACGGGGTATGAGGCAAGGACAAGCTGAAGTTTCTTCTATCCAAAACGGAACATCTGTCTGGCTGGAGACAAGTGTGTTTGAAAGGAGTGTTGGGAAAGACTGGGAAGGAGACTTGTGAAAGACTGGAGAATTATGGCCCCTGTGTGGAATGGGGTTGGAACCTAAGGCTGTTAGAACTCTGGGTACAAGGCTATGCTTGTGATGGGAGTCCAGCTGATGCTTTCTTGAAGCAGAAAGAGGCTTAGCTTTAAAGTGGTTGTTCATTGCAGTTATTAGTTTCCAGGATGCTATCTTGATTACTTAGCCTCACTCCTTGTTTCTGACTCCCATGCTAGCTTATGCTTTGTGGGAATCATAGAGTGACATTCCTTAACAGTAGGTCTCTTCAGGCCACTGTTGCTTCAAGGCTTCCAAAGGCTCTTTAGAGCCCCGTGAACAAAGTCTAACCTTGGCATTATGCTCACAAACTGTCAGCTTAGGGTTAATCTATACCCATTGTTTCTTCCTGATGTCCCTGTGCTCAAGCCTCATTGGGCTGCCTTTCCTTCCCAAACTGGCCATATGTGACTGGTGGACACTTAGGTTGGCTCTGTCTGGAGTGTCCTTGTAGGGACTGGCTTGATAATCTCCACAACTTTTTCACAATTCTTTCACAATTGCTGTTTCTACTCTATAGCTAAGAAAACTGAGACTTATAAAGATGTAAATATGCTTGTTTTGGGTCTCTACACTGTTGATATCAGAGATAGGACTTAAGCTCTAAGCCCTGACTCTTTGTTGCCATCCTGTGTGGTTTATCTTTCCTAAAGTTTCTTCAAATGGAATCTTGCTTGTTCCACACAATGTAGATCAATTCTCTCCTCTATGATTTTCCCTTGATTACTTTTCCTCATATCCAAGTTACTTTGTCAGTAGCTTATTAAATTCAGTAATACAACCTAACTATTCTTAGTAGAATATGTTTTATGGAGTTTTGTCGTTGTGGACTAAATGAATTTGCTTTAAAAAATTTAAACACTGAAGCTCCAATTCCCAAGGTAGTAAGTATATTTGGAGTTAAGGCTCCATGAAGTTATTAAGGTTGAGGTCATAAGAGTTTAACCCAGTAGAGTATGCATTCTGTTTTATAAGATATACCAGTTTGCTCTTTTTCTTAGCCATGTGAATACTCAGTAAGGTAGTGGCTGTCTACAAGCCAAGAAGAGATCCACCTGAGGAACCAGCACTGTAGGACCTTGTGCTAGAACTTGCAGCTCCCTGAACTATACATCAAACCAAACCAAACCAAACCACCCAACCCACCCACCCACCCACCCACCCACCCAACCAACCAACCTACCAAAAAACCCCACCACAATGAACAACAACAACAAAACCCAAAACAAAAATAATGGATGTGTGATTGTCTTAGTGGTCCAGTGCATGGTATCTTGTTATGGATTCTCAAAAGCCTATTCTAGATGAATGGGTCCTATAGAATGCATTGAACTATACAAACTAGTGGTGATGTATTTTGGTGCCCTTGCATTCTCAACATCTGACATGGTGACTCAGTGAGCATGCAGGAGGCTCATCAGAGGGCTGTGAAACCATACTTTACTGCACGTTAGTTGTCTGCAGTTTCAGGGCTCCCCAGCTACAAATGAACCCAAAGCAGTTTCCTCCTCCACTGCCCATGTTCACCTGTGCTCTGGGCTCCTGGGTCACTCTGATTGTAGAACTGTCTCTGCTTACATTGCACTGGCTGCTAATTTTCATATTTTTTTTCTGAAAGCTTGGCAGCCTGCTTTCTCCTCTGACTCTCAAAAAGTGGATCTTTCCCCTTTGCTCAGAGACAGCTACCACCCAGACTAACTACTTGTGTTGAATTTATGACAAAGAGTCATCAGATTAGGAGGGTTGGGATATAGTCCTCTTCTCGTGTGCAGAATGTAGAGTAACAGTGACCTTGTCTCTGTTTCAATGAGTACAGAATGTAGTGGAATGAGATTGCTGTCACCACATCTGCTCAGCAAACTGTTATGGTCATGCTTGGCATTCTCTGACCTGATGAGTTTCTTAAAGACCTTAACATTTAACAAGAAATAACTAAGATATTGGTATGACTTTAATGTAAAACTTTAGAAGGGCAGGTTTTGAACTCTCTTCAAGGTTTTTCCAGCCCCACTTGGACTCAAGGCTACCTCCGTGGAAGCTGGAAGATACAAGACAATGCCAGCACCCACCTAATGGGCCTTTTATAAGGACCAAAGGCAGTCATTCAATTTTGCTCACACTCTACTTCCTCTTCTAAGTTGAAATACCCAACAAAGGAGAGATATAACCTGTAGAGATTACCTACAGTAGATAGTTAAGGCCCCAGTTAAGGGTTGGGGCCACCCACATACCTCAAAATTTTAAACTCAGAAATCTTCCTGTCCAAAGGCAAGACAGGGATTAAAAAATGGAACAGAGACTGAAGAATAGGCCATCCAGAGAGCACCTCACCTAGACATGTATCCCATCTGCAGACATCAAACCCCCACACAATTGCTGATGCCAGGAAGCACTTGCTGACAGGAATCTAATATTGCTGTTCCCTGAGAGGTTCTACCAGCACCTGACCAATAAAGATGCAGATACAGCCAACCACCAGACTGAGTCAGGAGACCCCAATGGAAGATCTAAGGAAAGGACTGAAGGAACTGAAGGAGATTGCAACCCCATAAAACAAACAATAATAATTAACTGGACTACCCAGATCTCCTAGGGACTAACCCATCAACCAAAGAATATTCATGGAGGGAGCCAGGTCTCCAGATACATATGTAGCAGAGGATGCCTTATCTTAAATGGGAGAAGAAAGAGGCTTGATGCCCCTGCATAGGGGGATGCTAGAGGGGTGAGGTGGGATTGGGTGAATGGGTGGAAGAGCACCCTCATAGAGGCCAAGGGAAGGGGTTAGAGGGGGGATGAGATAAAGATTGATGGAAGGGTTACTGGGAAGCAGGATATCATTTGAAATGTAATTGAACAAAAAATAAAAAAAAAGATAAAATAAGAAATATTCTTACTCTGTTTTGAAGAGCATGACTTTCGCTGCTTGTTGAAGCCAGTGAAGATGTCACTGTGGAACTTCAAGAAAATTTTCATCAGGAGGTTATTTTTTTAAAGAATTATTTTACTTATTTACATTCCAGTAGTTGATCCCCTTCTTGGTTCCCCCTCCCACAGTTCCTCTCCTATTCTTCCTCCCCTTTGCTTCTGAGAAGTGCTCCCACCCAGGCCTCCTCCTTTTCTGGAGCCTCAAGTCTCTCAAGGATTAGGTTCACCTGTCACTGAGGCCTGACCAGGCAGATCTCTGCTGTATTTGTGCCAGGGCCTTGGACAGGCCTGTGTATGCTCTTGGTTGGTGGCTTATCATCAGATTCTTTTTTTTTTTTTTGGTTTTTCAAGACAGGGTTTCTCTGTGTAGCTCTGGCTGTCCTGGAACTCACTCTGTAGACCAGGCTGGCTTCAAACTCAGAAATCCGCCTGCCTCTGCCTCCCACGTGCTGGGATTAAAGGCGTGCATCACCACTGCCCAGCTTATCATCAGATTCTTATATTTGACAGAAAACTATTTAACAACTTGCAAGTTTTACCCTTCACCTCGCCTTTTGCATCCATTGGCGTTTATTTTTGCCATCTTGGGTTACAAAAGATCTACTCTATGTTTTCCACGGAAAGTTTTCTTCCTCTTTTGAGATGGCATTGGGCTTAATCCATAAAACATCCATCAAGGTGCTTCTTTTCTCAGTACAGTGTACAGTGGGTAACATGAGCACAAGTAACCAAGTGAGATTTGTGAGGCTGTGAATGGCATAGGTCTTGGAAATTCTATTAATAGAGAATGTATTTTGTCAATTATGTGGGACTGTCATGCATGGACACCATCATACTGTTCCTTTCCTTGAGGCACTTAGATCACTTAAAGGTCTAATTTTTATCCACATTTACTTCCTTAGAGCCTTTTCAGTTATAATTCCTTAGACAGGAAAAAGCTTTGTATCTACTGAATATATTTGAATCTGTTGAGGACACTTGGCTACCTTGCGTCTTTTAAGCATAGCCTGAGCACATCAGAATGATGTAAGGCAGTGAACTCCAGTGGACAGTTTGAACTACCATGGGTACAGCTCTTGGAAAGTCATTGGTCTTGGTTTGGTGAATTATTCTTCTGGAGATCTTTGGAATAGATAAGGAAAAGACAAACTACCTTTTGGCTATATCCAACTGGTGTTAAATAAAAGAATCATCCATCTTCTGTTATAATTATCCATTTGCATGATTATCTCCCTGATTATATTATTATGAATGTATTTACATGAGTGATTCATCTTCAGATAGAGTTGAGTGCTTGGAATAGCATCTCAGTGGCTATGCAACAATGCATATGTACTGTGTTGTTGTTGTATATAGGATGGACTTCAGGCACAAAATGGAAAGAGCTCAAAACCTATTCTTCTAAAGGCCAGGAGATTTCCTATGGTGGATTCAGTCAACAGGAGGTGATTTGTGAAAGTTATGTTTTTAGGAAGCAGTGATGCTCTTCATTTATCCCATAATGTTATCTGTGTCTCAGTTAAAGAACATATTTTCGGCAGGGTGAGCTACTTGTCAAAACTCACCCGTGATTCACAGTTTGAAAAGAGGAACATGAGGTGTTTTCTGCAAAGACTAGAGGCACAGTGACTGTTGGAAACCTCAAGAAGAAACAGTTTTGTAATACTCGGCTTCACTTGAACGTCACTAATTCTAGAGGCCCAAACACAAGGTATAAGTGTGATTGGACTCTGCTGGGAATCATAAAGATGCTCCCAAGTTATCTGCTCAATGATACAAACACTGACAAATAATTTGGAAAAAAATATCAGATTCATCAAAAATGTTGATGAAACAACATCAAACAATTGAGAAAACAAACAAACAAGCAAGCAATTAAAGACAACAGAGGATAGGACTTTCCAGAGAGAAGGAAGAGATGCTCAGGGGGAGGGTGCCAATTCAATTCTGCCTCTTAGGAGAAAGCTGACCTGGCCAGCAGGTCCTAGAAGTGCTTTCTTTCTTGGTGACTCAAGAGCAGTTACAAGTTATAACAGTTCGCCCTGAGTCCATTCTACTAATTCCTTCCCGGTGCTCCCAAGAGTGGCAGAGTCAGGCATTGACTTCCGTTCTCCTGCCCCTCAGGCTGCAATTTTTCCTAGTCACAGATGTGGCTTTGTTTTCTATGGGTTCTCTGACATAGATGTCAGTTCTGGCTTGAAATTCCCAATACCCAGGCTAAAGGCAGCTCACTAAACTGTAGTTTATAACAACAGAACCAAGCAAGTTCAATTTTTACTGTTTTCTTTTCTTCCATGAGTCCTAGCCACTGCCTTTCTGATTTTTTCCCCCAGAATTCCTCTAATTCATTTTTTGGTGGCTCTTTGTAAATTTAACTTGAGGTTGAATTTATTACACTCTTTGGAAGCTACCTTAATTTTATAATTACGATTAAATGATTCATTCAACCTCCTGTTTCTCTCTCTGGATAATCTGGCACTCGGACAAATCTCCGCTATTAAGTGGTATTTATTTAATTATGATTTGCTGTAGAGCTGTTTAAGAGAAGGTCACTAGGTTAAAACCATTGTGGTGGTGCTCAGAATGGGGGGTGATCGTGCAGACTTACGTTTGGGTGTGCTCTCCCTGACGCTGAGCTAACACAGCCTTGTTTATATTACACACATTCTCAGAGCTGCTGACATTTTTTTTTTTTATTCCCCCAAGAAAGAGAAAGATGCAATGCAGAAAAATGACTCTGTTTGATGTGCTAGGTCAGGTCAAGATGGTCTGATGGCAAATACTTTCCACTTGAATTAACTGTAGTGCCTTCCTGTCCTTTCTGCTCTTCCTTGCTCCCAAATCAACACTGAAGAAGCAGCCAGTAACTTCAGGAGACCTGAAGTCTTTATAGCTTTTACTAAGTCTTTTAGGCTGGATGGAGTCTCAAGGAGCTAAATGAATGGATGTGTTGGACACTAAGAACACCGTCAGAGTCCCTGCTTTGTTTATAAATGAGTAGGAGTTTGGAAATCTGCACAGGACCTGCTTGACATGTTGAAAGAAGACAGAGTTTGGTTGCAATAAATATGAATGTAAAGAATAGAGCAAGACTCACTGTAAACCCCCACTGGAGACTCCTTTCAGCTGAGTTTTCCAGAGCCTCTCCTTCCCATTCAGAGTTTGCCTTGGCTTAGCATTCTTTGGGTAAATGTGAGAGATGTCAGCCTGTTCACCAAGGGGGAACTGAACAAGGTAGATGACCTCTGTCTCAGCAGGACACCTGGATGGCAACCTTATCTAGAGCCAAATTGGGGGGTTATCTATGCCTGCTTGTTTATTTATTCTCCTTCTGTTTGGAGACTTTCCTTGATTAATTACTTTCTAGTAATAGAGGCTGCTAACTAATGTCTCATCCGATTAACCTGTAATTTAGCCCTTGGTCCCAGAGGGTGGGCAGGCCATCCTGCCCAGGGAATGAAGGAGGTCATTGGCTAACGGCCTCTGGGATGCTAGTTCTGGGCTCATTTATTTACTTTAAGGCTTGTTTGCTATTCCTGCTGCAGTGACTGGAGACAGCCCCTCCTCCCCTCACCCCCAAGTCCCATCCACTCTAATTGGCCTGCTGAAACAGCAGTGGACATAAGATTTAAGAAATGTTTTCTTTGAAAACTTCTGGTCCGACAGACACTTTGAGCTCACATTTCACCCTGTTTCTATTGTACACCCTTCCCTGGGACTTCTGGGAGAACCTTTTTGAGTCTCACAGGAGAACGGCTGTTCTGTGATTTGGGGGATTGTGGAAGTAGGGGGCTGATGAACTGGAGGGTGGGGGGGGCAGGCTATGCTGAGGCAGCTTCGCATCTTCAGAATCTCAAGAGCATGCCAACGTTAACACATCTGAGGAGGTATTCAGTATCAAAGTCTCTAATATTTGGCTCCATAAACACGATACTGGTTGCGAAAACAAAGCTAAGGAGCTCATGCTGATTACTTCAATAAGAGCTGTTTAATTATGAACGTTTGGGAAATGAAGTTACCAACGGGACCAGGAGTGTTCTGGTGTCCCAGCGTTTCTGCCCTCGGCATCCCGCTGCCAAGCCAGATTGTCCACTCAGCTGAAAAGTCTGACATTGAGCAGGGCACGCCCTCAGCCCCACAGGAGACTACTGGCTTGCCAACAACTCCCTCTGACTACAGTGGCAGTTTTCAGGAACTTATTAGCAACAGAACCATCAAACTTTATCAGGGTTACTTTTGGTGGTGATCAGAGCTTCGTGGAGACTGGCAGTTGGGAAACCACTTACTCTTTGAAGGTAGTCTTTTCTTCCCGAACTCAGGGCTCCAGAACGGAGGGATGCAGAGCTGAATTGTGAACACAGAGATGATGGGTGTGACCATGACAGCAAAGTTTTAGTTCAGGAGCGAATTATTCTAAGCAACTTGGGGAGAAATATGATTTTATAAATGATTCTGAATAATTTTCTTCTGTGTTATTTTACATCAAGTGCAGTGAGCTGAAATATATATACATATATTTATACATATATAAAGTTTTAACTAACAAAAATGTATTTGAATTTGTGAAGGTAACAAGAGAAACTACAGGGCATACATAATGTCAACGAGAAAAATTTCTATTGTGGAATTTTAATTAACTGGTTATTTTATATGGCTGCTTTATATTTTATTTTTTGTTAAAACCTTTGAACATAAACATATTCATGGGCAGATAGGGATAACATTCTTACTCAACCCTGGTGGTTGTTTTACATAAGATAGTGAAAAGCTCATGAGCTAACAGTGGATCCCTTACTATTAAACCTCTGTATGGAAAGCCACTATCATCATCATCATCATCATCATCATCATCATCATCATCATCATCATCTTGCTTCATTGTGGAAAGCAAGACAAGTGCAACTGCTTCATGGAGCAATGATAATGGTGCTGATGATAGATAATTTTGAAAGTATATCAGACAAAACAGTGTAGGGTCCGGAGAAGTATCTCATGGGTGAACAGTTGCTATGTAGCCAAGAGGACTTGAGTTTGGATGCCAGCAATTCATACCTGCAATATCAAGGATAATGAGTAAAGACAAGCTGATCTCAGTCAGTCAGTATAGCCAACATTGTGAGTTTCAGGGTCATTAAAAGATCTGGGCTAGAAAAGTAAAGTGTAGTATGATAGATGACACTTGATGCTCTCTGGCCTCCGCGGGTGTGTGCTTGGGCTCGCACCCTTCCTCCCACAGATGTTTATTCCCCGTCTCCAAGCATACATGCTTAATACATGCACCAAAATTAAAATGGGTAAATATACTGTAGGATGAAAGCTACATTGAAAAATACATTTCTATTGATACTATAAAGATGGCTTCACTCTTGCTTACAACTTCTCCCTTATTTTATGATTCGAATGATAACTTGAGGTCACCAAAACCAGTAAGTAATAGAATATTTGAGTCATTCAAGCTACCCTTTGACTGGAGTTGCTCCACCAAATAGAGGAAGAATCATAGACTGTGGGTGCAGGTCTTTCTCAAAGTTGAGTATCTCTGAACAATGATCATCCCCAAGGTTAGTTTTCATGTTCTATATGATATATAAGTCATAATACACATTTTGTGAGGTCTCAGTTTTGCTGGTTGGTCTAGAAGTCTCCTAAGTACCAGTAGGCATTTCATCCACCAGAAGAGTTTTCCTTTGGTGGGTTATATACAGTTTTAGTGAACTGGTTGGGATTATTGATGTTATGATGATGAGGAAGTAACATATGATCATGGAGTCTTTTCATGTGTCTATTTGGGTCAGGATTTGTGTTAAGAATCTCTTTGTTCCTGTAACACTGGAGATGTTCTTGATTTCCTTTATAGATACGGATTGATAATTCACTTCTTTAATAGAACAAGATAAAGATTATAAGTCAGACAAAAAAATGAGATTATTGGGGCAAAGTGCTGACTTCTATGTTAATATTGCTTATTATTGTTTGGATTCTAAGTGTCCTCTAAGGACCAATATGTCAAAGACTTTGTGCCTAGCATGACATCACAAGGAAATAGTAAAAGTTTTAATGGTGGGGGGGGGGTCTAATGGAAAGCCTGCAAGCCTTTGTGTAGAGAGTTAAAAAGCAAGGGTGATATCCCCCAATCCTTTTCTCATCTTTTCTCCTGTAAGAGGTGAGCAGCTTTGTTAAACCCTGTGTTCCCACCATGATTTACCACAAACACAAATGCAAATTGTGGGAAAAATTATCAAGGACTGATAATTCTAGAACTGAGAGAAGCACCATTCCTTTCTTCCTTAGTAATAAATGCTGTTTGTCTTGGGTATTTGTTATAGTGAAAAGAAGCTGGCTAACATACTGCCAAAAGAACTCCTGAACTCATAGGTGGCTGGAGAGAAAAATCAGCAAAAGAAAGAGAATCTTGGGTTTGTGGAACATGAAGAAAAGATGAAGAAGGGAAGGAGAGGTAGAAGGGGCTCTCTGGTGCTAAGCTTCAGGCCTGATGGCATTTTCCAGAGAAACATGTGCCTATAACTTTTGCCTGACTTATTTAACAATTCAGGCTCACTTAACTTTTTATGCATGGTAAGCAAAGTTAAAATAACACCTTAAATTCCTCTGTGCGTGGTTTTGTTTTCTCTCCAAATGACCAGAGGTACTGAGAGAAGCTTAGACAGAATGAAGGTTATTTGAGGTTCACTAGACCCACTGGGAAGAGCCCACTTAGTCTGATCATCTACTGGGACTTGGGGAAAGGCAGTGGAGTATTTTTATGTAGCTTAATCGGTTGATGACCTCACTTGGTTTCTAGGAGCTGGCATGTGCCAGTATTAAGTGCAAATACCAGACCTAACTTGTGGAGACAGGGAAGGTGACAAGGCTTTGTTCCTTGTTTTTTGGTCCAAGCTCTCTTAATGTTTATATTTTCCAGTTGTAATTTATTAACTGCTCTTAGTATGTTTTCTTATTTGTTAAATATGATGAGTAATGCCAGTGTTCTAGTACTAGAGACAAAACAAAGTAACAAGCTCAAGATCATGAGAGATAATTTTGCAGTGATCAAAAAAAATGCTATGAAACCAAGAGCTTCCTTCTACATAATTTGGTCACATTTAAATCCTTCCAGGCTCTCTACATGGTATTAAGTATCAGAACAATGATAGTCTTGACTGTCTTTTCCTTCCAGATCTTATTTTTATATAAAGGTATCTAGAGGGGAGATGGAAAGAGGAAAGAACTTGTCCACAAAGTTATATGATGTGTTAGTGTCAAGGTTAAAAGTAGAGCATGGAGAGCTGGCTCTCTTAGTTAATTCTTCTTCTCAGGACTGTCTCTGAGAGGGAAGGCACATAATCGGAACTGGCGGAGTTCTTAAAATGGCTCTCCAAGAACTGTTGAAGGTCAAGGATGCCAGTTATGATTTTAACAGTATACAGGTTTGGGCTGGACTGCTCACTTTGGCAGGTGGATGATGAGCATCAATCCTTATAGATAACCACACTTCTCAAGGTTCCTCGCTCCATGTTGAACTCACTCATTACTGCAGGTGCATTGGGGTTTCATATAGGATTTTCTTCCAGACAGGATCTTATCTATGTTTTGGAGAGGGAAATGTGACAATATGGTTGCAACATTTCAGAATGTGGTTGAAATTCACAGGTGTTTGGAGACGTAAAGTGGTAAAAAGGAGAGGCTGCCAGTTTGTGAGTGATGGGGGAACTCCTGCCCCTCCCAGTAATATAAGGTTAATGGTTTAGGAGAAGATTCAGGAGTTGGACATCAGGCCTTCGGGCATTTGCCCAAAGGGCATTTATTTTATTTTAACTGTTTAAAAGTCAAGTTTCTGTAACATTTTCTGTCCCCCAAGAAAGACCAGACTTTGGCGAAGGTGCTAGGCTGGAGGGATATCATGGACAAAGAGTTTTGTTTTCTATGTTAGGAAGGTCTGTGAAAAGCAAAGTTGGGGCAATTACCTGCTCTTCTCCTGTCCTTTCATCACAGGATTGTCTTCCTTAATGAACTTGTGTTTGTCACTCTAGAAGTCGTGGGACCTGGAAGAATGGAGCTGCCAGAGGATGAGGCCATTTATACTCTGAGGGTTGAGAAATCTCACATGAGTAAAGTTCTCGTGAGTTCAAGCTATAATCAATGACAAGGACAAGCTGCACAGGGCAAAAGTATGTTTTTCTATAGAGGTAATTGAATAACATCAGCAAGCAATAACGAATACTCTAAAGTAAACTCATTCTTATCTGCTACTCCAGAGGAGCATAAAAACAGATTCCAAGAACAATTCCACGTTTTGAAGAAACTGAGGTCACAAGACTCTCATGTCTTTTTTACTTGGAGTTTCTAGCAAGCACTAAGAACTCTTGTCACATGATTCCATTCTTGGACCATGTTCTGACTGACTTACAGGTACAGAAAACCTTGCTTTTTTATATTGGATATTTTATTTATTTACATTTCAGATGTCATCCCCTTTCTCCATTTCCCCTCCTAGAAACCCCTTATATCATTTTCCCTCCTCCTTTTTGCTTTTATGCCATTTTAATTACATGCAAGTATTAAGGTCAGTTCTAACTTGAGGGTCTTGCAATACAATAGATGTAAATAGTCAAGGAACAAGCAAGACAATAAGCACAAATAATCAAAGAACAAGCAAGACAATAAACAAAATTCCATGAACACTGCCATGATCACTGTTTCTAAGAGCTTTTCAGGATGACCAAACATCTCAGCCAACTTCCCTGTCATAGCCCAAAGTCATTTTCATGTCTGAAGCCCACTTCCTTGTTCCAGCCTAAAATTTAGATTCCTGCCTGAAATTACTTCTTCGTTGTAGCCTAAGATTTAGATTCCTGCCTGAAATTACTTCTTTGTTCTAGCCTAATGTTAGATTCCTTCCTGAAGCCTACTTCCTTATCTTGACTAATGTCATATTCCTGTTAAGCAGCCCATTTCCTTGTCTTGGCACATGTCAGATTCTTGCCAAGCAGCCCCAAAGGTTCTCCACCTTCCCTTTTTTTAAATTTCATTAACAAGGCTGAGCTTGTCTTAGGTCTTTCTGAAAAGAATGCCTTCCCTATCTGTCATGGAATATGCATTATCAAAAGCAATGCAGTTCTGTCTTACGCTGGTGAGGCTCTGTGCAGAATCTTACCCATCCTTGGCTTGCCAGCCTGTTAATTTAATAACGCTGTCTGGGGGTCTATTTTCAGGTTCAAGCCATGTACTTGGCTGCCAAAATGTTGATGTTGTTGAAGAAAATCTTTAACACAATGGGCAGGAATAAAAGTATCCCCAGGACAAAAAGAGATAGCTGTCTGGGGGTCTATTTTCAGGTTCAAGCCATGTACTTGGTTGCCAAAATGTTGATGTTGTTGAAGAAAATCTTGAACACAATGGGCAAGAATAAAAGTATCCCCATGACAAAAAGGGATAGCATGAACAAGCTATATATGCCATTCTTGAAGCTTGACCAAAATGGAAATACTGACCTCAGGCCATGGGTAATTTTATCAGCAGTATATGCTGCATCAATGCTTAGCAGAGCAGCATTCCTGAAATTGATAAGCTCACTATGTAAAGTTAAAACATCCAGAGAGGTGTTAGAATTATGCCAAATACACTGCAAGTGTCTTTAAAGTTTTTCCTAATTATAGTGACTACCACTGTAAATTTTAGAACTAACCTGAATCCAATGGTATTTGGCATGACACTTGAGATGGCTCCTTACCCTTAAATTCAGAACCTCCTTCTGATAATTTGAATAGGATAAAGAACATCCATCCATTCTTCCAAATGCCTATCTAAATCCTCTTGTATATTTAACACATTAGTAACTTTTTTGCTAAATGATTAAAAAAAGTAGCTGTCTTAACTTCTTGTGTCAAAGCAACTGCAGAAGCAGTGGTGCTGGCAATTAATGTAATTAAAGTTGTTATATCAGCAATAATCAAGCCCATTGCACTCTTGCTTCTGCTTAAAGCCTGACTTATTTCTTCCAGTACTTACAAGCTATTTTTAGAATACCAAGGTTCTGTGACACTCAGGGCACTAAAACAAAAGTTAGTTGATAGATCTCTATAACTGCCATGCCGGATTTCAAAACACAAACACAATTAGAAGGTGTAAAATCAATGAAACTTACATTAAATACTGTAGAAGAAACAAAAGTAATTTTAACTTGACAATTAAAAGAGCTTTAACACATGTGCTAAAACCTGTTTGAAATCTAGATCCTGCCCCAACTTTATGTCTTGCTAACATAACATCATAGAGAACTGCAGCTAACTTCTATATATGTCTCTGAAAATGTTCAGAACTAGACTTCCAAATGAAGACTGTTATTTCCAATATTGGATTGATTTCTAGATCAGTTCATGATTGAGCTGAATAACTGGTCACACTTAAGAATAATACAAGTGTCATTATAACTTCTCTTTTTGATTCTCTTTCCACAAGATCTAAAACTTGAGGCAAGGCAGCTTGTCCCATCAGGGGTATAGGTAAGCAAAGGTGGGTTGGGAACATATGTCCAATACAGCTTCCAGTTGCCATTGTCAGGGCACTCAGCAAGCTCACAGGTCAGCATCATTCTTTGTCCTGGCATCAGCATGTCTCACCCCTCCATGTGGAGGCCACCATGCTCCTTCAGCATCTTGTAGAAAAAAAATACAAACATGTCCTCTTCCCTACATTTAATACCTGATAGTGATCATGCCTTATGCCAGTAAGTGGATCCTTCCCTTTCACATATGCATAAGTATGCCTAGTTGTAGAGTGCCATAGACACTCAGCAGAATGTTCCTTGGCCTCCAAATTTTTTTTAAAAAAAATTAAAATAAAAAATTAAAAGAACATGATTTAAATAAATTTGTGGTATATGGGGATATATCTTTCCCTTTTTATTTTATGAAGATATTGTTTTAAAGTTCCATGGAGGGCTATACCCTTAAAGAAAACTGACTTTACATCTTCTAGAAGCCATGAGCTGTCAATAGCTTCTCCATTAGAAGTCAGGGGAGTTCCATGAAATTGTGCCCCATCTATACTAGAATGTTATCTAGATCTTGTGCAGGTACTATACAGGCAATTAGAGATGCCGTGAGTTCACAAATGTAGCAGTGAGCAGCATACAAAAGACACTCTTTTCTTCTAGTCCTCTCTACCTTCTGCCACTTACAATCTCTCCATCCCCAATTCCATCATGGTCCCTGAGCCTTGTAGAAGGAATGTGTTATAATGTGTTGTAAATGTCCCACTTACACTGAGCATGCCACAGATATTCTTTATATACTTTAGCCAATTTCAAGTTTCTGTATTACACACACACACACCTTTTCTCTAATGAAATCTAAGATATAAATTTAGAGGGCAGTTTGATGCTATATTATTGTAAAATAATAGCAGTAAGTTCACTTCTGAAGCCTATGGGCTCCCATACATTCTTGATTAGTTTTATAGCATCAAGAATGCATTTTTCCATGGGGGAGCGGTTATGTCAACTCAGGGAGCAGCTGGTTACCTCATAACATTTGTGTTACTATTGTACCCAACACTGTATCTTGCCATAGAAACAGAAAGGCTCATCAATGGAATAAAGTCAAAGACCCTGAACTAAACCCACATAACTACAGACACTGGATTTTTAACAAAGAAGCCACAACTGACTATACAATGGAAAAAAGAAAGCATCTTCAAAAAATGGTGTTGATTTAATTGAATGTCTGCATGTAGAAGAATGCAAATAGATCTATATCTATCACTCTACTCAAAACTCAAGTCCAAGTAGATCTAAGACTTCACAACAAAACCAGATACAATATATCTAATAGAAGAGAAAGTATCAACTAGCCTTGAATGCATTTGCACAGGAGGCAACTTCATTAACAGAACACTAATGACTCAGGCTCTAAGATCAACAATGCATAAATGGGACCTCATGAAACTGAAGAGCTTCTATAAGGCAAAGGTTACTGTTAATAGGGCAAAACAATAGCCTAAATATTGGGAAAAGATCGTTACCAACCCTACATCTGACAGAGGGCTGATACCCAAAATCTATAAATAACTCAAGAAGTTACACACAACAAACCAAATAACCCAATTAAAAATTGAATGCAGAGCTAAACAGAAAATTCTCAACAGCAAAATCTCAAATGGCCAAGAAGCATTTAAAGAAATGTAACGTCCTTAGTCATCAGGGAAATGAAAAACAAAACAATTCTGAGATTTTACTTATATTCACTAGAATGGCTAAGATCAAAAGCTCAAAGGACAGCATATGTTGACAAGGATGTAGAGCAAGGGCGACACTCCTCCATTGCTAGTGGAAGTGAAAACTTGTACAACCACTTTGGAAACAAATTTGGTGTTTTTTAAGAAAATTCAAAGTAGTTATACCTCAAAACTCAACTATATCCCTCCTGGACATATACTCAAAAGATGCTCCACCACACCCTAAGGTCATTTGCTTAACTATGTTTATAGAAGATTCATTTGTAACAACCAGAAACTGGAAATAACTCAGATGTCCCATAACTGAAGAATGAATAAAAAATGTAGTTCATTTACACAATGGACTACCACTCAGCTATTAGAAACAAGGTTGTCATGACATTTGCAAGCAAATGGATGGAAATAGAATATATCATCCTGAGTTTAGCAACCCATACCCAAAAGGAAATATAATGTATATATTCACTTATAAGTGTCTATTAGGCATAAAATAAATGATACACATGTTACAATCCACAGTCCTCCTCAAAACCTAAATAAAAAGGATGGCCCAAGGGAGGATGCTTAAATCTCACTCAAGGGAAAATAAATAAATCATTAGAGGTGGATCTATGGAGTGAACAGGTTGGGAGAAGGGATGGAAAGGATAACAGGGGGAGGGTTTATGTAGTGAGAGCCAGGGAGAGAGGGCTGGGACAGTGAATGGAAATTAGTGTGAGGTGGAGGCAGGAGCACCTCTAAGATATGCTAAAGACCTGGAATTGGGGAGGCTCCAGGGAGTCTATGGGGGTGACTTTATCTGAGTCTCCTAGTAGTAGAGGACATGGAACCTGAAGTGGCCACCTCCTGTAGCCATACAGGACCCTCAGTAGAGAGATAAGATCACCAACCCATCCATCTATAAAACCATTTGATCCAAACTTTGTCCTGCCTACAAGGATTACAGGGAGAAAGATAGAGCAGAGACTGTGAGAATGGTCAGCCAATTACTGGTCCAACTTCAGATCCATCCCATGGGAAAGAGCCAATCCCTGACATCATTAATGGTACTCTGTTATGCTTGCAGACAGGTGCCTAGCAGTCCTTGTAGAGGTTATACCCATCAGCTCATCCTAACTGATGCAGAGATCCAGAACCAAACATTAGATGGAACTCAGGATGTCTTGTGCAAGAGTTGGGGACAGGATTTAAGAACCTGGAGAAGATAGAGATTTCACAAGAGGACCAACAGTGTCAATTAATTTGTATCCTTGGGGGCTCCCAGAGACTGAACTATCAACCAAAGAGCATACAAGGGTTGGACCTAGTCCCCGCCCACTTCTGCACATATGCAGCACATGTGCAGCATGATCTTCATGGGGTTCCCCCCCAAACTGGGGTAGGGTCTTACCCTGACTCTGATGCTTGCCTGAGGATCCTGTTTCCCTAACTGGGCTGTCTTATCTGGCCTCAGTGGGAGATGGTGTACCTGGTTCTTCAGTGACTTGAGGTGCCTGGATCCATTTTGCAATAAAAATAATGCTAGGTTCTCTTAAAAATGAAAAACGGCAGTGATTGAATGTATAACTTTAAGTTCTATGTTTTTTGTTTTTGTTTGTTTTGAAAAAAAGGTATTTATTTTTATTTTATGATTATGTGTGAATATGCACCTCGTGTGTCTGATGCTCTCAGGGGCCTGTAGAGGACATTAGATACCTGGGGGGTTGAAGTTATAGTTGATTGTAAACTGCTATATAGATTCTGGGAACCAAATCTAGGTCCTCTGTAAGAACACCAAACACTTTTAATTACTAAGCTTTTCTCTAGGACTTCATTTTCCAACTTTTAAAGATAATTTGAAGTTTTATATTATGAGTTAAAGGCATTTCTCTTCCAAATCCACCATTTCTTTGGATACAAAAACTAGAGGTAAGAATTTTGAGTCTTTCTTAACAATTTTAGATTGTAGTTCCAGATATAAAACTATATCTGGTGTTTCCTTTTGTTTGCATATAATATTATGGAAAAGATGACTATATGTGCATGTGTGTTTATGTATAGAGAACAAGAGTGGACAGGGTGTGTGGGTTAATATTACTATGTGTTGGCACACAGGACTTATTGTGTGGTCCCTGCAGTATGTTCCTATATTCTATTTAGTCTTTGGACAAATATTTATAGTCTTGCATTTTCAAGGAATTCTGCTTGTTTTGAGTCTATGCAGTTAATTAAACCCTGGTTCCTCCAGGTACATATATTGGGATACCTTCCATTTGGTATACAGAGCACAACATTTTAAAATTATTCATTATTATATACAATTATTCTTTATTTGATACCCAAACAATGATATAATCCATGTTTAAATGTACTTTTTCAAATTTTCATTTGGAAGTGCCTTTCCCATATAATATTCTTGCACATGGCTGTCTTAGTTTTTTATAGGAAAGGAGATTTTTTATGCAGATTTTCTTTATACATTTGGAGTCATTGATGAAGTGGCAAGGTTGGATGATTTAGTAGGTGGCAGAGAGATATACACAACATCTCTAGAAGTTGCCAAGATCAATATGAGCAAGATGTTGACTATCGTAAGTTTCAACATTTGGATTCATAAAAGAACTGTGGTTTAGGACCAAGAGGCACTGACTTTTATTTCATTATAATATAGTGAATCGAGTCATTGGCAGCAGAAGGTATCATACCATTCTTTTGGCAAGATAAAATAAAATGTGGTTCCACTTCATTCTGCAGTGATGCCGTCGATGGTCTGGGGTAGATTAAATCTGCTGATGAAAGTCCAGGGCTATGAGTCTTAGTGGCCTTTCTGATTATCAATTAGATCTCAATCACTTTCACATGAAAGCAATGGGAACTCACCTTCATCAGTGGATGCCTCAAATATGGCAGCCAATGCTAATGTCATCAGACGACATGGAAAGGAAAGGAGGGACGGGATGAGGTTTTGGCTTCTTTTCCCATTACCTCTCCAGAGCAGGGTTCATTGTGTTTTATGCACTGATTTTATCTGTATGGCTTTTAGAGCTTTTGTGAAATAAACCTAGTAATTATGGTAGAGTCCAACTCACTCTAAGCAGGCCAGGTGCCATACTGGCAAAAAGCTTTCTTTGTGAAGTAGCATTATTAATATATATATATATATATATATATATATATATATATATATATATATATCATATAATACAGTATGCATTTCAAGTTCATAAATCCAAGCATTCTTACTATGTTCTTTGGGTTGTGTAATCAACATCATAATTGATTTGAGAATATTTTCATCACACAAAGAAGAAGTTTCAAAACCATGAGTGATCATCCTCCTCCGTTTTTCTCTACCTTTCCATTTCTCTTTTGTCTTCTTGCCTTAAGTCCCTCGTCTTCATGTTTCTGGCTCCAGGCAATTTCACAGCCACTTTAATCTTCATATATTTGTCTTTTGACAATTGCATTGGAGGTAGTGATGACCTACTTTGTCCTTAAGAGATAGCTTTGTTTTTAAAATATAAACTGATAAGGTTGACATTTCTTATTGCCATACCATGTTCTACTTGTACACAATTGTCTGTGTTATGCCTCATTACTGGCAAGTGGTAGGTTTGTATTTTTGGTTTTTTTTGACATAAAAGTACTACCATCAACATGTAACATGTTGGACTATGACCTTACAAAAGATAAGCCATCACTAGGCAATGGGGATATTTTAATTTTATTGTAATCTTATGAGGGTACCATTGTATCTATGTTCTAGCATTGCCTAAGACATTGTTATATAGCATGTATTGTGATTGATGTATCAGTTGGAATCAACTAAGACATACCTCTAACATAAACTCATCTCCCAGAGACAAGGGTTTAGAACCATTCTTCTCTAAAGACCCCAGCTTTTAAAGATTCCTTGTCTACAATGGAAGTTTGTTAGGACAACATGATATGCAGACTTTTTTATAGGAGACTTTTGACAAAAAGGTTTACTTTATGAAACTAAAACAGTGACCTGGCATCAAAACAGAAATATGGAACCTGTTCTTGTATAGGTGAACTTGTTATTGTGTCCCTTAGGGTGTTCAGCTAGTTCTCTCAGAAAGAATAAAATTGCCAAAACTAAAGGCCAATGGAGCATATTTTTAATTACAGTAATCATTTCAGAACAGCTCCAATACTGTGGTCATTGCCCGCACCAAGGCCTGGTGATGGTCAATTCTAACCAGTTTCATTGCTTGATGATCATTTAGCATTTGAAGGCATGCCCTGATAGTCCATCACATAAGAAATGCTAAACAAGCATGATATAGTTATGGCTTTGTTTTTTTCAGTATGTAATACAATGAAATTATATTGTTTTATTATGTGGTGTTCATTTGTAGGATGTGCTTTTCAATCTCTTGATTTTTTCTCTAGCTTATTAGTATATATTCATTGTGCAAAATTATGGGGTTTAATATAGGTCTGTCAGATGATCCTGGGCCAGAAGGCTAAAGATCGGATGCTCCAATGTTCTGTAGTATAGGGACTGTCCAGGTGTTCAGCAGCCTCTATAAATTGGCTATGTTTTAGAAGCTATGCTTTGTGCTTCATATAATTCCATTTAACTCAGTCATTCTGGATTTCTTATGGGGTTAAAAACTTATAGTCTCACAGCCAATCCTTGCTATTTACTTTGAGAGAAAAGATTTGAGAGGATGGTTTTCAGCTGACATTCATTCTAAAGCCAAGAAAAAAAAAGCCAGGTTCAAAACTAAGTCTTTTATTTAGGAGAGATGACAGAGGTTCTGCTTAGTCAACAAAATGGTGGACTGGGTATTAGGTCTATCTTGCACCTTACTGATATAAATTGGTATAGTTATGCTCTAACTGTATTTTGAGAGAAAAGTTTTATTTTAACAGGAAGGGTGATATGTAGGAGGAGCTAAGGTGGGAGGAGTAAAAAGAGGAGGAGTAAGGAGAGGAGGAGGAGAAGGAGAGGAGGAGCTAGGTGATGAGAGAGATAGAGAGAGGGGGCCAGACATGGAGGCAGATGTTCACATGTTTCCGCCAGTCAAAGTTAGTTGATATATCTAGGTTGGGTATTAGGTTACACTTCTGATTGATATTGAGCATTACCAAATTTATAAATTCATTGGTTAACATTAAAAAAAATGTATAAAAGCAAAAAGGAGAAGGGGGTATGGGATAGGGTTTTTCTAGGGAGGGGAAATGGGGAAAGGGGATGGCATCTGAAATGTAAGTAAAATATCCAATAAAAAATAAAATTAAATTAAATTAAAAGGGAAAAAAGCAACATTTTTGTACATGGATATAGCACAGTTTGATCATGTTACTACTTATTAACTTCCATCCATCTCTCCTCCTGTTTGTCTTCTTCCTCTTTTCAAGTACTCTGTATTCTTCTATTTTCTCATTGTCCTCCACCTAGTTGTCTTCCCTTCTCTCCCTCTTTCTCCTCTCATATACCTTCTGTACATGAGAGAAGAATGTGCAGTATTTGTCTTTCTGAGTCTGGATTATTTTATTTAACATGATTTCTAGTTGCATCTTTTTCCTGACCTATCTTCACCCTTTATGACTAAATAATTTTCCCGCTGTGTACATACATCATATTTTCTTTGTACATTCATCTGTTGATGGATATTTAGGCTAATTCCGTAACTTAGCTATTGTGAATAGAACCTGGGTACTAGCTCTTGATTCTCCCTACGATACTGTTGCTGGCATGGTGCTCACACTGCTAGCACTGGATGACTCTCCATCAGGGTATGTTGTTAGCAGATGTTTGTCAATCCTGACTTAGATATCTTGAGTGAGCCAAGGTCCTTCTACTGTGTATACATGAACTTGTAGGTCTCATCAGTAAGTAGGCCTCTCGAGTGTGCTTTCCAAAAATGCTACCCAAGTTTTTATGCACCCTTAGCTACGTTTTTTCTTAAGACGTCAAGAGTTTTTACAATGACCTTCTTGGATAAAATGATATTACTCAACCAAATCCAGCTTCTTGCCAAGATCTTCTATAAAATACTTAACAGAACTTCCATATAAACATTAAACATATGTGTTTGGATTTTCTGTTGGTGAAGTATTCACTGAAGGGCTCATTTTTCTAGAAAGGTAGTATATGGTGGCTGGCAGTTTATTGGCCACACTTAATTGAAGTGAGTGTGGAGAATAATAAATGTATATTAGAAAGTTGCAGAAAAATTCATACACTTATTGGCTCTTCAGGAGTAAGGAGGGAGCCCATAAGAAGTAGAGGATATGTGTTCCTTTTCAATGTAATGCTAAAGCCATTGTTCAATTAATCTTTCCATTTTGAAAGAACACTACCTAGAAGACAGTCAGGATTAAGGAAAGTGGCTTTAAAAGCACTCATTTCTAATTTAAACAATCCCATATTTAGAAAAATTACAACTCCTTTCTCTTTTCTGCACACTTTTTTTTTTATGGTTGTAGGGAAGGGAAGAAATAGGGCCCAATTCTGATATTGTCCTGATCAGCCAAGCCCATTCCAAAGCAGAGGGCCCAGACCAACGTGTATCAAGAAGCAAAATCTGTATCTTACATCAGTGCCATGACATATATTTGGGGGATGCCTTGGGGTCCACTTCTGACACATATAGGAGGCTTAGGAAGGTGATATACTGCCTCAGAATCACCAACAGTAGAAGAGCAAAAAGCTCTAGATTTAACAGTTGATGTTAGGGTGTTGTGTGTGGCACACTTGTACCTCTGTATGTGAAAGCCTGAAAGATTACTGTATTCATTGGGATCTGTAGACTACCTGTGCACAGAACATAAGGTGAAACATTGTGGGGTATATGTAATGCTGAGGCATGCACCTAAGGGGATCAATCTGGAATAAGGAAACATGAGACACCACACAAGTGTCCATTGAATCTCTGACAATAGAGGGATGGGTCAATGGAGGAAGCAGTAGTTAGTGACTCCATTAGGGGAGAATGTAGGAATGATTAAGACATGCAGAAGGAGAGGTGGACTTGTCTCCTTATGTTAGCAGTTGGTGCTAAGACAGCACCATGGTGGGGCTTGGGTTCTTACCTAAGGCCATCACCTTGAATTTATATGTGAGTGTTTACCTGAAGTTCACCACCTCATAATGCAGAAGGGTTCCTTCCTTCCTTCCTTCCTTCCTTCCTTCCTTCCTTCCTTCCTTCCTCCCTCCCTCCCTCCCTCCCTTCCTTCCTTCCTTCCTCCCTCCCTTCCTTCCTTTCTCTCTTTCTTTCTTTTTCCTCCTTCCTTCTTTTCATCTATCTGTCTGTCTGTCTGTCTATCTGTCATCTATCTGTCTATCATTTGTGTATGTATGTATGTATGTGTCTATCTATCTATCTATCTATCTATCTATCTATCTATCTATCTAATCTTATAAATTTCATTGTTATTTGCTTCTGCAGGCTTAGAGAATCCCAAAGACTAGGTTTCATTCTCTCTGTTTACCTTGAGCTGCCATGTTTGATCTCTCCAGGATTTCCCTGGATCATTTCAGTGACAAGAGGGAATTTCCTGGTGGGGTTGGAGACTATATTTTTAAAATGTGGAAATAGGACAACTACTGCAAGATTTTGAAATTTGACAGAAGCAGACAGCATTCTCCATCTCCGTGATGAAACTTTGCCCAATTTCTTGGACCTTTAAATACCACAGATAAGCTTAGCTTTCTGGCTGTCAGGGAAGGGGCTCACACAGAGATCTGTGGAAGCTCAAAGTGACACCTGCCCAGAGGCTGCCAGAGATTGGAGTCTCAACCCCAAATTCCCCTATTCCCTAATTAGCTTGATGCTAATGCTCTGCTGTAAGACTTGGCTTCAGTAAATCTAGATGTATTAATAAATTTAGCATTACTCCTCTTCCTTGCAGTGTGATCTTCTTGTAGGTGAGTTCACATCTCTGAATTCTGGTTTCCTTCTTTGTAATGTCAGAATAAATGTCATCTAGAGCTCAAGAGGGTTAGTGGTGCTCACATTTAGTTTTAATGGCTGCATTTTATCCCCCCCCAACCCAGAAGTGCATAGTTTATCACCTGCAGGTTTCACAGAGAACCATTCAAAGGGTGCTCCAAATCCATCCAGAGGAATGTGAGGCAGTGTGAACAATGATTCATTAACTGTACATGTGCATAGTACGGTACATCCACTAAGGGCCAGGAGCAAGGCATCATAAAGGTAGAATCAGTGGATCAAGAAAATCCTAAAATTCCTAGATTCCTCCTAGGCTACCAAATGACAATGGGATAGAAGGAGAGATGTCTGGTATCTGCATTACCACCAAGTTTACTGTATATATACATTTTTTTTTTTTTTTTGTGAGGACCTTGTTAGATCCTAGCCACAAATGATTTCTAGACTAGCCATATTTCTTACTTTTTTCTATTTTTAACAACTTTAGGTATATATACAATGTACTGTGCCATTCAACCCCATACCTCATATCTCAGCTTATTCCCTCTCATGTGCACTGAGTCTCTCATCCCCTCCTACTTTCATGCCTGTTTGGTGCAGGTGGTCACAGCTGCTGTGCGTTCATGATTGCAATGGCCATGAAATAGCTGGAAGATACAATTTTATAGAAAATTTTTTCTCTGTTTTTTTTTAAAGTCAAATTCTTTCCATTTTCTCTTCCACAAAGTTCTACAGGCCTTGGAGACAGTGATGTAGGTGTCTCATTTAAGGCTTTTCCTCTATTGATAACCTACTCTCAGCACTTTGTCCAGTAATGAGTCTCTGTGTCAATTCTTGCTTACTTCAATGAAGATTTCAGACCAAGAATAAAAATAGTCTACTAAAATAACAATAAATACTTAGGAAGCAATTTGAATACAAGTTCACTTGGCAAAATATAAGTAGTGTATTTGCACCTAGGACTTGTGATTCCCCCAGTGACAGGCTTTTGACTGAGTTATAGCATCAGGGTATTATCTATCCCATGTAAGAGGCCTCATTAAATACTTCTATAAAACTCTGTTGAATGACTCTTATTGTTCTATTTGCTTTTACTCAAATGCTACAGACACATTTTTGTGAGGTTCAATGACGCTTGAGGGTGGCTTGTGCTGCCTAAGCTTCTGAAAATCTGTTCCATGGCCAAGGAACTAGGACAGAGTTTAGAGGGGGAGTTTAAAGCAACCAATGAGGGTTATGCATCCAGGGACTTGTAACATAGAAAGTTAGAAGTTCTGTGAGTGAGTCAAGGGAGCTATGACTTCTGGAAGCAGGTAAGACCTCAAGGTGTAAGAGTTGATCCATAGCAAGGGAGCTAGGGCTTGGCTAGAAAACAGACAAACCCAGAAAGAAGTTGTGAAAATTCTAGTGCATGGGAAACACAGTGGACAGCCCAAACCTCTCTTCCTTTGGCCATTACTTTTTATCTAGTGCTTCCCATCGACCAACAATAAAACAAATCTACACCCAGATCAGAGAGCTGGATAGATGACAAGGACCATGGCAAACAGAGAATAAAATACTATCACAGTGAGACGATACTAATACACCTAGAAAAATCCATCCGTAGAATACAGCAGTTATGTTTTTGTAGAGTGAGGAGTCCCAGACATCCAAATAAACATATCCCTGAAAAAAAAAATCAAGAAAGAAAAAAAAGAAAAAAAAAACCTCAACCAACCAAAACGCCGAAACAAACAAATACCCCCCCCCCCAAAAAAAAAAAAAAACCCAAAATAAACCTCAGGCATCCAGTGTTTTCTGGCCCCTAGTTGAGGTCATCTTTAGAATATCCTGACACCCCTCTCTTTTGGCCAGATCTGATCATTATTGTGTTAAGTGACTAAAGTCTCAGCATGCTATGTCTGTGCATTATTGTTTTTTGGTAATCTGTAGAGTTTTGAAGAAACAGATCCTCAGTTCTCTTCCAGGGTAACTTGATAACTCTGTGGAGAGTTATCCAGAGAGTTCAGAGCCAGTGAAGGAAAGGCCTGGTTTCATTGCTTCTGAGCCTCACCTATGATCTGGGTAGACCTGCACGACCTATCTGCCACAGCACCTTTTGAGACATTGAAAAGTTTCATTTTTCTGAATTGACATTCTGAATCTCTGCCATTTATTGAAATTGATATTTAAGTCTTATGTATGCCTGCTTAATGTATTTCAATTGCCATGTTTGAGTTTCTCTAGAAATCACTGAGGCCATCTTCATGTTGTGGAAATATAATCAAAACAAAATATTTGGAAGAAAAGCTAAGCTGCAAATGACATAGGACCATTTAGAGCACCATCTTGTTTTGCAGATGGAGCAAATGGATGCAGTTCCAGCTGACCGGCTACTGCCAAATGGCCCAGTAAGGTCATCAGGACATCTGCATCACTACTGGCATGCTTTCAGTGGCAGGTGGACATGTTCTGAATATGAACTGCCAAACAGATCATATTGCTATACTCAAGGGTCCGTGAGCTCTGCCTCAGCCTCTTGCATTCTTTATAAATGCTCCAAGAAGAACGGGGAATTCCTATCCCCTCATAGCATTCAGGTGGTGCAGTTCTGAGACTCATGTTTAGTGAGTCAGGCTGCTTCAATATTCTCCACTTCACCACAAAGCCAAGAACTCTCTGCTTGCAATAATGGAAAAGGAGTTGGCTTATAGTGGGAACTGACCACAAACTAGTCATTGTTTTTAAGCAATTTACATTGACTAATTGAGTTCTCAGACACACCCTATGAGATAGATACTTTTATTATGTCTGGTTTTCCTTATGAGGAACCTAAGCTAAGAGGTCAGGTGGATTGCTCAAATTCAAAGTTGGTAAGTAAATATGCTGAAATTTAAATTTAAATGCCAACATTTTACTGTTCAGCCCTCCTTGAGTAGGGAGCTCTGGGTGCCTCTTTTTTTTCAATATTTATGCTACTGTTGTCATATTACCATATCAATACGAAATATTTTCTTTCCTGGGTTTCCTCTAATACATAGCTCCAAGTTCTCCTGTCTATTTCACGAACAAGAGGGATTAATCTTGGAGTTACAATGACTGGTTATTCTCTGTGCAATATCATCTTCAGCCTCTAATTGTGGCCTCAGAGTTGACAGATGAATAGCCTTTCAGCAGCCCCTTAAACGGACAGCTTAATGCAGAGTATAAATTGCAACCTTGAACCTCCAAGTTCAAAGTACACTAATTTGATGGGACTAGTAAACATTGCACCGTGTTCTGAGGCTCTGAAGAATCTAGCCAAGATTTTCCAGGAAGAACATCATCTAACTATTGTTAAAATGTGAGAAAGCATAATATTTACAGCAATTTTTTTTCCTCACATGGCACTGATAGAAGGACACAGTACTTTTCCCTCTGTTAGAGCTGAGAAACAGAAATCTGGCAACCAAGTTGCTTCCATTGAGAAGCCAGGAGCTATGAGGTTGTTAGCTTCACACTGTCCCCAACTAGCTGTATGGTCTAGGTCTTGTCTATTTTTAACTCTTTCTGCAGCACATAGGCTGGTTTTGATTCCTGAGTTCTTTATCACCTTTGAAATTCTATAATTTATTAGGATGAAAGTGAGTTGATCCTAATTAAAAGTTGTTTTGTAGATGGAAGTTCCAAAATTGATTTGAGGTTAGTTTCAAGCACAAAAATATATTTAAACTGAAGGAAATGTAAAAGGTACAGAATTAAAAAGTAATCAAGAGCAACAAGAAAGATACTTTTGGTACCAAGGCTTAGCACTCACTAATGCTAAGTTTAGAATCCTACAATCTCCAGTGATGCAGCTAACATTAATCTGAGATCCCATTGGCTACATGTCATAGCTTTTTAACTTTTACCCACAGAACTTTTTGCTAGTGAGAACATGCTGCTTCCCAATGAAACCAGTCTGGAGGTATCCTGGTGACTCATGGGCTTGATGACTTGATGAACTCAGAGCATCTGGGTTGCTAAGATACAAAGAGATTGAGCATATCAGCCAGGACTCCCAATTTTCAAATCAGTACATTGTCCTGGCAGCACTCTACTTCCTCCAGTGACAGTGACTCATCACCCTACAATAAAGACAGAAGTCTCTGGTATAAACTTCTTTCTATAAGCACAACCCTCTTCATTTCATTTGTCCCTGTGGAGAAGTAGGAATGATAGATTGTTGCCATAGCAACAGCAAACAAGGCAGGCAACACTTTATATTTTGCCCAAGAGCAACTGCTAGCTAGTTGAAAACTGTACCTGTACATTCCTCAGCTTCCCCATTTCACCCCCCATTATCTCTCCAACCCAGTTCCCTTCCCCCATTTGTCTCCTATGACTATTTTATTCCTTCATTCTAAGTGAGACTCAAGCATTCTCCCTTGGTCCTTCTTGTTTAGCTTCTTTGGGTCTGTGGAGTGTAGTGTGGGTATCCTGTATTTCATGGCTAATGTCTACTTATGAGTACATACCATGCCTTTCCTTTTGGGTCTGGGTTACCTCATTTAGGATGATATTCTCAAGTTCCATCTATTTGCCTGCAAAATTCATGATGTCTTGGGTTTTAATAGATGAATCATATTCCATTGTGTAGATGTACTACATTTCTTTATCTATTCTTCAGTTGAGGGACATCTAAATTATTTCCAACTGATTTTTACAAATGAAGCTGCTACGAACATAGTTGAACAAGTGTCTCTGTGGTATTGTGGAGCATCTTTTGGATATATTCCCAGGAGTGATATAGCCGGGTCTTGAGGTAGAACTATTCTCAGTTTTCTGAGAAATGGCCAAATTGATATCCAAAGTGGTTGTGCAAGTTTGCACTCCCACCAGCAATTACGGAGTTGTTCTTGCTCCACATCCTAGATACCATGTATTGTCACTTGAGATTTTGATCTTAGCTCTTTTGATGGGTATAAGATTGAATCTCAGAGTCATTTTGATTTGCATTTTTCTGATGACTAAGGGCAAGCCTAACACTGGGTGGAGCTTGGGGACTCTGATGGAAGAATTTGGGGAAGGATTGAGAACAAAGAAGGGGATAGGAACTCCACAGAAAGACCAACAGAGTCAATTAACCTGGAATCTTGGGGGTTCTCAGAGACTGAAGCACCAACCGGAGAGAAAACAGACTGGACCTATACCCCTGGACATATGTAGCAGATAACCAGAGCAGGGGCTTTCCTTAAAGCTGTTGGCTGGCTGTGGAACACATTAACCTAACTTGGCTTTCTTGTCTGGCCTCAGTGGGAGAAGTGCCTAGCTCTTCAGGGACTTGATGTGCCAGGGTTGGGGGATACCCAGGGGAGTCTCCATTATCTGATAGGAGAAAAAAAAAGAGGGATTGGGGATTGGGGAAGGGACTTTGAGGAGGAGACTGGGAAGGGGAACAGAAATCAGCATGTAAAGTGAATGGAGAAAGAGGGAGAGAGAGAAAGAGAGAGAGGAGAGAGAGAGAGAGAGAGAGAGAGAGAGAGAGAGAGAGAGAGAGAGAGAGAGAGAGAGAGACTGCTGGCTGTTTCAAATCTGCAGGTTAGGCCCTTTCACACACTCTGGCAGTTTATAGATGAAGTAGATTTCAGGGTGGGCATGGATGGTAGTTGAGTTGATCAGTCCACCAAATTTGCAGCACCTGTACCAACAGTGCAATCTTTCTAGCACTGCTCCGGGTTAGCTCACTCAATGCTGCGGCTAGTAAGAAACAGGGGCAGCTCTCCTGTTCTCATGCCCTTTGTGCCAGTTCACTAGCACCCATGCCTCAAGAGCCTCTACTGCAGGATCTTCATGACACAGGGTAAAAGCAGGTTAGAATCCAGTATTGATGACATAGCAGAAGCCAGAGGCCTTAAACCAATGACTCATTGCAATTAACATTTCCAAGTAAAGATATGTGGACAAATGGTATACTGTGGGACACACTGTGACACACTATACCACAGCTTTCACGATGAGGTGTTTTGTATGCTTTGTTTTGTTTATTTTTTGTTTTTTAAAATTTTTTTGAGGGGGTGGTTGCAAGGTCGGAGGGCATATATGTAGGTGGGGAGATGAGAGCATTTGGAGTACGTGATATGAAACTCACAAAGAATAAAAAGTTGAGAAGGAGGAGCAGAAGGAGAAGGAGAAGGAGGAGGGGGAGGGGGAGGGGGAGGAGGAGGAGAAGGAGAAGGCAGAGGAGAAGAAAAGCAGAATGCACAAGTCATGGGGAGCAAGCCAATAAGCAGCAGTCTCCATGGCTTGTGCGTCAGCTCCTATCTCTAGGTTCCTTTGCTTCTAGAGTTCCTGCCCTCACTGTTTTTAATGATGAATAGTTACATGGAACTGTGAGTGAAATAAACTGTTTCCTTCTCAAGTTGCCTTTGGCCATGATGTTTCATTACAACAATGGTAACCCTACCTAAGACAGACATGGTGACTTTTTTGTTTATCAACTTTCATAAAGTTTATTATTTCCTGTGCCCTTCTGAAGGAGATTCTGTATATAATATCTCATTAAGTGTTTCCTGGAGTTCTGGCTTGATTATCATGACATTCCTTAGCTTGGACTTTGATTCTAATGCCCTAGTCCATCAGTGTTAAAAGATTGCTTTCCTGGGTTTAGCAGTTATAGTTGCAGCTGTTTGCTTCCATGGGATGAAATGCATTGTTCCATCCTTTCCAGGCACTCAGAGTTGCTGATGAGAGATCTGATGTTTTTTCCCACCTGATTGCCATTGTAGAAAAGTTGGCAATTTTCCCTTATAGATTTGGTATTATTGATTCGTTTCATAATTTTGATACCTTGACTACGATACTCTGTGGAGAGTCAGCTATGTCCAGACTTTACAATTCGGCTTAAGTTCCCATTATATATCAAGCAGATCCCGAGACTCAGGCTGATGATTTTTTTTTTTTCCTGAGGAAAAGCTATTTTGAAGCAGGTTTAGCACTTTTGAGCACAGCAGGGATCTTTCATCACATTCAGCAGTGGGGACCATTTCTCTGGACCACATTGCTACTGAGAATGTCATCAATCAATCATTGAATATTTCTTGGGACAGCAACTTGAGACTTAAGTGAGGTCATGGATGTGGCAAGTTCGAAGGCAGCATGTACAGAGGAGGGACATGGGCTTTGGAGGCATTCATAAATATGTTGGAAGCCTGGTACCACTTCTCATGAACCATATAAACTTGACAAAATGCCTTAAATCCACAGATCTCTGCTATTCTGCTTATATACTAGCATAAGTAGCTACCTCCTCATGGGGGAAAAGCACTAATTTTCTGTGTCTTTTTCAATATGTGGAAATTTAAAAAGTAAACTGGGGCATGGTGGCAAATGCCTTTGATCACATCACCAAAAACACAGAGGCAGCAGAATTCTCTGAGTTCAAGGTCAGGTTGGTTTGTTCAGTGAGCTCCAAGACCAGCCAAGTCTCTGTAGTGAGAACCTGTTACTTTTTTTTTTTATTAAAATATGATGAATTAAAATGTGATGAATCATTGTCAAGTGTAAGCTAATCCTTTGTAAGCTCTGGGTATTGCACATGACAGTGGGAGAGTGAGGATAGGCATGGCTCCCTCTCTCCTAGCAGATTCAAGACACACTGACAGATGTGGTAAGATAAAGGTATGGAAGTTGGCTAGAGGCTTCTGGGATTCATAACTTCACAGGGGTGATGAAGATGACATGTATTAGGTACAGAAGAACAAGCCATAATTAGAGAGAACAGTTTTGGTGCATGGAATTGTAGAAGCAAGGGATGTAGATTTTATACAAGGAAGCATAAAGGCTGCTATGGCCAGACTGGACATGAAGTAAAGGAAAACAATGAATGATGCAGGAAGGAGGTTATTTAAAACCAAGTTAACAAATTTACTTACTTTACTAGCTAGTACAAAATGGTTTAAGTGTTTTCAGTAGGAGGGTGATAAGATTGGGAGCTGGAACTATTAATGTTTCTTCTGTATCAAATTCCCATGGAGTTGTTGGCGCAGAGCTGATGTTTGTGGATACCCAGTGATGATATATGAAATAATGGATAGATGTTTATGGAGCACTGGTCTGGCCATGGTATGTGTAATGTTGACAGCTATATGAATGTAGACTCTCAAGCTGGATCTAAGTAGCTGATCTTGGTCAGCAGAAACAAAGAATGCTAAACAATTAATAAGGCAAATTTGGTCAGGCTGGGTTTGTGGTTGGTTTTGTATGTCCCAATTGATTTAGGCTCAATGGAAAAAAATTTTCTTTTCATTAATAGTTTTTATGTGTGCTTTTGAAAATATGAAATATATACATGCCTACGGAAAACAAAACAATACAATTTGTTTCTTTTTAAGGTTCCTGACATTTGCACACTTTTTCTCTTTCAGACTATTTTCTAGACCTGAGAATATGTGCATATGTTTGTGCATGAGTATATGTGCATATATATATATATATATATATATATATATATATATCACATTCTCTATTGAGAATGTGTTCGTGTGAGCACACACACAGAGCACACACATAAAACTACATAAATCATAAATATTATACATTCCATAATACCCATGATAAATGAATTTGTAAAAATCTACATGGCAGTCTTAGTAACTTTTATTGTAGTATAATTTTCATAAAATAAAATGTATGATTTTACATGTAGTGTTTATTGAGATTTTTCAAAAAATAATTCTAAATAATTTTAGAATATAGGAGTGGAATCATGCTAGCTATACAGGTTCTTAATCCGAAAGTTGGAATTCATAAGGTTCAAATTAATTTAAAAAAAATTGTTGCAAACAGGATCTACAAGTAGAAAATCTATTCATATTTTTGTAAACTGCTTTATGCATGAAATTATTGAAAGCATTACATAAAATTACCTTTAGTCTATACTTAAAATATATATGAATACAAGTGAATTGTGTGTTTAGATCCCTTATGATAATTTACATATAGCCCAATATTCTGTAATTTGGAGGAATCCAAAATCTCAAACATTCTAGATGAGAGTATTCAATCTGTATTTTATTCAGGCACATAGGAATATGCCATAGACATTTTGTTCATGCCACTGAGGTTTTCTAACTGATTGCATGGATCCTTAGTATGGGGACTACAGTTCATTAACTATTTCTCTGTCGATAGATACAGAAGTTTTTTTTTCACCTGTCACAGTGTAGGTGCAGCAAAGGTGAACTGTTCTCCACCTGACATGTTTTCATTACTTTTTTTTTTAGACTGGATTCCTAGAAGTAGAATCAATTAGATGAAAAGTAACAGGAGCAGAAATATTTTCTTCTGAAGATATCAGAACAATTCAAGTCCTACAGTTAAAAGCACACCCTCTTTCAATCATTTAAAGAAGTTCAGACATCACATTTTAAAATCTTTGGCAATCTGATGGGTGAAATGTGACAGCATTCAGTTACTTTAATTTATATTTCCCAAACCAGTAGAATGGGTAAATATTTATTATGTTTATTTTTTTATAGCTTTTTTGTCTGGAGATTGCATTTTATCACATTTTTAACCTGATTTTTTCCATTGAAGCTCCTTTTAATTAAGAAAGTTTTATTATTTTAAGAATATGAATGTTTTTGTCTGCATACATGTCTCTGCAATACTTGTGTGTAGTGTCTCTAGAAAAGGTCATTGAATCTTTTGGGTCTGGAGTTACAGATGGTTGTGTAACTTCATGGGTGCTGGGAACTGAACCTCAGGAAGGGTAATCAGAGCACTTACCTGCTGAGCCATCTAGCTCTTGGAACTCCTTTTAAAGCAGGTCGTTATTTTTCTCCACTAGAGGTTCAAGTCAATAGGCCATTGTACTGCACACGGTAATCTAGTTAAGACGGAGAATCTGGTGCAGTAGGTCAGGGATAAGGCAGAGGATCTGCATCTTCTAAGAAATTTTCAGGGACTTCTAGTGCTGCTGGTCTACATAAAGTAATTTGAGTAACAAAGTCAAAGAGTTTATGAGTCTCACCTGGCAGAGTTTCACTATGCTCATGAACAATGTGTGGTATGTTTTCCTTCTGTTAAATAAAGCATTAAGAAGGTTCAGAGGAACATGATCTGTGTGGAAATCAGAAACAACAGTAGTTTTGGAGGTGACTGGAACCTTAATATTTCTAAGGAGCTGACAGAATGCTGCTGGTGTGGGAAGAAGGCCTTTGACTTTTGTGTTCAAATTCTACTTTGACTTAGCTTTAAGCCTGTAAGAGTTCAGTTTCCATCTTTATTTATAGGGAGAATAGGAACACAATAGGATAGCAATATCTGCTTTGGTTTTGGAGAGTTTAGAACTCAAAATAGAACTACTGACATGCTATTCTAAACTATCAAAAGCAGGAATTATTGCTTCTGTCCATCCAAAGCCTTTGGAAGTCCGAAGTATGGAGTACATGGACAGTCAGCACTGCTGATTTGTATATCAGCATCACACCCAAATACACACAGAGATAAAAACATGATTACTCAGTAATTATGGTAATGGCAGTATAAGTAGAATTTAGAATGCAATATGTTCTAGTTGGCTGTCCATTGAAGACAGTGACAAACCTTTCACTAAGTGTTTCTCCTTCACCTATATTACATAGGCAGACAATTTTTCCCAGATTCCTTTGCATGTGGGTGATTAAGTTTTGAATAATAGGTCACAAGTAGGGATTTGTGTGCTATTTTTGTGCAGAGAAATTTTTGAAAATACACTTGTATTTATTATTATATAATTTTATTGCATGTACATGATATAAATTGATTATATCTACTCCCTATTCCCCACGCCAGCTCCTCCCAGGTCTTGCCCCACCATGTCACTCTCCCAACTTATTTTGCTATTTTATAATTTTTTGATTCCAATTAGTGCTTCCCATATGCTTATGGCTAGTATGCTAGTCTCTGCAGAATGGGGAACCTAACAAGAACCATATCCCTAAGGAAAACAGGCTTTTCCTTTACTAGAAGTCATTCTTTGCCAATAGCTCCCTAGCTAGGAGTGAGTCTAGAAGTGAGTTCTTCTAGCTCCTGCCATATATTTAAACTGGAATTTAACTGGTCTGATCTTGTGAAGGCATCCTTTTGACAATTACACTACTGTGATGTGACAAGTTCAAGAACCCAGTCATGTCCAGAGGATACCATCCAACAGCAAACTTCCCCAAATTTAGGTTCTTAAAGAATTTTTGCCTTGTTTTGTCCTTCTCTGGTTTTCTGTGTTTTGGCTAAATATAAAGGACTTTATGGTCCTGAAAGAGAATTTAATATGTGTAAAAATTATGTTTTTTTTGTATCCAAGATATAATGCTTGCTTATAAAACTCTATTACCTATTTTAGAAATTAGGTAAACAGTATTCATGCAAATTATACTTTTGTCTTGCTTATGAGTAAAGTTCCTTTAAAATAATACACTCTCTAGCTCATGTAAATTATTTGGAACCTTGATAACTATTAGCTAATATAAATACTCTGCTTTCCAACTAATCTATTAACTTTTTATATGAGACAGTTAAATAAAATTGAAAAGAGGAATAGCACACCATGCCCCAATGAGAAAATGATTGAGAAATGGAGTATTCAAGATTTTACTGTCTTTCCATTAATAATTATCCTGAAGCTTAGAAATTATACAGTGTTAACTGGTCAAAATGCTAAGAATAAGAGACTGAGTAGTCAGCCCTAAACAGGGCATCTGTGCGAACTCTTTTCTCCCTATTAAAACTCAGAGAACACCATAGATGAGGAGGAGAAAAAAATGTAAACTCCCAAGGTTGAGGAGGGCTGTTGTGATAGTGTCATCTGGGCATGGTATGGCTACTGTGCTCATGACATCACACAGAAGCCATGATTGTCTACAGAAGACCTTCACAATATCAAGCCAGCCAAAATCCTAGCATGGATTGTAGATGATCTCTAGGCTTTTTGCCATGGTTGGAAGCTAATGGCAATGTACGATTGCCTGGAGAGTGTCATGGTTAGCTTCAATTGTGATCTCGACACAACCTAGAGTCATTTGGAAAGAAGAACCTTAAATGGTGATTTCTGCTATTCGACTGATCTGTGGTCATGACTGTGAGAGCATTTTCTTGATTAGAGATTGATGTGGAAGTGCACAGCCCACTGTGGGCAGTATCATGCTTAGGCAGGTGATGCTGAACTATATAGAAAGTTACCTGGCAATGAGAAAGGGAGCAGTTCTGCTTCAGTTCTTTCTTCCAGTAGTTCCTACCTTAGTGTTCCTGGATGATTACTATAATCTATAAGCCAACTAAACCCTTTCTTTCCCAAGTTTGTTTTAGTCACAATGTTTATTCTGTTAATAAAAAGCAACCATTCTTTATTGACAATGTGGCCATTGGTAGTTTTTTACACTTCGGTGGATGGCCCTGCATCCATGCACATATTTGTGGCAGTAAATGTACTTGCAAGTTATTAAAATAAATAAAAATGAAACCAGAAAGGGAATATATTGTAAAGAATATGAAGTAAATTGCAGTGCAGAGATGGGGGAGATAGATCATATTTTATTGTATAGGTGCACTAAATTTTCAAAACTAAAGAAAAATTAATGAGGTACAAATTATAATTTAAAAAATAAATAAATAAGGTGACATGCTGTATAAAGAAAAGAACAAGAAATAGCACAGAGAAGAAATAGTGACGAATGCCACACAGGACCCCTCCCTTTAATTCCTTTCTTTCTGGCTAGGCTGGGAACAAGATGGCCATTCTTCAGAGAACGAAAACTGAGTAAATGCCGTGTAATGTTTCCATTGATGTTTTTGGCAGTGACGGTGAAAATTCTAGACTGAAATGATATTGTACGAAGTCTGCACTAATTGCCATGCTACAGTAGAATGAATTTCCTCCCCTTTTGCTGTCTGGATCCATTCTTGAAGGAGGGAAAGCATTTGGTCTCTGTTGAAGCAGCACACTGGCGTGATAGCGTGTGAGAGGATGGTCTGACTGGACTCATTGGCTTTTCCAACTTACCACTAATGTGAGCTTCAGGAGGGCTTTTGCAAAATAAATAGAGCTTATTGAGGGTTGTCAAGAAAGATTCCAGATTCCATTGAGCAAAATTGGAATGTTTAATACTTTACTGTAAAAATAAAATAAAAGTAAAAAAAAAAAAAAACCTCCTCGGAATTCTGAATCCCACCTGTTAAATTATTTGTCCTTCCAGTAGAAGCAGAAATGAAAGGCGTATGTTTAACATCATTTTGGATCCATTTTCTATGGCGGAAAACCAAGGTAAATACATTTTCCTGATGTCATTGTTGATATTAGTTCAGCTCATGTGATGCAGGCATGGCTGTGTGAACTATTTCACACGAACCTGTCCTCAGCTGGAGTTGGAATGATAATGAAAAAGTCTAAGGACTATAAATGCCTACTGTCTAAGAACCCTTGATTCTTTAGGGAGTGCCAGCCTTAAGTGTCACTTTCTGAGAGTGTCTTTTATATTCTTAGCCTTGACTCTCATTTGTACCCATAGGTGTTTGGGAACATTTATGTTATGTTCCTCACCTTGGTGTGTCAGATGTTTTTAAAAGAATTCATTTATTTTTAATATATTTTATATTGAAATAGAGTTACATCACTTTCCCCATCCCTTTTGTCCTTCCAGCCTCCCTTGTCCCTCCTCAAGTTGGTAGCCTTTCCTTGATTATTATTGTCATATATATCTATATATCTATGTATCTATGTATCTATGTATCTATGTCTATCTATCTATCTATCTATCTATCTATCTATCTATCTATCTATATGCATAAATTTATGAATATACTCCCCTGAATCCCTTTTTGTTGTTTTTAATGTATGTATCATTTTGGGGTTGACCACTCTCTACTGGACAATCATAAAGGGAATTCATTCCTGAGGGAGGCTAATTCTCTTTTTGTTGGCAGTCATTAGTTGTCACTTCTGTTATGGTTCCATAGATTTAGTTTTGTGACAAGAATTAAACATGATACAAACCCATGCTGAATGGTTTTCATTTTATAAGCAATGCACAGGAGTGTCTGGGAATTGGCTTACAGAGGTTTTAGTGAATCCTGATGAGGCCCTGTTTCTTAAATATTTTACAGTCGTGCTCTTTAATTTTTTCTTTGCTTTGTTATGTTGTCATTTTTGCATGAGTAATAAGTAGATTATTGTGTTCCACTCCACAAAGGGATAAACAGGAAGACTGAAAATTGGGAAGCAATTAGAAAGTCAAAAGGAGAAAGAAATAAAAATAGAGATAAAAAAACCCTCTCATTTGTTCTGTATAAGAGTTTTGCTCTTCTTGCAATTTTACACATGCAGTTGTTTACAAACACTAAATACTTTCTTTTAATTCTCTCCTTTTAACATTGATGTTCTTCTCTGTCCTACCTTCTCTTCCTACCTCTGTAGGCTTATCTTTAATGTTCATAAACGGATGTACTTTCTTTCCTAATATTCTCCACATTTACATATTTACTTATAGACATATATTTTCTCTCTTTGTATCATTAATAAAAACCCCTTTCTTTGTGCAGCTATTTTAACAATAGTTCCCAGAATCACATATAGGCTTTGTTCTCATACTAACGCTACAAACACATCTAGTCCATGATATAGTTTATTCCTTCATTTGTTTATCCTGCAAATATATTTTTGAATAATGTCATGTCCAAATGGCTCAGGCATTCTGGTTACACATGGGGACTGGAAAGAGACTCAGACCTAAGTGAGCCACAAATAAATGTACTTAATGCCAGGAGAAAGAATTCATGGGAGTCTAGAGCAAGGGCCCCTGGCCAGTCTGCAGGACTCAGAGACTGTTAATGGCACTAGACTTAATGTTTTGCTGTAAGAATATATTCTAATTCCTTGACTCAGGCTTAGCATACGAAAGGGATCTGATGTGGAATAAGGGCAAAAAAAAAAAAAAATGGTACAGCCCTGTAGAAATGGCAATGAGTGGGATTTAATGTCCCAGAAGTCTTCTCAACCGTGACGGTAAAAGGGCTCAGATAGAAAATGAATATTGAATCTGACTCTAATGCCTATGTTCTTCAGTATCAATAATGGATGAAATATTTCTGCTACCTTGGACCTTTCCAACTAATGTGGCAGGTAGGTATCTTTACTTTTCATTGGTAGAGATATTTTTAATCCTCCAAGATAAAATAGGTGGTTGCTGCTGGTAAGGCCTGAGACTCTAGTGTTGCCCTTTCTGGTCCCATCTTTGACTTTGTTCATTTTACTGTGACTTAGTAAATTACACAGAAGCAACTCAAACAGTGAAGCAGCCAGTTTGTCTCTGAGTTGCTGAAGAGTCCCTTAAATCAGTGGTGCTCAACCTGTGGGGTGACTCCCGTAGGGGTCAACTGACCCTTGCACAGGGGTCGTCTAAGTCTATTAGAAAACATTGATCTTTATGTTATGATTCACAACAGTAACAAAGTTACAGTTACGAAGAACAATGAAAATAATTTTATTGTTGATGGTCACAACAAGAGGAACTATATTAAATGTTTACGGTGGCATTAGGAAGGTTGAAAACAACTGTCTTAAATGTTAGGGAACTAAGCCTGCAGTATCAGGGGACCCAGTTTTTCCTGTCTTCTGTCTGGATCACTCACATGAGAGATGGAGCTCCAGGGGAAGCAAAATATATGTGTTCCCAAATGCCAGACAAGTCCAGAAACCCTACCACTAACAAAGCCATTTGTTTACCTGAGCGTTGCCTGCCTCAGGCTTCTGTTTAGGTCATAGGTAGACTCATACCTGTAGGGGTCAGAGGTATGTTTAGATCCATACCTGTAGGAGAGGAAGACGCTAAAGTGAAGGCCACAGGCGGTATTTTGATAATATTTCAGTGAGACTGTTTGGGATAGACATTAGTCTCCTTTGAGAGCACATGGAAACACCGTAGGTCCTACACATTTATTTGTTAATTTCATAAGAACTTTGTCCCTACCATTGAATGTGGTGGGTATGAGTGAGTATGAAGCCAAAGTAAGTGCAGATAAGAAATGGGAGAATAAAGAAAGATTTATGACTTGGAGCAGATAAGGAAGACACTATTTACAAGGTAATGTTTTTCTCAAAGGAAGGCATATTTTATCAGGGAATCCTATACATGTTCATGTAGGCAAGCACTTTGGGATGGGAACATGTCTGAGCATGTTCAGAATATGGTCCTGAATATGTTTAATTTAAGGGTTAAAAAGAAAGATGGTGGGCACTTGCTGGTGAATGCTTAGTTCTGGGTCACGTAATCCATTTCTGCAAAGTTAAATGGCGGGAGGGAACACTTAGGCATGCTTAGTTTGTGCCTCAAAGATGGTACACAGGAACATACCTGAGCATGTTAAGTTCCTATCAAAGTTTTAGCCTAAATTACAACAACCACAACTCTACCACTATCCCATAGCCTCCGTCTCTAACCACCCCCCCCACCAACCCATCACCCACTACCCACCACCATCACCCACCACAACAGATGCTTTCAAGGTGCCTTAGTTTGAACCAAGTTTGCCTCATGTACTCATGAACAGATCTATAATGTAATTTAGAAGAGCAGAGCTATGGCCGAATTATAAGGACGAGAATAGGGTGCCAAGAGGCTTAGAGATGATTTTACTATTTGCTTTTTGTGTTTCTGGGGAAGATGCAGGGATCAGAGTCCTTGAACATAGCTTACACTGAAAATGTACTGAGGAGTTAACCTGAGCTTTCAAGACTCTTCCATAGACAAGCTCTGAGTTACTTTCTTCTTTTTCATATTATAACCATTTTTAGCATGATAGTTTAACATAAAACTTCAGAAACGAAAGAAAAGTCTAAGACAAGTACCAAAAAATAAATCTGAATTAGACATGGTGGCACTGTGATTCTAGCAGTTGAGTGGTGGAGGCAGGAAGAGTTCAAGGCTAGCCTCATCTATACAGAGAGTTGAAAACAAGCACACAATGATAGAAAGACTACGCTCAGTTGTTGACCTTGTGCAAGTAGCTAACCTGGTTCTTGTCTAAGCCTTTGTATCAGCCAAATGCAGATAGGACTAGAAATTGGAGTTATAGGATTAAGTAAAATAATATGAACACAAGACTTACAGTAATGTCTGGTATTAAGTAAAAATACAAACACATCTATCTTAATTATCATCAAAAAGATTTCCCAGTACTTTTAAACAGGCCTGTTTATTTTACAAGGGCTGAAAGTTCACATCAAAATTAGGAAGGGGATGCAGATATTTTCCACCCATCCTTGCTTTGGCACATACATATTATCAACCACGCCCACAATATATGAATATATTGGAGACATGGATAATGATGATCCTTAAGTTTCCTTATAATAGTAATAGGTGGCATCACCCATCTGCCATTTTTATTCATTATTTTATTTATTTACATCTCAAATGTTGCCCCCAGATCCCCCCACACAAAGTTCTTCCCTGTCCCCTTCCCTATTTGCCTGTGAGAGGGTGCCCCTGGGTATCCCCCCACCTTGGGGCATCAAGTCTCTTATATTTTTGGTTGTGAGCCTAGCCTTTAATCACTGAGCTCTCTCTCCAGCCCAGGGCATCATGTCTCTATAGGATTCAGCACATTATCTTCCACTGAGGCCAGACACTGTGACAGATGCAGATACTCACACCAAAGCACTGGGTAGAGGTCAAGGACCCCTATAGAAGAGGTAGGGAAAGGACTGAAGGATCTGAAGGGGATGGTAACCCCACAGGAAGACCAACAGTGTCAGCTAACCTAGAACTCTGGGAGCTCCCAGAGACTGATGACACCAACCAAAGAGCATACACGGACTGGTCTGAGGACCCTGGCACATATGTACCCATCTGTCACTTTATGATGTATGCTTATATCTAAAGAAGAGAGAAATGGGACTTGGGACCAGAAGGTAATGTGAACAGTAATATGCCCATAGCACAAAGCAAACACTGTGTTGGCTCACATAGTAAGGTGAAGTTTATAAATGATGAAGTTTCATTCAATGGCAGCCTTGTATGCATAGTTTAATGTCCTCAAACAGATTAGAAAACATGTCTATAGAATAAAGTCAATGTACCCAGTTTCCCCTAAGTACATAAATAGGCAGGATCACACACTGATCATTTTTCCCTAACCACTTTTTTTCCTAATGTCCTTCCTAGTATAATACAACTTGAAGGGCAGCATTGAGGCCCAAGTAACTAAACAGTAAATAATTGCCTTCCAAGGAATTATGGGGTTTCTCTAAGTTTCACCTTAAATTCCTTATTTGCAATTAAGGCAAATTAAGTGGGACACTGCAACATCAGGTTATCATTTACATGATAACTTGTATGGGAAAATGTCTCCTCTCTCCTGCACAGAATAATTAGGAGCTAATCCTTTGGATTTACGCACACTGGGGTCAATATATGGTATTTTTAAAAATAAAGTTAAAGGGACAGAAGCTGATATTTTGTGGTCACTAACGAGAAACTGTAGAAGAGCCTGTAAGTGAGCACTACAACAACATTTGAAGAATTGCAGGTTATTTTTAATTAATGCCACACAACACACATCCAACCACAGCAGTTCCACAAGTCTGATGATGTCTGCAAGCATTATTGTCTGCCTATAATGCTCTGACTTCCTCTTTTGTGAACTAGACGCAGCAATAACTTACTGAGGTTACTAAGAATGATTAGGAAAAGAGGTGTCTCATCAGTTGCTGAAGAGATGTGAACGGTAGGTTGAGGTGGAAAGAAGAAGCCTGATCCAAGATTGAATCCATATAAAATATAGCTACATCAGGGGCATGGGGATTTACCCTCTGTGGTGCCGTTAACTGGTCAATCTGGCTTGGAAGTAAGCTTCTGGGATGGCAGCTTGCCAGAGCTGGATCTTCAGAGCATGAATATCTATCTTCATTGCCATGTTCACAGATGAGCTGTTACTAGGCTCTGGTAGGTTACAGAAATATCTTGTGGTTTAGTTGTGCTGTAGTTAGTTCTAGGAGGAAATCTTAATCATAAATATAGGTTTATGTGAACACGAGGGATAAGCACTTAGTACATTTTGATGTCTCAAAGGCTCAAGAAGTTCTTAGAAGTAGCAGGTCAAAGGGCATAGAAGAGCTGAGTGATGAATATATAAACAAATGAAGTAATTTAATATATGAAGTCAAGCCACATCTGAATTGCTGGAATAAGATTTGTCTGACTATAAAGGTTTAACTAGGCTTACATCTCAATAAACTTGAGATGCATTTGAAATTAGTCTGGTAAGTGTTTAAAACGTACACTTAACTTGGTTTAAAAGGCCTTATCAATTCTTAAGTCTTTTAAAAATATAGGTTAAATGCATACCATTCTAGCTATTTTACAGTAACATTTGCTTCTCATGTAGCTATAGAAAGATACATTTAAGATTAAATTTTGAATGAATTTTACAGAATTTAGCATAGGGGAAGCTGGATAAAATGGTATGATTTTGGATGCATACAGATGCAAAGACCTAGGATCAAGATAGGTATATGAAATTAATTCATAAGTATTCAATGACACCTACTATGTACAAAGCATAATGATAGGCTGTGAGAGGTACAGGTGTAATATGGACACTAAAACTTCATAGAAGACATAAGCAATGATAGTCTAATGTGACTATGACTGGTGTGTATGTAGAGAATGGAGATTATAATGGTCTGGTTAGTCTTAATGATTACATAAAGAAGGCAGTAAGGAGACATGGGACATTCTTTAACAGGTAAATGTCATGGCCAAAGGCATGTTCTATGTGTAGCTACACAGTTGGTCATTTGGACAGGTAGTAGGGAACTGCCTTACAGATTGGATGAAAAATGTGGTCCAAGATTTAGAAACCATGGTCATTAACTGTGCATAAAGAAGGAGGTCTCAAATGGAAGATGTGGGTGATTTGATGTAATGTTAATGGAACCAGTCAAGTGACTAAGGAAGGGCCTGGAGATGGGATTTTGAGGAGAGCTTTGGACATTTGGCTGCACCCTTAAGCACAGTGCATCTGGAGAAGTGCAGCTGATGTGTAGTCTTCATCTTGGCAAATGTGGTTGTAAATTGAAAATTTCAGAGTCCACTGTACAGTAGTGAGACCTGAACATGGGAGCTGGAAGAAAAGAGAAATGAAGGCAAACAACTGAGTTCTGGAACCAAAGTAATTAATCCCATGGTTAGAAAGTGCCATGTAGGGTTTGTTTATTCTGTGTTCTAGCTCCAGGGAACCTGAGGCCATGCTGAAGTAACCAAGAATAAAAATGGGGTAGCTGAGATTTCCTAGGAAGAATTATATCATTACCCTAAGAGTTCAATGACTTTAGTACGTCAAGTTGGCTGTGTGCTGACAGATTATCTTTAACTCACAATAAAAATGACTCTCCTGCCTATTTTCAGTCTTTGCCTTCCTTTTTCTTTGGCTTGGTCCTAAATACGTTGGCTTTGATTTACTATAGAAATTTCCTGTGTAGTTTGGTTCTGAGAGGTAGAGGGTCAGGTTTTGGGATTTGAAACCCAAACAAATCTTCCATTACTTCCTACAATACTTTCAACTTAATTTAGGGGTCAGAGGATAGTCTGAGAAAATATCAAGAGCAACCCAGACATTTAATTCTAAGAGATTCAAAGAAAATCATATCTGGATAGCTGCATGAGTGTATGCTGGGGTTGTCAGCTATTTCTGTTAGATTGTTAACCAGTCTTTGTGTCAATGTCTTTTTAAAAATTTTTTTAATTGTTCATTTTATTTTCATTTCAGATGTTATCCTCTTACCCCATTTCCCTCCTGTCCAGGAACTCCCTATCCCATTCCCCCTTCTCCTGCTTCTATGAAGATGTGCTCCCACACCCCTACTCCCACCTCCCCACCCTCGAATTCCCCCACACTCATCGTCCAGACTTCATGGGACCAAGGATCTCCTCCCCCACCTATGCCCTACAAGGCCATCCTCCTCTACATATACAGCTGGAGCCATGGGTTTCTTCCTATGTGCTCCCAGGCTAGAGGAAACTAGTTCCTGAGAACTCTGGTTAGTTTGTATTGTTGATCTCTTCATGGGGCCACAAACCCTTTCAGCTCCTTCAGCTCCTTCTTTCTAACTCCTTCATTGGGAACCCCTTGATCAGTTCAATGGTTAGCTGTGAGCATCTGCCTCTGAATATGTCAGACTCTGGCAGACCTCTAAGGAGACAGCTATATCAGGCTCCTGTCAGCATGTACTTTCTGACATCCACATCAATGTCTGTAACCAACTGTCCCTGATGCAAAGTAAAATGAAGTAAATGATGAACATAGAAAAGAGATACAGAAGATGGGTGTGGTATATTTAATTCTGACTAGATGATCAGGAATCTTTAAAAAGAAGGGGCATTCAAACCTCATTTAAGAGTAAAACAGTTATGAGCAGAATGGTGGGAGGTAGTGGTGAAGGTTATGACGGTGAAGAAAGTAGATGAAAACCAATAAATACTTATGTTTACCTGGCCATATGTGATATGCTCAACATATTCTATATCACTGATATTTCAAAAGATAAAGCAAAGGAAGGGTATTTCAGATCGTGAAAGGATGAGGAAGCGGGGCTTCAGAGATGGTTTAGTGGTCAAGGATTCTTTTTGACCTTGTAAAGGAACCTTCATTCTGTTCCCAGAAATCACATGGAGATTTACAACTGCCAGTAACTCCAATTCTAGGAGATCTGATGTCCACTTCTGACTTTCACTGGCCCCTTAACACATGTGGTACACATAAACTCATGTAAGCGTGCGTGCACACACATACACACAAATGATACATAGACTGTAAAGAATACAAGAAGCATTTTGTGTGTCAATAAGTACATAATAATTGTTTGATATGTTTAAATCAACAGTGCATGGAAGATTTCATAAATTGATTTCAAAAATATTGGAAAAGAATTAGAGATTCTATTGGCCAAAGGCATTGAATAACCTCATAAATTATGCAAGTCCTACTTAGTGTTTTGTGGACACCTGTGTGGTATGATGAATCCATGTAGCCTTAACTGGACATGTTCTGATCTGTATATCTATCCTTCAAAAGCCTAGAAAAAAGTTCTCTCTGGTGTTGTGTTCTGCAAAATATGTCCTACCTTCAGGTTAAGATGAAAATACCTTGACCTCAACATATGGATAGACCCAGGAAAGATGGCAGCCATTTTCAATACAGGACAGCCTGGTGCTAGGCATGATGGAGCATACTTCTAATCTCAGCAATCAAGAGGCAGACAGATCTCTGTGCGTTCAAAGCCAGCTTGGTCTACATAGCTAGTTTGAGGATAGTCAGAGCTACATTACAAGACCCTATCTCTTTCTCTGTCTTTTCCTGCTCCCCTTTCCCATAAACACACACACACAGACAGGCAGGCAGGCAGGCAGACAGACAGACAGACAGACAGACACACACACACACACACACACACACACACACACACACACGGGCAGGTATTCACACAAAGATGAGCAAAGCATCACAGGCAAAGGATGAGATGGGTTATTTTTTTCCCCCACAAGAGATATTAATCTTTTCTATCTTAATTCTTATGTTTCCTAAAACCTCTGGGATTTTTTTTTTGTTTTAATTAGGAATTTCACCTCATCCTAAAATAACCTGTGAGTACATAATTTTGATGAAAAATATTTTAAACTTATTTTCAAGATTAATTGGTTCTAAAGTCCAACCCAGTGGGAAAATAATCTTTCTCATGGTGAAAGTTGAGTCCCAGGAAAAAAATTCAGGGAATTCTGATAGCTGTGAAAACAAACCTGAGGAAAACAGAGAAATAATGATCCCAGAAAAGGATATTATATTTTAGAGATTCCTCAAAGTTTGTGATCATTTAGGGGACAGGGAGGGGACGTATGTGTGTTGGGAGAGGGCTTAATCAGCATGATAAGGCTGAAGCTTTATTTCCTTTGGGTTGACTCCAGTGAAGATTAAGAAGGAACATTAAGGTTTGTTGTAAAACAATTAGTGGCTTAGGGGAATATTCAGTTCTAGTTTTTAGTTTTACTAAACATCAAGCAAAATTCCAAAAGTAACAGCAAAGCAAGTAAGCATAGTCCAACCTTAAGACTCTTGTACTTCTATTTGCACTGGAGTTTAGACACAGCACAATCAGATACGTGATGCTCGCTTTTCTGGGCCACAATACAGAGAACACTTGTTTACAATAGTTAAATTCTTGCTGGTGCTCCTGAACATTCCGGGAGCAGCGGCACCATTAGATGCAGGCAATAATCCTGTTTCTGTGTTTCTAATTAAACCTATAAGGTTTAATTAATGATGAAATAAATTATCTTAGAAATTTCAGAGATTTTTAGACAAGCAATTAGTACGAGAACAGAATTTTTACTACTCTCTTTCAAATTTACCCACCCTCAAACACAAATGAACAGACTATGTGAAAAACCTGCAAAACCAAATATTTACCACCACGAGTGAACACTGAAAGATGAAATCTACATACAACACAAATACAATGGAAATGACCAAACTTAAAGTAAGAACATTGAAATATTTCCATGATGATTAGTGGAGAGCCACTTTGTGGACAGCATGAGTACTAGCATGCTCTCCTTGCTACACAGGTTTTTTCCACCTTAGTCCCCTCCAAAGCCAGCAGGTAAAAAGATAAAATTGTACGTAATAGGAAGGTTCCACAAACCTGGCTTCATTCTTCTAGCTAGTGTGGGCTCTAGTGGCCCATGCTGTGTTACTTGTTAAATAGTTTGAATTTCAGTGCTGTTGAATTGCCAGGTAAGATGGTGTGTATAAAAGTTCATTATTGTTATTTTATGTTTTTTTTTTATCTCAAATTAGCATCTCCCTCCTTCTGTTTATAGGACTGTTCTCATACTGAATGCATGGTTGTCATAGAAGGTGACAAACAATAAATAGATATATAATTCAAGTTAGGCCAATCAAATAACTTGTTTGCTCATTTACTTCTTAAAACATGAACAACTAGTCTCACTTTGCAATGTCTGGGCCTTGCATCTTTTCATAGTAATTACCCTCCATCTACGGGCTATATTTTGGGGAAATCTATATTACAAGGAGTCCTCAAAGATGAAGGAAAGAGAGATGTGGAAAAGGATTAGAGCAGGAAAAATATTCTATAGAATGACTTCAGATGACTTAGTACTCATATATAGTTGATTATAATGTTCTCATGGGGTTACCATCTTTCAGGATGCTTACAATCACCTTGGTGTGCTTGGATTCAAATTATTGCTGTTTCCAGTAATATTCTTGAGATGACAATCTATGAGCACTAATCTCCATAGAGCCTTGAGAGTACTTTAGGAGGAGAATGGGTACTGCCAGGAAGTTATCTTCCAAGAGCAGTCTATAAAACATAGTTCTATGTGAAGGTGATTGCATTTCTCTGAGACCCTGCTGGGGGATTTGGTTTCCATCCTCTGGTCTAGTATGAAGCTTCAGCTAAGTCAGCTTTGACTCTTCATTTCCTGACTCTCTGTACCCAGGATGCTCAATGTCTGAATTGGTGACTTACTATTAGTGTCTCCTTGTCCCCTTCTGCTTTGGTTTCTTTAGTCTGGAGTGTCTTCTATTAGTTTCCATAAGTTTCTAATAAACCTAACAAATCCCATCTGAATATGAGCCAACATCAGGTAACATTATCTCTCTTATTATGTGTTAGACACTACAATATGTATAGGGAGCTTTGTTTATTACCTGCGACAATGTTATGAGGTAGATGCTGGTATTTTAACTATTTTTTTTGATGGAGAAATGAAGGTGGGAGTAGGTCACAGAGGAAGCAGTGGTGGAGACATCATTTGATACTGAACCTTTAGAGTCTTAAGTCCACTAGTGCAAAGAATCAAGTAGTAAGGGAGAGTTCTCACATATCTTGAAATTCTGTAGTCTATATTTTCGCCAAAGCATCATTTTAACCTCATCTGTTTGCTATGTCCCTTGGAAGTCTCCTTAACCGAGCCTGGAATGGATTTTCACCATTTTTAACATCTGAGCAAAGGGTAAGTGCAAAAGACTGTGAGAGCTATCCATGAACACTTAAGTGAGGTGATTATTGGCTACAAGGCAAAAAGGCAGACTTCCTTCTTTGAATGACTAGACAGGACAAGAAGGTCAACATTTGAGAACATTCTGCATGTCGTGAAGAGGCTGCCAAAAACCTGAAATTCAGAACTGTTCATATAGAAGTAAATGCAATGCAAGAGAAGGAGTACATGAGAAAGTGTCAGATGATTATTCCTAATCTCAGTGTGAAAAACACAGTCTTAAAGGAACAAACCTGGGTGGACATTTTTTCTAAGTCCTTTGTGACAAAAATAGTGTTTCTAAAAGGAAATGGCTGATGGCACTGTGAAAGACAATAGAGGTTGAAATAGGAGCATGGAAAAAGTCTTCCAGAACTTTTTGGGTAAAGAAGACAGAAGATAAGTGAATGAATCAACAGATCTTCAGAGGAAACCATATGAAAAACTCTCTAACAGAAAATAGACAGAGGTACAGGAGATGGCTTCACGGGCAAAGCATGTGCCCTGCAAGGATGAGGATCAGAGTCCAGACCTCAGAACCTATGTGAAAACCAAGAAAGTGCAGAGGTCAACCTGTGGGATGCAGAGGAAGGAACTTCTTTGTAGAGTGGGTGAGTAGGTACACTACCTTAACCAGCAACCTCGAGCTCTGGGTTCAAGTGAGAGACTTCGCTTCTATATATACACGGTAGCGAATGATTGTGAAGGGCACACAGCCTCCATGCAGACCTCTGTGTCCTGACACACATGTAAGCGTGCATGTACATCAGATATGCATACAGATGCAGAAAGGAAGAAAGATCAGGGAAGATAGTACAAGAATAAATATAAATATAATAGAGGAAAACTGCACTGCAATGAGATTGCAAGAAAACAGAAAAAGTGTTCAAATAAGATGAAAAATCCCAGAAACAAGGATAAATTCAACACAAATTTTATCTCACAAGGAAAAATTAATCATATTGGTTTAAGTTAAATAGAATGTTTAAAATTAAATAGGATATTAATGTGTCATGTCAGAGAGGTAGTGTGGATAGTTTCAATCCTAAGAGGGTTGAAAAAAAAAAAATCAAGCAGTGGGCATCAATGTGTAGAGAAACATAAAGCAAATAAATCAGGCAGAAGACATTGGTGTCAAATAAAGTTGAGACTAGGATTAGAATCATGTAAAGAGATTGAGAAGTACTTACAGAAACCCATAAGGTCATTTTATATTGATAAATATTGATACGAAATAAACACATGGGCTCACAGAGTCACATGTTGCACATAATGTCCACACAGGAACCAGTTAATCTTAGAATGATTTAGGGAAAATTCATAGTCCAATCATGTTAGATTTGACTGCTGCACTACCAATTTATGAAAATAGAAATAGAGAATAACAAGTTGAGACAAGAAAAAAAAAACCACACACACAAGTAAAGACCGAGGGGCCAAGGGCATAAAGCAAGCTGAATTTTTACATGAGAGATCCATTTTATGTGCTTGGAGATGAGGTACTTTCTTTTCAAGTGTCCTTGGAACACTCATAAACATTGAATTATTCTCCCTCTATGCCACAGAGAACATCTCAATAAGAAATGTCCCCCAGGACCAAACAGAAAGTGTCCTGACCACAGCACAGCATCTGACCAAAACCTCTAATAAAAACTAACCAATAAAGCACCAAGTCATTACACAAGGCCCTGGGTGAACTCTTAGCCTCTTGCTCAGACTATTACTGCTTTGACTTTGAGGATAGGCATTTTGTGCTCTGCGCTGTTGTAATTTTTCACAACAAGAGGAACAATCTGAAATAATATATCCCAGCAGGGGAGCGTAGAAATTTACTGCAGGCAACTTCATGTTAGTTTCCAGAAAGAAGAAAGTATATCAAATGCTTTTTAAAAATACAGAAGTAAGATTTAGAAATTCTCTTTAATAGTCATTCTGCCCAACTCTGACTTTGCAGAGGAAGGAATGGAGACTCGGAGAGAAGAAGGTTTAGCTCCTCAAAGCACAGCAAATAAAACTTGTGTGAATCTACATAGAGTTTCCTGACTGAGTTCTCAGTCTCTCTCCTGCTTCAAGCTCCATCCTGGAGCAAGACCTGGGCACAGGTTGAGTATTCACAGGTCCCTGGAGCTAAGCATCTGTAGTCTGCTCATTTGCCTTCCAGAGGTGAGACTGGCTGCTTTGAGTGAGCTCCCTGGAGCCAGAATGCCTGCTCATTTTGCAAGGACAGCTGAAGCAATATGGTTGCCATTATTAGAATCAGAATCACAGGCCTTCTACCTCTGCCAGATAACCTGGTAAGAACCTCTGACATCATTAACCGCTGGAATCTTTAAACTGTAAACGTGTGTTGGGAGCTGTTTTCTGGAATGCTCTTGTGAACTCATTTTGTCGAGAATCATTTTTGTTCTTTTTCCTTCAGGATCTGACCTGTTTCCTCTCTCCACTTGTTCTTTTCTAGAAGCCCAGATATATTGCAGCCTCTACCTCTGCTCTTTGGCTGGGGTTGCTGAGAGCTCCATGTGTTTCTAAGTCACACCAGGTGGGCAGCTGCTTTCCTACATCATTGGGCCGAGTTATGTTTTCTCTATTGTTCGGGTGGACTGCAGTTGCATACCATACCTTATTACTAGAGCAGAGACAAGAGATGTAAAACTCATGCTTGATTTTCAGAGCTCTGTTGAACTAACTGTTTCAAGGGAGACCTTGTTTCTAGCCATGAACTTATGAACTGAAGACTTTATGAAATACAATCCTCATTGTTATTATAACATAATCCTCTTTTGGTTACCCACCCAATATTTCTCTAGCAGTCATTTCTTCCTTTCTTTTACTGATAAAAAGCTCTAGATATGAAAACTGGTAGTAGCCACCCACTGTTCCTATTTTCCTGGTGAGATGCCAGGGTCCAAAGCTCACAGAAGCAGATTCTGCCTCTAAATTCTCATTGGTGAGCATGGTGTGATACCCGTGGAGAACCTCCAGGCACAAGCACCTCTCCTGAAACACTGACAACTTAGTTTTATTCTTTTGGAAGAGTCCTACAGGAGGAGAACAATGACATGCAAGGGACATTAGAACAAGAGGACATTTCAGAGAACTTGCAGTCCACTGTCTCAATTTGAATTGCTGCATCACAGATCACCCCCAAACTTAGCTTAGCGACAACGTACTGTCTCCCAGTTTTGTGGTTTTGTTGAAGCTCTGTGAAGCTATCTTTGTTTGCCCCAGGTCTGGCTAGGAACCCTGGCTCTACTCCATCTGGCCCCTCTCCATGTGGTCACTCACCATTCAATTATCTGACTTGAATGTCTTCAGTTAGAGGGTAGATTCCAAGGGATAGACAGAAGAAGTTAGCCAGCTGCTACATTTGGATGGTTGAATCTAGCCAGCTTCTTGGGGAGGGGAGGTAAGCGAGAGAGTGCCACGAGCTTGCAGGAACAGAAGGGATGCTGACACTGTTGTTACAGACAATCCACCACATTCCCTGTTTTTCAGACAGATGTAACTTGAACCATCAGCACTGAGTAACACATAGTTGGACATTCTCCTGAGTATTATGAGAAAAGAGCTTACATGGCCAACTTTTGATGAGAGTTTGGAGTTTCCTCTAAGACTGATTCAAAATCACCAGGGAGACAGAAGCTACACTGACGAGAGATTAGAGCACATGGGAGAAGGACATGCAGTTCAATCAGCTCTGCATGCCTCACAGCTGTGGTTCGTCCTTTAAGTTCATGTTTTCGTTTGGATTTCTAATAACCTCCTCCCCTATCCTTCAAGTTAGACTTTATATCTGTTGAGTGACTTACTCAAGCTTCTTCTCAAATACTAGTTTCAATCTTTCAGTGTGTGAAGAAAGTATCAGAACATAAAGAGTGGAGGTGATTCATTCCCATACCCAAAAGCTGTATACTATGCCTCATGAGAATGGTAGCAAGATACTGAAGCAGTGCTCAAGATCTGGGAATATTTTCATAGGCAGGAAATGTTTTGGTCTTCAGCGTTCTTCAGAAGACTTGTAGATGCTCCCTCTATGAGGAGTTAAATTTTTTGGCCACTTTCATTTTTTCCTTTGCTCATTTGGGAGAGGTTCAGTAGATTAATGGAATTCTTTGGAGAATGTTATTCTGTTGAACATTGTGTTTTATATACTCTTGCAAGCTGCTTTCTTCTGTGCCAAGGCATAAGGGCATCTGAATGTTGGGTTTAGTTGAGAAGTAAGATGAAAATGGAGTGTTGCCATGGTAGGAATCAAAAGTTAGGCTTCTACTGATTACCCAGTTTGAGGGTGAGTCTCTATGACTTTATTGAGAATTTTGGGGGAGGGGCTAGAAATGTACATCTTTGTGAATCTAACAAATATATCCATTAGAACTCAGTTCAGGCTTTGTCAGATCAACTATATACATAACAGATCCTAAGACCTTGAGGTCAGTAGCTAGATGGGCTCCTTTGGTATAAGCATTACTCAGTGCAGCATCTTGAAGACTTATTTAACTTGGAACTTAATTGAGAAATTATAAGGATTGATTCAGTTGTGCTAAATAATTAACTAAAGAAAAAGCTCTGATTAATCACTTTTCCCCCCCATGTCTGAGTATGTACACATCTCCTGTAGTAACAACACCAGCATCTCCTAAGATGGGATGCTCACAAAAAACTCTTAAAATGCTTCCTCAGCTGAAGAGTTACAGAGATTTTAGTGGCAAATAAGGTAGATTAAGTAGAAATGACTGATGTGACCTTACTGGGGAGCTTTTCCCTTTGCAATACTTTCCTAATGACAAGGTAACAAACTATCATTAACTTAGTGGCTTACAACAACACAGACTTATTTTCCTACCATTTCAGAGGTTAGAAGTCTAATGCTGGTCACTATGCTGTATTTCTTTGGAGTCTCTAGAGAAAAATCCATTTCTTTGTCCTTTCTTACTTTAGAGCCTGTCTCTAATCTTTATCTAATGTACTCAATCACTGTGACATCTGTGGTAGTCACTGCATAGCCTCTGGGATTCTGACATCCCTGCTCTTTCTTGTAAGGATTATATTAGGGCCAGAGGAAAACTTTAGATGTTGACCTCAGGTGATGCCTGCCTTTGTTTTGGGACATGTTGGGGGCTGACTTTTAGCAGAAAGCGGCTATCAGCTTTGCAGCCATCTTGAACCATATACCCTGACATATGACTTGGATTACAATAGCCTACAACAGCTGAGCACACTCTGATAATCTTGGTTTAGGTACCTTGAGATTAAAGGTGAGTGAAATTAAAGGTGTGTGAGATTAAAGGTGTGTGACTTAAGAGTATGACTTAGAAGTGTAGAGATCAGATTTAGAGACAAGACCCAAGGGCATGATTAAAGGTGTAACTTAGAGGTGTGGCTTAGAAGTGAGACATATAAAAGGCAGAGGCAGATGGAGAGAATCAGACTGACATCAGAGGATCAGACATATCAGACATTAGGTAGAAGACACTTGGCTCTACAGAGAACCAGACACAACAGAGAGAAAACAGGTAGCAGGCACTTGGAAGAGAACTTGGAAGAAGTAACTTGGAACTTGGAGGGACTAGGAGCTAGGGACTAGGTACTAAGAATTTAGGACTTGGGACTTGGAGAGAAGAAGAGAGACTGAAGAATAAACAGGATTGAATTACACTCTGTCTGGTCTGCATTCTTCGAGTCCACCCTCACTCTCTCTCTTGCTGAACCCCGACCCGCGGACCGTAGCGGCAGCTTGGGCCGGGATACAGTGGCTGCCAAACGCGGGGCAGCCGGGGCCTCAACATTTTGCTCGGGCCGCAACATTTTTTGGCCACCCCAATGTGGGGCTAGTGCGGTTCCCAACATTTTTTGGCCGCTCAAAGTGGGGCCGCTCAGGTCTCGACAGGGACATGTTATTTCACTGGCTTGTAACTAACTAACTAACTAACTAACCATGTGGGCTAGGCTGACTGGTCTCAGGATTCACCTGTCTCTGACTTCCTAGTTCTAGGATTATAAGCATACTACTATGTATCAGATCAGAAAGCAAGCAGAGGTTCTGGGAACAAATATGAATCCCTGTGCTTGCAAATTATTCACTTTACCAACTGTGCTATCATCTCATTCCTCCCAGTTCTCTCTCTCTCTCCCTCCTTTCCTTTGTCTTTCTTTCCTCCTTAACGTTTAAAATTCATTCCAAGCAGTTCTGTTCTGTTTCATAATTGTTTAAAGATTGTTTAAAGACAATGGTACCATTTTTTACAGCTTCAACTCCTATAGAATTTATAAATTTGTTTACTTATTTGTTAATTTTTTGAGGATTAATTTTATACAATTCATTTTGAGCATATTCAACTCTTTACTCAAATACTCCAAGACACCTTTTTTTTTCCTATCCACCCAACAAGTATACTCCTTTTTTAAATTATTTCTTTTGAAAACTTATCAAGTCCAGTTTGTGCTGCCTATAATGTTTGGCTTTTCCTGGAGCATGGTTAAATACTAGGAAAAGGGCCACACATTTATGGAAACTACTTTCCCTTTCCCAGATGCTATCAGTTACAAATAGTTCCTCAGGTCGGGGTGCAATTCTGTGTGCTCACTCACATCTCTAGACTTTTGTCTGGCTTGTGCCTACAAGGTCTTGTGCAAGTTGTTATAACCACTGTGATGTCAGATGCAACTGGCCTGCGGTGTCCAGAACACTGTTTTCTTGCAGTCATTTATTGTCACTGACTCTTACATTCTTTCCACTCCTTCTTCCAAGCAATGGTCCCTGAGTCATGGGAGGGGCAGATGTTATAGAGATGTCTTATTTAGGGCTGAGGATTCTTGGTCTCTTATTATCTCTACCTCGGCCAGTTGTGTATCTCTGTGTTAACTGCCATCTACTGAAAAAAGAAGCCTCTCATTTGGGAGAGCTGTAAGTACGAATGAAAGTGATGTGGCTACATTTCTCTGGTGTTAAAGAAAACGTTATAGAGGTCTTTATCATTAACAGTTTTGGACATCCAAAAGTACTGCTGCTGAACTGCTTAATATTTGCTGCCATATTTTTTGTACTGCTCTAGTAAGTGAATTGTACAAAAATGAGTAGTCTTCCCTTACATCGTTTTCTCCCATTTCCTGGGGCTGCTTTCAGATGTGGATTTCTGAAATGTGAAGTTTATCAAAAACAGATATGTGCCATTCTAAAGATAATACCCTCTTGGACTTTCAGTGTTGCAATTAACCCCTTTCCCCTGCATTACTGAAAGATACCATCTGAGAAAGAGTTACTAGGTTTAGTTTTTCTTGAACAAAACTCCATCAATGAATACTCACCCTAACCAGAATGGAAGAACATTTTGTAGCTCCTTTGAAGATTTGGCAAAAATTTTGTACAGGTAATGTTTGCACTATTTAGTAAAAGTCACATAATAACTATCTGAGTACAAAGACGGGCAGGAGATGCACAGAGAAGTATAAATTTGACTTTTGACATCAAACCAAACAGCTGGACTTGCTGCTTGCACAGCATCTTGTTGAAAACAGGCATCGGAGATTTCCAGGACCACAGAAATTCTCTGTTTTGGAGGATATGGCTCAGGACTCTGATTTTACCTCCCCTGACCATCCTTATCCGGCTGGCTGGCACATATTTGCTGTTGATAGAACTGATTTGGGAAAAGTCACCTTCAGGCAAAAACCTTGCAGATTACTGGGGCTGTCGGCATTGAGACAGGCTCAAGGGAGGACTGAGGCTCCATTTATATGTGAACATTTTCATTTTAAGTTTATAATTGTTCTTTCATAAATCAAGAAAACTATGAGGGGGAGGGGGAGAGAGAAAGAGGCAGATACAGAAGGAGAGAGAAAAGAGAAGGGAAGGGAATAAGGCAAAAGGAAAGGAGGGTGGGTGAGGGAGAGAGGAGAAACTCAAACTCTACCCATAATTTCTCCCCTATATTATGATGGATTTGAGGAAAGGTTAACATAAAGGTCATTCCCAGGGCTGTGGGAGTGCAGCAGACTGGGGAATGGGAAGTGATGTGAAGCACACAGACCCTGTTTCCTCAAGGTTGGAGCATGCACTGAAGCAGTTTCTCCTGTTGGCTACGTTTTGAATAGAGGAGGTAAGAGGGCAGGAGGAGGTGAACTCTGGCTGTGCATAGAGACAAGTCAGACAATGTGAGTTTTAATTGAAATCATATCCACAGCATTTTACTTTTCAAAAGCTGTTAGTATGATCGAGGTTACATTTTCTTGTGACTACTATTATTACTGTCACACTGACTGTTCTGGGCAGGGGCTGAAGGTTACATGTGGGCTGAGAATGTTGGGCTGCAATGGGAGGGGTTGGCAGACCCATGATTTGGAAGGCCCCTACCCTCCAGGTTCTTTTTGCCTTTGCTCTGATTGCTAAGAAAGCAGGGAAGCAGCCATCTCTGGATACTGCCAGCCCTCCTTTTCAATAAGTGGTGATGATTTAGTCTGGTCCCCACTCTTTCCTGTTGTTCATATCTCTCAAACCTTCATCATCTCTTTCCATCTTGGGTAGCTGCATCCTGCCCTGCAGCCCATGCATCAGAGAGAATGTGACTCTTCTCTATCAGAGAAAGTTCATCCTCTGGGCTCTGCTGCTGGCATTTCTTTTCAAGAGGTGTTGAAAGGAGGAGACTATAACTTACCTGGGCACTCTGACCTGTAGTTTGTATCAGAGTTTCCAGAGCTTTCCAAAACATAGGCACTGGTTGAGTATATTCAAAATGGGCCTTTCAGAAGCTTCTGTGGGTTTCACAAACTCTCTCATGATGCCACACGATTACTAGCAACAACTTAGAAGGCAGATAGAAGATGTTCACTGTAGAGACTAGGCTGTATATATGTTTTAGATAAAAAAGCCAAGGGGAGAAAGGTCAAAGTTTGGAACCTCAGCGGTCTGGGGGAGAAAATCTGCCAGAGGTGATACACATAATTGTACTCCTATGCCCTGGAGAAACATGTGCCCTGGGTGGGAAAACGATGCCTCCACACAGAAGACACATTTTTATTGCTACTGGTATATCAAACAAGGGCTTTGCTCTGAAGTACTCTGCTGTTGAGAGTGGCAAGTAGTCTCAGGGAACTGAGAAATCTTGGTTTGAAAATACAGTGTGGGGCTGGAGAGATGGCTCAGTGGTTAAGAGCACTGACTGCTCTTCCAGAGGTCCTGAGTTCAATTCCCAGCAACCACATGGTGGCTCATAACCATCTGTAATGGGATCTGATGCCCTCTTCTGGTGTGTCTGAAGATAGCTACAGTGTACTCACATACATGAAATAAATAAATAAATAAATAAATAAATAAATATTTTTTAAAAAAAGAAAAAAATACAGTGTGTTTGAATGGGAGGGTAGATTAATTGTGGGAGCTGTTGTGAAGAACAATGTCCCTTCCTATTAATTTTATTTCCCAGGACACTAAGTCTTCTCTCGTTTCTTGATTTATAATGTCTCTAGTATACACAGTGGAGCAGGGATAGGGAAGAATATCATCACACGCTTGCTTTACTGGGTTGGGGGTACAACAAGGAACATATTCCTTTACCTGGGAACCAGTTTAAGTAATTAACATGTTCTGAAGCTCCTCCATGTTTCATGGAGTCTCTTCACAGCCTTGGCTATAGAGATTTCAGTAGACACTGTCTCCAGTTTGACATACACGTCAGTTTATGTCTTGGTCCCTGAGGGACTAAGAAACTACCTAGTATGGGCAACAAGTGAAAAATTTCAAAATTAGTTAAGGAAAAAAATTTTCTCCCATGGTTAGCCATTAAAAACTTCAAAATCTGGGGAACAATTAGGGATGATAATCAGTCAGGCTTGTTTGAGATTTTTCTGACAGACTCTCACTTCTTTTGTAGATGGCCATGTTTGGAGAAAGATACCAGCACGGTGCTCTAAGTCTCACTGGTTTTAAAGCACTTAAGAAAACAAGAGTCTTTGGATTTCTACTATCAGAAAAAAAAAATGGAACCACTTCTTTTCTTTCATAGTATGAATAGGTTAGAAGGGGATTGTTTTATAGGCTCAGATTCCCTCCTAGCCAGGAGGCATCCAGGCAATCATCTGGCGAGTAGCCACCTCTTGTGTATTCTGAACTAGATGAATCTGTCCTAGAGCTCATGTTCAGCAAATTGTACTTCAGGGGGTGTCATTGCCTTAATTGTCCTTGGAAGAAAAACCATGTTTTTATCATAGTCCTTTTGAAACCATTGCAAGACTAAAGTGACTTTGAATACTATTACTAGAAGTTCAAATGTTTAATGGGGCTTGGGCCGTCAAGCTGACATGCCAGTCATGTAGTCTCTATGATGTGTGCTGAGCATTCCTGCCTGGAGTGAAAACCACGAGTGTTATGTTTTTGGCTCAGATGTTGGCAGGTGTGTAACCTGATTCCTGATAGCAGGACAGCCGATTACATTCTGCTATAAAACCATTTCTAAGGCTCTTGGCACCTAAACTGTTATTGCATGTCTGCAGGTGTTTAGTAATTGGATTAATGTAGAGGTGAAGGAATGTCTGTTCCCCAGCCCTTAGAAACACTGAGGAAAGACAAATGTACTTCGAAGAGTGACCAGGAATGCACGATGACAGGCCTGTGCTCACACATAAAGCCAGATCTAAGCCTACACGTTTCAAATGAACTGCTATGAGCAGCCACCTTCCATAGGAAGGTTTATCCAAATGTAAATACAATAACAATGGCCTTGTAAGCCAGGAGGGATGGAGCATCAATGTGAGTTTTGATCCCCTTCCAAGAGCAACTCTGACAATTTAGGATTAAGCATTCCTATCATGAACCCTTCAATCCTAGGCTAATAATAATAATAATAATAATAATAATAATAATAATAATAATAATTTTGAAATTCCAAGGTAAATATAGAAAAGAATGCTAAGATCCTTGCTGGAAGTATAGAGACCACAGCTAGTATCCTGGATCATCAAACATTTGACAATTAATTCCCATCGCAACTATAAAGACACAGAGGTTATTGAGTGATTGGACTCTGAGGATGTGTTTGATAAAAATGAAAAATAGTGTTCACTGGCCACTCCAACTACAATCAACACAAAGAAGGGGCAGCTCTTGAGGAACCTTGTAACTATGACGTATTGAAACTCATGTTGTCCTCAGAGAGCAAGCAGCCAAACTCCCAAAGGCTCCCATCTAAGTAGATAAGACCTAATGGTTTGGTTTTGCACAACAAACTTTTTTCTCAGCTTTATGATTCAGAAGGGAGGTGGGCCACTTGGAGAGATACCAAGTCCAAGGGAGATAAGACTGAAAGACTTTAAATCCTAGAGGGGCAACTTGGAGTTCACAAAAGTTTTTACAGTGGGTGGTAAGAAGACAACCAGGACAGGAGAAGACAAGAAACTCATGGTTTCCAGAGCATGAGTTTGAATGAAAATGCTTGTGAAAAAGAGAATGAGATGTGAGTGTGTGTTTGTGTGTGTACACTAAGAAGCAGGGCTGAATGGTTGTTTATTTTATGAACAGAATATATAGAATACAGAAGCCCCTGAATGTGGGGGATCCAGAGCAGCCAAGTTGTACTTTTGAGTCTGAGAATTATCACTGAGGAATTTTAGGGCTGTGCTGGGATGTTCTGGAGGAAGTTATCATCTGGCTGGGGTACCTTGTGGAGTTTGTGTATGAGGTCTTATGCGCTATGAGTGTAGAGCGGAGGCATGTCTGCAATAGTGCTGCTCCCGTTTAGAGATCTCTGGTCCTCCTTGCCTAGTTAACAGCTCTTTGCTGACATTCCCCTGACTCCCAGTCCTCACCCAGAATCAGTAACATTGGGTGAGAAGATGTGCTGAAGATAGCAGGTCTGTTGAAGGTAAGTGGAAAGCAGGACTCCAGAGTACAGTGGTGGTTTGCTTGACATGGGGTCTTCTGGAGGGAAAAATCTGAGAGCTGTATCAAGAGAAAAAGACTACAAGGACTAATAGGTTCATTTAAATACTGAAAACAAAAGCATGAAATAACTACCCATGATAAGTTCCAATACCTCATGGGTTCAACTCGGCATAGTTCTTGCAGACTACAAGTTCACCCCTTCCCCCCATTGATTAGCTAGGAGAATCACAAGAAATAGACTTATTTCTGACTGCACTAGACTACTCAAGATTATTGAAGATTACAGGATGAAATAGAGGACTGCTTGAGTCAACAAGTGGTTGGGAATATTCTCTAAATGTTCATGTACTGCAAGCCTGCAAGCCTCATGTTCCCATGTACCTCTGAGAAGTGGTAGAAAATTTAACGTGTTGGGCACAATGAGAGGTAAATGATGATGTCCTTTAGAAGGTTACTGCTTTACTCTCAGGACCATATTCTTGTTCATGTAGGATTCTTGAGACAATTTGTTGCTTTGACTGAGAGTGCCCTGCCCCTCCCCTACATTTTTCTGGCATCCTATCATGCTATATGATATCTCCTCTTTCCTTCCATATGATTATTTCCATTTCCTCTTCTTAACTATGTTATGATACAAGTTGGGATGAAGTTCCTCAGCAACACATTCCTGGACATTCAGAACTTTGTAAATCATCATCCTCAGGTACTTTCTGATTGTAACCTCGAGCAGACTAAGAGAAAGGTTGGGACGGAGATGAGATAGATCGATGAGTAACTCTTGTTTTCTCAATTGCCCTGAGGAAATGACCTATTCAATTAGAAAGTTCCATTTAAGTGCAAAGCATTGTCAAGCATGCTAGAGTGCTGGTTTATATACATTTGTTTCTTTTAGGAAAGTCAGATAACCACTCAGAAAGAGAATATGTTGAATAGAGACTCTGAGAAAACAAGTGAGATATGATGTGTATGAGTGCATGTCGGCATGCATGTATGTGCATACATGTGTGCAGGTAGTGTAAATTTAGCACCAAAAAGAGATAAGCAAAAAGAGTGTTCTCAATGCACACATAGGCTAGTTAATTGGGCATCACTTATAATATGTAAAAAAACAAATGCTTGCTTTCTTTATGGGCACCGAGAGTCAGTTCTTAAAACAGATTGAAATTATATAAATTCTTGAAGCTGAGTGGCAAACGACCAGAGTCTCAATCCTGGCATCACTAACTTTCTGGTTGCTTCAGTGAAAAGGTGTCTTGTGAGGGAGGTACTTATATGTAAGTCAATGGTAAAGATGCTACTCATAGAACCTGTAGAGAGGTTTATCAGCTGTGAGTCCAGAATTAGTTTAGAGTCACAGTTCTTAACCTTCCTAATGCCACATCCCTTTAATACAGTTCCTCATGTTGTGGTGTCCCCAACCACAAAATTATTTTCATTGCTACTTCATGACTAATTTTGATACTGTTGTGCATCATAATATAAATATCTGATGTGTAGGATAGCTGATATGTGACACCCCCAACGTTGAAAACCACAGCTTTAAGAAGATAGTTAGATGCCACAAATGCCTTTTAAGATCCACTGGGTGGGTGGATGAGTGGGGGGAAAATCCACTGGGCCAGAGAAGACAAATGTGCTTCTGCCTCAGACTGCTATTCTTTATAAAATATTTCCTAGTACCACCTTTTCCTAGCAACCCCCAAATCTAAGAGTCCCCCCCAATTTAATATCTTTATTTATAAGTTACTTGAAAACCTGAAGTTAATACTTTTCTCTTTTAAAATGTTATCACACCCAACAGCTTGCTGAGAGATTGCTCTGCTACTGATATTGAAACATCATTGAGTCAGGTAAATGTTGACTCATACCTCTCTATAATCCTTGTCATTTGTGTTTCAAGTTCCTAGGAAAACACCAGGACACAGGCTATCTGTTTCTTTCCTACCCTGTCCTGGGGAAATACTTGAGTAAAAATACAGAAAACTCCCAAAGTCTATTTTCAACTGAAATTATACAATGCAATTAGACTTACTCTTCTCTCTAATGTGAAAGTAAATACAAGAAGACTTATAAAAAGTTGGATATTGACAACCTCTGAAGGCTTGGCACCCCTGAGTTACATGTAAGTTGGGTCTGGATTCTTCCAAAAATAATATGAGGTATAGGAGTGAAAGAAAATGGTCCACTTACTTTAACTGTAGGAATTTCCTCTCAACCACCTTCAATCGAACTGGGGAACATCTGGAATTCAGACAGTGGAGTCATCAAGGGACTGGAACACAAAGGAACCAAGGGTTAGTAACTTGAGTCACATGGTCACTTTGACTTCTTGCTACCTGGATGAGAGGCTTGGCAAGGCTTCCTTCCTTTGTGCCAATCGTTTCCAAGTACTAAGAAAGTTTCCAAGGAAGGGGTATTGTGGAAGAAGGTACGTGATAGCTCCAGACTCAGAACTGTCTGTGGTTGGTTGATTGATGTGTTGATCCATCTTTGCAAATCTCAAGCATTCTCTATGAGTCAGACCCAAACCCAGAGCCAGAGCAAAATACTGAAAATACCTTATAGTTTCTGTCTGGAGGAAGCTCCCAGTCTAATTTGAAATGCTGCTTCTTGTCAAGAGTTTTGAAATTCTGGGTGTAACAACATTTGGGCTTCCTTATTTCTTATGTATTAGATTTTCCAATGGCTTCAGAACACCAATATCATAATAGATGATGGAAATGTATTGCCAAAAACATTTAGGTACTAGTACTTGCTGATGGATAAGGAAAGCAAGCTGCCCAGGACAGAAAATATTAGGAGGTATTTATACCTGGCTGTTCAAGCTTAGAGTCTTTTAGTACTTAGACTTTACTTGCTGTTCTGTGATTTTCCATCTGCCTACTCAGAGTACTGTTGAAAAATTAATTTGTAAAAGTGTATTTTTTTTAACTGTCTTGTTGGTGTGATGCAATTTCAGACAGCATCAACAGAAGAACTGTTTGTTTTGGCTCAGAGTTTCTGGACATACAATCTACCCTAAAGGAGAGGGTGTGAAAGAAAGAACAAGAGGCAGCTGCTCACATTGTATCCACTGTCAGAGAGTAAAGAACTAATAGGAACTGGGGCTGAACTTTTAAAAACCCAAGACCTGTCACCCTTGACAGAGGCTCTACCCACTAAAGTTTTGGCATCCTTCCCAAACATTGTCACTAAGTGGGGACCAAGTGTGCAAACACATGAACCAATGAATTCATCCCATATTCAAACCATGTGTCATGAACTATAGCTATTTAAGGACATATATTTTTGTTAATATCAAAAATTATGGTTTATGTTTAAATTAGTTTTTGTCACCCTGTCTCTGTAGTCAATGTAAAACATTGTATTAAAAATCAGTGATAGGAACAGAAGATCAGGTCCCACACTTCACAAGAAGCTGTAGTGAAATGCAGCACCTTAGTAAGTCCAGTGAGAGATTTTTTCCATTAATTTAATTATTTATTCATTTTACATCCTCATCACAGCTCCCCTTTCTTCTAAGTATTCCCTCCCCCACCATCCCTCCTCTTCTCCTCTAACACCAACCCTGGTATCATATCCCCCCTAGATAACAACCCATCCTGGTACCTCAAGTTACTTCAGTGCTAGGAAGTTACATCCTCTCTCTCTGAGGCCAGTATGAGATTTTTAACCTATGGAGTAAGACTTGGATTTTGTTTTCAACTCTGTCACCTATGAATCCTTACTTTCAAAAGTCTCACTTTCCACGATCGTGACAAGGGAATAATAAGAGTTAGTGGCCATGAGAATTATGTGTGATGATCTCGTAGAAGGCAAAGAGCATTTTCTGCAATGAGTTCCTCTTGTTACGTGGAGATGTAACAAAGCCACTCATGAGACACAATAGAATATCTCTGGGGAAACTTTGCTTCTTTCCTTTGCTGAAGACATATCACATGGTCCTAAATTCCAAGAATATTTTTCTGCACAGGTTTGATTTGTGAAAATAATTCTGCTAATTCTTGCCCTCCTCTTTCTACATTTTCTGAAACTATAGAAATAAAAACATTCATGAAATCCAGTTTTTATCTTCACAACAATTTGGTGATGCATATGTTTTCTTTAAATATTGCAAATACTCAACTGAGGAAACTCGAATGGCCGAGAAGCACCTTAAGAAATGCTCAACATCCTTAGTCATCAGGGAAATGCAAATCAAAACAACACTGAGATACCACCTCACACCAGTCAGAATGGCTAAGATCAAAAACTCAGGTGATAGTAGATGCTGGCGAGGATGTGAAGAAAGAGGAACACTCCTGCATTGTTGGTGGGGTTGCAAGCTGGTACAACCACTTTGGAAGTCAGTCTGGCGGTTCCTCAGAAAATTGGACATAGCACTACCTGAGGACCCAGCTATACCACTTCTGGGTATATACCCAGAAAATGCCTCAACAAATAACAAAGACATATGCTCCACTATGTTCATAGCAGCCCTATTTATAATAGCCAGAAGCTGGAAAGAACCCAGATGCCCTTCAACAGAGGAATGGATACAAAAAATGTGGTACATTTACACAATGGAATATTACTCAGCTATTAAAAATAATGAATTCGAGAAATTCTTAGGTAAATGGATGGATCTAGAAAATATCATCCTGAGTGAGGTAACCCAATCACAAAAGAACACACATGGTATTTACTCACTGATAAGCGGAGATTAGCCCAAAAGTTTGAAACAACAAAGATTCAACTACCAGACGACACGAAGCTCATGAAGAAGAAAGAACAAGTGAGGATGCCTAGGTCTTTCTTAGAAGGAGTAACTAAATAACCAAGGGAGCAAATATGGAGACAAAGTGTGGGTCAGAATCTGAAGGGGGGGTTGTAGGGAGACCATTGTGTCTGGGTATTCATTCCATAGGCAGTCACCAAAAATAGACGCTGATAGGGATGTCAGGATGGGAAAGCTGACAGCAGCCTGATAAGGCTGTCTCCTTAGAGGTCTCTCAGAGTCGGACATACCCAGAGACAGATACCCACAGCTATCCATTAATCTGATCAAAGTTCCCAAAGGAGGAGTTAGAGAGTAAATTGAAGGAACCGTGAACCATAAGGGCTGGTGGCCCTGTGAGGAGAGCAAGAATACCAACCAGCCAGAGCTCCCCAGGGTCTAAACCACCAGCCCAGGAGCACATAGGGAGAGACACATGACTCCAGCTGTATATGTAGGGGAGGATGGCCCTGTTGGGCATAGGTGGGAGACAAGATCATTGGTACCCTGAAGGCTGAGCACTGAGGGGGGGGGGAATCTGAGGGTGGGGAGGAAGGCTGGGGGTAGGTGGGTAAACACCTTCATAGAGGCAGGAGGAGGGAGGATGGGATAAGGGGTTCCTGGGTGGTGGGGGAAATATGGTAAGGGGATAAAATTTGAAATGTAAATATTATATCCAATAAAAGAGGGGAAAAATAGAAAAGCGGTTAGAACCAACATTCTTAATAAAATGTCAGCCCTCTTTAAAAAAAAAAACTATCTTGATACTAAAATTTGTTTTGAGAATTGTATATTGCAGAATGATCAGCCTTGGTGTATCTACTCAACAAGCAAGCTGGGCAGACCTGCTCAAACCTCTGAGGTCCGGGAATTCCATCTGGAGGCAGCGAAGACACAGCATCAGAGGATTGTCAACTTGCTCTCCCCCCCACTCCTCTTCTAATATCTCAACGCCCATAATCAGCTTGAAGAAGCTAATGATGAGTCAGCGCCCTTATTCCCTGGGCATGGGGACTAAGGTGGTAAATGTTGGGCTGTCTCCCTAGGGAAAAGTAGTGGTTTTGTCGGAATAGAGAGGATTAGCTAGGGTTTATTGCATAGCCATAACCTATTAGTAGAAATCTGTATAATTAATATCAAGATGAAGATATAAATTCTTAAATGGCACCAATTTACTTTGTTTACAAATTTTAAGGTTTTCATTGGCATGAGCTTCTTAGTGATATAAGAGTGAGATGAATATTGTTACTCTCATAGGCATTGTACCAGTATAACACACTTAGGAATACAAAGCTTAGACCCAGTCCTTCTTTAACTTTTTTAACTGATTTGAGATGGTCAGCCTGTGAGTTAAGGGACTATAGCAAATTCATGACTTGGAGTTTATTATAAGGGTGTTCTCTATGTTTTATTTAGAAATAGCTGAGTGAAGTTAACAGGCAACAGTCCAGATTACCTTACATGGATAGCTGGTTTTCAAAACATCAGAAATCCTTAGAATTGACATGACAAACATTTCAGTATTAATGTTCATTTTCATTAGAGACCTGTCTGCTCCGGACAGCTTCCTATGTTAAACTCTAAGAAGAAATTGAGCATCCTTGGAGTTACTCCAGTTGTGGTGAGACAGCCACTAGGCAAGAATTGCCACTTTCCTTCTACAGACAAATTACTGTCCAGAAAAGGACACACTTGCAGAATAGTCGACTGATTATATCTGCCTAGACAGAGTAATCAGCCCTTAATAATTCTGCAGCACTAAGGTCTGTCAGATGATCCTGGGCCAGAAGGCAGAAGAACAGATGCTCCAACGTTTTGAAGTAGAGCGAGTGTCCAGGTGTTCAGAGGTCTCTATAAATTGGCTAAGTTTTAGAAGCTATGCTTTGTGCTTCCCACAATTATAGTCAACTCAGTCATTCTGGATTTCTGATGGGGTCGAAAACTTATAGCTATTTACTTTGAGAGAAAAGATCTGAGTGTATGGTCATCAGCTGACATTCATCCTAAAGCCAAGGAAAAAGCCAGGTTCAGAACTAAGTGTTTTAGTTAGGATAGATGACAGAGGTGCTGGTTAGTCAACAAAAGGATGGACTGGGTATTAGGACTATCTTGTACCTCACTGGTACAAATAGGCATAATTATGCTCTAATTGTATTTTGAGAGAAAAGTTTCCTTTTAACAGGAAGGGTGATGTGTAGGAGGAGCTAAGGTGGGAGGAGTACTGAGAGGAAGAAAAGGAGTAAGAAGAGGAGAAGAAGAAGGAGAGGAGAAGCTAGGTGATGAAAGAGTGATAGAGGGGGGAGACAGGGAAGCAGATGTTCATGTATCTCCACCAGTCAAAGATAGTTGATATATCTAGGTTGGGTAGTGGGTTACACCTCTGATTGAACAATACCAAACTTATAAAGCCTATGATTAACATTTCTTAAAAAAATGTATAAATGCAAAAAGGAAAAGGGGGCATGGGATAGGGGTTTTCTAAGGGGGGGGAATGGGGAAACGGGATGGTATCTGAAGTGTAAATGAAAGATCTAATAAAAAAATAAATATTGCAAATATAAATACCATAAAATATTTTCAATTTGAAATTCAGTATTTAAATTCAAAAGTACCAGTGAAGGATTAAGGGATGGTTATGACGAGTAGGTAGCCACTGACAAAACCAATGCAAAAGTTAAAGATCTTAAGCAATTTACCCAAGGTTGCAAACAATAGAGAGAAGTTTGAGGTTCCAATTCAGTTCTGTTTCATCAGTACATCTTAGTTGGCCTCTGAAACACATTACCATCCTACCAACTGGAGAAGAACATTTGTTAAAACAAATTATGATACTTTAAACATAATTTTAGTACAACTGTGTTTCAGGGGCAACTTGAACCTGCTGTGCCCTAGAACACAGAGAACAAAGCTAAGGGCTCTGGCTGAGAAGTCTAGAGTGTCTTTAATTCCTTTGAAGTTGGAAGTGTGTGTGTGCTTCTAGCTATGTTAGGGACTAATCCTCTACATCCCTCTCCTGAGGACTCTTGTACTGTAGCAGGGGGAGTTCATTAGGCCTGAAGGCACTCTGAGCAGCACTTTGGAAGATACATTTACTCCTTTGCAAGGCTGAATGCTTGATCCAACCTCCTGTGCTAGACCTTTTTCTCTTGAAGAATAGTCTTTCCATGCTCACAGTGCTTTTTCATGGAGCATTCCCTCATTTGTAATGGCTGTTGAGTGAGAGGCTTCCTTATGCTGTAGGGCTTGCTGCTTTGCAAGATATGTCTTCAGGACTGTATGCAGGAGGCTGTGAGCAGGTTCTGGCATGCTTGTGCTTGCTCAACTTGGCAGTTAAGACAAACGACTAGGATTCTGCCTTACTCCTCTACCATGAGTGTATTGTGAATATCCTTTCTAGAGAGTAGTATGGTTGGATCAGCCTTACTTAGGAGCTGTGTGTAGTATTCTCTCCTTCTTGACTCCTGGTGTTAGCCAGTTGTCTCTGTGCTAAAAGATGTGAAAATTGGATTTCAGCTTCTAGAGATGATACTGTTGTCTGAAATTGTAAAACTACTGCTGTGGCTGATGCTTTCTGTTCACTGTCATCCTTAAAAGATGCCTGACTCCAGAGGCACTTTCTAAGATATGGGGCAAATTGAGAGATGGGCTAGTTGCTGAAAAAGGTGGAAGTACCATCTGAAAAGGGGGTGTTTCCCAAGTGCCTTAGCCAAAAAGGACAATGTCCCAGAAAGCTCTCTATTTCAGTTCTTCTGAATGTGTGACCTGAACTGAAAAAAAAAAAATACCTCAGCCAGCCTTCCTGGGGCCACATTCAAAGCTCTGCTGTGCACGTGTTCCCTCTCTTTCCCTGCCTTCTCTGCGCCCTCTTTGAAATGAAAAATAAAGCCACCTGTCAAAGCTGGTGATATGTTCAGACCTGTAACCCACACAGATCCAGGAAGACTTCAAAGTGGAAACTCCTGGGGTCTGATTACATTTTGCTACAGATGGTGAATTTATGTCCCAAGCCCCCAACTCTGCTCTGACTTCTGTATTGTAAGTTTGGAACAGACTATACAATGGAGCATTTTCAGATTAATGAGTTACACGCCATTTACCCTAACAAACTTTAGAGGCTCTCTCTGGATTTCAACAGAGACGAAATTGATAGCTTTGTAGATATATTCTGAAAAACACTTGTTGATTAGAGGATAAACCTTCCAACACCAGGGTGACTGTCAGTTTCATAGAACTTCAACTTCTCAAAGTCAGTTGCAAGTCAGAGACATAGCTAAGAGTGGGTGCATTCAATAATTGGGTCATTATGCACAAAGCCCTCAGCACTGTGCCTGAGAGGAATAAATATTGTGTGAATATTTGAGCTTTTGTTTTCCTGCAGAAGCAGGCATAGACACCTATCGGGAAAGGAATGAGAGGATACACTTGGTGACTTTTCACCACAAACTCTGTTATCTATGGTTGGGTGAGACACCACTGGCAACCATTCACATCCACATGATCTGGCTCCAACTTTTCTAAAGCAGAAAACCATGGGTGGTCTGTGCTTCTCTACTGTGATGATTTCATTTTGGAAGGGACTATTTGTCATTCTACTTCCTCAGAGAAGCACTACCCAGTCTTTGCCATCTGTTGTTCCAGAACTTTATGCACATTTTCTGGACTGGAGAATTTGGTCTGGGTATGTGACCTCTCTTAGAGAGGTAATGTCCTTTTGTGACCCATCTTACTAGGCACTGTTTAGTTCTTTGGGAAACTTACATGGCTTTCCTGCTGTGCACATTTGTCAACATTTGATTGTGTTCCTATCTCAGATGAGATGTAATTATTCAAAAGGGGAAGAATAAATGTAGGAAGAGATGTGGGTTGATCCTGAACCATCTCCTTCTGACTATGGCTGAAATTGTTCATACCTGTGGGAAAAGCCTCAGGAGAACCTCTCTATAATGGCAAAGGCGGGACTATCACCACATGGAAAGAGAAAAGCCATGTGCTCTTCTGATTGGCCACAACTGGCCTGGTGAAAGAATGCATTTCTTCATGTCCACGGATGCCTCTGTATTTCCTAGATTGTAAGGTTCAGGTGCACCTTAGACCCTTGCTAGCTCCTAGAGCCCAAGGCTTTGAAAGGGAGGATCAGGACTATTTGCCTTTTGCTCCAGACCTTCTGCCCAGCTTTTCCTCTGGCTGAGAAAGTATATAAGAAGAGTACAGTTTGAGGTTGAGTAGCCTTGAATGACCTGTTGCCTACTAGCAGATAAGTGTCCTTGAAGAGATCAGAAGTTTCAAAAGCGTCCTTTGTCTGTACAGCTGAGCCAGCTTCATCATCTTCCATATTTACTTTTCTTTGGCTCTCCCACCCTCAACCATACAACAGCACTAATGACCTGGGTAATTTAAATATGCAATGATTCCACACTTAAAGTGGCTCCATGAAAGCAGATCTATGAAACATGGCAAGTTCTGGCAAGAATATAGAGAAACAGGTATGTGATTATACTATTGGCGGGGATTAAAATAGGGCAGCCATTATGGAAAACAGTATGGAGGGTTTCACCTATACATAAAAGATAGAACTACTATCCAACCAGGCAATTAATTTCAGTTCTGAGCATTTATCCACAGGGGGGAAAAATCAGAACATTAGAGAGTTCCTTGCTATCCTCTGTTTATTGTATCAATGTTTATAATAGCCAGTATCAATATATAGACAAGAAAATGTGACACACAGATGCACATGCACACGTTCATGTTCATACAATGTGCACACACATGCACAGAGAGGATTACTATTCACCAAGGAGAGGATGAAACCTTGAAATTTGCTAAAACATGATGTAACCAGAGATCAAATACAAACCAAAATAAGACAGGTGAAAATAACAACGAACCAACAATAACAACAACAACAACAAACACAAAGTTCAGCTCTTAAAATCGTTGAGTGTGGTGGTGTTTTTTTGTATCTGGGGAGAGAAGATATAAGGAACTGATGGGAAGGGCTTGTTTAAAATACAGCGAAGTCACAACAGGATACGAGAGGTTAGCATGGGTATTTTACTGTATAGAAAAGGAGTATTATGATCTAGATTGTATGATTGAAAATAGTTAGACACTTTCGACTTTTCTCATCAAAAGAAATGACCAAAAAGTTTGTGGGTAATCTAGGTATATCTATCGAGTTGATTTACATAATATATATGTGCACTGTGGCATCACACTCTATCCCAGGAAAAGGTATGTTAAAGTAGCAATTAAGAAGAACCTGAAATGCTTCTGTGTTCCCCCCCACAGTTTTATATCCATCAGAGTCCAGTCAACACAGTGTCCATAGCTCCAGTCCTTTCTTGGCATTTCAGAGTGTATGTAACCATGTGTAGCCATGTCTGTCTTTGATATTATGGTTTCCTATTTTTATCAGTTTAGAACACTGATGATATTTCCCACACTTCTGTGGGGGCTTACGTGTTGAATACCAGCTAAGTATCTATTATGATAACTTTGCGAAGTATTCTCCTGTTACTGTAGGTTAGTAAATTCTGATGGCTGCTGCAGGAGCCTGAGTAGAAGACAAAGGGCGGTTTAAGGGCTATCTGTCCATTTGTTACTCTCCAGATCACCCCTGTCTAATGAAGACTCCCTTGCTGGTGAGCTGAGAGATTGGAAAGCTGGGTATATGAAAGGACCAGTCTCATTTTAGGACCAGGGATTTTCCCTGAAATGGAATATTGCCGTTCCTCACTCCACCCCCAGTCCAGCAGTGTTAAGCTTCAGTCAAAACTTGCTTCAAATAAAGCGATGACAAAAGCAAGCCATTTGGACTCTTTTACTTATCATGTGACTTGGGGTCCTCAATATGGATTCAGCACAGCTGTGTTTTTTAATAATCTAGACCAGATTAAAGGGGCCTGTGTTTGAAACGTGTACTTTATTTAACAATGTGTTACTTATAGCACCTCAGACACAAGTGGGCTTCTACATTTCTGTTGAAGAAGCTGCAGGTATGCACAGTAAGCTATAGTTTCCACAGGGTATTTCTTTTCTAAATCCTATGGAAGGAAGAAAAATGAAAAAAAAAAAAAAAAAAAACCAAAAACCCCAAACCAAGCTTCTGTAGTTCCTATGTCCCTCAAATAAATGAACAGTAATTAACTTACACAGTTCAGTTCATTTAGTTTTAAAAATAGTTCCATGCTATTTTACTTTTAAAAAATCTTAAGAGATTTCCTGAAGAGATCATTACACCAAGTTGGTCCTGACTTGTGTAGGCAATAAAGCAAATAAAGTCATTAAAAATAATTTGAACAAAAGGAGTAACTTGATATTATGCCATCTACATTTGGTTAAAATGACATTTTAAAGTTTGCTTTCATCTTACCAAACAGATCTCTGAATGGAAAAAAAATGTGATTAATAAATTATCCTCCATAAATCTTATGATAACTATTATAGTCTTTGGAGAATTATGAATCCACATCTGGAAAAAGTATTTTATATGCTACTGCCTGTAAAACAGCATGCCATGCATTTTACAAGTGCACGTTAGTTAGTAAAAATACGGTACAGGTTTTTTTTTTTGTGTTCATCATTTTCCCCTACAAAAGAAGTATAAGCCTAGTTTATTTCATAGTAAAGAGTGCTAATAAAGTTTATATGACGCTTGTTTTCCTCCCTTACTTTGGTGCTAATGTAGTTTCACTGGGTTATTTTGAAGGAGCTTTCTAACCCAGCTCAAGGAAGCCATCATTAGGAGCAAAGTCAGCTGGTGCCCCTAGTAGCTAGAGTGGGCAGAAACCAGCTGGTCCAAGGGGTGGCAAAAACATCACAGGAGTGCACTGAAAACATCAGAGCTGCACACTTCACCTTTCCTTGTGTGTGTATTTGTGTGTGTGCACATGGGTCTGTGTGTGCACATGCCTGTGTGTGTGCCTGTGCACTCTTTAGCCTGGTTCGTTTTATTCTTTTTCAGATGCATAGTAGGTCTCCTGAGTTCCTGACTCAGAATGAATGCGAGATAAGATCATTTTTAGAATTAGAAATTTGATTAAACTTAAACATTTGTTTAGGAAAACGAGTAAAGTGCTTTGAGAGCCAACAGTGTCCCTTGGAAATAGAAAATGTTTTTTCGTTTCCAGGCAGCTGTTTGCAATAAGAAGTAGCTGCTGAGTGAAAGGGAAGGACGCCATTAAGTGAAGGTAACCCCTCCAGGCTTTTATGGAGCTCCACAGTCATGTGAGCACCATCAGTGATAAATATCACAATAGTGGTTACAGTGCGTCTGGTTTCATTTCCATGTGGATCCCCGAATACACTTCAATCCAAGTCACAGAATACATTTAACGATCACAGAAATGCACAAGCTTAATGTCCACAAAAGCAACCTCAGGGAAAATAAAAGATGGCCAAGTCTTGTTTCTAGAAGAATGACCTACCAGGATCCATAACAATAACACCTGTAAACCAAATTTTCTTTTGTTTGGATTCTGGAAAAGCAGCATACTAGACTTTTCTAAGTAGATCCCAGGCCTTCAGTCTCCAGAGAGTTTTAATGCATTTATCTTTGAGGCCTTATTTCCAAACATTTAGAATGACCAGATTAAGGGCTTGGGATGCTGCTGGAAAAATGAGGACCTGGAAGTTCCCTTAGTCTGCCTGTGGAGGTAGCTCAGCTCGTAAAGTATTCACTGCAAGAAAACCTGTGGTTCATCCCCCAAACCCCTGTTAAAAACAAACAAACAAACAAACAAACAAATAAACAAACAAAACAAAACCCAATCAAATAAACAAACTGAACAGAACTGAGTGTGGTGGCATATTCATGTAATCTCACCATTAAAGGAGACAGGCAGACTCTGGGGCTTATTGGCCAGTCATCCTAGTCTAATTAGTGAGCTATAGGCCAGCGAGAGACCCTATGTCTAAAGCACTGTGATATATGCTGAGGAACAACACTGGAGGTAGACCTCTGGCTTCTGTGTGTATCTCTCTATATAAATACACATTTCCTCCTGAATAAGATAAGTGCATACACACATAGCCACACAGACAGACACAGACACACACAGATACAGAATACACAGATACACACACACACACACACACACACACACACACATAGACACACACACATAGACACACATACACGGCAGGGGGGGAGGAGAGAGAGAGAGAGAGAGAGAGAGAGAGAGAGAGAGAGAGAGAGAGAGAGAGAGAGAGAGAGAGACACACACACACAAAGATACACACACACCTCTGTCCAGCATTATAACTTCTTGAATAAAGAATCTGAGGACCAGAGTGACACAGAAATAATGCTTAAAGGGCATTATCTAGCTAAATCAGGAGAGGAGCCTATGCTTCCTGAATTCAGGTCTCTCAACTTCAATGTAGTTAGTATGAAATATTTCTAGCTTAAAATGTGCAGGACGGCATTTGAGGAACCAGGTCTTCATTATTTTACTGGTATTATTAAAATTACCCTTTAGAATTTTTTGACATAGGTAGCTGATAATGTAGCTTAGAGTATCAGAAAAACATCCATTTATTGCTGTGGGATAAGTACATGAAGACAATTCTGGATAATTCGGGGGGGGGGAATTATGTTCACTATTGTAGTTTTCTAGGCTTATTCTTTGAATAACTGGATGAGAGACCACAGAATCCTTGCAGTGGCCATGTACAGAAATTCATTGAAAAGGAAGATTACAACAGGTGATTGCTTAGTTTCCTTTTAGATAAAATGGCATCTTAAGGAATTACTGAAAGCCCAGTGTAAGATTTGAAAGTCACCATGTCAGCAAGGCATTCAATGTGGTATTTCTCTTTTGAACTTAGACACTTGAGCCAGCAGCCATCTTCTTAGCCTGGAGTTATTCTACAAGTTACTTATTTTGTATGGATTTAATCATGTGCCTGAGATACTAGGGAGTACCTAGGCACTTTTTTTTTTTTTTAAATCTATGGGCTAGTCTGGGTTTGTTTGCATGGTAGCTGCAGGTTTCAAGAGGCAAAATAAAAGGCAGGGAATCAAGGTCCTGGAACACAATTATTTCCATATCATTGTATTGCCAAGGCACAAGATCAGGCAGAAGCAAGTAGGAGAGCAGACAGCTTTGGCTCATGAATTGAAGGAGGTGAATAGTTACAGTGTAAAATCTATGAAACATGGAAACTTGGCCAAATGGAGACCTTTAACCATTTTTCAACTTACAGTAGTGCTTAACTTATTGTTGAAACTACCATTTCTTCCATAAAACAATGGTGGTTAAGACCTTTAGATTTCTTTATAAATTTCATTTTATAAAGATTCTTTTATAAATTTCATTTTATTTCATTATAAAGCCTGGGAAGTAATCACAAATATTTAAAAAATGACATCGCTGAATGTGTGTATATTTACATATGTATACACAGGTGGATGCCAGAGATCAATTTTGAATGGCCTCTATTGTTCTCTACACCACTTTGAAGACCAGGCCTTGATTGTCTAGTTGGTGAGACCCCAGGCTCTGCCTGTCCCTGCCCCATAGCACTAGGGCTCTAAGCTTGTGCCACCATGCCCTGATACCTTCCTTGGTGGTAGAAATCTAAACTTAGGTCCCTCATTTTTGCACCCCAAAAATATTTTATCCACAAAGCCATCTTTCCAGCCTCCTAAACAGATATTTTATCACGTAGAATTAGAGTGAGATGAAGTCAAATGGCGGCTGTCCTATTTTTCCATTTTTCTACATGGGAAAAACAAAATTGGTTTACCACCAAAAACTGTAAGAAGAAAAACTGAAGAAATGACAGTCATGGGCTGACACTCTCTGCATCTAACATGTGGTTTTTATTTTCCTTGCATTTCTGTGGGCTGGCGGAAATGTCACCCAAAGTGCCACTGCTCTGTGTGGCAGAACTTGAGGAGCACTGATTGCCCCCAAGAGCCCTTGTGCTCATCATGATTGGGTGGAAAACAGCTCACCCTGTGTAGTTTTGTACATGCTTTCTGTGCAAGTCTAAGCTCCACATACATCCCATCTGTAGATTTGCTGCAGTGAGTGAAATACTTATCCTGAGTATCTGTCCCCATGGGAATCTTTATTTAATTTTCTAAAGTATCAAGGACTGTATGCATCTCTCATCTTAGGGCCATGATGCTGGAGTTTGGCACTATGGCGTTGTTCTTCCCTGGTGTGCTCTCAGGGAGCATGTTTCTTAGCTTCATTCTGCACTCATCAACTGGGGATACTCCATGAAACCTTTCACTTGGCCAAGTTTGATAGTTTTTCCATCTGTGAAATGAGAACACAGTCAGCACTTTCCTCTGTTATATTTAATTTTTGCATGCATTAAATGAAAACAATCTGTGTTAAGTGCCCAACAGTATGCCAGGATCATACAAAACACTTACTATAAATAACTGATTGTTAGAAGCTTGGTGTTTTCTAGTGTTGGTGATTTTGCACAGCCCTCCCATTGAGTATAGCATGCTAAAGACTTCTTTGTGTTTTAGCAACAATTGGGTCCTAATTTGTAAAAGCGTAGTAATAAAAGAAGTTTAAACTGTAGCCATGTTTTTTGAAATTAAAACAAGTACAATAACTGGATCTCTTATTCAATGATATTCAACTAGCCTTACTACTTTTGTCATGTAATTCTTTATCTTCCACTTACCAAGTACATAGTTTCTCAGACACCCCAGGAACTCTAGGAATTAATTTGCTAGTCTTTCCTTTTCTATAATTTTATAGCTACTATCCCATCTCTCTTCTCATCAGAACCCAGGATCTAAAGAAAGACTTGAAACCTTTCAGAGATTCTTTTTAAATATACCAATCTTATTTTATAGTCTGGTTAAGACAGAACAAATTAAAAGGAAAGTAGAATATGAATTGGTTAGAGGGAAACTGCTAAGGAGGGTAAATTGAGGTGGTATCTTGGTTTTTCTCAGTCCCTCATACCAGCTGTTTGGCACCTATGACTTTCTTAATTTTTAATCTATCCTCTGCAGAATCTTAACAACTTTAAGACAAGATTATAGGCAGAGCTGTTTCTTGATGGCACACAAGATTTGTGAAGATTTCAACGACATGAGACCCACAAAGCTTTTAAAACTAAGACAAACCAGGCATAGTAACAAGTACCTTTAATCTTATTTGTGAGGTAGATCCAGGGACATCTCTGTGAGTTCAAGGCCAACCTGGTTTACACAGACAATTATAGGCTAGCCAAGGCTGTAAATAATAAGATCTTTTCTCAAAAAAAGCAAAAAATAATGTTATATACTCACATCTGAAGATTTGCAACTAAGAGCCTCCAAAGAGAGAACATGTGATATTTATCTTTCTGGGTCTAGGTTATCTCACTGAATGTAATACTCTCAAGTTCTGTTCATTTATCTGTGTTTTTTTCATTTTTCTCTATACTTCAATAGTGTTACATTGTGAATATGTACCAAATTTTTATTGTCCATTTATCAATTGAAGGGCATTTAAGTTATTTCAATTTCCAACCCTACACAAAGAAGTATAGAGAAATAAAGACTGTTGAGAGAATAAATAGTTTGCCTCAGGGAAGAGCAGACTAGTTGGTTATCAGATATGAAATAGTTAGCATTGCAAACACATACATTAAAGTAATGTTATATAGACAGAACAGGTTATATTTATGTGTTTAAGGACACACAAAAACAATTAATGAAAAAGGAGTCCATGATTTGAAAGAGAACAAAGAGGGGTATTTGAGAGGGTTTAGAAAAAGGAAAGGGAAGAGGAGGATAAATTTAAAAAGAGGAAAATGTATAATTTTAAAAACTAAACAAACATGAAAACCAATAGAAAATGATATTTCATCCAATAGAAAGTTTATATCAACTTTGCTCTAGTGGTCTTACCATCCATTTATCAGGAGTCATTTGCCACTTCTCTGAAGCACACACGCACACACACTCACAGAGAGAGAGAGAGAGAGAGAGAGAGAGAGAGAGAGAGAGAGAGAGAGAGAGAGAGAGACTACCAGACAGAGTCAAGGCAGGTCAGGGTCTGTTGGCAGATTTCCTGGCCTGCTGAGGCATGGAACGATAAGAGGAGGTGCACTTGAGGCTCAAGGCGAGGGGCTGAAGATTCTATTGACCTTCGTGGAAGTAACAGAGAGGCTTTTGGATAGGAAAAGATGTCTTATGTGTATTTTTCAGCAAATTGTTTCTGTTAGCTTGTGGCTTTGCTTCCTGTGACACTGAAGTATAAAAAGCTATGAGAAATAGAATCGCTGCTGGTGTGGTGATGACCTGCAGCTCTTCCATTATCTGTCTCTTGCATCTCTTTTCTATTTTCCTATGATCAGCCACACTCCCCCCTCAGAGGACTGTTTGACTCTATACTGGCCAGACCAGTAAGATTTGGTCTCCCAACTCTGGGTGATTTACACAAGGAGAGAGAGCATGCACGTGATCATACACAATGAACATCAATGACCAACATATGTTCCTCTTACAGATGATTATCTTGGGAATCATTTACACTGGTAACTTAACACACTGCTCTTCTCCATTGATTAATGGGAATGGCTTTTTGCCTTTTATAGTTATTCTTTATTCCTGATTCTCTGTTACCTTTGTTAGCTCATCCCTAAAAAAAACCCTCCAAAGCAATATGAGTTAATTCTTTTTTGTGGCTACTTTCACTGTCTTTTTTGTTAGTTTGTTTTAGTATATCCAAAGACATAGTTCATGGTGAAACATTAATCTTAATTTTTTTCTAAGGCCGAAGAAATCATTTCAGTAGTATTCTGGCTCATATTTGTTCTGCTGAATTCCCCTCTTGCCTCAATACATTCTTTTTAACATACGAATCAAAAATTGATCTCTGTATGTAAGCAAATGCATGCATGTAACATGCCATTCTCTTTGCTTGGAACCTGATTTTTAAACTTCTATGTCAAAGGTTTCTTCAATTCCATTTTCTGTAGCATTTTCCACCTGAAAAAAGAAACAACAGTAGAGCCACTAATAAATAAGGAAAACCAATATTAAGAGGAAGTGAGAATATTAGTAATAGCATTAACTATATCATATTAAACTTGACTCCATAAATTATTTCTAAAATCTCATGAACAGAATGTGAAAACGCATAGGTCCATCCCTTTGTCTGTTTTTTTCTCTATTGTGTTGAAAACAAACTGGTTTATAGCAGGCATGTATCTCTGACTGTGCGTGGCATTTGTTAATCTTGAGCCATTTAGTTGTTAGCTTATAAGTTTTTACTTAGAAAGAAAAATATCTTTGCGATGAGGTGGCATAAAAATCCCTTACTACACAGAAAGCCAGCCTTGAATAATTCTTTGAAATAGAACTGGACCTCCACGGAATAGAAAGAAGGCAGTAAGGAAACAGAATGTTCCCTGAAACAGAACCCAGGAGCCAAAACTCGTGATTCCCTCAAGGGTTGAAAATATTTCCCCTTGAATTAACTTACACTTGTGTTTCTGCCACTATGGTTTTAGCAGTGAACATTTGATAAAAATGGCCATTGTTCATTTTCCAGCTGGTCTGTAAGACCTGGATACCACCCACTTGACTGCCCATGCTCCTGAACAGGAAGTCTTTGATAAAACTAGATGCAATTTCCTTAGTGATGTTATTGACTATTGACTCCTGGTGCAAGTTGACCTTATGCATCTTCTGAAATATATATATATATATATATGTATTGTGTTGGGGAGCTTGGAATAAAATTGTGTGTGTATGTATGTATATATTCACATATATACATATATGCATATATACACGTTATATATGCCAGTTTATCAAAATTTTTAAACATTAGACATATTTATAGAAATGTTTTGGAAAGCAGAAACAAAGAAAAGACCATTAGGTAGAACTAAAGGCAGCAATTGAATAATCATGTTAAATGGCAAGGTTCTCCAGGTTGAGCTGGGTATAGGACTAAGCAAGGCAGTTTCAAGCTGAGGTGCAAGGGCTCTCTAGGCTGATCTGAGAGTTGTTATGAGAAAGTGTTTATGGATAGGGTAAGCAGCTTTTGCTTGGCTCCCAAAGATTTTTGCTACCTCCTGTTATTAATGCCTTGGAGTTACTACTCATCAAGAACATAGGAACTTTCTGACAAAAAAGAATATTGTAAAAGTGATGGGATGTGGACTCCATGGTTATTTCCTAAAAGACTGACTTAACTCTTGCTGGCTCTTTTCCCTGGGTTATTTCTCTGTACTTGTTCTGTCTACAAACTACCACTTCACCACCTGCCCCATATAAAGGATCATATGGCTATGACATAAGATGTCCTGAGACTGATATCCAGGAATGATCATGTTCCTCATCACAGCACAGCATAATCAACTGGATTATATTAACAGCCATGTTAATGAGCTTCAAATGGAGTCTCTATCCAAACAGGCATTCAGAGAATACAGGCTCTTTCCTGCATTCTGGGATAGATCCTGAAGTAGAGAAATCTGGGATGCTGTGTCAGCTGTGAGTTAGTCAGTGTGTTGTTTACAGGTTCCTGATTTTGTGTAACTTTTTATGTTGCCATGGATGTTGTATTACTCTTCTCCAGATAAGGAAACCCTTTAGAATTTTATATATAGAAAAATATATGACTAGAGTTTAGTTCAAATTGTTTTCGAAGTGACTGACTCCAAAGTTTATAGTGGTCCAATAAGATAAAGGTAGAAGCTGGTCCTATATTCTGGTCCAATAGCCAATAGTCAAGAGACTTAAAACCTGAAGATAGTCCTAAGATAAATTCCTGGAATTGTCCCTCTTGCTTGGGAAATCTCATATTTTCATCTTGTTGGGCCTTCAGCAGGTTGGATAAGGTCTGCCTATGTTACAGAGGGCAGGCTATTTACTCCAAGTTCATGGTTTTAAATGTCTATTCCATCCAAAGATACTCTTCAATTGTCATGTTAGTGATCACTGATATAAACTCAGATTTTAAAGCAACTTTAGGAGAATATGGAATTTAAATTCCTGGGTAGGACGGAAAAGTTTCAAGTTTTTAAAGCAGACTGCACTGTGAATTATGGTCTGATAGTGTTGTATGAGGTTCGGAAATGTAAGCTGTGACTCCAGAATTTGAAGGGCTAAGGTCACTTGCATTGCCTGTGGCTACTGTCCAGGGTCATTAAGTCTTGATTTTAGGTGTAATGTTCATTATATAGCAGGTCTTAGTAAACGGTTTTGAACATGTGGGAACACATAATTAATTGCATGTAAACTTTACACTTGTTAGAGAGAAATGATCACAAGCGCCTTGATTATAGAGGAGTACATACCAAAACCCTTTTCCCATCTCAGTCTGCATGCCACTTTCTTTCCTCTGTGACCTTCATTATGATAATAGCACTTGAGAAATATTATTAAAATTCACAATCATGAGTATTATTGGAAGGACACATGTTGTATCAATTGCTCAAGCTGTAAGGTATTTTTTTCTTCACTAGTTTAATTTTCTCAAGAACAGAGATTCTGAGTAATTTCAGGCAGGAATCTAAATCTTAAACTAGAACAAAGAAGTAATTTCAGGCAGGAATCTAAATCTTAGGCTAGAACAAGTAAGTAGACTTCAGACATAAAAATGACTTTGGGCTAGGACGGAGAAGTAGGCTCAGATATTTTGGTCATCCTGATAAGCCCTTAGAAACAGTGATCACAGGAGTGCTCATGGAATTTTGTTTATTGCCTTCCTTGTTCTTTATTTGTGTTTATTGATCTTGCTTGTTCCTTGACTATTTGCATCTATTATATTGTCAGTTCCTCAACCTAGAACTGACCTTAATATTTGCATGTAATTAAAATGGCATAAAAGCAAAAAGGAGGAGCAGGGATGGGATAGGGTGTTTCTAGGAGGGGAGATGGGGAAAGAGGATGACATCTGAAATGCAAATAAATAAAATATCCAATATAAAAAAACCAAAAACCAAAAAAAAAAAAAAAACCCAAAAAACAAAGAACAAAAACAAAAACAAAAACAAAAAAACCAACAATAAAACAAAACAAAACAAAACAAAACAAAAAGATCAAAGGTTCTATTTTATATACCTCTGAAACCCTTATCTGTAAGTACAGGAGTGATTCCCCACAGATACTCTGAAAGTACTTACTTTTGGGTGCTTGACAATGGGCCTTGAAGGGATCTTCAATGCCCAGTTAAACTTGTAGAGGAAGATGTGTTGTGATAGAATATTTGTGTAGCTGAGCCCAAAGATCTCTCAGAATCTTAGGGATTTAGGAGAAATTTATGTATTGTCTATTAGAAATAATTAGTGCTCCGTGTGTTTCCATAACTTTAAAGGTAATTGCTGATTTTAGTGGTAATAGTACTGAAGCTAACGAGACCCATGGCTGCAATCTGAAAGTCAACATGGATACATTCTAGAGCGTAATTAGAGGAATGTGCATGTGGATGTTTGTGGTGTGTGTATGTCTGTCTGTATGTAATTTGTATGCATGTAACTGTATAAAACTGTATGTTTGTGCTTGTGCATATTTGTTACTGTGTGTGGATCATTTTGAGTGTATGTATATGGAGAGATGGAAACAGAGAAAGGACAGAAAGTGACTAAAGGAGAGAAACAGCAGAGGCAGATCTGAGGTCACGTAAGTACAGTGGAGGCCACTGTCCAGCCTGGAGTGTTTTACCAGGTGATGAAACTTCTAGACTCCATGGAAAATATAATCCGAACTTCTTCTATAAATTCTAAGTGTTTGTTTCATTGTGGCTTGCTGGCACTAGGATTTGGTCTGTCAAGGGTGTAATAAAAATGAACATAATGCTTTGAAATGCCAAGAAAAACAAATGCTCAACAGGAGCCTGAATATGCAAACTAGCCAAGGGATCTTATCCCAGCAGTAGGACTGGGATCTGGGTTCTTGCAGGAATCAGGGAGGTCTCTGGGGGGAAGTAAACCATGTGATTACAGCACTCTTGGTGGGGACACTTGCAAGGCAGTAAGTTGCAAGGCAGTAAGCAGGACACTTGATGTGGGCTTCCACCTGCAGGTTTGCTGAGATTAACGTGCACCATTGACCAGTTCAACCAGAATGTTTCCAAGAGGAATCAGATGCCGGTGCCAAGCTGCCTCAAAACAGATGGGCAAGCACGGAGAAGGAGCACAAGGTGAAGTGCCACATGTCAGGAGAAGATATTTCAAACTTAATTCACAACAGGCAGATACAGTGTGGAAGAATAAACTGAGTTGTGTATATTTCTGGTGTGAACCTACATCCCTGTTCTTAGCCTCGCCCACTGACCCTCTCGGGGTTCTAAGGCTCACCTGTTGTGAAATGCTAGCATTTGCTCTTGGAAAAGGACTTTAAATAATGTTTTCAGTCGTTGTAAAAAGTTCTGTTTTCATGAATTCAGTTTGAGACCCAATATGTCATCACGTTTCTTCAGTGTTAAGAAGAGAGGAATTCTTTCTTCTGTCTTTACTGGACAGAGAGTGCTTTTACACTACGTTGTATCAAGGTCTTCCATTTTAAGCCCTTGTTTTTATTGGAAACTGCAAACTACATATATCTAAACCCACTAGATTGTAGGCCAGATGACTGGGCCAGGGAATAGCCACTTATTCCCAGATTCACGTCAAAACTGATTGAAACAAAGATCCAAATATGCCACCTGCATAATTTCCAGCTGTAATTTGCTGGGAACTCAGCCCTTTCCCAAGATGGTGAGTGTTATTTGTAACCACAGGCTGCGATTTTTACCAAGTTCCAGATTGATGCTCCATGGGGCTTGAAAGAGCCCTTAAATATGCCTAAATTGTTAGTGTGTGTGGATCGCCACTACTAAGGCTCTGAGCCTGTTTTGTGGGACAGAACCTGTAGAAGGGGCTATCAGTGCTTATTAGTGTTGGAAAGAAGCTACATAGGGAGGATTTTGCCTACAAAGGCCAATGAGAGACAGTGTCAGAAACGTTAGAACGGTGTATAAATTAACTGGCAAAATATGAAATGGCAACTAACAAAAGTATAAATGAAAAGGACACATTTCCATATGAAAACAGTAAAATAAGTACAGATTAAAGATTTAAAAGTTATATGTACAACCATAGACATTGTCTCTACATGAGGCCTGTGCTATATATGTATTATTAATATTCATTAATTAATAGGAATCATTGCAAATTTGTTAAACCCAGATGTGAATAATGAAAAGAGTATTGATCTTAGCTTCAGAAAGCATTAATTTGAATCTAGCTTTTTGCCTTTGTGATATGTGTGGCTTTTGTTAAGTCATTTGACTACTCTGTGTTTGTTTCGGTCAGTAGTGAACTTGAGAAGGTGATACTTATCTAATTCCCGTTACCAGAATGAACAACTGTTCAGGCACATAGAATCCATTTTATAAATAAGTGTAATAGGAATGAACAGATAGATGAATCTATAATTTATACACGAGGTCTCTCTGGGATGCCTGTGGAAAAGTGAGCAAGGAAGGGTAGCAAGTTGCTGTTTAGAGTTTGGAATGTGGGAACAATGATGGCTGCCAGGAAGTAACACACCTGTTTTGTGGAATGACAGTAATTTTGGGGAGAGAAACTTAACTGATGATCTTGTATTCTCCTGTCCCTAGGGGACATTTCTCTACATCTGCCCCAGGGTGGGCAACTGAATCATCCATGGATGGTTGGCTTCTTCCAAAGCCATGAAAAGATGCCAGGCCAAATGCTTCTGCAGCAGAATGGACCTCAGCTGTTTCCATGGTGCTCCTGTGGGGATGCCTTGTCACTGAGTCACTGAGCACAATCAGTGATAGCGCAGTCAGCAGAGTAGCTTCTTTTCACATCAGCAGGCTTCCACATTACAGAGCCCAGCAAAGCACCAGACATGCTTTTCATCCTGTAAAACTCAGGTCATGGTTCAAGGACAGCAGCAAATGTTTCATGTTTTGTTGTGAAGGCTGGTATTTAAGGGAAGAATCTCTGCCTAGGGTAAGAATTTCACCAGTAGTCTTCTTGGAGGTCCATCCTATTCACTCTTTCATTTTGAGGCATCAGTGTTCCTATTGCTTAGGGTTATGTTTAATGGCTATGTACTGAGTCACTTCCATATGTGTGGTTCATTGCCATAACTTAAGAATGCTGGGCAGCTGTTCATGGCTGACATCACTCTGCCTATTTCACTGGAAGTTTTGATGTGGACTTCTTCTATTCCTACTCTTTTTTGTCTTTCTCCTCCCCCTTTCTTTTTGTTCTTCTGAAGTAGATTCTTGGTGTCCTCAGGCTTGATCTGAGCTCCTGATTTCCCCGCCTCAGCCGCCAGAGTGTCGGAATAGCAAATGTACGGCCGAGGTTTTGCTCAAACAATAAGACATGAATATATTTCACAAACTTTTCGTTTATTTTTTGAGATTATTTATGTTGCCAAGGCTTGCCTCAAACTACTGTGTAGCTGAGAGTAGCCTTGAAATACTGATCGCCTTCCCTGTACTTTCCTAGTTCAGGGAATATACATGTGCATCATTATGCCTGGTCTCTTTTAAAAGGTAAATTTATCAACTTTTGTCGTTGTTAAGGAAATTACTTGGGCACTACACTATTATAAGCATGATAAGACTGCTACAGAAAAGGTTTTCTTCATGGCATGGGGTCTCCACAAGTCTTTTTCTTTTTTTCTTTTTTTTTTTTGTGGGACAGGATGGCACAAAAGCTTGTTATGGGATGATATAAGGGCTGAAGAGCTATCAAGAAAGGAACTGAGAGAGAACTAGAGGGTAGACAAAGTCACTGCTAGAAGGACAATGGTCACTATTTCAGACATGTAAACAGGACTGAGAACCAAGTTCCAGAGCTGCAAAGGATGAACAAGGTCTTCTTTTGTAAAATGGTTGGCATGCTTCAGGATGTAGACTGCTAAAGATTGCACACCATATCATTCATCTAAAACATGAAATAGCCTTACTTTAGCTGGTAAAAGTATCAGCTATCCAGGTCACATCTTAGTGCTTGTAGTTAGTGGATTTTCACAGAGCAAAATTCCTACAGATATTTTAGAAAAAGAGTGGATTCATCAAAGTTCCAGACCTAAGGGAAGGGAAGACTTGTTGACAAGGTTAGGTTTAAGCTTGGAGGTGAGAGAAGTATGAGATGGGAGGATTAAAAATGAGTGACGGCAGTAACATTCAAAGTTCTGTATCCCATCTTTTACTGCTTCCTCCCCCTTTCCTGGTCCAAGATCCAGTGCAGCAATTGCACAGATCACTGACTGTCTCAGTTAGAGCCTGGCTTCCGATGAGTAACTCACCTCACTCAGCTTGCATAAAATCAGTCTTCGGGTCTTTCCGTTCTAGCCTTTAATGGAAACATATTCTATCAACAACAATGAGACAGCCATGCTCAGTGGCTTTTAGGGCCAAAGGGGTCTTCCATGCTAATCATTTTAGTTCCTTCAAGTCATTCACAGCAGATAACACCCACATCCTTTCCTGTATCTTAGATCTTCTGCAGCTCAAAGCCCATACTTTCTGCTGATTTTTTTTTTTTTTTTGTACACTTTATCTTCCGGGTAGCTTGTCAAACTGTAAACTGCTTTTCATCAGCTTTGTTATTTCTTTGTTCACAAAGCCTCACTCACAAAATACAAATGTGATTTAGCCCACAGGCTTTAACTGAGCACTGAGATTTTTCTGGAATTACACCAGAAACTTCCAGGATGAGAAGGCACACATTTCTAATTCTCTTTCTCCTTCTTCTCCTCTTCCTCCCTCCTCCTTCTCCTCCCTCTTTTTTCTCCTCTTCCTCTTCATTCTCCTGCTTCTTCTTAATTTTTTTTTAACTTATTCGCTTTACATTCTGCTCACTTACCCTCTCCTGGTTATATGTTCTTTAAATTTACTAGATGCTACTAGGCAAGTGCTATGGAGAATATTATAGAAAAGGAACGGATAGTTAGCAGGGAGGTTAAAAGACTTGCACATGTTATACACCTATCATCAGCATAGCCAGGTCAATTTGGCCCGTGATCAATGATGCTTTGCCATGTTCCGCCAATGGCACCATATATTCCAAGGTAAATCTGACTATGGGATAGATCTGAATCTTAAGCCTATTCTTCCAATGAATTGAGAAGTAGAAGATTTAAATTACTTGCTTTAAACCTAAGAAAATCCAGGACAGAAGGAAGGTAAAATCATGCTGGCCAGGGGGTGGTGGGACCGGGTAAGAACAGAGCTAACGAAGCACAAGAGTGGGGTCTAGGTGTGTCCAAATCCTGGAAATCTCATCCTGAGACTTGCAGGAATAGAATCACTCCCCACCTTGTCCTGGCACATACAGCCCTATGTCCCAGCTTTGTTGCAACAGAGGACATAGCTTGGTAGCCAAGTTAAACTTTCTCTCCTCTTATAAGGTAATATCTTCCAGCACCTGGGATTCCTCCTTAGGCAAATGAGATATCCCTAATACCCCAGCCCTGGCCATTGATGTACAATCACACATAAAGTCCTTATTTATTTCCCAAAGGTTTATGTAACTTTTTGTGACCCATTAAATGAGCTGTCTCACTGAAGCTTCCTCCTGAGAGTATTTTTTCACATATTCACTGCCCCCTGAAGTCTGTTCACTCCAAGCTATTCTTGTCTTGCTTCTCTTCTTGGCACTTCTGGTCTGGAAATTGAAGCCTCAATAGCAAAAACCAGTCAAAGCTGTCATGTAATTGATTTATAGTTATTGAAAGGGGTAGAGATCCCTTCCTTGTGGCTTTGAGACATGTCTACACTAATACGTGGAAGACAAAGTATGGTGTTTGGTATTAGAGGCAGGAGAAATTTGGTTATGGAAGAATGTTGGATAAAGTCATGGGCTACCTTTTGAGATAGAAGTCATCCTATCATGAAACATCAGTGTTCTTGGGAAATGCTGTAAAGCAGAGTCTTACATTATATACAATGTCAGAATTAGTATTATTTATTCAAGAATTCATTCTGAACATCCATAAAGTCAGTTCTTGCCATGAGATTTGCCTTATGTATAAGCCATGTTCAGAAGTTTCATTTAGGAACCCTGTAGGTGGGGATAGAAAATTGGTCTTCACTTTCAGAGTATTTTCTTCAAGGTTTAAGGAGGTGTGATAAGTAAGCCAGCTTACAGATGCCCGATAGTTCCAATGATGGTGTACATTGGGGCCCCTGCTTCTGAATTTTCTCTGTGAAGCCCATGTGGTTCATCAAAAACTATCAGTTTCTGTCCTTCTTCCACACAATCACTTTTTTGTTGAAAATGCCTTTAGAACAGAATAGATGAGAAGGTGATTTGACTGTTAGTTGCACAGTTAGCTCTGAGCTACCTCAATCATTGTTCATTTTTATGGTTCCTTTAAGGTTTGATCAAAATGAATTTTAAAGTCTGTGCTTCAGGAATTTAGTTTCTAGAATGTCAGCTCCATCCCGCTGAGTGTTCCATCAACACCCCTAACCCAGTTATCTGCAGAAAACTTGACCCCTGATGGGAAGCCTTAGATGAAGCCAGAACATTGCTTTAGAAAGGACTATGAAAAATACATATAAAATACAAAAATGTGAATTATGTGTGAAACAAACAAAGCACCAGGCAACATGGAATTCATGTCAACAAAGGTTCCCTTCAAGCTATTGCTTATCTCTGATAGAAGACTGATTTCAGTGTCTGGAAACAGTAGCAAGGGAGAACTTTCTGCACAAAAGTTTTGGAGCTAATGAAATGATTTTTTTTTTCCCTACAATTGTTGTCAGGTTTCAAGCTCTCTTCTCTTTTTATCATTTCCCTGCAGGGGCAAGTTACTAATTGCTGAGAAAATCTGAGCCATGGGTGGGTAATAACCAACATTCATGATAGTTTGATGCATTCAAGAGAAGAGAAAAACTTTTCAAAGGTGTGAGGCTGACAGTTGAATTTCTGTCTGACAATGAACTGTCTCTATGGCTGGGTTGCTTCGGTGAATGTGGACATTACAAGATGCTTAGGAAGATTCATGCATGAGGATGTCATGAATTCTGTCAGGGTTTAATTATAATGAGGTTATACTTTTGTTTATAAAACTGTGCATTTAATGTAATTTGCAATGTAATAAATATCAACTTATGTAATTTATATAAATATACGTCTATATATTTGTACATATGAATATGTTAATATACAAATATTTATATACTATAATAAATAATACAATTATAATTACATTTTAATTAAGTATTAATTTAATGGATATACTAAATTCAATAGAAGATATTAACAATTATACAATTCCAATGTTATGTACTTAGTATGCAATATGATTGTAATTGCCCAAATTATCACACTGCAGTTTATGTTTCAATTAAAATATTAAATATAGTGATATTAAACTAAGTAGACTTTGGTGACATTCATCAAATATAATAGCATTTTTGTGCTGGTTTCTAAGCTAGCTGCATAAATGCATAAATCCAAAATATCATTCTCTCTGAGAGAGCATTTTCAAGAAAGGAGACAACTAATATATCCACTCTTAAAGTTAATCATTTTCAGTTACTCACAATTGCTCTGTTCCTGTCTGGAAGGTCACTGGAGACCCTGGCACCCAAGTGCCATAGGCTGCCCTGTCAGGTATAATAAGTACTATTCTGTTCATGTTCAAGGGGGGCCACACACAGCTGTAGCTTGGCTCTTAGCCACCCCAGCTATCCCCAGAACTGCCTCCTAAAGTATTCTGGTAGAAAAGAGTCCATATGGTCCAACTGGCAAAACTTTTGCATAAATAGATCTCCCTTTACAAGGCAGATGAGAGTTTGTGGCCTACTGGCCACTACCTCACCCAAAATCCACCACCACTATGTACTTTCATTTATGTGAGAGGCCCCTCTGCTTGCTCTTACTGTTCAAATTGCCCTTGGGGCTCATTGAAGGCTCATAAAGAAAGATCTAGGGCAGCAATCTGCCAGGCATGGAGAAATAAGACCTCCTAAAATAGTATTTGCCTTTGTGAATAATATATTCAGGTAAAATCCAACCCACCATACTTAATAAGTATAAACAATTCATAAAGTACTATATGATATGAGTTTCTTTTACATAAAGAGATCTCTTCACACTCCTATATTGATGCTGTGGGTATATTGTGTTGGCTAGTTTTTATCACTTTGACACAAAATGTGTCATGTGGGAAGAGACACCCTCAGTCAAGGAATTGATTCCAATAGAATGTCCTGTGGGTATGTATGTAGGGGCATTTTCTTGATTGTTGCAGAAGAGGCCATACCACTTTTCCATAGATAGCCCTAGATTGAATAACAAATCAGGTTGAATAAGTCATGCCAGCAAGCCAGTAAACAGCATTGTTTTCTGGTCACTGCTTCAGTGCTCACTTTCAGATACCTACCTGAGCCCCATCTGCACTTCCCTTGAAGATGAAATGAAGGCTAAATAAACCCTCTACTCCCCCAGGTGCTTTTGGTCATGATGATTTATTGTAGAAACTCATCAACTCATCCATCCATCTATTGATTTAGGCATCCACTTATTTAATCATCCTTCTTTAAATTTACTCCATTATTATTGACCAAGTACTTGAATGGAAGCTTGGATTCTGTGATTCTGTGTATTCAATGGGCTTCTATACTTCCTTTTCTTGACTCCTTAAAGAATTTGGTCAATGTTTCAATCCACAAGCATCAGCAGAATGCCTGCTAATTGTCCAATGATTTGTTAATCCTATGGGTCATTTAAAAAAGGCTTGACCATCAACATTGGTCAAACAAGCAAGATCTATGGTTTTTATCTACTTACAGTTTGTTAGAAAACCCAGAGAAGTTAACACAGCTTTATTCCCATACAATAAATGATATAACAGATATAAGTATTTAGGATAGGGACATGAAAATGACATGGGGCTGGTGGCAGGGATGGCCAAAGAAAATTCTAAACAGGAGTGTCTCAACAATACTTTATACTAAAGAACAGAAGTTTCTTCTTTCTTGAGACCCAGAATTACTGTTCATATAAATGTGCTTGAAACCTGGAGGCAGCAGATAATGACAAATATGTCTAATTCTGCCAGTAGACTATGCTTGGAAGGCTGAAAAACAGGCTGGGCCTTCTGCTTGAGTTTCATCCTCTCAGGCAGAAACAAACCTCTTCCTTCATTTGACCCCAACAATGATTACTGTTAAGATATTCAGCCATGTTCCCAGGACTCCTCTCAGGACTATCACCATAGGCAACCTGTAGATCACCCCCATAGAAGTGGGTTCCCAAAATGATTTTTAGGAGCTTTTAGTACAAAAACCCAGGAGCAAACCCATAAAGACACAGGCAGCTTTGTCTGTGAGACCAATAAAGATAAAGCAGCTTCAAGACCTCTACCTCAATGCAGGGCTGGTCAGACTTCATTCCTGGAGGTAAAACCCTGCCAAACAATGACACAGAGGTGAGTGCAAGAGATTGATGAAATCCAGGACAGAAAGTGAAAAAGACACACAAGCCTTAGAGCCTTCCACTCTGCTGTCAATACAGAAAATAAGCTTTGGAATACCAAGCTTATTGTTAGGAATTCATTCTGACCAAATAGTATATGTTCTTTGGGATTTCAGCAATAAAATCCTCCAGATTCTTACTTGGTAGCCAGTGCTTTCCCTGAGCCCATCACTGACTGGGACCTGGGCATTCCTGTAAAATATAGATATGTGTGTGTGTATAAACACACACACACACACACACACACACACACACACACACACACACACACACACCACACAGTTTCTTTGCTTCTATTCTGTTTTCCTCTGGTCCTTCACATTGATGGTTATATTCTGTTTCTCTCTATTCTCCCTCAGGAATCCCTGAGTTATGTCTCACATCTAATGAAAAACCAAACCACTACCTCAGCTTTTGAACTTTACAGGGAAGCAAATATTTGCTTCCTTTAAAGGCCCACAGTCACCTTTTAAACACTTGCACACATAATCACTTGTTCAAGGAAGGTAACCTCTTCTGGTTAGAAGAGTTTGGCAACTCTTGAGGTTACATCAGCACTGGGTCAATCTAGTGGGTGACTATTCATAGGAATGTGGGAATGAATGTTCCAGTCTTATATTTGACAGATGAGTGGTCTCCTATCCCATGTTGTGGCAAAATTGACTTAAAGAGATGACCCAGCTGCTACATCATTGAAATCGATTTCTTCACAAGGGTCTCCTCTTCAGTATCCATTACCAATAGCAGTAATCTCAGGAAGAACAATAATAGAGAGTGGCACAATTGTGATGTTGGTTACAAATGTGCTGTGCATCTTGAAATATCCCTTTAACACCTGGCTTTTCATAGACCCCATATAAATGATGGTGTAGAGGAAAGTGCAAAGCCCACCCTTCCCTTTCCACTTTTCAGTCCAGGAAGCCATATTTTACTGTACTCATAGAGCAAAGTATGCAACACATGGTTGGGATAGCAGAACAGGATCTAACTACAGTCCCTGACCCCAAGCTCACAGTATGGAATTTATTCAACACACTAAGTTGAGCAGCTAAGTGGTCTAGGCTCCAGGCTGGAGCAGAAGTTCCTCGAGGGGCATCCTAGATGTGAACAGACGTTGTTTAGTTATAAAGTCTCAGCAGCAGGAGTCAGGGTCAGCTGCAGCAGTGATCTTGCCCCAGGAGTTAGGCAGAAGTCTCCTTATTCAGCATGGTGAGGAGTGAGGTAGAAACAAGGGCATGATTAATACTTCAACATTAGATGAGGTCATTACTACTAAGGGATTTCCCATGCAGCACTATACAAAGTTAGGATATTATGGTACTTAGATGAATATGAATGGGGCTCAGAAGAGCATATGGGTCATGAGATGCTTAGTCAGGGTCCCTGTGTAATATTCTTCTCAGGCTTTGCCTTGTACTTTATTTTTCTTTTTTTTGGCTCAGAGTGATTTGGTCTACAGGGGAGTTTGTATGATCTCTATTGGTAGAGATGTACAAGGGCATGTTTCTTGGGGCCCTCAGTACAAGCTATTCTTTTTGTTTTACCATTTAGCTGGGCATCTGCAAAGAGGAGGCCATAGAACATTTGCTAGTCTTGAAGGAGCCTCAGTTCTTTAGCACCCTGAACCAGCTTCCTTTCATCTGACTGTTCTCAGATGTAAAAGGACAGAGAATAGAAAGTGTCTGAAGGTCTGGATGGTGGGAGAGAGAGGGATAGAATGGAAATTCAAAGCAAGGCCCTTGGCAGCCCTGATCTGCAGCAGCTCATCGGTCCCCCTGCTTTACACTGAATGGGAGCCTGCATGCTCCTACTCCTGCTTGGCTCCTGCCTTGGCAACAGCATCTGGTAGCAATGAGTGAACCAGAGTGGGGGCAGGAGAAAGGTCTACTTAAACAAAATGTGTTTTCTCACACACATAAAACCACAGGCCTCCTGGAGGCTAATGCCCTTTCAGGCCCCTCTTTTTCTTGAGTTTGTAATCAGAAGCATGTGATTGAGAGCTGGCTTTAACACTCTTATTTCTTACTCATGAAGGGGCTTGGCCAGGCACCTTTGCAGGTCTTCCCAGGGCAGGTTAGCCATGTCTAGTGGGTAGAAGTTGACTGGTCTAAATCTCAAGTTTGCCAAATCCTTACCATAGGCAAATGGCTCTGAACCATAGCTAGTATTTGGCAGATGTATTTGACTCTGAGAAGCAAACATTCAAGTTACAAAAAGTCTCTGCATTAAGTATGTTTATATTTGTGTTGAGCTGTATTATGAGATAGCCTCAACTTCACAGAAGATTGGATACACCTGTAAGACCAGCCCATGAAGGAGCCTAAGTATTTCCAAAGCTCTCAATACAGTGAAGCAAGCATTCTAGAAGAAGGGTCCCCACCACTCACATGATGATGATGGCTGATAATTTATGTTGGCATTTATGACCCCCAGGATACAATGTCTGATTTCCCATTATTTTTACCAAAATCATAGCTGTCAAGACAATGAATTAAGAACAATACTGGAAAGGCACTGAAATCTGAATGCAGTTACATGAATAGTTCACATTTTTGGTCTGATGGGAGTGGCAACAATCCTTCTCAGGAAATGACTGGGAGTGTGCAAAGAGCTGGAACTTCACCCCACAATGATGCAGTGTGAGAATAAATCATGTAATGCCCGCTTTTCCTCCTGTAGGATTTGCAGCTTCTACATCTGCCTTCTCGAAAACAGCCAAGTAAATAGACTGGAGGCCAAGTTCAGTGAAGAGAATAAAGACACACACCTCACCAGAACTCATCATCCTCTGATGCTCTAAGAGACTCCACACAGGTGGGGTGGTACCCTGGTGGTAATTTGAAGGGGAGGGAGGAGAAGAAATGTGAGTAGCGTAAGATTAAACAAGGAATCTAATGGTTTGGAAAGTCCTATCTACTTCAGAACAAATGGATCAATTCACTGGAAGGGAGATTACAACCAAGTAGGAGTGTGTAGACATAGACTTCAGGGACAAGGAGTCTCCAATGAGGCCAGGAGTGTGTGTGTGTGTGTGTGTGTGTGTGTGTGTGTGTGTGTTAAATATGTCAGCATCCTTGTCTGCATTCTCTTGTGGCCAGTTTTAAATGTGTTCCCAAGGGAAGTATTGTAATTTTCATTAAGCTCACCAAATGTCCCATGCCCATGCCGTAAACTCTGTAAGCCTGGTCATCATCGCTGAGTCATTGTGGAACCCTGGAAATTACCATGTTCATTTGCAAGTTTCTCCTGTGTTTTTAAATTGGGGACCTCGTTGCCAAGACCCTCAGCAGCCTTGGGGATTAATGAAAGCCTTGTTCACAAATGTCTTGGAATTCACAAAGGTTTAGATCGATAATTAACAAGAAAGAGAAGGCATAAACATTTCAAATATATATCAACTCCTCAATCTATAACAGCCAATAAGTCTAAGAACAGAGTGACCACAATTTCCCCCAGTGACAGGCAGCCCATGCACTTTCAAAAGTAATTCTTCAATGAGCATAAATTACCACTTGGAGGAACCTTCCATGTATGCCATGGCTGTGGATTTATTAAGTGAAAATGAAACTTTTAAATAAATATCTGGAACAAAAGTGTACTTCCCATCAAATTGGGGCACAAGGCAAGAGGTTTTAAAGCTGAGTAGAGTCTGGAATCTGAGAGTAGGAAGCTGGGATTTTTCTGTAGATGTTATTTTGCTGAGTCAGCACATGTTACATCTTCTCCCTTCTTGACTAATCAATGCTTGGATTCTCCTAGTGTGAGCCAAGAGGCGAAAAGGCACAAAAATGCTTTAGTGAGATCCTTTCCAACTTTCAAGGGAACCAAATAGGATTGGAGACCCCGACTTCTTTTCAATAATGGAGTGATTGATAATGGATCAATGATATATTGATGATAGATAGATAGTATATAGATAGTAGATAGATAGATAGTAGATAGATAGATAGTAGATAGATAGATAGATAGATAGATAGATAGATAGATCAAAGAGAGGCTGAGTCAATTTACTCACTTTAGAAGTTTAAGTTATTGCAACAGTCTTTTAAGAAATTAGGGAGAATTTTAAGGAGCTTACAGATTGCTGATTTTTCCAGCTTATTCCTAGAAAAATAAAAAAGGTATCCCTGCAAAGATTTTTAACTAGAAAGTGAGAGTGAGGGACCTTGGTGATCTCATCTGTATCTGTCTCTCCTTCCTTTTCTCACTTACATATATATGCAACACACACTAACACACACACACTTGCAGGCACACAAATATCACCTATACAAAAATCTACCTAACAATCCTTATAAATATTCATAACCAATATTGGAATAAGAGTTAGTAGACAGAGGGAAGCCAGTCAGGAAGGTCATAGTGCCTTAGCATACTCACAGAAGTGTCAGTCTTAATCTGTGTCTTATAGATATTGTAATATCCCATCCATACATTTTATTTTCTCATAAAATAGAGATGCTTAATTAAGCTTTTAAAAATGTTACTTTTAATTATATTATTTTTTGAGATTCTAATATAATTACATTATTTTCCTTTTCCCTTCTCTCAAAGGCTCCCATAACTTTCTCCTTGCTTTTTTTCAAATTCATGGTCTCTATTTAGTTAAGTATTGGTATACACATACAACACACACACACACACACACACACACACACACACACATATATATATATATACACATATAGATACACATACATACCAATACACAAGTAGAACCTAGAATCGGTTCTGTCTGTATAGTATTACTTGTATGTATCTTTGGGGTTGATCACTTGGTATTATGCAACCAATGACAGAAGACCACCTCCCACTTTCAGCATCCTTAATTGCCTGTAGTCCTTTGTATAGAGGTGAGGTCTCCTGGGCTTTCTTCCATCGATGTTAGAATGTTTATGTTGTTGTTCTTGTTTGTCTCATGTTAATGCATTTTTGTTGGTAAACCTTTATGACCAATGTTGTTCAAAACAGGGCAGTAATATATGCTTGTTTTCTATCCCTTTCATCATCTATTACATGTTATCTGTCTATCATCTATCCATCTACCCCTCTTCTGTCTGTCTTTGTAAAATCTTTTATCTATCTCTCTATAAAATAACTATCCTGGAATCTTAAAATGAGTTGTAAAGTGTTGTCTCTAACATTCTTGATGAATTTGTGTTTAATTGATATTTATTTTTTAAATGTTTGGTGGAATTCATCAGTAAAACAATTTGTGTCTGGGATATTTACGTATGGCATGAAGAGAGAAAAACATGTTTAAAATTTAAAATTTATTTAATAAATATGGGGCTATCCATACACTTATTTTTTCTATTGACTTTAATAGTTATCAAGACATTGTATATTCTAAGGAATATAGTATACACATAAAGTAGTTTATTACTTATATTACATTATATATTGGCCATATTATTTTTATCACTTTGACATAGGGATCTCTAATGATGTTTCTGATTATTGATATTTGCAATTTGTGCCTCCTACTCCTCTTCTTGTTGCTTTTCCTCCTCCTCCTTTGCTGTTTCTTCTTCTTCTGCTGCTTCTGCTTCTTCTTCTTCCTTTCCTCCTCCTCCTCCTCCTTCTCTTTTTCCTCCTCTTCTTCCTCATTTGTATTTATCTTCATCTTTTTACTGCTACTACTTCTACTATCTGGCTAGATGTTGTTTACTAATATTAGATTTGATTTTTAGTTCCACTGTTATTTTTTGCCATCTTGATTATTTTATTTAAAAGCTTTAAGTTTAATTAATAAACTTATTTATTTTAAAATAATTTAACAGTTGAATATATTTCTATAATGAGTATTAGTGATTTCCATCCTCCCAATTGCCCTCCTTTTCTTGGAGCCTCAGATCACAAAATAGGTCCATTTAGATCCATAATATCAACCACACTTCAGGACAGGCACCATAACAGTAATTGATCAACACAAAATTAATTTCATGGGTTTTCTGTTTTCCTTCCTTCCTTCCTTCCTTCCTTCCTTCCTTCCTTCCTTCCTTCCTTCCTTCCTTCTTTCCTTCCTTCCTTCCTTTCTTTTATGGACATTTTATTTGTTTTGGTAATTTTGTCTTATTTTATTATTGATTTTTAAAATGTTCATTTTGTGGATTTTCTTTTTTGAGGCAGAGACAACATAAAATTGGGTGTGTAAGAAGGTAGGGAGAATCTGGGAGGAGTTGGAGGTAGGGAAACAATCAAATGTATTGCATATTTTTTTAAATAAAAATATGTTAAAATAATAAGTCTTTGCACAAAGGTGAGTTTGAAGAACCTTTAGTAATTTAATTTAAGAGCAATTTTAGGTTCATTAAAAAGTTGAGATGAAGGAACAGCAGACTTTTATTTTCTGTTCTCACACATAAACTACTATTTAATATTCCTTCTACAATGTTTGTTATTGTCTATAAACCCATATCGATACATCAACATGGTTTACAATAAGATTCATTTTGGTGTTTTTGTATATTCCATGCTTTAAAATATATATTAAATAATATATAATAAAATAATATATAATATATTATTTAATATGATAAATATTATAATATTTAATATAAATTAAATAATATATATGGGCCTGTGATTCACTATCAAGGTATCAAACAGAGTAGTTGTATTGTTATTAAAATCCTCTGTGTTCTAACTGTGCTTTCTTCCCAGTTCTGTAGCTTCTAACAGCCCCTGGTCTTTATAGTGTTTTTATTATTCCACCTTTTCTAATTTGTGAGGTAGTTAGGACCATAAGACATGTAGTCTTTTAATATTGATTTCTTACATACAGCAGCATGTAACTTAAATTTATTTGCCTTTTTGTGGTTGATAACCAAGTGCCTCATCAATGAACACAGACCTTTGTGTCTTTCCAGTTTTTCTCTTATTTCATTTACCCGAATGAGGTCTTCTCTTGTAAATCTTATTTTTTTTCTTTTAGATTTGTGTATATTTTATTTTGTATCTCAATTTTGCATCCAGAAGCCTTGATATTAAAATTTTCCTTTAAAAAATTCTTTTGCACTTTCTTCACAGGTTGTTTTATTGTTGACAAGCAATCTAAACCTCATATATCATTCAAAAAATGTAATATGAGAAGGTGCATTTTGTCTTTTGTTGCTTTTTGAGCAACAGTCTCTGTGTTTACTATAAATATGATGTTTGTTAATTTTTTTGCTTTTGTTTTCATTTTACTTTATGAATAATCTTGGCTGAGTTGAGGAAGTGATGCTCTCTTGGTTCACTGAGAGTTTATCTTTAAACAATGAAGTAATATTGGGTTTTCAAATGTTTTATTTGCATCTGTTATATGATTACTAACTTTTAATTTTTGTCTATTAAAGGGCTTTGTTGAGATGAGTTCTTGTTTTGTTGACTGGTCTGGCTTTGAATCTGCAATCCTTCTATCTCAACCTTCAAGTGGACAGGAATACAGATATATAACACATACATGATTCCTGGCTTTCATCGATTAAATATTGAACATCTTGCATAGCTGGCAGAAATCACATTTGTTCATTGTATATTAATTTTTCAATAATTTTTAAAATTAATATATTCTTGATGATATTTGCATCTTATTTATGGCGGCTATCATTTCACAGGTTTCCTTCCTTAAATTGTCTTATCTTATATAGATATTAGGGTAATGCTGGCTTCATACAATAAAGTGGTCCCTATACTTTTAGACACTGTAAACGATTGAAGAGAATTGGTGAAATTTCACCTGTAATTATCTTTAACATAATTTCTCAGTGAATATAGTTAGATTAGGTACTCTTTGTTTTGGAATTTTTGATTCAATGGTTTTAATATATATTGGCTTATTAGATGATCTATTTTTGTATGCTTGAAATTTGTGGTTCTTGCAGAGGACCCAAGTTGAATTGCCAGCACCCATGTTATGTATCTCACAACTGCTAGTTACTGCATCTCCATAGTCCCTGACATCTTCTTTCTGGCATTAAAGCCACACCCACAAACATGGCATGCACACACACATAGAGCCCTCCCCATAAATAAAGTGAAAACAAATATATATATTTTAAAGAGCTCTAAATTTCTTTCAAGATTTCTCATTTGACTCATGTGCTGGAAGCATGTTTTTAATCTGCACATATTTAGGAATTTTCCAGCTGTCTATCTGCTATTTATTTTTGGTTTAATTTCATTGTGGCCTGAGAGCAGGCACTTTAAGATTTCTCTTCTTTTGAGTTTGTCATGGTATGTTTTATGTGGTCTCTTTCTTGATGAGTATCCCATGTCAGATTGGGAAAAATATGTGTTCTGTTTTGTTGGCTAAAGATGTAAATTATAAATTATATTACGTTTATTGATGAAGATGATGAGATCCCTTATATCTTTATTAATAGTCTGCCTGCTAGACCCATACATCACTAAGTGCCTTAGTTAGGGTTTCACTGTTGTGAAAAGATACCATGATCACAGAAAGTCTTATAATGTAAAACATTTAATTGGGGCTGGTTTACAGATCCAGAATTCAGTCCATTATCATCATAATGGGGAAAAACCAAAGAATGCAAACAGACCTGGTGCTGGAGGAGCCAAGAGTTCTACATCTTGACCCAAAGGCAGGCAGAAGGAGACTGTCTTCCACAGGCAGCCAGGAGGGGATTCTCTTTTTCATTGGGCGGAGCTTAAGCATAGGACCTCATAGCCCACCTCCACAGTGATTTACTTCCTCTTACAGGAGCTCAGCTACTCCAACAAGGCCATACCTCCTAGGAGGGCCACTTTCCATGGAACCAGCATATTGAAACCACCACCTGGACTGATGCTAACCTCATGAAGCAGGATCGTAGGTGGATCTATTCCTCCTTTCACTTCTGTCAGTTTGTGCTCCACGTATGTTCATCCTCTGTTTTTAGGCATATGCATGTTTACGAACTGTTTTGCCTTTCTGGAGAACCGACTCTGTTATCAAATCATAAGGTCTGTTGTTTAATACCTAATGCCTTTTAATGTTTTCATGCCCATTTGAATTTAATATTACATTTCTACTTTCTTTTATGTTGGCAATGCATTTTTCTCCATTTTTTTTACTTGAACTCTATAGGGATTTTTGTATTTAAAGTGAAATTTGTATAGGCTACATACATTTAGATCTTGCCCTTTCATCTGTATTTTTATATGTGTATGTAGATCATTGATGTTCAAAGTGACTACTGATAACACTTAATAAACAAATACTTAATATAACTTTTATATGTTGCTTTAATTAATTAATTAATTAACTAATTAGGTGATTGATATTTTTTAAAACTTTTTCTGTTGTTCACCCTTTTCTTACCTTTTGTGGATTTGTTTAAATTTTATACAATTCCATTCATTCTCCTTTAATAACATTTCACTTTTTTAGAAGACAAAAGTCTTTTTTTTGTTTTTAAAAGATTATTTACTTTTATATTTGTATGTGTAGGTGTTTTGCTTGAATGTTTGACTGTGCACCACTTGTGTGCTTGGTGCCCAGAGAGGCCAGAGAAGGTATTGGGTTCTCTGCAAGTAGAGTTACAGACAGTTGTGAGCTGCCTTGTAGGTTTTGGGAATTGAATTCCAGTCTTCTGGAAGAGCAAACATTGCTCTTAACCAATGAGCCATTTCTCCAGTTTCATTATATCACTTCGAAGAAATATGGACAACAAACACATTTTAATGTTTCCCTATAGTTTACAATCTGTATTTACTATGACAATAAAGTAGTACACAAATATACCATCTTATAGGAAGTGAGTGTCTAACAACAAAATAATGTTATTTTTTTCTTTAATCACTTATATAGTTATAATTCATAATACTTATGTTAAAAACACATACAATCTCACACATGTTTGCATATGATTAAGTATATATAATTAGATGTAATGTTGCTATTATTTTGAACAAAGTATCTGTTAGATAAATAATTAATAAAAACAGCTTTTAAAAGGAATACACAATACCATATTTAGTGTTCTTTCTTTCATGAAAATGAAGATTTGAATATCTGACTCTGCGACTATCTAAAGAATTTCAAATTTTTTGGCAATATGTTTTCTGATAATTTTCCTCAATATCTGCTTCTCTGGGAGTTTTAATTTATCAGAGTGTAGAATTCTAGGTTGCTCGCATTATTTTTCCATACTTTAAGTATTTAATTTAACTGTCTTTTTGGCATGGTTTTTGAAAGGCAATCATTTTTTCCCCAGTTTTCCATGATCAACACTGTATTGCTGTTTTATTTGTTACAGTTCTGTTTTTAAAAAAATTTTCTCTTAAAGATGTGTCTTCCTCTTCTTTTTCCTTCTTTTCCTTCTCCCTGCTCCTCATCTTCCTTACATTTTCCCTTCTTCTTTCTCTTTTTAGTGTCTTGTTATCTTTCATTAATTTAGATGAATTTCTTAGTCATTGTTGATGGAAATCTTTTTGGACTCATGCTGTTTTGTACACAGACATACATGTGCCCTATATCTGTACTAGCCATATGCTCCTTAAATATTTTCTCCTTTCTTTAAATACTTGTAATTTTTACTTTTAACCTTTGAATATTTCTACTATGGTACCTTCAATCTCTCTCTCTCTCTCTCTCTCTCTCTCTCTCTCTCTCTCTCTCTGTTGGTTAGGTATTATCTGTTAATTAGTTATATTAACAGTCCTATCAAGGAATTCTTCATTGCTGTTATAGTACTTTTAATTTCTAGCATTTATGATTCTTACAATTTCCCATTGCGCATTTCTTCCAAGTCATTCCTCCCATAATCCTTCCCCCATCTCCCCTTCCCTTCTCTTCTAAGCATGTGGGGGTCCTCCTGGGAATCTCCTCTTCACTCTGGCACATCAAGTCTCTGCAAGGCAATGCATTTCCTCTCCCAGTGAGGCCAGACTAGGCAACCCAGCAAGTAGAACATATTCAAGTACAGGCAACCGCTTTTCGGATAGCTCCTGCTCAAGTTGTTCAGGACACACATGAAGCTTAAGCTGCCATATTATAATCCACAGATCTAAAAGGCTAAACAGAATGAAGGCCCAAGCGAGGAAACTTGAATCTCACTTATAGGGGGAAATAAAAAGTCATAAGAGAGGAAACTAGTATAGAAAGGGCTTAGCAAGGGGAATGGGCAGTTTAGGATCAGGCATGAAGAAGGACAGGAGAGATGGCTAGATGACCTTGAAAATGAATGGAAATCTGCAGCTGACTTGGATAAAGAAGTAGGGGCCATTGCCAGGACAAGACAGTGACCTGCAAAGAGGGAGGAGCCCAAGAACCAATGGGGGTGACCTTATATGTGAGTCACTTCACTGGGAATATGGAACCTGAAGAGGCTACCTCCTGTATCCTGACAGGAACTCCAGTGCAGTGATAGAGACACCAACCCACCCACAGAACTTTCAACCCCAAATTTATCCTGTCTACATCATGGGGCAGGGAGCAGAGGCTGTTTATTTTTTAAAGTCCCTTATCCATTAAAGATAATTACTTCAAATTTCTAATTAGATAATTTCAGTGTCCCTTCCAGGTCCTTTGATGTTCAATTTGACTCTTGAAAAGTAGGATTTCCCCTTTTCCTATGCTTTATAGATTGTTTTTGTAAAGCTACGTGTGATGCATTTAATAAAATGAACTTTAGAAAATCAGCTTGAGTAACATGGTAGGAAGAGGTTGTGGGCAGGGAAAGATAAAGGGTCTATGACTAAGAATCAATGGTGTGAGACTGTGGCATTAGACTCTGAATGCAGTGTTTCAGTGTTTCCTCTCCTTACACGTGGAGTTGGAGAGCCAGAGTGAGTTAGAGTTGGTATTGACATTCTTAGAAGTTGGTTAGTTCTGATTAAATCCTAAAATATTAGCTTTTGGGTTAATTCATTTATCCCAGGGCAAGGTCTTCTTAGGAAGAACAAAGTGCTTTGACATCCTTTATACTGTCTCTTCTCTACTTTTTGTAGAAGCTTGGGGGGAATTTTCTCTTGATGTTTAGAGTGGGGACTTGGTTTCATGTTCTTGGACCTAAAATTCAAGTGTGCATTCTTCTCTATGACTATGGTGAGAAACATCACTTCATAAAAGAAAGTACTGGAGACACTGGGTAATGAAAGTAGAAGAGTTTATTTTACAGCCTTGTAAAGTCAGGTATCAGCCTAGAGTAGCAGGCACGTTGAGTGGAGAGAAGACTTCATAAACTCTAACACATGACCCTTCCACCGTTTTGTGAATAACTATGAGTCTGGCATTTTATGTATTATCTAGGTCTTACTGTTGCCTTCAATGCAGTTTTTGACGTTTTCTGCACAAAAATTGTGCACAGACTCATCTATAGGTTTTAAAAATAATCTTGTCAGTTCTTTGATCATTTATTTATTTATTTATTTATTTATTCACTTATTTATTTATTCTTTGCTCATCTATTACACCCTGACCTCAGTTTGCATTCTCTCCACTCTTCTTAGTCCCTCTTCTTTGCTGTTCTCCAGATCCACATCTCCTCCTTTTCCTCCAGAAAAAGGGCAGCTTTTCTGATTTTCTCAGGAATATCAACCAAACAGGGCATCCAAACTAAAATAAGACAAGGCACAAACCCTCACATCAAAGGGCCCTAAAAGCAGACACAAGTCAGAGGCACCCTCATTCCCATTGTTAGGAGCCCCACAGGAACACCAAGCTAAGCAACCAGATTATATATATATACAGTGAACCTAGGTTAGACCATACAGGCTCCTTGATTGTTGCTTCAGTGTCTGTGAGGCCATAAAATACATTATCAGATGCACACAGCTCTGTTGCCTATCCAACTTTGTGTGCTCTTTGGAATCCATTGAATCCAACCTGTGATACACATATACACATATACACTTGGATATGTGGTCTTTCTCTGGAATATAATTGACCTACCAGTGGCCACAACACTAAATAAAACTCTCCCTCTCCAAGCTCTTTTGACTTTCCAGTAGCTCCTCAGCTAGGGGTGGAATTTTGTGCCAACTCTATATCTCCATGCTGAGATTTTGTCTGGCTTGAACATGCCCAGGTCTTGTGCTTGTTGCCACAATAGCTGAGGGTTCAAATGAGCCACAGCTCTGCTATGTCTGGAAGACAATTCCTTTCAGTCATCTATTACATTTGGCCCTTACAACTGTGCAAGAGTGAATGAAATAGCAAATTGGAAAGAAGTCCATACTATGCTTGTTGTGTTTCTGAGCCCAGCTATATCTTTTGGCATAGCTCATTTTATATTTAGTTTGTCACTGCTGTGCATTTAAAAGAGATAAACTGTACTAGACATAAATTTAACATTCCATCTTCTCCAAAAGGCTTTTTGTCATGTTGAGAACAAAGAACTGAAGCTTAGAATGGGGGAAGTGTTTTATCCAAGACTTTAGAAATGAGATTGTGTCAGAACACACACACACACACACACACACACACACACACACACACACACACACACACACAATACACACACACACACACACACACATCTTCTGACTTAATCCTCTGGGTCTTTTCACCATTGCTAGGTGCTTGGAAGATTATTCAAAGGGCAGGTCTCCATACTGAGCTGCTTCCTGTGTTCTTGGAAAAATGAACTCACCTGATGCTTCCTGATAAGCAGATGATTAATAAATTTCAACATCACAAGGTTCATTTCTGAGTCATAAACCTTTCTTTCAGCAAGCTGTCCTGAGCCTGAGCTTCACCCCACAGGGTGCAGTAGCTCACACACATAGGCAATTTTGCCTTCACCATCACAATTTTGGCTGTAATGCAGTGGTTCTCAACCTTCCTAATGCTGTGATTCTTGAATACAGTTCCTCCTGTTGTGGTGATCACCAATCACAAAATTATTTTTTTTGCAACTTTAAAACTGTAATTTGCTGTTGTTATGTAAATTGTTTTGGAGACAGAGCGTTTCCAAATAGGTCATAAGCCACAGGATGAGAACCACGGCTATAGTGCTTAACCTATATTGAAGAAATAAGGAAGAAAATAAATGATTTTCAATATAAAATACTCAAGCATTTTATTGTCTGTTTTACAAGTAAATCTAGTACTAATATCAACTGGAAAAGTCATTTAGCCTAAGGCAAAAGATTTCATGTGGTTTATCTGCATGAAAACTGTTCTTTCACTTAAAATTTCAGAAATACCTGGGTTTTAGAATTTTCTCTTTATTCCTGAGAAAATTGTACATGCATATAATGAAGTAGGATCATATCTCTCCTAACTCTTTCTCAACTCATCCCTTACAAAATTCTCTGTCTCTGTATCTCTCTTTTTCTCATCTTTCTTCCCTTTTTCTTTTTTAAAATTACTCATTAAGTCCAATTAGTGGTAACTATATGTGCACATGCCTGGACTCTCCATTCGAACATTCGTAATCTACTAGTTACCCATTTTCTTAGTAAGTGGTCAGCTTTGCGGATTATGTACCCCATCTATGTTGGGAGTGTGTCTAGCTTGCTCTTGTGTAGGAAACCATAAATTCTGTGAGTTCCTGATTGCATTAGCTATTTCATGGCCAGAAGACAGCATTTCTTCTTTTCCTTTCTCTCTCTCTCTCTCTCTCTCTCTCTCTCTCTCTCTCTCTCTCTCTCTCTCTCTCTCTTTCTTTTTTAAGGTTGCACATTTTCACATTAAATTTTTCCCTGAGAGTGGGGCACATACAAGAATATACTCTTCAAGGTTCACAAGTGCTTTCATATTTCAATAATTTTTTTTACATAGGTATAAGAGACTCCACATATAATTTAAAAGAGAAACAATTCTTTCCTAAGTTAAATTTCTTCCTGTTATAACTGTAGCTCCATTAAGTATAGTTGTCTTAATAAGCATAAATAAAAAAGAGCAAGAGTTGTGGAGCTAGCATTATTTTCCATGACACAAACTTTGTGTGGCCTAATTTTATAATTTTGTTTACTTTATGTCAAAATTAAGAAGATGGTAAATGAATATTTGATAGATTCAGAATATACAAAAATGACTATCATCAGATTAAAGCAAACTGATTTACAGTAGTATATACATGTACATTATAGAATTTTTATGCATGATTATTAATTCCCCAAGACAACATTTTAAAGTGCTCCTTCCCATCTTACATTCTTTCTGCCCACTCTTTTACAATGTTCTCTGAGCTTTGGTGGCAGTGGGATTAATATAGATGTCTCATTTATGGCTGAACACTGAAACCTGTATTCTCTGAAGTTTGACCAGTTATTCATCTCTCCATTGACTGCTTCTCATTGCCAAAGACTGAGGTCAGCAAAGGTGTATGAGTTCAAGTATAAATATTTGAAAGTAATTTGATGGCAAAGCCATTTAGCAAAATGACAATAGCAGGTTATATCCTAAAATTAACACAAAAAGGGGCTGTGGAAAGCAATACAGAAGCCTATTCCTCACAATAAAATTTAAAATACATGTATATGTCTAATGTTTTTTAAAAACTATATAATGATATATTGCATGGACATATATGCATACACATACTATATATATATATATATATATATATATATATATATATATGCAAAATACAATAACAATCACTGAAAAAAATGCCATGAATTTTAAGGCGAGTAGAAAGGGATAGTAGATATAATGGGAGGGGTTGGGGTTCAGAAAGGGAAGAGAGAAATGTTATCATTAAGTTATAATCTCGAAAATAATTTCTACAAAAAGAGAAAAAGAGAAGTGGAAGGTTAGTAAACATGTGGGAAATGAGAGAACAGTGACTGATGGTGGCTAAAGAGAATTGAGGTAGGGAGATGGAGGAGAAGAGGGAGGTGGGGAGATGGGAGAAAGGAGGAAGGAACCAAAGAGATGGGGGAGAGGAGGGAGTCAGGGAGATGGGGAAAGGAGTGGGTAGAGAAATTGGGGAGAGAAGGGAAGAGTGGATGAAAGGCGTCTTGGAAACCTACTAGTCAGCTACTTTAATAATAAAATTTAAAAAATGACTTTTAACGAATTACTCTTCATGTGTGGACCATGCCAATATAAGAAGATGTGATTTATTAGATGAGAATCACAGTACAGACATGGATACCCCTCTATGAATTATTGATCAGTGTCATGCCCAAGATACTTCTAAAACAAGACAGAATATTGTACTTCCCTTGGCCGCCCACAAGAACTACCTTGTAAGAGCCTGTTTGATACATTTTGACCATAAGACACAGAGCAATTAGTTTCAAAATAATGGGAAACTTCCTCTCTGCTGACTAGCTTTCCTGGTTCCCCAGACTACTATGCAGGCTGCGGGGAGAGAGGTGACATCAATTGTCTTACCCAGCACTGGATCCAGAATGCCCCAATACTGACCTGCCAGGCAAGATGTGCCAACAGATGAAAGAGTAGCATACCTACCATGGGGGTAATCAACTGATTTCTGGGTGGATTTGAAGCAGGGTATTTCATATCTAATACTGCAGTCTGGGTCAGAAGCCCATGGCTTTGGTAGTCACAACCCTTGAGTAGAACCTGCTATTGAAAACAACTTTTATAAAATATGGTTGCTGGGAAATGTCACCTGAGTAGAGATTCATGCCTCATAATGTTGTACAGCTATGCAATTAGGGACTATCAGACTCACTCAAGTATGCTATTACTTAAAAAGTCTGTAAAGATAAAATTGTCAACCAAAGATAGCTGGCAAAAACAAAGAAAGTAAAAGGAGACATTTTTCTTCTTTTTGATTACTTAAAAAAATAGCTAAAATTGCTTTTGGTCTTGGCAGCCATAAGGAACAGTCTGCAGTCTGAGAATGATGTCATATGTACTTTTGTAAAATGCAGAGCTCCATGGTCTTATTGCACCAAGACTCCACTAAGGCACTTCTGTATCTCCATTGTTTGTTCAATGTCTCAAAGGCTCCTCTCCAGCTGAAAGATGTATTCAAAAGGAAAGAATCCACACTCGGGAAATTGCTTTAACATGTAAAAAGTGTTTGTTAAAAGATAATTTGCGAAATTTGCTGCAGTGTTCATTCAGTATCTCTCATCCCAGGAGTGATTCAAGTAGAGTAGACATTTAGTCAACTGGTTGCTGAACGAAAAGGTATCTGTCAGAAAAAGGTAGTCAGAGACTCTGGGAGTTGGAATTACAGAACCCAGCTCAGGAAGTGGATAATTCCTTCACTGTACTGTAAGTTTAATACATACAACAGTTGACCGAAGTGAATGGGTGTGATGGGGTTGTTTAGAGGATCAAGTTGTCGCTCCTGTGATGCTTTGAAGACAAAGGTGAAGGTAATGAGCAAATACATATTATTGGAAATGATCTAATAATTACTGATATAATTGTTCATATCCAACCTGATACCCATAACAGAGATATTAAAATTCAAGGAGTTTCAGATTGCACACTGTGAGCAGCAGCACAAATCACATTCCCGAGAGCAGCAAATCTACGATGCTTAGTCCCCATTCCTCAGGATTTCTCTTCCTTCTGGCAATTATGTAGCACAGAATAACACATGAACTGGAATTGGCTGTGGGCAGACCAGAGGGAATAGGCATGCTGGCTCCTCATTTATTTGCTTTTGTCTCTGCAGTTACTGTTCAACAGTAGATGGGCTTCTCCAGTGAACCAGTTAATATCTTCGAGCTGAACTAACAGATTGTTTTGACATCATTAGACACAGATAAATAGAATGGAACCAAATTGTTAGCCATGTTTGACAAAGCCTTCCAACACACCTGCAAGAAATTCTGAAATGCAGACTTTAATCTAGCTTTGCTCAAGATCCCCACTAACTTCTTCAGGAGGAGTTTCTGACTAGGGTAAATTTGGCACATAGTCTAAGTCCTAATCAAAGAGGGGTTTATCTCTTCTTCTCAAAACATAGACTCAGTTACAGCTGAGATGCCCATGACAATCAGGCAGGTATGAAATGAAGATGAAGGAATTCCTAAGCATAGAACACTCTAGAGTTAGAGGCCAGGCATGTGATAAAATAGTGATCATACAATCATAAGCCTGAGCGTTCACAGTCAACCTTGTGTCCCCAGAGAGCTTGAAGTTTCAAACACATTTTATGGAAGGCCAATAGCTTCTACCTCATACAATGGAACATTATAGTGATGGATCCCAGAGAAATTTTAATCAATTAAGTGACAATCTGTCAGTTCTATGTTGGAATATACAGTAGTAAATATTTATTGTAAATATGCCTGGATTTAGAATCACTTAGGAGATTCAGGTGCATATCTGGGCATTTCTGTGGTATTAATTGAAGAAGACACACTCTGAGTGTAGGGGGGGCATTGTTCTGAGGGCTGTGGGCCCTACTAAGATAAAAGAAAAGAAAGGAAGAAAATATTGTGAAGTGAAATGGTCTGTCATGTCTTCTCTCCTATGATGGACTGGATCACCTGAACGCATGAGCCAAAAGCAAACCCTTCTTCCTTTATGTTGTCTTTGACAGGTATCATGTTCACAGCATCAGGAATGTAACGTATATAAAAGGAACTGCGTTATAAGGTCTTCAGTCTTATTCCAACTCTCATTTATGTCATAAAGAGCCAATAATGGGACTTCCTTAACAGATGAAAACAGCAACAATATCTTTTATTCTTGGCCTGTAGAGTCAATATAAAAGTAGAATGAGATAATATTTTAATTTATGAGTATTTTGGTGCATTATTTTAGTATATTTATTAGGGTTGCATAGATCATAAAGATAGGTTTATGAATTCCTGCATCTCCTAAATCATGGACATAGGGAATTAGATGCAAGAGAAACAGTCTGTTCTACTTAAATGAATGAATGATTATATACTGACATCCTTTGTGGACAATTTGTATGATTATGAAATGTAGACTTATAGGATTCTTGGTGTATGGGATTTCCATTATCCTCTGCAGACAAATGAGGCCTCTGAACACAATTCTTTGCCCCTTTACTTTGTTCTTGTTTAGATACATGAATGAAGAGAAAGACTCAAAGGCAATATGAATATCGGATTAATTGATAACAATGGATACTTGTAAAGACCATGTACTAATAGCTTTGAATTTGAAGATTTCACACCTCACACCCAAAGGGGATGTTGACTATATGTGTGCACAACAGTTTAGTGAACCTGCACAACTTCTCAGGTTCTTCACCATTGTTCTTTGAGCCAGCAACACATGTTTTCTTGACTTGGCCTACATGTCTTAGAGCATACTCTTTGGACACATTCCTCAACATTTAAGCAAAAGCCCAGATGCTTGTACATGCCAATGGATGCTGTTTTAGTGGGAGAACACAAAGAGTCCATTTACAACTGGCACTCATCCAGAAAACAGACACAGCTATTCCAGTGACACAAGGACATGGAATCCCCTCTGTTCTAAGCCAGGAGTGCAGAGTGAGAGGGAGCTGGCAAAAGGGGCATTGCCAAGGCTGACAACCAGATAAGGGTCTTGACTGTTCCCAGCCCTGCTCCTGCCATCCACCTCATAAAGTGATAACTTGGATAGAATTTCCCTACCAGTGACTGTAGTGAAATAGGTTTTTATAACACATCGAGTCAGGTTGACAGCTCCCAGAATATAGAACTCGGGCCATTCCTATAAACTCAGTAGGAAGCTGCCGTCTGCCTCATCCACACTGTCTTTAACACAGATCTTCTGGTGTGTCTGCAGTTGACAGCCTCTGTGCAGGAGAGCAATAATGATAAAATCAGTGGGCAGGTCACATTTATTGAGAACTGATCAGGTGTTAGCAACTGTTCTCTGTTTTAGACAGATGACCTAATTTAATCATCCTGAAATAGCTCACTGCAGGGATTTTGAATGCAGAAAAAATAGAGCTTGGGGACATTGAGAAATCTTTCTAACATTCACAGCTAGCAAAGGTGGTGATTTGAGCCTAGTTTGTTCTGAGGATGGCATCTGCCTCTCACAGTTCTCTCTTTTCCTCTCCAGATGTCTAAGACTCCACTATATCCTCCATAAACTCTTAGAAAAACTCATCTGGCAATTCAATATGTGAATCTGCAGAGAAGTATCCCCAGTGTTTAGCACTGATGGGCGCAGAGTAAAAACACAAAGGATATTTGATGAATGAATAGGTAAATTAAACCCACATCTGGAAGGACTTGCTTCGTGAAGGCCCTTTATTAGTTGTTTTCCAGGTGAGGTCTTCTGTGTGGGAAATTATTACACATGTAGATAACAATGTTCTTGATAAAGCAGTGAAAATAAAACACCAGTCCCTTCAGGAATGAGTGACACAAAATGCACCAAGTTTGGGGTTAGCATCTTGAAGAAGTGGAAGTCCATTTGCTAATGTCAAATGAAACCCACTTGCTTTCCTTACATTTCAGAACTCAGAGTGAGCTGTTTCTATGCAAATGCACAGCTGCCCCTACAGGTACACTGCAAGTCCGCATTCTTGGCTTGGGATAATTTCCAAACCTAGGGCTCATTTTAATGTTAGTTGGTCAGCAGATGTGTTCTACTTGTGTTCTCCTAAAGCCAGAAGCATAATGGAGAGGAACTGTGGTCCTGTGGAATCAGCAGATACAACATGTGACCTCTGTGGAAGGAAGTAATAATCTCTGGGTCAGAGTGTGGGTCCCCAGCATGAGCACGTACCCAACAGTTGACCTACATATCTGTCCCTAGGCAGCCACAGTAGCTAAAGGATCCCACTGGTTTCTTGGAGTACATGGATGATGGAGGCATGCACATAGAGTGTGTCCTTTATTCATTATATCTCTAAGGAACCAGAGGAAATGTTAGCAAGTTCTTATGAAAAGGTCTGAGTTTAATTAGTTTGAACTCATCTGAAAGGCGGAGAACTCAAACTTTCCAGACCTGGATGAAATACAGTCTATTTGGTGATGTTGTAAAAGCAAGTGGGCAGACTTTTCTGAAAGAGTCTGTTGGAACATTTCACAGTATGATTCAAAACATGAGGACTAGGGCATACAACATTTTGAAGTATTTTTCTGGTGTGTACAGAATGGTATTTTAGGATTGGAGAAATATGTGTAGAAATAATCAGAGAAGGACCCAGAGAGGTCTACAGAAGTCTATCCCTTCTCAGACAGGCCATTCATTTTTGAGGGCACCTAGAATCATAACTTTGAGGATAAATATTCAAGGGGTAAGGAAGTGATCCTTTTTTAAAGTTTATGTCCTAGTAGCCTCTGACTTCAGAATATTATATATATATATATATATATATACATATATACATATGTATACATATATGTATACATATTATCATATATGTATACATATTATTATATGTATACATATATAATTATTATGTTAGGGATTATTATTATATATTAGGGAGTATTATATCAGTGATTATCATTATATATTACTTATTATAATATATAATTATATAATTATATTAGGGATTATTATTATATTTATTGTTATATATTATATATTAAATATAATAATATATTATTATATTAGGGAATATATATATATATATATATATATATATATATATATATATATATGTAATTAAAATAACTGACTGGTTATGATGCCTTAACACTGAGTTATACTGGGACGCTATAGTTGGACTTGGGAAAGTAACCAAATATTTACCCCATGTTCTAGCTGATATCTAAATTGTACAGTGATGATACTTATCTCTTCTTAAAAGTTGTTTTCTGAAGGTTGAAGAAAGGGCTTCATGAAATGAGAGCACAAACTCTAATACCCAGCACTCACATACAAATCCTCATGTGGCTGGGCATGCCTGTAGCATAAGTATTGGGAATGGAGACAAGTGGGTCCTGGGCATTTGCTGAGCAGCCAAGCACATCCAATGGCAAGTTTCTGGTTCAGTGAGAGATCTGGTCTCCAGGAAAAAGACTGACAGTGATACCCAATGCTCCCTAACCCTACTTGGATGCAAAGGGATATGAACCTGTACTAACATATGCATGCAACACACACACAGCAGGTATACAACATACATGATGCACACACAACATGCACACATGAGCCATAAAATAAACACACACACACAAACACACATACAACATGTACATAACATAAATCATACATATAACATTCATACAGAAACCTTAAAAACATATATCACATATACACAACATATACATACAAGCCATAAACACACACATAGATCATACACACAACTTATACCACACACACAACATATACAACATACACATACAAGCCATAACCAAACACACACACACACACACACACACACACACGCACACAAACACACCTTTCTTAAAGAAGCATATGATGAGAGATGAACCTCTTATTTCTCATGATGAGACTGTGAAGTGTACTTTGCTCTGATGGTATTAGTCACATATGAGTACAGATTGCCCTCAATGAAGGTGAAAGCCTGTAGATGAGACAGAGAGAACCTGGTTTTATATTACCTAGGGATGTAAATGAATAATCTGCTATTTATCCTTTTGCTGGTGAATCCAGATCAAGTTATCCTTCAGCCATTCACCTTCATCCCCCATCTCGCTGAGCACACATATGTGCAAACACTGCTATGCACTCGCAGGCCCCAGCTTGGTGCAGTCCTATTTCCTGTGTCCAGGCAGAGGCTCCACACAGCTGGAGTGGGAAGCACCTGCGAGGCTCTGCTTTCTGTCTGCCTCACTCACTCATAGTGAGCCTGGTTACCATCTGCACAGGTAAGGCCCCAGCCTGGCCCCTGTAACCACTAACCCAGCTCTTACAGACCCCAAGTCAATCTAGACATAAACCAGGCATCCTGCCATACCTGAAGGGGGCCTGCTTCATGTCTGTGGTTCCTGCTGCTCACACAAAGAAACCTATTTACCCCCACCCTCACCCCCTTCTCATAGTCATATCTCCTCTTTATGCTCAATGGCTAAGTCACGCTGGGACCTGCAGGATGAGCTAGTGAGAACTCTAAATTAAGATGCTGTGAAAAGGACTCATTTACTCCCTGGGAAACTGACCTATGCCAGGCACTTTGGAGACTGTCCTCACAGAATGCTAGCCTAAACTTTGGCCTCAGAGTTCAGTGGAAGAGACAAACTAGAACCTTTTAACTGCAACCTGCAGCCCCAGAGGATAAGGACTCAACTGAATCCATGAAATGAAAGTAGTTTTCCCGGCATCAAAAAAAAGAAGGTACAAATTTCATCTGACAGAATTTGGAAAGATTTTTACCAAGGCTCTAATATTAAAACGGAGTTAAGGAAATATAAAGAAATTTCGTTCTCAGAAGTTTAAAACAAGTGTGTGTGTGTGTGTGTGTATGTGTGTGTGTGTGTGTATGTGCGTGTGTGTGTATGTGCATTCAACTGGGCATGCATGAGGGGAGGCCAGAATAAGATGTTAGGATTCTTGTTTTCTTTTTCTTTTTTTATTCTTTAATCCTTTTTTTTAATAGTCCAGTCTTCATCCCCATGTTGTTCTGTCCTCCCAACTGCTCCCCATACCATAACTCCCCAGCCCTCTCACCCCATCTCCAAAAGGATGTTCCCACTTCTCCACCCCCACCTCACCAGACATCCTCATTCCATGGGGCCTCAAGTCTCTGAAGGATTAGGTGCAACTTATCTCACTGAGGACAGACCTGGCAGTCCTCTGCTCAGTCAGGGGCCTCATAGCTGCTGCCCCAAGATCTCTCAGACACTGATGTCAGGATTCTTTATCTATTGTTTTTCATTTTGCTTTTGAGACTTGGGCACCTCTTGAGCTTGGGCTTGTCATTTTGACCACATGTCCTGGTCAGTGAACCCTGGGGATGGATCTGTCTCCAGAATTCCAGTACTACAGTTACAGGTCCAAGCTACTATTTCTAGCTCTTATGTGAGTGCAGACAATCTGAACTCCAGTTCTCATGCTTGCATAACACATAGTTTGCCCAGTGAGCCACATCCACTTTAAAAAAATAATAAGCCAGAAGAAGTATTTTAATAATAGAATCAAATGTCAATAACTGAAAGATACTATTAAATCATTAAATATTTGGAAATTAAGTATTTCTATATAACTTGTGAATCAAAGAAAGAATAAAAATGAAAAAAAGTGCTGGGCCAACAAGATGGTTAGACAGGTAAAGGTGCTTGCTCCCAAGTCTCATGACCTGAGTTCGGTCCCTGGGAACCACATGCTGAAAGGAGAAATTGGCTCTAGATGGTCTCTTGTTACATACATACATATATACACACACACACACACACACACACACACACACACACACACACACACACGTATGAACACGCAGGGCACATAAATAGATAAATGTAATATAAACACCAACATATACGAAGTGCTTTGAATTGGATTGAAATCAAAAGCAAGACATAAAAATCCACTGGATTATGCTTAAGCAACACAGAAAGGTTAAATTTATATGATTAGATGCTTGCTGCATAGAAGGAGAAAAAAAATCTCAAATATATGACCCAGGTTTTCACTTTTGGGAACCAAAAGAACAAATGAAACCCCAAAGTGCCTAAATATAAACAGTAAAGATTAGGGTATAAGTCAAGAAATTGCTATCAGATAACTAATGGAGAGAATGAGACGAACCTACTTCTGAGGTTAAGGAGAGCAATGAACCCTTGTCAGATGACAAGATAGAAAACCTGGGTAGACTTGATTTTGATTCGTCAGTTGTTAGGAAGAAAATAAGACAATAATGTGCTAATAATTTTATTATGTTCACAATTTAAATGTAATAAAATTTAAAATAGGTACAAACGTCTAAAGTTCATTCAAGGAAAATTGGCTAACTGGAATAACCCTTTATCGATTAAATAGACCAAATTTATAATGGAAAAACCTTCCCTGATAGAAAATATAACCACTGAAGTGTTTCACCACTAAATTTCCCTACTATTATGGACAGGAATAATAACAATTACATGGACATTCTGAAGAATTACATACAAAGAAGAGTTATCACAGATCTGTGGAGTGGGCCCTGCCTGGATATCCAATTGAGCATAATATCAAGATAAAAGAACTACAGACAAATATTTTTGGAAAACTGGTTTGCTTACAAAAATAAAATAGATAATTTGGGTACTATAGACAGCTGTTAGGGACAGGCAATAATAGGCAAAATGATCTCCCAAGTTAAATACATAATGGCTAAATGAACTAATGCAAAACATAGAGTTATTGTAATATCCAGAAATCAATGTGACTCCTTATATTGATGCAATAAAGATGAAATAATAATATTGTCAATAAAAGTAGAGCACATATATGAAAAAATTCTGTATTTGTTCCAAATGAAAGTTTGTAAGCCAGGGTTAGAGGATCATTTTCTCAGCTTGATAATCAACAGTAACAAAAACAATGTCTTGTGTCATGCTGGCAGGCTTATGTGCCTTCAGTGTAATATTAGGGCAAAACCAAGACTAAATGATGACTATTTTAAGTTTATCCATTGAACTCTATGCCAGAGAATTTTAACCAAAGTAATAAGACACAGAAAATAAAGTTATCCAAGTTGACAGAGAAAAAGGCTATTTTGCCTTTATTCTTAGAGAAAAACTGTTATTTAAATAGAAATACTGGTACAATCTTCTATTAATCAAAGCTAATTAATTAATAAACGAGTCTGCTAAATTTGCAGGAAAAACAGTTGAATTTCTATATGCTAGCAACAAGCAACCAGGAATCTAAATGAAAAACAATACTATTTGGGAAATGTAAAATGCTAGATTTAAATTTTATAAAACACAGAAAGGGTATATAAGCTGAAAACTATAAAATACACCCGACAAAAACTTTAAAAGATGTAAATAAGTAGGGAGTTCTTGTTCATGAGTCAGGTGAAACTATATTTGTAAGATTTCAATTTTGTTTGATAAATTCAATTTCAACAAAAAATACCAAAGGGATGGTTTTTATGAAAATTGTCAAATTGACTCAAAAATATGTATGTATGTATACATGTATGTATATGTATATAGTATATATATACATATATAAAATTATTATATGTAATTATATACACAAATACATGTACATGTATATAGTAGAATGCCTCAAAAAGCCAATGTCTAAAAAATGAACAACATAGTTTGAAGGATTAGACATTTTTCCATATGATAAGAAATATATTAGTTATGAAGAACTTAAATGATGTATTGTCATTCAAAATGACTCCTCACAATTCTTTGGGGCTTGCTAATTAGCCATCCCATCTTGCAGAACAAGCACCAGCACAATGAGAGACCTAGTTGCTAAAAACAATGCAGATGGCACCCAAGGAACAACATCTGAGATTAATTTCTGGCTTACATGTGAACACACATTTACACAGATATACATACTCATACAAGCATGAACATGAACATGTACACATATAAATACCTACACACATTCACAACATATCCTCACACAAAATCTCTGCTTGTTAAATCATGAGAGCACTCAAGTTACCTTTCAGTAAGTAAATGCACAAGCAACTTGAGACTTAATCAGGCAATGGAAATAAGAAATAAGCTATCAAAGCATGAAAATGTATAAAAGAATAGTGAATACATTTATCACTAGCAAAAAGAAATACATTGTAAAAAGTACACATACTGTATATTTGCAACTATGTGCTATTCTGAAAGAGGTAGAACTAGACAGTGAAGATTGGTGTTTGCCAGTCTTATGGAAAATGAGGGATATTTAGGGCAAAGTAATTTGATTTGTATGATACTATAATAGTGGCTCCATGGAATTTTTATGCACTTCCCAAACCCATAAAACCAAAGACTGAGCCTAATGCCTAATGTAAACTGTAGGTTTAGGCAGTAATGAATAGCAATTTGAGTTCGTTGTTGTTAACATAGGTGCCACACTGATGGGGAATAAGTTGGGGACTAGAAACTGAAGTTAGTTGGACGGTTTAAGTTAGATCCTCACATTTTGCTTTCAATGTTTCTGGTACTGAAAATTGTTCTCATGTATAGTCTGCTAGAAAAGGACTGAATTTTGCTGAGCTACTTAAAGCTGCACTGAAGCCAGATTTTGTGGGACTAGCTTGAAGAGAAAGCTAAAGCCAGTGCATGTACTGGGAGGTTATTGGTGATAACCTGTGAGTAAGGCAGTTGGAGGCTGAGTAGGATGGGTCAGCCAAAATGGAGATCAATAGTGCGGAGGGCTTTGAAGGAAGAATGCAGAGAGCCTAGATTTGGCTGTGCTCTGGGTTATGCTGGAAAGAACTTGATTAGACTTCAGAGACTTGGTCAAGTGTTGGCTCTGATTCTTGCCATGTAGTGTGAATTCTGGCAAACAACTTGGCAGTTTTGGCCTTTGATTATCTCAGAAATGCCCGAGGGACATTACTTTGATGTGCAGGCTCAAATCTCACAGGCTAGAGGTGCTCTGCCAACACACTAGCTACTGATGCTCAGTAGGAATCACACCCTGCTAATGTGTTTAGCCTGAGCTAAGATGTCCAATATATGTAAAATAGTGTGGGAAAAAATAAAATAATCTCACTCATAATAGTTATATTATTTATGCATTTAGAATTTTGGGTCTATTACACATTATTAAGTAAATTTTACTATTCTGTGTTAAATGTTTAATTCATTTTCCAGAAAAATAAGTATGGCCTGTAGAATTCATGGCTGTGGCTTTCACTATGTATCTACTATATAGCACAAGTTTTGAGCTTCACTAGTTGAATTGTCTTTGGGGACATATAATTTTAGCTTCTAGTTAAGCAGAGTTATTACCCACTCCAGGAAGAGAGTGACTGGAACGAAAAAGAAATAAAGGATTCCCAAGGTAATCTCATGGTACCCTAGAGTCATATTGTTACCCACTGGAATCCTCTGGAGCAATTCTATCAACATTAACCCAACCCAATTTAAATATTCTGGAAAATTCCAGAATATTTAAATGAGAAGGCCCAAATTCCTTCCCTAGAAATAGATATAATCCTTAATAACCCCATTCTTCTCTAAATTGTGAAACTATCAGCAATTTAGAGATGGGTCTGGCTTAATTGTGTCTGTTTCTGCCTCACCCCACTTTGAGGCTCAGCAGCAAGAGAAAACCAACCTATGTGGTTGCCATGTTAGTGTAAGACTAACTCCGTTCCAGTTTTCACTCTACTCTACATGCCAGAAAAATCAAGTTTAAGACCCAATATGTTCTTGGTGCTCCTAGGGCTGACATTAGTTTTTACTTAGTCTTTTAAAATTTATATATTTTAAAGCATATATAATATTATTTGATCAAGATCCCTCTTATCTACTTTTTTATTGGATATTTCTTTATTTACATTTCAAATGTATCCCCTTTCCCAGTCCTCCCCCACACAAGAAACTTCTTACCCCGTCTTCAATCTGCCTGCTTCTATGAGGGTGTTCCGACATTGGGGCATCTAACCTTCACAGGACCAAGGGCCTCTTCTCCTACTGATGTCATTCTCTGCTACATATGCAGCTGGAGCCATGGGTCCCTCCATGTGTACTCCTTGGTTGGTGGTTTAGTCCCTGGGAGGTCTGGGAGGTCTGATTGGTTGATATTGTTGTTCTTCCTATGGGGTTGCAAATTCCCTTCAGTCCTTTCTTTAACTTTTCCATTAGGGACCCCATGCTCACTCTACGGATTGGCTGCAAACATTTGCCTCTGTATTTGTTAGGCTTTGGCAGAGCCTCTCAGAGACAGCTATATCAGGCTTCTGTCAGCATGCACTTCTTGACATCCACAATAGTGTCTGGGTTTGGTGACTTGTATATGGGATGGATGACTGCCAGGTAGGGGAGTTTCTGGATAGCCCCCCCTTCAGTCTCTGTTCAATACTTTGTCTCTGTATTTCCTCCCATGAGTATTTTGTTCCCCCTTCTAAGATGGACAGAAGCATCCACAATTTGGTCTTCCTTTTTCTTGAGCTACATATGATCTGGAAATTGTATCTTGAGTATTCCAAGCTTTTGGGCTAATATCCACTTATCAATGAGTGCATACCACGTGTACTCTTTTGTGATTGGGTTACCTCACTCAGGATGAGATTTTCTAGTTTCATCCATTTGCCTAAGAATTTTATGAAGTCATTGTTTTTTTATAGTTGAACAGTACTCCATTGTATAAGTGTACCATTGTCTGTATCCATTCCTCTGTTGAAGGACATCTGGTTCTTTCCAGCTTCTGGCTATTATAAATAAGGCTGCCATGAAAATAATGGAGCACGTGTCCTTGTTATATATTGGAGCATCTTTTGGGTATATGCTTAGGAGTGGTATAACCGGGTCCTCAGGTAATACTATGTCCAGTTTTCTGAGGAACCACCAGACTGATTTCCAGAGTCGTTATACCAGCTTGCAACTCCATGAACAATAGTGTTCCTCTTTCTTCACATCCTTGCCAGCATCTGATATCACCTGAGTTTTTGATCTTAGCCGTTCTGACTGGTGTGAGGTAGAATCTCAGGGTTGTTTTGATTTGCATTTCTCTGATGACTAAAGATGTTGAAGAATTTTTTATGCTATTATGTGCTTCTCAGCTACTCAATATTACTCAGGTGAAAATTCTTTGTTTAGCTCTGTATGCCATTTTTAATAGGGTTATTTGATTCTCTAGAATCTAACTTCTTGATTTCTTTGTATATATTAGATATTAGTCCTTTATTGAATGAAGAATTGGTAAAGATCTTTTCCCAATCTGTTGGTTGCTGTTTTGTCCTATTGTTGTGTACTTTGTCTTATAGAAGCTTTGCAATTTTATGAGGTCCCATTTGTTGATTGTTGATCTTAGAGAATACACCATTGGTGTTCTGTTTAGGAAGTTTTCCCCTGTGCCCATGTGTTCAAGGCTCTTCCCCACTTTCTCTTCTACCAGGTACAAAAGTTAAATCAGGATCATATAAACCATCAAAACAGTCCCATTAGCCCTAAAGAAATAACAGCAGTCATTAAAAGGCTCCCACCAAAAAAAGCCCAGGACCAGATGGTTTTAGTGCAGAACTCTATCAGACCTTCAAAGAAGACCTAATACCAATACTCTTCAAACTATTGCACAAAATTGAAACTGAAGGAACACTACCCAATTCGTTCTATGAAGCTACAATTATGCTTATACCTAAACCACAAAAAGGCCCAACAAAGAAAGAACTTCAGACCAATTTCCCTTATGAATATTGATGCAAAAATACTCAATAAATTTCTCTCAAACTGAATCCAAGAACACATCAAAATGATCATCCATTATGATCAAGTAGGATTTATCCCAGGAATGCAGGGATGGTTCAATATAAGGAAATCCATCAATGTAATCCACTATATAAACAAACTCAAAGAAAAAAAATTACATGATCATGTCACTAGATGCTGAGAAAGCATTTGACAAAATTAACATCCCTTCATGGTAAAAGTCTTGGAAAAATCAGGAATTCAAGGCCCATACCTATACACAGTAAAGGCAATATACAGCAAACTAGTAGCCAACATCAAACTAAATGGAGAGAAACTTGAAGTAATCCCACTAAAATCAGGGCATGTACAAGGCTGCCCACTCTCTACTTATTCAATATAGAACTCGAAGTCTCAGCCAGAGCAATTAGAAATCAAAAGGGGGTCAAAGGGATTCAAAATGGAAAGGAAGATGTCAAAATATCACTATTTGCAGATGATGTAGTAGTATACTTAAGTGACCCTAAAACTTCCACCAGAGAACTCCTAAAACTGATAACACTACTTCAGCAAAGTGTCTGAATATAAAATCAACTCAAACAAATCATGCTTATGAATTGGCAGGATTAATATAGTAAAAGATGTCCATCTTGCCAGAAACAATCTCCAGATTCAGTGCAATCCCATCAAAATTCCAATTCAATTCATAGTTAGAAAGAGCAATTTGCAAATTCATTTGGAATAACAAAAAACCCAGGATAGCAAAAACTATTCTCAACAATAAAAGAACTTCTGGGGGAATCACCATCCCTGACTTCAAGCTGTATTACAGAGCAATAGTGATAAAAACTGTATGGTATTGGTACAAAGACAGGCAGAAAGATCAATGGAATAGAATTGAAGACCCAGAAATAAACCCACACACCTATGGTCACTTGATTTTTGACAAAGGAGCTAAAACTATCCAGTGGCAAAAAGACAGCATGATCAACAAATGGTACTGGTTCAACTGGCAGTCAGCATGTAGAAGAATGCAAATCAATTCGTTCTTATCTCTTTGTACAAAGCTCAAGTCGAAGTGGATCAAAGATCTCCATATTATCTTTTCTTATGTCCCTTATCTTCCCATAAGTGCTTTCTTTTTTCCCAGGGTCTCTTTTACTCTCATATTCTTTTAATTGTATTGTATTTTATTATTTTTATTTATGGCTCACTAAATTTAATTAGGGCATTTTTTTTTTTGTATGAACAGAGGGCAATTCAGTTGAGTGGAGGCAAATACAGTTGTTTTTCCACTGAAGACTGTGATTCTTCCCACTGCAACTTTTCTTTGTCTGTAGCTCCTCTGTGTTTTGATGTGGTCTTATTATCACATATTTATTCCTAAAAGAAACCTGACCTTTATCTATTTCATATGGTTTCTAAATCATGTCTTATTTATGCCTGATCTTTAAAGGAATATATGCTATTCAAATCTCTATTCATAAGCACAGAAACTTAGAAATAGTTGTCTGTTTCCCTTCATGGGTCCTGCTTAGATCTTAAGTATTCAGTCTGATCCTTTCATCATCAGGAAGCTTGGTATCCTTAGTTTTGAATTTATTCATTCAAATAATGATTACAATCAAGTTATCTAATGTGAATTTCATTTCCTTAGTAGAGTAGGATTCTTTCCTTCTCATTCCCAAATTCTTTCATACACAGAAAAGAGAAGGTGATGGAGTAGCAGTCATATGATGGTAAGAGTTAAAGTGGTTGGAAACAAATGAGACATATCTACAAAGTCTGCATCCACAGCATCAATTTTCTGTGCGCTTTGTACAGTCTACTACTGAGTCATTTGCTTGTACCTGTATATTGCAATTCATCATTCAGTAAGATTGTGTCTCCAAGAAGATGTTTCATGGTGATTTTACAGATTCATCCCTGGGGTTCCTGTCAAGGACTCCAAGGAGGAAGTTTCTCTTAATGACGAAAGGATGCATGACTGAAACTTTCTATTTGCCCAGCTTGTGTTCTTCAGTTATAACGGCCACTGAAAACTCAGTGGCCTCTCCGAAGCTCTAGGGACTTGAAGACTTCCTACCCAAAGAACTTTCACTTTCAAAGTTCATTGCTTCATGGCATCTGGACACTCCAGCAGGATGCAGATTCCCACATATCTGAACTGCTGTTATTGTGTCTACACTCCAGTTTTGATCTTAGCTGGGTGCTATTTATTAATTCTATCTTGTCTTCCATATCAGACCATGGAGTTTGAAAATACAGGTCACATCACATTGGACAGTTGAAATAGGCACAGTTGGAACAGTGCCTAACATAGAATACCTTCTAACTGAGAATTGGTTGATCACTGAATGTTAAGAAACCGGTATGACCTATATTAAGAAAATCCCAATTTCTTAAAGAAAATGCCATCTTCCACACTGTGTGCTTCTAAAAGCTCCATAATTAATGTTCATTTTGAGTGTACGCACTCTGGGTGGATGTGTGGAAACTACAGATTAAGGGTTTGTTATTGGATAAAATTACCAATCAGCTCAACATATTTTCTTACCAAATTACCATAATGTGGTAGTCTATATTTGACATTGTATATATCGATGTATGTTTTAAAAGATCTTTGTGTGTTGCTTTATGGATTGAATAGCAACATCCCTTATTGACAGTCATTGAGAAACTGGTGGACAGAGAGGAGTCTTTAGAAGGCTCTATGTGTAAAAATCCTAGGTATCAAGGGAACAACTACATAGCAGGTACCATAAAGAGACCACAGGTGTCCTCTCATGAGCGTCATCTGTGAATACTTCTGTGTTCATACTGCAGGAGGTTTTGATGTCTTAGATGGTGAGCAGGTGACATTTGACCTCATGTTTTGTGTATGGTAGGTAGAGAGATGATAAAACCATGGAACAAAGGAGGCACTTTTAGTCCTTCACAAGTACTCTACATAAGATAATTAAAAGAAGGTAGAAGACAGAAAGAAGCATGGACACTACATTGTGACCTGGGAGAAGGAACGACTTGACAGACGCTACTGAGAAGAATGAGGTTAACATGACAGAGCTGAACTGAAGCTTAATGTTTGTGACTTCAGTCTGGTGAAATGTCTTATAGATATTTGGCCAAAGATTTTCTGTCTCATGTTGATATTTTTCTGAAGGGAGAAAATTAATTGGGACACTAGAGAAAGAATGTGGAACGCTTATATGGTGACCTGACCATATAACTATGTCACAACTTGTTATACGATACCATTAAAAATGGTGAAGGGTGTACTAACAAGACTCTACCGCTGCTTGGAAAACTATTGACTCTTGATATATGCTGAGCTGGGAGGAGTTATGTCTTCATTCATGTACTCATGGAAGATTGTTCTAACCCACAACCTGATGGATATATTAATATATTTATGTATACTTTCTTCATGTATATCTAAGCATCACATGATAATCCTTAAACATGTTTATTATTCTGAAGTTAATAGTTATAGAAACTTTAATATTATATGAGAACAGAGTGCATGGCAGCATTTGCAAAACCAGTCCTGACAAGTCCAGTCCAAATTCTGTAGTGATTTGGAAGTAGACTAGTGCCCCATTAGGTATGAGGGCAGAGTTTTCCCCATGGTCTACCTTTAACCAAGAAATTATTTGCAATTGATTATTGTTGGGAAAAGAAAAATCAATTTTCGAAAATAGTGATGTAATTTTGTCTGACTTGAACTTACGCAGGTCTTGTGTGTGCTGTCACAGTCTCTATGGGTTCATACATACATAGTCCTTGTTGTATCTAGAAGATGGTATTTACTTGGAGTCATCTCCCATCCCTGGGTCTTACAATCTTTCTTTTCTCTTTCTCAATAAATCTTGGAGCCTCTAGGGAAAGGGCGTAATAAAGATATCCATTTTAATTCAGAGTGTTCCAATGTCTCTCACCCTTAGCACATTTTCTAGTTGTGGGTCTCTGTGTTGAGTAGAAATTTGTGCAAGACGACATTTTTCTGATGAGGTTGAATAATGCATTGGTCTATGGCAAAGAAACTTTTATTAGAAGTCATTTTATTGCTATGTTCATTTACCAGAATAATAGTAGTAAGATTCCCTCTACAGCCCATGACCTATCAAATCTCATGTTATTGGCCTTATTAATCATGTCAGGTGTGGGTTATTTTGCATGCAGTAGGTCTTAAATCCAATTAAAAAGTGGTTGGTCATTCTAATAACACATATGCAATTATTATACCAGTATATCTTTACAGACAGGTTGCTACTTCTGTTGTGATTAAGGGTTCATACCTTGTGAGGACTGATGAGTACTTTTCCCTCTAGTAGTGTGCATAGTAGCTTCTAGCATCATGAATTCTAGTTAATAGGGATGAATCCTTTAGTTGAGAACAGCTTGATTTCTTGAGGTTGACATAAGTGATGTCTTCAGCAATAGGGACTTCATGCCAGGTTATATACTCCGAAGAAAAAATATTTTGATTCCTCCAAAGTAGAGTATCCTTCATTTTGCTTTGCATGTGATGTAAATATAAGTGTGAATAAATAAATAAATATATGTATTCACATCATTGAAACAATGCACATGGTAATATAGCTGTGGTCCATCATTAACTTTTCCACAGCCAGAATAATCACATTGAAAGAAACCATATCACAGCTGAATATAACCGTGTTACATTGAGAGATGTGAACACATGGTGCAGGGAGAGGAGAGTTATGCAGCTAGCATTAATAGTCAGAGAAAGCATCTCATAAGAGAGAATTTATTGTATCTGCATGATGTAGCATGCTATAATGGAGAAGGTTTACTGAGAGTTGGTAGATGTCTGTAAAATTGGGTGATTGTGGAGATGTAGATAGAATCACCCAATTAAGATCCAGAGTGTCGCAGGATGATGGTCCTTCCAGTGTCACCATTACCACTGGATACCACACTGGCTGGTGATTAACATATCTAAGTATAAACTTGTGCATTCATTCTAGCTCATTCTCTCATAAAAGCCTATCATTTCACACCAGGGCAAATGCAAGGCCAAGCCACAAACTATGTGCCAAAGAGTGGCTTTTTAAAAAAAGAAAAAGAAAGAATCCCCCAAGGTCTCTTTCCTTACCAAGGGCAAAATGTTCTAATGCTGGATTATGCCACATGTTTCCATTCGAGCAGATGGCAGAAAGGTTCGTCAGCAATGTGGAACTTGTTAAGGACGAAGGCCTTGCTGATAGAGATCAAGAAGGCAGCTTAAATTTACTTAGTGGTAAGATGGTTTGTAATCCACTCATGCTAGTGAACATAATGCTTTGTAATTACTTGTAAGTCAACTGAGAGCCTCCAGAATCAGCTCATGGGAAATGGTTGATCTGCCGTGTAGGTATTGACTGAATAGTCCAGAGAATATGACCAGTTCCTTCCTGAGACATAAAATAATCTCTTTCTTCTCTCTCTCTCTCTCTCTCTCTCTCTCTCTCTCTCTCTCTCTCTCTCTCTCCACTCTCTCTCACACACACATGCACACACACACATCCCCATTTTCTATGTTGATTATAAAATATTATTTTGCCTACAATAAGGAGGGAGTTGGAGACCAGTAAAAGGGTACTTTTAGGAAATGAGTTGATGGATAGTATAATGATTCATTATCACTAAAATCTGGCTGTGATCACCAGCAATGCAAGGACTATATTGTATAGAGAAGACACACTCAGATTTGATGTGGTAATACATAACTCTCAATTCCAGTAGGTTAACAGAAGGCAAGATAATTTGTCTCATATAAAGTTCACTTTGCTAACTTTTCCAAAATAGCAATTCTTCATGTATTGACTCACCAATGCAAGCTTTTTTTGAATTCTTTACTTTTTTATTATAATTTTTAATTTTTGAGAGAGTGTCACTATTTTACTCAGGCTTATCTAGGACTTTCATTGTAGGCTAAGCTGGCCTCAAACAGAATAAGAGGCATGGACCACCATGCTCAAATGCAGACTGTCTGAAACTTAGCACCTCTACATCATCACACACTTCCATATGCCCAGGCGGGGAGGCAGAGTACTGGGTGGTCCTGGATATGCCATGGGCAATTGAATGTTAAGCCCCAAAGTGCTTCACATATGTTCTGTCCACAACCTTTTGGGTAAAAATTAGTTCCCATTCCAACTTCAAGCTGTGCTTAGAAGTATAATCCTCTTGTATACGAAGATCGGGAAGAAAGTGGATAATAGCAAGTATTCAAGGTTTGTTTCAATGTAGATTGTTTAAAATTGCAAAGTAATGTTATACATCAAGGATTAATGCATTTTAAGGATGAAAGGGAATATAGATTGGGCCTCAAGAACATTGATTTTTGTGGAAGACAGCCTTGAATTTTCCTCATATCACAATTAGGGGGCTAGACAAATTAGAATTCCTAAGCTTATATAACTTTTTATTAATTTAGGGTAAGTTTTCATGCCTTATAGACTTAAGGCTTAAATGCAGGAGGTTAAATGTTTACTACAGTTTCTGATACAATGCTCAAAAATCTTTAGTTTCTATTATTAGCAGAAAAATGATTATCAGTGTTTAGGAAACAGATGTCTAAAGTAGAGACACTACTCATCTGAAATATTTCAAGGGAACAAATCGACTCAAATGGAAAACAAACCTCTTTCAACCATTTCACTTTGCTTGGTAAACATGTGGTTTAACTACTAGTCTGTGCTGTTTATCTGGTACCACACTTGTCTCAGGTGTATGTACCCTAAATACAAACCATGGGCATATATTTTCAGGAAGCCTCAAGATGCATGTTCAGCCTCTCTGTCTATTTAGCCTTGCAATCTTAGCTCAATCATTCCATTCAGAAGATGTAGGTTTAGCCACAGTTACTCAAGAATTTAGTGTGGAAAATGTGGAGCACCATGTATGTTTCGGGAGGCTTGGGATCTTGTTCTTATTTTTGTCATTCAGACCTTGTAGGATTTTAGACACTCTAGGAAATTATGAACTATAAAATGTGAGTTAGCAGAAGTCTGTCTACCATGAAGTAATGTCAGTGTAGGTATCTGTCCTTACTTTACAGGGGCAGGGAATCAAATAAGGACCTGAAGACACCCTGAAATATCCTAAGTGATTAAACACTGCTTACCAATATTGCTACACTGACTTAGGGGCAAGTGCGTGATCTACCTGACAAAGAATTATACTGCACAGAAGCTCAGATTAGATCCATACTGGCAACTATTAGTGGTCTGAAAGTTATGAACCATTTAGACCCTGACCCATCTTTCTGTGACCCAGCTGGAACATGCTCCCTCCAACCCCCATTACCTTCTTTGAAACATAGGAAAAACACATATCACATAATTGGGACTGCTCCTTCTAAGTAAAAAAATTCTCTGCACACGGAAGCATGAAGACAAAGACTAGGACTTAGGTAGTGCTATATTTGGCTATTTTGAACAATGATACAATGAATATGCAGTTGCAGATGGCTTTTCAATGTCCTAAGGTCAATTCCTTTAGCTCAGTGCCAGTAGTGGGATAACTTGGCCAGATCATAGTTCTCAGCCTTGCTTTTTAACGAGCCACCAGCTGTATCCCATGATGATTATATCAACAGTTTGTTTAAGATAGGGTTTTTGTTTTCCTTGAAGTCTTAGTAAAAGTTATCTGTAAAACTGAGCCTTTGAAATACTGATGTTTCTGTTTGTGGGAAGAAAGGATAAGAAAAGGTGAGAGTATTATAATGGCATTACCTCTCAGTTCAAATCCTTTCTCTCTTTTCTTTCTTTTCCCAGCATTTTAATATTTTGAGACAGAGTCTTACATATCTCAGGCAGTATTCAACTTTGTTATGTAGCTTAAGGTGACTAAATGAACATCTGCTTCTTCTCTATCACCGCCAGGTTACCTGAATTGCAGGCTTGCACCACCATACCTAGTTTATTTGGTGGTGGAACAAAAGATTTCCTGCATGCACAGAAACACTCTGAGTTATATCTTCAAACTGAGTTATATCTTCTGACATCCATTTAATTTCTTTACTAAACCATTTGTATATCTTTCCTTTGATTTTGCAAGTTTATTCTAGTTTCCTATAAACATTTCTTATGTTAATTTTAAAATTTAATTGTACAAACTTGTGTTTGACATTAATTAAACACAGAAAACATTCTCTATTCTACCTGTAGCTTTATTTTTATTGCATTTTTCCTTGACTAATTTTATAATGCATTTGATTACTTCATTAGTGTTACAAAGAATAAGGTTTGGATTTATTTATTTATTTATTTCTCTATTTTTTTTTCTTAAGGAAGTTGAAGAAAGGCAGTGATGTACACACATTAAAATATATGTGCATATTTATGTATGTATATACATACACGAATAGTTTGTCTCTCCGTCTCTCTTACTATACACAGACATATATATGTATACTGACCAATGTTTGTGAATGTATATGTCCCTGTAAATATTCATTTAATTACCATGCACAAATTTTATATACCATAATTTCAGGCTTTTTTATTTCATCATAGTTTTTGGAGCATTTCTCTATGAGCTCACTTGTAGATTTTAAATATATTTCTCCTGATAGTGTTTTAATTACAAAGGTTCTGGAGCCTCTTGGTCAGCCAACTCTGTAGCTGAGATGGAGTATTAAGCTTCTTCTTAGAGTTTGTAATGACATTGTTTTGTACTAAGGATGGAAAAAAATGCAGAACCACCAAGGTTTCTAAAAATGGTGCGAGGCCAAGGCAGTGGAGGAGTAAGTGAATGTACAACCAGGGTGTTCATTTATGACTTTTCTTAATGATCACTGTAAATCAGAGTTAAGTGGGTGCTTCCTTTCCATTTATTCATTTGTGAACAGAGACTGAGAAGTCTCTGCTGCTCATGAGTGTAAAATAGAGGATGAGGAAAGATGCTTGTAAATGCAGGAGCATCTTTAGAAAACAGTACACAAAAAGTTCTATCTACCCAGTGTTCAGAGTCATATATAAGGGGATGTAATTTAGTGACATATATGAATCACTGAGTACTAATTTCAGCTGTCAATTTGTAGGTGTGCTATATAAGTTCTTTTGATTTTTACAGTCTAACAAAATTATCATGTTTAGAACATGTGCCGAACATATTAAATGTTAAATTATGTGACATCAAAGGGCCAGTGCTTATAAAACGCTTATGAACTGAGGTGGAAGGAATAAAGAACTTGCACGAAGGCCATCTGTAAGGTTTCAATCTTATCTCCTTTATCTATGCACTCTGTCAGGGCTCCATTTTTTATATACTCTGCCACATCCCTATTGCTTTGTAATTTCTGGTGTTTGTCTTCTCTACATTGCTTCTATTAGCAATTTATTATTAATAAAACAATATGCATTCAGGGAATAAATGAATACAGAAATTATCCTTTGGCATTAGGTAGTTTAGTCAACTTCTAAGGGATAGATATTTTTACTTAATGACCCTAAGTTTTAATACTAAAACTTCTTTAAAATGGCCTCCCTTCAATGAGATTATGTAAGTTACAGCAATTAACTAGTATTTTCTATTGCTTATAAATATTTTCTAGACTCAGATGTATACTAATCACTCCTGTGCATTTTAGATGTTACAGTTTCCATACAGCAATATAAACATATTTTTTCTTAATAGTGACACAAACAAATCACATATCTATAAGCTATCATCCTTCTAGGCTGTTTGACCATATCTCACAGGAAGCTCCGTGAGCTCCTTAAGTTTTACCTGGATACTGGGCACACTTGTCCTATGCCTTCACTTGTATTATGAAGAAACTTGCAAGTCCAAGCTCATAGGTAGTTGTCCTTATAGATCTGTGAAAAGGAAGGTCACAAAGTTTTAGGCTTTCAACTCCCTGATGAAAGTTAAACACTGATATTTGAAAACACAGACTAACAGTTCACCGCTGTCCATTTAGACAATCTCCCAATGAACATTGTTCATCCACTATTCAAGACAATGGAAGATCAGTGATCTCTAAAACATTATTTGAAACTTTTCAAAGTTTAGGATTTCCATCTAAACTTTGGACTCTCACTTAATTTACTTATATAACTGTAATTCTTTTCCACATAAATTTTTTTTAATAAAATTCAACAGATATATGTATATTCGTTATATATAATGATGGATATCATAAAGATATTTTTATTCAAGTATATATAAATATATAAGTATATATAAATATATAATTGAATAAAATTATTGAATATATATTCAAATATATATGACAATATTTACTCTTGTATCTTCCTTTTATTCTTCTTGTTGCTAGTTTTGTTTCTGATTTCCTTAATGTCATATACACATACAAATGATGTATATATTGTTATAAAATCAACTATTAAAATGAGGAAAAATATACATTTGTCTCTCTGAGTCAGGTTTGATTTAATTAAATAGGACGGTCTTCAGTTGTATTTATGTTTCTTGTCAATGACATAATTTCATTCCTTTGTATGGCTGAATAAAAGTCTATTGTGTACATATACTCCATTTTTATAAATTCATCTATTGAATGATAGCTAGATTGATTCATAGGTTATCTATTTTAAGTAGAACAGCAAACATGGACATGCAATTATTTCTTGAATAGAATATAAGGTCTTTCGTTATGTACCCAGGAACAATATTATTGTATCATGGTGCTTCTCATTTTAGTGTATGGATCTCTATATGTTTTCATAATAACAAAACTAGCTTAACTTCACATTAGAAATGAATACAAATTTCTTTCCTACAACTTTACAACATTTGTTGTTTATTTTCTTACTAATAGCCTGAAAACATGTCTATTCCTGAGTAACAAAGATTCTCGATTTGGTTTTAATTTTCATTTTGCTGATGGATAAGAATGCTCAACTTTTTTTGCAGATTTACTGGACATTCATCTTTTGAGAACTACATGTTCATTGCATATCCTATTTAATGATTGGATTAGTTGTCAAATTTTGGTATTTAGTATTTTGAATTTTGTATATATTTATGATGTTAGTCTTTGGACAGATGCATATCTAGCAAATATTTTTCCATTCTATAGGCTGTTTCTTCAGTCAATTGTTTTTTTTTTAATTTTCATTTTGCATAATCTAATGGGTTTTATATAAGCCCATTTGTTAACTCTCGATTTTTATCTCAGGAGTTACTGAAGTCCATTCAAAGAGTCCATGGATACATTTGTAACTTGACATCCACCACCCTGATCACCCAGTAGCTACTGTGGCTTTATCTAGTTTTACTGGTAGGGTAATGTTGGTGTCTGACAATTATTTTGTAGATTTCCTCTCCTTTCTTATGGAATGCCTTGATTTATGGAACATAGGTTGTATTTTTACTGTGAGTCTAGTATAATGCATCACTGGATCTATCTGAGCCTGGGTCTCTGTCTCTGTCTCTGTCTCTCTCTCCCTCTCCCTCTCTCCCTCTTTCTCTGTCTGTCTGTCTGTCTCTGTCTCTCCCTGCTCTCTCTCTGTCTATCTCTTAAATTGAAAGACTTATTATTATTGGTTTAATTTCATTGACTTTTATAGATCTGCTTAGCTTGTTTGTATGATTTTTGATTTAATTTTGGTGAACCATGTGCATCTAGGAGTTTATGCATTTTTTTTCTAGATTTTTTCAAAGTATTAGAATGCTTATTTTCAAAGTTTGTAATAATAACCTTCCGAGTTGCATTGATATCTGTGGCGATGTCTGTTTCATCTTTAATAATTTGGGTTGTATTTCTCCCCACAGTAGTAACTTTGACCAAGATTTGCCAATATGTTTATTTTGCCAAAGAACCAACCTTTTGTTTCTTTGATGTTGATTTTTTGGTAGTTCTTGTTTCATTTACATCCGAGTGATTTCTGATTTGATCTTTAATTCAACATGAATTTATTTTTTCTAGGACCCCAGGGTATACAATTAAATTCTGGTTCCTGTAATTTTGATCTCTAATTTTAAAAATGTGATCTCTAATTTTAAAAATTATAAAAGTCCTTCTTAGAATCACTTTTGATGTATGCTATGGGTTATGGTGTCTCCTGCTTTCATGTCACTTGATTATAGAAATTAAAAATTTGTCTTCTGATTTCTGTGATCCATTCATTTGTTAACAGTCTGGTGTTTAGTCTCCATTTGTTTGTTTATTTTCTATATTACCTCTCACTTTTGATTTCTAGTTTTGTTCTATTATGGCTAGATAAAATAATAGAAAACAACCATTTTCCTAGAAACTTCAAAACTTGCTTTTTATCTCATATATGTCATGTTTTGAGAAAGCTCCATAAATTTCTGAGAATAATGTGAACTCTACAGTGGCTGAATGGAATATGCTCTAGATGTCTTTTGAGGCCATTCAATCTATGACATTTAACTCAGATGTTTGTCTTTGTCGAGGTGATACATTTATTGGTGTCAATGGGGTATCTGAGTCACCTTTTTGATGAGGTCAGATTTTGACTTTGTGTTCAATATTGTTTGCTTTGTGCAATTGAGGATGCATACGTATAGAATGACTTATGTATATGTTGAGAATTGTTATATCTTCTTGATTGATTCAGTATGAAGTAGATTTCTTTATCTCTTTTGAAAATTTTTGTTTGAAATCTGCTTTTTCAAACCTTGGTATTACTGTATCAGCTTGCTTACTAGTTCCATTCTCTTGGAAATACCATTTTTTTGTTCTTTTGCTTTAAAGTTGTGTTCATATTTTCCAGAGATATTTGTATTTTTTACAGATGATATATAGGTAAATACCATATTTCATTTTAAACCTATCTACAAGTCTATATATTTTTATTAGCGATTTAACACCACCAATATTCAAAGTTATTATTCAACATATGCATTAATCCTGCTATTTAGTTATTTTTGCAATGTTCTTATGTGTTTTATGTTAATCTTTCACTCCATTGCCTAGGAATCCTTCAAGTATTTTCTGTCATACAGGATAATGGTCATGATTTCCTTTAACTTGTGCTTGTTATAGTAATTTTTATTGCTTCTTCAAATAAGGATAGCATTTAGGGTAGAGCAATGTGAGTTGGAGTTTACTATCTTTCAGATCTTAAAATACATTATTTGTCATATATATTCTTGTATTCCCTTGTCAGTGTTTTAAATGGCCCCTGTATCTAAAAGGTCATCTCATTCCTTGACTTAGGAAATTTTATACTGTGACTTAATTGAGCATAGTTTTAATACTTTGTATTTTTATGCTCATGACATATACAGTTGTTCTCTTAGTTTGCCATATGTTGCATATTTTGTTCTTACATTATTACTCTATTTCAGTCTGAATGTTCTTATCATTTACCTTCCTTTTAAATCTTACAGTCTGTTTTCAACTTGATCCATTCTATTGATAAGGCTTTGTATATTCGTTTTTATTTGATTTAGTTTCTCAAATTTCAATATGATTTTTCTGTTTTTGTATTCAATTCCTTTTTCCTATTCTTTTTTGACTGTCTAATTGAGCACTTATGTATCCCTGTTTATTCTCTGTTAGGATGCTCTTCTTTGAATGTGAAATCTCTCCTGTTGATTCAATTGTTTAAATATTTGTCCAGGTGGTGAAGCTGTTAGGGAAGGTTGAAGAGTGCTCAGGAGGTAGAGCCTGGCTGAAGGAAGTGAGTCCCTGAGTGAGGGTGAAGGTTTGAAGCCAAGACTCACTTTCTATTACTGCTTTGCTTCCCAGAGTATGCACACAGTGTGTCAGACAAATCCTTACATCTGCCACAATGTCTTTCTCATTTACATCCATGTCTTCCTCACCACTATAGAGTGTATCCGTCTGGAACTAGAACTCAAAGAACCTTTTCTCCCTTAAGTTGCTTTTGTCAGGTTATTTTATTACAGAAATGAGCAAGGAATTAAGACATAGGATGTTAGTAAGTCTCATGTGGCTCTTCCCAGGCTCCACTCCCAAGTTTTCCCACTTGTAGCTAGAGGTGTTCTTGGGGCCAGGGCATAGAGCTTAGTTTTCTGACACATGTCCTAAGTTCTCAGAATTGATCATTCTGGGTGAGAACTTTAGAACTGCCAGCTAGCTCAGGAGAGATCGTTAAAAATGTTTTCTTGTCATGACTCTAGTAAAATGCCATGAGGAAGAGATCTTTCTGCCACTTCTATGACTTATATGACCCAAGATCCTTGTCTACAGGGCTCCAAATTAGCTCAGTGATTGCATCCAATGCTGATTATGTTTGAGTCTTTGTTACCACACTTTGGTCTGCATAATTCTGTTTGCTAACACAGCTGGCTTGAACTTTGAAAAATCTGTCTGTCTGTCTGTCTGTCTGTCTCTCTCTCTCTCTCTCTCTTTCTCTCTCTCTCTCTGTGTGTATGTCTCTCTCTGTCTCATTAAAATTTGTGTGTTCTGAACATACAGTGCATGTTTTCTTGAGTCTTTGTCTAAAGCCACAGTTTTAATCCTCTACAGTTATACTCATTGTACAGTTGAAAGCACTGCCTCCTTGCGGTTGAGCCCCCTAGAATGTAATTTAGATGTTCTTCTATTTTTCAAATTTCTAAAGTTTATTTCTTTGCTACTGAAACTAGTATTTTTCTTTCATCTCCAAGCTTCATAGTATATTTGCTTTTCAACTATCCATGACTCATTCCCCAATGATTCTAATAGTTGGTGCATTAATATCTTCTGCCATCTTTCTCTTCATGTTATTGAGGTATGAAGGAGACCCAAAGCCTTTCTTCCTGACACTGTTAGGTAAGCCCTATGCATTTTCCCAATAGCCTTTTCCTGACATAACTTTTCTTTTTTTAAAAAAGTCTCTGTTTTACTAATAAAATAATAGTGGATGCATTTACTTCAAAGCTTTGTTGATCAGAACACTTCAATAGAATATACTTTAGAAATTTTTATCAATTGACTCGTTTCATGCTATACTTTTTCTCTCTTCTCTCCACTCTTTTGTCAATAATCTCCCATTTCCACAATACTTTCTCCTATGTCAAGATGCCTGTTTCCCTGGTATAAACCCACCAATACTTAGTTCTTGATACACCTCTACTTATTTAAAATTATATTACCATACTTGAGTTAAATACTGGTGATTATTATCTCTTCTCTTATTTCCTAATTATTCCCATCCAAAGATAAGAACCAGAGAAAGTCATCGAGTCCAGGATATGAATTATGTGACCTTAATTTCCATGGAACACATTATCTCTCCAAAATTAGTAGATGCATACTTAAAGGATGGCCCTTCTGGAATGGATTCTGCAAATGTCTAGAAATATATACTATGAATAGTCTTTCTTCTTTTGTTCTATCCATACTTACATGTATAACACAAATGAAAAAAAGATGGACTAAAAAAAAGATGATAAAAAATGCTGACCATTGTATGTTATTGGCTGAAGACTGATTTAAAGATGAACATCATTCCAGTCACAACATCCAAAACAAGCTGATGACCTTTAAGTTTTCATCTCTCTCTGGTCTACATTGTCATCATGGAGAATATTAATAACAAATGCTGGTACAAGTGTGAGGAGAGTCAAATACTTATACACTGTTGGTGAGAACATCAAATAATGTAATCACTATGGAAATCAGTCCAAAGTTTTCTTAAAAAATTAAAAACAAGCCTATTACACATCCTTGTGTATGTGGACAGTAAAAACCGAAATATTTGTTTTCTATTAAAAACAGGAAATGAAGTTGTGAGGGGTTGACGAGGTGGATCTTGGAGGAGTTGGGGAGGGGATACAGAGTGAATATGATCAAAATACATTAAGTGAAATTCTCAAAAATTTATTTTTGAAAACCCTGAACTATGATCTAGGGATTTCATTCCTGGACATATACTACAAGGACTCTGTACCCTATGACAGGGTACCTGAATATCCTGTTCATTGCTACTCTATTTATAATAGCTCAAGTCATAATCAAGTCAAGTTATAATCAAGTCAGCCTAGATGTACAACAACTAATAGATGAACATAAAGAAGCTTATATAGACAATTGAATATTATTTGACTGTAAAGAAAATATACATTATGAAATTTTCAGGGTCATGAAAAAATTAACCTGAGCAAGGTCATCTGAGCCAATACCAGCCACATATTCCCTCTGATATAAGTATTTTAGCTGCAAGTCTCTAGTATAATGTGTCTAATATGGAGTATTTATGCAAAAGAGGAAACAAGGAATGAAGGGGGAGGATTGTACCTCGTGAGAGGTGAGGGGATTAGAACATATATGAAAAGGAAGTCAAGGAATATCCTAGTTGGAGTTCCTTAATGCAATGTGCCTAACAGCCTAACATTTAGTGCCTATGGAAGAGAGGAAGAGAGATGGAAGGGGAGAGTGTAGTTCTATAGAGTGGGGGGACAGTAGGTCATATGTAAAGAGGGAAACACTTTAGGTGGAAAAGTTTAGGTAGGGAGTAATGCAAGGAACTTGGAGAAACCAGGGTGCAGGATTAAACAGAATAGAAGAATATAAACTATACAGAAAACAACATATTCCCACCTGGACAATAGAAGGCTTGTCTGAGGTGAAGGTAACCAACTGCCCTCTGAATGGATTCAAGAACTCTGATTGTGAGGGAAGACCTTTGCCTTGTGCTGTAAGTTTGGCTAAGAACTCAAGTTTGGAGAAGTAGTAAGCCCATGTGGGGAGCATATTTCTGATAGGTAATTGACAATGCAACTGCATTCTAAATACCTATGCTTTTACCTGTAGACAAAAGCTGTTCATAGCCTTAATCAAAGGAGCCCATCTAATAATGAGAAGTGATGAATGGCATGTGCCTGCTCAAGATGCAGAAAACAAATAGCAGATGTGCATCCAGCCCTGAACATGTCACTTATCCCATCTATCTGAGTCCTGCACAACACTATGAAAGAGGAAGAGAAAGTGTGAAAAGTGCAAAGGGCTACAAAATGCCATCCCCTAGACTTGAAACAACTTCTCTAATCATTAACTCACATAAACTGTAGTTACACACCCTGGGCTCACACAATACCAGCCCCATTAACAGTTATCAGTGAAGGGGTGGGGGTACTAACAAGGTCTGATGTTTTACCGCTGAACTATTGGCTACAAAGGATTCTAAAAATAGGGTGATGTTTGTCTTTAGTTTTGTACCATCTTCTGAGCCCACCAGGTTCTAACATACAGCTCCAAACCTGTGGTCACACAGATGGCTCTTATAGATCTTGGTGGATCACAATGTGAGAGTGAGATTTGTGGTTAGGTAGGAGGGATAGAGGTGGCATGGAGGTGGGAGGTGAGAGTGGTCAGTATGGAATATATCCATATGTGAAATTGTGAAAGTAAATGAAAACTAAATTAGATAAAAATAAATTTTAGAAAGATAGAGGAAAAGCAAGAAAATTTAGTGAGCTTCATCCAGAGAATGTAAAAGTACACTTATTCTTAACAGACAGTTTTTGATATTTGGTCCCAATAGTTATTTGCAATCAGATATGGTAATATTTTTGACAAAAGTTTTTTAATAAATTTGAGCAGATTTCACACATAAGTCTTACTGACCCCCTCATACATGCCAAAGTCATGGCTGTATATCATTCTTAGTGAAGGACATTCTGTTGTGGCAAGGGTAATTGGTTCAAAACCGTGTGGTCAGATTAAAGCAGCCATAACCAGATTCAGAACTCAGTTCCACAGAGGCTCTATTTGCTGCCAGAAGTTGGTGTGCAGTGGACTCTCACCCTCTTCATTATAATCAATTCTTAACCCTTACTTGGGCCCACTTTATATCTTATTTCATAGAGTTTAAATTCTGCTAAATTCCCAATATTGAACTAAACTGTTTTGGTTCCAGAATTCTGAGAGTTTGAAGATGAAATATTTGTGTGGCTGATTTTTGATGATAAGAAATTCTATCATAACATAGATAGTCTCTAAAGTTCCTGCATAGCAAATTGGGAAATCTGGATAATAAAATGTTCACAATATAAACCATTCAGTAGATAGACAGAATTGAGACTCTTGGACCTGTCTGTACAGCCCATACTGGAGGATCCCCATGTATATATAGATCCAAGCCATGCTCACCTTGGAGAAAAGACAATACAGTATAATTAGCTGGCCTAGTAGGATCATGGGAGTCTCCTTTCCTAAAGAGCCCTGGAGAGAACAGCCTGCCTCAGGGTGCACACAGCTGCAGGATTCTCATTCCTTTGGGCTGGCTCATCACATATGTGGCTTCATAATGTTCAAACCTCGGGCCTCAAACAATCTTTTCCCATTTTCTTGCTATGTATGTTTGACTCAGTAGCTTTGTTTATTTTCTTAAAATACGTTATTTGGTTTGTATTTTCTGGTGTGGCTTGGCTAGGTTCTTTCCTAAGGGCAGTCCTCTTGGACCTCCTTGTCATTCATAATGCCACACCGCCAGAAGGACTGCACACTTCCTAAGTCTTGGACACTGGTGCCATCCCATCTTCATCTGAGGGGTGAGGGTTCATTAATTGCTTCACTGGGTCCACAGATGCTTTAGTTATGATCCAAGTGATGAGCTGTGCCAAAGGAATCCGCCTTCTCATCTTTCAACCAAGTTTTCTGACCATTGTTACCGAGGTTCTGATTGTCAGAAATGATTATTTTCTTCGCACTGAGTTTTTCAAATATAGACTTTTTCAAGGATGAGAGGCAGAGGGACCCGTTTCCTTCTACAGCTCCAATTCTGAGAAGAAGCTTTAGTCTTACAATACATGCATCCAACAGCTTTTTTGTCCTCCCACCCAGAGGAAAAACATACAATCATTTCCCCAGCATTTTCAACATTCCAAAGCCACTAGTCCCGGGGTTCCCTGTGTACAAATGGCCACTGCTCTTTCTCAGAACAGAGCTCTAGGCTGGAAGCTATTGGCTTCCTCAGCATACCGTTCAAAGAAGGAAAATACCAGAGCCTCCTGAACCAACAGTGAGACATGTTTGACTAGCAACGATGAAATGCCTTCTATAAACACTCCCAACCTAGTCTCCTCCTTTTTCCAGGACTGATTCACCACTGAAATATTTGTGTCACTCAAGTTCAAGTATATGAAACCAAACCCTTTGGTGTAGGTGGCTCTCAGTGCCACAGAAAGCAGCGTGAACTTTACCAGGGAAGGTGGTCACTAAATAAGCCAGAGCAAACTGATGGTCTCTGAGAAGCTTTCTAGCTCAGCAGATGAATTTGGGATCAGAGCTTATTGGGTCGGATTAGTAGTGCATGCTGGGAACCCATGTTGCACAGTGGTTTCCTCTCAAAAGTTTCTGGCTTTACTAACACAGAATGCACATTGCCAGTGCAAGACTAGTTAGACTCAAAGGCCCAAGGTTCCTTTAGTAGGCAGTGTAGTTTTTATTAATCAGAGCCATCTACTTAAGACTTTGTGGCCATAATTCAAAGGGATTTTTCAAAAATACATTTTCAGAATAATAAAGACTAAAGAGGAAAAAACAAGCTTGCTCTGGTGTTTGGGTGAGAGAGAAACCAAGAACGGTAAAATGGGAGTGTGGAATAGATAGATCCTTCAATGTCCAAGGCAAACAGAGAACTTCTCTGAAAAGAAGACTCCTGGTCAGTCTTCCTACTGTGAAACTACTGTCATTAGTGTCATGGTTATAGTTTGAAAGTTATAATATTTCCTTACAGAAAATTAAACTTAAGTTCCACAGAACTTTCTTAGGTAAAAATAATTAAATTCTCAGAACAATCAGTAAATGTCTATGATCTAACTCTAGTAGTAAACATTATTATTATAATTCTATATAATTCTGATAATAATAATAAATAACAATAATTTCAGAATAAAACTGAATGCTTATGCATTGGGTTACTACTCTCTTTTGTGAATAATGTGCAATGTCTACAAGGTATATTCAATGTCTTGACATTGAAACATATCATCTTCACTTAAATGTTTATGATCAAGAATTGTACAATGAAGTTATAAAAATATTGCAAAGAACTGGGCACATGGATCTCTGAATTCAAGGCCAGTCTGGTCTATGGAATGAGTTCTAGGACACCCAGGGATACACAGAGAAAACCATGTCTCCTGTCTTGAAAAAAAAAAAATATATATATACATATATATATATATATATATATATATATATATACACACACATACATATATATGTATGTATATATACACATATATATAAACAATATAATACATAAACACATATATGTATATATACATATACACACACACATATATATAAACACACACATATATACATATATATAATATATATATATAAAACCTTGTCATGTTTCTGTGAGTTTACCATTTTAGTTTTTGGTCATATATGTAGTGCTACATGTGGCCCATTTAGGCTGAACATGACTGACTACTACATGCCATTACAAAAAATTGAGTAAAGTGACAATCTAATATTTTAACACTGGTCTCAGAACTCTAACTAGGGTGATAAGACTCAAGTACTTGCTAGGTGAAGAACTGAGGGTTAGTGACAGCCAATGACACAGCAGTCAGAAAGCATCTTTAACTTGCCATCTTCTAAAGGAATTGAAGCCAGGATATGTTCTCTTAGAAGGTGCTGGGAGATCAATAGTGGAAACTCACATCATTTAAACAGTTTTCTATAGGGCAAGTAATTAGAGCACTTACTAGTTCAGAAGATGTGATGCGACTTTATATGGACTGCCTAAAACACAAGCAGGGAAACAAGAACTCTGGCTGCAGAATGGCACTTTCTTGAACTGGGTATTGTTTGTGTGCGGCACATCACATTACCGTCTTTGGACTAAAAATTCTTGTGTGGCCAACCTGGGAGGCTGATCACTGAATACACAGTTTCACTTATAAGAACAATCTGCTCTGAATTATAAATGGCTGACTTACAACTTCACCTTGGGAAATGACTTATTTATTTATAAGATGTCACCGCCTGTTATGGAAGCTCAAACTTCCTACATGGTGGATGTGTAAGCACATTCTGTTCCCCTCAAGCTTCGCATTCCTTATCTATGAGGGTATGTATCAGCTGAGCAAGGGGAGCTGGTCCCCAGAGTTGTGCTGTGAACACCATGTGAAGAGAAAAACATTTTTTCCATCATTTTGGTCCCCTGTGCAGGGTTCCAGCCACACCTCCTCATGTTACTGCTAAATTAGTCAAGCTGCTGGCAAGCATTTGTTCTTCAGACCAAGGACCTTGTCCGTTACTGAGCTGAGGGCCAGGCTCCAGGAGCCTCTTAATCTGATTGTTTTAATTCAATTTCATCTTCCCAGTAAATATTTTTCTTCGGCTGCAAAAGAGTGTAAATCAACTAAGTAGTTTGCAATTTATGCATCCCCATTAAAGACATCTTGCTGGCCGAGAAGTGGCCCTTGAGGTAGTTTGCCTCTGCTGGGCAATCGTGGTTGTTACCAGGAAGGGCAAACATCTCATGGAGCATTAGTGATAGGTGTACCTCACCTCTGTCACTTGCAATATTCGTGTGGCTTTTCATTTTTCTTATGTCTGACCAGTGTAGGAATTGGTTCCTATTGAACCGCTGGGTAAAATGAGGTTAGGAAAGATGAGCCATATTTCCAAGGTGAATGGATACTAATGTATCCATTAGTGAAGCCAGTATCCAAACCCAAGTACATGTGGCATCAGTTTCTTTTCTTCCTGCATTATATTACCAGCAGTTCTTCCTCTTTAAAAGTAACTAACAAAATTCTAACCTTATTGGTTTGAAGATACTTGACTTGACACATTAAACTTGCTGGCCATTTTTTTTTTTTTAATGCCAAGCATCTTGGGATTAAGACAAAATTGGATTTTCAAATTTCCTCTAAAATTCCTATGGAGACACAGGAGATGAAAACTCACAACTGCACCAACATTAAGTATTAACATGTAAAGCTTTCCAGAGCTGAGAATCAGTTCCATAACAACAATCCCATGAATCTACAGAAAAATGTTGCCTGTGGCTTGCTCGTGTGGGTTAGCTTTCTGTCAGGATGCCTAAATGCTAGGTAATTCTTCATTTCTATGTATAGTCATTTGGCCCTGGGGCAACACATACATTATGACAGGACCATGTGATGGAGGAGGACTAATTGTATCATGCCAGGCAGAAGTCAAAGAAGTAGAAAGAGACTAGGGTTACAATATGTCCTTAACTGGCACACACTAATGAACAAAATTCCTTCCACTGCACCCTACCTGATAAAGAAAATCATGCAAATCATACAATGATTTTTTTTTCTGAAACCCAATTTGAGAATATTTATGACTTAAAGCTTAGAACTCATTAGAGAAGGATACCCTTTAGAGCCTTTCTTTGATGGTAAAGTCAATTATTTGAAGTCAGAAGAAACTGAATCTCATCCTGATCCTTAATAGGTCTAAGACCTTGAGAAGTCATTTGTATTTATTTCATGAAGCACAGTTGGCTGAACTTTCAAATATGAATGGATAGTGATACTCTGGAGGATGGTCTGCCAACATTAGATGAGATAATATGGCACTGATATGGCACAGCCTGGCAGGTGGCTGGTAGACTGGTATTCAACCTAGTAGCAATAATTTTACGCTTTATCCCTGTATTATAAATAGACCACAATACTCTCGATTAAGTACAAGAAATAGATCCAATAATTGCATGGCTACCAGCAGCAAGGGTTTAAACTGAGGTCCGATTATTCTTGCAGTAAATGCTTTTCCAATTACAACTCCCTGTTTTATCTGGGCATTGCTAGACTGATAGATATATGTTTAAGATTATTTTTGAAAATCTTAAAAGTAATTGTTGAAGAAAATCAAAGCCAGATGTCTACCTATTAAAGTCTGGGAAAGGATAAAAGCAAAGATCTCAAAATTGAAATAATAAAAAAATATATATATACTTAACCAATGCACAGCAAACACATACAAAGGTGACAGGTGAATAAAACAAATTAATTTTGAAAATAAAAACAAATGATTTTAATATGTTTAATAAAGAAGGTGACTCCCTTTGGAGAACAAAGAAATGACTTTTATATAACATAGCCACTATAGAAGGTTCAATCTTGGGACAAAATAAAACACTGAAGTAGTTAAGATGGGAAAGAAAAGTTTATGTAAATGGTCAATGCAGTGGGCAGCTGACATGTCAAGCTGGTTACTCTTCACAGTTTCCCAGAATTCCATTCTCTCCATGCCTTCAAATGAGATCTGTTAGTGCAGAACAACAATGCATTTGGTATATGCAGCACAGAGCTACAAGATCAGTCTGAAGGTCATTGTGGTCGTGCAGGTCACTGATGTGTTCCCAGGGGTCAAAGCAGCCTGTCCCCACCCCATCCTTTGTTATTTTTTTCCAACTGTGTTTCTCCTGACCCACAGCATCTCCAGGCTCATGATGGAAAACCTGGTGCTAGACCTAACAACAAAGATTTACTTTTCTAATTACTTTTCCAGCAGCTGTCATCATAACCGCATTCTGGTCTCTGGATGTGGCATGCTTAGTTGTTTATACCTGAGCCAGTGCCTTTGAGAAGCTGGACTCTCCAGAGGTCTGGTTTTCTAGATTCTTAAATAATTGCTTAAAAATTCATCTCTATGGTTAATTCTCCAGTCTGAGATCCTCAGAGAGATTTGGCTTCCTGACTTGTTTTTGAAGAAACATCAGTCTTAAAGTAACATTTTAACAATACCAACAAGAAGATTATGATACTTTGAAAAATGGTGTACATAGCTACTTCCAGAACAGCTAAATCTACATAGAGAGGCCCTGTAATAAAAATGCAAACAAACAAAAACAGCAATAAAAATAAAAATAGCAAAAAGCTAACACACAATAAAGAAGTTAATAGTAAGAGTTGTTGAGCTTTATTTATTAAATCTTATAATATTGGATATTGGAAATTATAATATTGAATAGATAATGGGAAGGAATTCCCACTAGAAATACAGAGGAAAATGAGAATACTGATTAACATTTAAGGAAATGATTATATGCTAGATCATAAGGAAAATATCAGTAGAAATAAGAATGTACATATAAAGACAAAATTCTTAGATTATATAGTAAAATGGTAGTTTTTTTTTTTTTCAAATTAAAGGAAAGGATTTTTCAGTTAAACAGAAACCAAACTGATTGTATTTTCTCCTATAACAGAGTACTGAAAAATGTTGAAATTTAGGATGCTTCATATCAGAAAAAGTAAATGCATGTATTTTATTTTTCTTTAATAATAGGGTAAAATGAAGAATTAAATCCATAAAATCTAAGAAAATGAATATTTAAACTACCTAAAGAATAAAAAAGTGAGCACACTAATAAAATGTGAAAAGAACCCTGCTTTGATAGTTATGCAATTTTAAACCATAAATCATTGAAGATGATTTTCAAAATTTTTAAATATATCTTTTCATTCAAAACCAACTAGTTACGGGTTTCAAGATCAAGCTTATTTTTACTGATATGCATGCACATGTGTGTGCAGGTGCCCAGGGATGCCAGAAGAGGCTGCTGTATCTCTTGGAGTTCTAATTACATGTGACAGATAGCCACCCTATGTGGGTGCTGGGAACTGAACAACTCTGAAAGAGCCACGAGCTTTTAACTGTTGAAGCTTCTCTGTGGTACCAAGAGACTCTGTGGGGAAGTATCTAGAGATACTCAATGTTGAATAAATTGATAAGTTGCATCTTACAACTTTAATTTACCTTGTATTAGTTGTAAAAGAAAATTGGAATGGCTAGAGAAATGGCTTATTGGTTAAGAGCACTTACTGTTTTTTTCAGAGAGTGTGGGTTCAATTGTTAGTACCCACTTAATAGCTGATAACTACTTGTAAACTCCACTGTGACATTATAACCTCTGCAGGTCCTATATACATGTCATTCATGTGAAAGCACCCAGTCACACCCACTTACACACAGAATATAGTCTAAAATGAGATTGAATAGCTTTTAAAAATTTAGCACTTGCATTTCTTTTCCATGTGTTCCCCACTCATATCATGTACTCGGTTTTCTAGTCTATCTTTGATTTTATTGCTTTGTAACAGTTATTTATTTATAACTTTTAATTACATGTATTTCTAATATTTTTCTCTTATTTGTCTTTGACTTACTACTAATTCTCACATTCACATGTACTGCATTTTAAACAAATTTTTGTTGATAAAGAAAATATATTTCATCAATGGTAGAGAATTATTTACTGTATGTTACTAAATTGTCTATTTTCTTAATTGTGAGCCAGATACAGCATTGCCATTAATTTCTAAATGCAATTACGATTTCTCCTAAGAACTGAAAATTCTTTAGTATATGTTGTTTGAGTGAATTCCTGCCCCCCAAACACTGTGTATGACAAAAGCTTATGTAAGTTTTGAATACTTATCCCTGGGGTGATGGCAGTGTTTTAGGAGGTTATGGGACTCTTAGCATACATAGGCTTGCAGGACGAAGTATGACACTGGATGGATTTTTGAGAGTTTATATCCTTTCCTGTCCTTTGTCTTACTTTCTCAGCTTTGTGCATAAGTTGCTCCTGATCCTGCTGCTTGCTGTCATCTCTCCCCTGCCATTATGGACTCTTCTGGAATTGTACTTCAAAAACAAGAAAACAAAAGAACATCAAACAAATAAAACAAAATCAACCCAAAACAATCTTTCATAAATTGTTCTGGGTTATAGTGCTTTTATCACAGCTGCAAAATCATATAATATTTTTATATATTATAGTAAAAACTATAATAGTTTTATCTTTAAAATTCCAAGTTTATTGAACTTTGGAGAAGTATATCTTACCAATCTAATTTTATTAAGTTTTGGACAGAGAAGGTTTTTATATTTATGAATTGGTTGAGATCACCTTATGATAGCAAAATATTAGTTTTGTATTTCTGCATAGTAAAAGATGAACATTGTGGGTTAAATTAGGACTTGCTTAATTAGATCATTGGATCTGTGCATCAGAAAAATCAGGCTTTAAGCTGGATCTTTACAGGTGTTCATGGACCTGAAAACATAGTGTCAGCAGAAGTGACACTTTGATTTTTGTTTATTTTTTTAAATTTTATTTTATTTACTTATTCACATTACATCCTGCTCACTACTTCCCTGTCAGTCAGTCCCTCCCACAATCCTTCCCTACTCCACCCTCCCCTTCTCCTGGTGGAGGACCCCCTGGGGATTCCACCAACCAACTCTGCCAGGCTGAGCACTTCTCTAGCCTAGCCAGAAGAACATATCTCACTTACAGCCAATAACTTTGAGATAGTTCCTGTTTCAGTTGTTCAGGACCCACAAGAAGGTCAAGCTGCACATCTGCTACATATGAGTGGGGAGGCCTAGGTCCAGCCCTTTTATGTTCTTTAGTTGATGGTTCAGACTCTGAGAGCCTCAAAGGTCCAGGTTAGTTGACTCTGATGGCCCTTCTGTGGAGTTCTTATCCCCTTCCAGACTCACAATCCTTCCTCTTATTTTTCCATAAAAGGCTCCAAACTCCATCCACTGTTTGGCTGAGGGTGTCTGTATCTGTCTGAGTCAGCTGCTGGATGAAGTCTCTCAGAAGAGAGCATGCTCCTGTCTTCAAGCATAACAGAGTATCATTAATAGTGTGAGGGATGGTGCTTGCCCATAGGGTGGTTCTCAAGCTGGGCCAGTTATTGGTTGGCAATTCCCTCAGTCTCTGCTCCCTCCCCTGTGCTTGCATTTCTTGTAGACAGATAAATTTGGTGTTGAAAGTTTTGTGGATGGGTTGGTGTCTCCATCACTCTACTAGGACTCCTTTTTGGCTACAGGAGATGGCCTTTTCAAGTTCCATATCCCCAGTGTAGTAAGTCAAGCTAAGATCACCCCCATCGATTTTTGTGTGCCTCCCTATCCAAGGTCTCTGTCTTATCCTGGAGATGCCTCTCACCTTGTCACCTCTATCAGTTGCAGATTTCCACTCATTTTCATGGCCACCTGCATTTCTCCTGCCCTTTCCCACACCTGATCCTGAACTCCACAATTTTTTATCCCATCCCCCAGTTCCCTCTATTCATCTGCCTCTTATGACTATTTCATCCCCTCTTGTAAGTAAGATTCAAGCATCCTTGGTGGTACATTCCTTCTTGTTCAGCTTCTTTGGGTCTGGGGAGTGTACTATGGCACCTGGATTTTATGGCTAATATTCACTTATAAGAGAGTACATAACCCGCATGTCCTTTTGGGACTCAGGATGCTATTCTCAAGTTCCATCCATTTTCCAGCAAAACTCATGATGTCTTTGTTTTTAATGACTAAATAGTATTCCATTGTATAGATGTTCCACATTTTCTTTATCCATTCTTCAGTTGAAGGACATCTAGGTAGTTTCTAGTTTCTGGCTATTATGAATAAAGCTGGTATGAATATAACAGAGCAAGTGTTCTTATCAGATAGAGGATCATCTTTTGGGTATATGCCCAGAAATAATATAGGTGAGCCTTAGTGTAGAACTATTCCCAGTTTTCTGAGAAAATGCCAAACAAGTTTGCACTAACAACAACAATGAAGAAATGTTCCCCTTGCTCCACATCCTTGCTAGCATGCACTATCTCTTAATGTTTTGATCTTAGCCATTCTGAAGGGTATAAGACGAAACCTCATAGTTGTGTTGATTTGTGTTTAGCTGGTAACTAAGGACTTCAGAAATTTCTTAAAGTGCTTCGTAGCCATTTGATATTCCTCTGTTGAGAATTTTCTGTTTAGTTAGATACCCATTTTTAAATTTGGTTGTTGTTGTCTAACTTCTTGAGTTCTTTGTAAATTATGGATACTACCTTTCTGCCACATGAAGTGTTGGTGAAGATCCTTTCCCAATCTGTGGGCTGCTGATTTGTCCATTACAAAAGCTTTGCAGCTTCATGATGTCTCATTTATCAATTGTTGATCTCAGAGTCTGAGCCATTGGTGTTCTGCTCAGGAACTTGTCTCCTGTACCTATGCAATCCAGTGTATCTCCTACTTTTTCTTCCATGAGATTTAGTGTATCTAGTTTTATGCCGATGTCCTTGACCCACTTGGACTTGAGTTCTGTGCAGGGTACTAAGAAATTTCATCCTTCTACTTATAGACATCCAGGTAGTATATCACCATTTGTTGAAGATGCTTTCATTTTTCTATCATATGGTTTTGGCTTCTTTATCAAAAATCAGACGTCCATAGGTAAATGGGTTTATTTCTGGGTCTTTGGCTTGATTTAATTGATCAATATGTCCATCCATCTCTGTACCAATACCATGCAGTTTTTTTTATCACTATTGGTGTGTAGTACAGCTTAAGGTCATGGATAGTGATTCCTCCTGAAGTTCTTTTATTGTTCAGGATTGTTTTGCTATTCTGGAATTTTTGTTTTTCTGTATGAAATTGAGAATTGCTCTTTTAAAGTTTATAAAACATTGTGTTGGAATTTGTTGAGAATTGAATTGAAGCTGTAGGTTGCTTTTGGTAAGGTGGCCATTTTACTATGCTAATACTACAGACCCATGAGCAGTGGGAGATCCTTCCATCTTCTGATAGCTTCTTAAATATTTTTCCTCAGGGATTTGAAGTTCTTGTCATACAAATCTTTCACCTGCTTGGTAAGAGTTACACCAAGATATTTTATATTATTTATGGCTATTGTAAAAAGTGTTGTTTTTCTAATTTCTTTCTTGACCATTTATCATTTGTATAAAAGAGGGCTACTGATTTTTTTAAAGTTAATTTTGTATCCAGTCACTTTGCTGAAGGTGTTTATCTGCTGTAAAAGTTTGCTGGTTGATTTTGTTCCCCCCCCCCCCCCCCCCCCCCCGCTTGTGATAGCAACATATTATCCCAAAATAGTGATACTTTGACTTCTGCCTTTCCAATTTGTATCCCCTTGATTTCCTCTAGTTGTCTTATTGTTCTAGCTAGAACTTTAAGTACTATGTTGAATAGATAGAGTGTGTGCAGCCTTATCACTGATTTTAATGTGAATGCTTTAAGTTTTTCTCTACTTAGGTTGATGTTGGCTATTGGCTTGCTGTATATTGCTTTGATTATGTTTAGGTATGTGCCCTGGTTTCTTGATGAAAATTCTTAGTACCCTGCACAGAACTCAAGTCCAAGTGGGTCAAGGTTTAGGTATATTCCTGGTTTCTCTATTACCCTTAATATGAAGGAGTGTTAGATTTTTATCAAAGGCCTTTTCAGCATCTAATTATTAGATAATCATGTGATTTTTTTTCTTTCAGTTTGTTTATGTGGTGGATTGTGCTGATGCATTTTTGTATACTGAACCATCCCTGCATCCCTGGGATGAAATCTACTTGGTCTTGATGGATAATATGTATGATAAGTTTCTGGATTTTGTTTGTTGTTTAGCATCAATGTTCATAAGAGAAATCAATATGAAGTTCTCTTTCTTTGTTGAATCTTTGTGTGGTTTACATATCAAGGTAACTGGCCTTATAGAATGAGTTTTGCAGTGTTTCTTCTGTTTCTCTTTTGATGAATAGTTTGAAGAGCATTGGAATTAGTTCTTTGAACATCTGATAGAATTCTGCACTAAAACCGTCTGGCCCTGTGCTTTTCCTTTCTTGGAATACTTTTAATGATTGCTTCTCTATTTCTTTAGGGATTATGGGTCTGTTTAAATAGTTTACTTGATCTTAATTTAAATTTGGTAAGTGTTGTCTTTCTAGAGAATTGTCTATTTTGTTAACTTTTACCAATGGTGTGGAGTACAGAATTTTGAAGTAAGAGCTAAGGATTCTCTGAATTTCTTCAGTGAAGTTGAAATTGTTATGTCTCCCTTTTCATTACTGATTTTGCTTATTTGAATAATATCTCTCTGTCTCTTGGTTAGTTTGTGTAGAGTCTGTCTATCTTGTTGATTTTCTCAAAGAACCAGATCTAGGTTTTGGTGTTTCTTTGTATTATTTTCTTTGTTTCTAACTGATTGTTTTCAAGCTCTGATTTTATTATCTCCTGCCTTCTACTCCTCTTTAGTACGTTTGCTTCTTTTTTCTAGAGCTTTCAAGAATAGTTTTAAATTGCTGATACGAGTATTTTGTTACTTCTTCTAAGAAGGACTGAAGCACCCACACTTTGGTCTTCCTTCTTCATGAGTTTCATGTGGTCTGTGAGTTGCATCTTGGGTATTGTGAGCTTCTGGGCTGATATCCAATTATCAATGAGTGAGTACCATGTATGCTCTTTTGTGATTGGGTTACCTCACTCAGGATGATATTTTCTAGTTCCATCCATTTACCTAAGAATTTCTCAAATTCATTGTTTTTAATAGCTGAATAATAACTCCATTGTGCATATGTACCACATTTTCTGTATCCATTTCTCTGTTGAGGGACATCTAGGTTCTTTCCAGCTTCTGGCTATTATAAATAAGCCATGTTCTATGTTATCCTATGAACATAGTGGAGCATATGCCCTTGTTATATGTTGAAACATCTTCTGGGTATATGCCCAGGAGTGGTATAGCTGGGTCCTCAGGTAATGCTATGTCCAATTTTCTGAGGAACCGCAAGAGGGTTCCAGATTTCCAAAGTGGGGTTATAGGATAGTGAGGTCCTGGGTGGTGGGAAATGGGGTAAGGGGATCACATCTGAAATGTAAATAAAATATCCAATAAAAATTGCTGATATGAGAACCTTCTAATTTCTTTATAGAGGCGGTTAGTTCTATGACACTCCCTCTTAGCTCTGCTCCCGTTGTGTCCTAGAAGTTTGGGTATGTTATACCTTCATTTTCATTAAATTCTAGAAAGTCTTAAATTTCTTTATTTCTTCCGTGACCCAGAGATTATTGAGTAGAGAGTTGCTCAATTTCCATGACTGTGTAGGCTTTCCAGTGTTTCTGTTGTTGAGAAAATCCAGTTTTAATCCATGGTCTGATAAGATACAAGGTGTTATTTCAATTTTCTCATATCTGGCAAGTCTTGCTTTGTGATCAACTATATGATCAATTTTGGATAAGGATCCATAACCTACTGGAATGAAGGTATTTTTTTTGTGTGTTTGGGTTATTTACTGGCTGGTTTTGTGTGTCAACTTAACACAAGCTGAAGTTATCACAGAGAAAGAAGCCTCTCTTGAGGAAATGCCTCCATGAGAAAATGGACATTTTCTCAATTAGTGATCAAGGGTGGGAGGGCCCATTGTGGGTGGTACCATCCCTGGGCTGGAAGTCCTGGGTTCTATAAGAAAACAAGCTGAGCAAGCCAGGGGAAGCAAGCCAGTAAGTAACATCCCTCCATGGACTCTGTATCAGCTCCTGCTTCCTGACCTGCTTGAGTTCCAGTCCTGACTTCCTTTAGTGATGAGCAGCAATGTGGAAGTGTAAGCTGAATAAACCCTTTCCTCTCCAACTTGCTTCTTGGTCATGATGTTTGTGCAGGAATAGAAAGTCTGTCTAAGATAGATGAAATACTCTATAAATGTTTCTTAGATCCTTTTGATTCATAATGACTGTAGTTTCATTATTTCTTTATTTAGTTTTTTGTCTAGATGTCCTGTCACTTGGTGAGAGTGGGGTGTTGAAGTCTCGTACTTTTACTGTTTGAGCTTTGATGTGTGATTGAAGTTTTGGTAGTGTTTTTTTTTTTTTTTTTTTTTCAAATGTGGGTGCCTTTGTGTTTGGGGCATAGATGTTCAGATTTGAAATAACATCTTAGATTTTTTTCTTTGATGAGTATGAAGTGTCCTTCCCTGTCTCTTTGGATTAAATTTGGTTGAAAGTCTATTTTATTAGATATTAGAGTGGCTACTCTAGCTTGCTTCTTGGGAGTGTTTGTCTGGAAAACTTTTATTCTAGCCATTTACTCTGGGGTAATGTCTATCTTTACGACTGAAGTGTGTTTCTTGTATGCAGCAGGATGATGAGTACTGGTTTTGCATCCATTTTGTTAGCCTGTATCTTTCTATTGTGTAACTGAGTCCATTGATGTTGAGATATTAATGACTAATATGATTGTTATTTCCTGTTATTTTGATGGTGTTGCTGTTGGTGTGTGTGTGTGTGTGTGTGTGTGTGTGTGTGTGTGTGTGCTTTCCTTGTTTTGGCTGGTGCTGGTATAGAATTACTTATTTCCTGTGTTTTCTTTGGATGTAGTTATTCTTCTTGTGTTGGAGTTTTCCTTCTAATATTTTCTGTAGGGCTGGATTTGTGGATAGATATTGTTTGAATTTGGATTTGTTTTGAAATATCTTGGCTTCTCCATCTATGGTGATTGAGAGTTTTGCTAAGTATAGTAGTCTAGATTGGCACCTGTAGGTTTTTGCAGGTTGCAGAATATCTGTCCAGGCCTTTCTAGCTTTTAAAATTTTTGTTGAGAAGCTGGGTGAATTCTTATTGGTCTGCCTTTGTATGTGACCTGGCCTTTTTTCCTTGCTGCTTTTTAATAGTCTTTTTTGTTTGTTTGTTTGCTCTGTAGATTTTGTGATACAATTATTTTAATCTGGAAGGGTTTTCTTTTCAAGTCCAGTCTAATTAGTGTTTTATACCCTTCTTGTATATTTATAGGTATCTCTTTCTTAAAGTTGGGAAAGATTTATGATTTTATTGAGAATATTTTCTGGGTCTTAGAGCTGGTACTCTTCAACCTCTATTTCTACTATTCTTAGATTAGGTCTTTTCATGATATTCCTGTTTCCTGGATGTTTTGTGTCAGGAATTTTTTAGTGTTAACCTTTTCTTTGACTGATGTATCAATTTCTTCCATTGTATCTTCTACCCCTGAGGTCCTCTCTTTCCAATTTCTTCTATTGTATCTTCTATTCCCGAGATCCTCTCTTTCATCTTCTGCATTGTGTTAGTAATACTTGAGTCTGTTGTTCTTGTTCTCTTCCCTAAGTTTTCCATCTCCAGGATTTCCTCAGTTTGCATCTCCTTTATTGTTTCTATTTTCACTTTCAGGTCTTGCATAGTTTCATTTACTTCCTGCATCTGTTTAATTTTATTTCCCTTTATGTCTTTAAGAGATTTATTTGTTTCCTCTTTAAAGACCTCTGACTGTATTTTCCTTTATTTCTTTAAGAAGTTTATTCATTTCCTCTGTAAAGACCTCTATCATCTTTATAAGATTGAATTTCATGTTATTTCTTGTGTTTTGGTTGTGTTAGGATATCCAGGGCTGGCTTCAGTGGGGTAGCTGGAGGTGTCACATTGCCCTGACTCTTGTTGGTTTTGTTCTTTGAGGGCCTTTAGCCATCTGGATGGTTTTGGCTCCTGAATGTTCTTGTAGTAGGTATTGGAGGTGGTGGTGAATCTCAATGGTCCTGGTGTGTCAGGCCTCTGATGAGTGTCATTGGGCTAAATGGTTCTGGACCTGTATGATTGAGAGCTTCAGGTCCAATGAAGGTGGGCAGAGAGGTGGCAGGAGAATGGATATCAACCTGGGAAGGCCTACTGCTCAGAGCAGCTTGGCTTAGCCCAGAGAGCTCAGAGAGCAGGGAAGATGGGATGGGAAAGGGAAGCTTATCTGTATAGTTCAGGAGTCTGATAAAGGTGAAAGAAAATCATCTGGAGAATGGAAGTAGCCCTGGGGTAGCAGGCTGTTCATGGCAGCTTATCGATTTTTTTGATGTTATTTTTTGCTCCAAAAGTTTGAGCTTCCACCATCCCGAGATAACTCAAGTTGTTAGACCAACTGAGTATTTACAAAGGTGCAATTAAGAATTGAAATAAAACAAGAAGAACATTGCTAGGAAAATTTAATAGGCAACATGTCATTTGTAGAAGAAGACAGTGACTTTAGTGGTACTGTTGTCAACAATTTCTTTTGCAATTTCTTTTGCAATGAATATAGCATTAACATCTCATACTAACTACTGAGTGCTGGTTAGCTGGGAATTTAAACTGGAACAGTTATGGCTGATATAGTTTCTTTAAAAATGATTTATCTGTTTTTATTTTATGTGAATTGGTGTTTTGTCTGCATGTGTGTCTGTGTGAAAGTGTTCACACTCCTGAAGCTGTAGTTAGAGATAGTGGTGAATTTCCAAGTGAATGCTGTGAATTGAACCCAGGTCATCTCTAAGAGCAAGCAATGGTCATAATTGCTGAGCCATGTCTCTAGCACCGGTAGAAGTCTTCCATGTATTTCTTCAGGTCTCTTCCCATGATTTTATACATATTTTTTATTGTTTTAATTAGAAAAGGCTCCTCCTAGGGGATATCTGTTTGTATATTATATCTCTGAAACAATGATTAAACAAAAACAGTGGAGTCATAATATTCTGAACACAGTAGTCTCAGGAGTGACTAGATCTAGTAACTACTGTCTTCTCAGAAATTGTTTTAATACCAATGCTTTATGGCCCATGCAGGGACCAGTGAACTGTGGCATTCCTCTGAGGGACAGAGAAAAGGCCTCAGCTACTACCACATTAGAGCAAAGAGAAGAAGTTTCTGGGTGTGTAGTGCTGCGTAGGAGGAATTGTTTCTGCAGAGGAGCTTGTGAAAGGACACACAGAATAAACAAACAGACAAAAATGTGGTAGACAGGAATATATTTCCTGATTCTTCATCCACAAAGATAAATGTTGATTATTTTGAAAGCACAAAGTAAAGTCTCATATCTATACTAAGAATGATGAGAAAAATCATTAACATTGTCTGTGTGTGTGTGTGTGTGTGTGTGTGTGTGTGTGTGTGTAAGAGAGGGGGTGGTATCTGGCTACTGTACTTTAACAGTCATTCTTCTGGACATTATACAAGGTCAGTAAGTCACCTCAAGACCACCCTGCTTGAGGATTTGCTTACCACACAGAGCTGCATAGACTTTCAGCTGAGAAATGTCACCCAGCACCTTTCATATTTATGTTGAGTCATAAACAGGAAACCATTCCTGTCCATGACATTGTAACATTTTCATATTTTAAATCCTTTTATGAAAAATGAAACACACGCGCACACACACACACACACACACACACACACACACACACACACACACACCGAACAAAATAGAGAACTTAGCTGTCTTCTGTTTTCTGGGCCAACGTAAATATTGCCAAATTAGTAAGGCATACTGAACAAATTAAGCGCTAAATGCAAATTTATCGACTGAAATCCAATGGCAGACTCACCAAAGACTCTGCAGTGGAAGAGTGCAGCCCTGTAAGTGAGTGTTTGTGTTGGCGAGTTTCTGCAGAAAGACATGGGAACAGTAATAGAAAGAGGGAACATTTCTGTTACACCCAAGATGATCAGTTTATTTTAGAAAGTCCAAGTAAACATTGTCTAACATATATTCACTGAATTCAAGTTGCAGTTGCTACCAAGAGAGAGATGAAAAAAATATGCTGGCAAAATTCCTTAAAAAGAAAAATCTCATTTGGAAATGTTAAAGTTAGCACTATAAATCACTGGATGAGGTATCCCTCCTCATCTCTCATCTCTATGGCATGAATTACTCCCAGTGGTGCTTCGAGAAGATGACAAAGACCTTTCCCTTAAGGAAATTGAAACCTTTTATGAAGTAAGGGAATGATTTATCTTAACATTTTCCAGTGCCCCAAGTGACATACGTGTGGTGTATCCCTTTCAGCTATGTGAATTGTTTATTATGTCAAAGTGTTAAAAATTATGTGTGTATTGTCTTGTTTCAGGGATGAACTTGGGGGAGAATACAGTATAGAGATTTTATTCTCTATAACTGCGGACTCAATATTGTCCCTTCCTCCTTTGGTCAGGTTATCTCATCTGATTTCACTAGAAAGACTCCAACATTCAGAGATGTTACTAAGATCTCTTCATTAGATGCTCACTATTCATTAGTATAATTTCTGCCAACTTCCTTGTCTCTTCTTTGATAGAATAATCATGTCTACACCATGAAAAGCCTAATTTGCTGTACCTAGGAAATGGTATCAATCTAGATGACTACCAACTGGATAATGAAGATGAGGCACATTACACACTGTCATTCTAGTAAACCACCAACAGAAATTAAAATTATGAAATTTGCAATAAAATGGATGGAACTGGAAAATATCACACTGGGTGAGGTAATCCAGGCCTGGAAAGATAGAGACCATATGTTCTCTCTCATAACCTGATCTTAGACTCATGCTTTTAGATAGTTTTCTTAAGTTGGAGTGAGTATCAGCAGAGGACAAGTAGGAAGAAGGGAGTCATTAAGGGAAGGAAAATCATGTACTGTGTAGGTGGGTAGCAAAATACATGCTATATGATAGTAGAAGCAGAAATGCTAGGGGAAGAAAGGTTTATAGAAGAATGGATTTGTGGGATGGGGAATGATGAGAAGAGGGAAATAGTCATAAGGGAAGAGCAAACAAAAGTTAGGATGTGTGAAATAGCTATATTGAAACCTACTTTATAAGATAACTAAGAATATCATTTACAAATGATCTGATATTCTAAAGAAGCACACTGCAATAGGAGTGGTGCTGATCCCATAAATCCCAAGTTTCCACCCAAGTTCCAAGTAGCAGGTGTATAGTACCTGTCTGAGTTGCTGATCATGTAGCTGTCTTAGTTCAACACAGAGCTGCCTGGAAAGGTGTGTCTATTGCTGCAATAATTGTATGCATGTCCTGGAGTCTCCCAAAACTGTATGGTCTATTGTCATTGCTCTTAGATTTCTTCCAGCATTAGATAGTAAGCTCCTTCTGCTGAAGACACTGCACAGTCTGGAGATAGGACGGAAAGAAACTAAGCTGAATCTTAGCTAGAATCCTTCTCCCTGTTCACTAGCATTCAAATTGCTGAAAGTTGCTATGAAGGCTGCTGGGAAAGAGAAGCTAAAAACAAATGCATCTACCTATAAATCAAGTCCACTACAACACTGAGCTGCATGGCAAGATATGTCTATTGGTTCAGTAGTGGTATGAGTGTTCTGGGGGTAAGCAATCACTTTCCAATTGGATTTGAGGTCCATTGTACTGAAGTAAATATGTGCTGGCACAGTAGAATTGATTGAAAGTCTATGGCTAGGGAGATCACAGGTCTTGTGGGATATGTCAAAATTCTTCTAAATGGACAAATGGCCTCTAAATATTTGTGTTTATACTCAAAGCGTGGTGCAGTTCTCAGCTTTGCTCAGGTGGCCAACACAGGGAGTCTATGTTATATCATTGATTCCTTGTTCATATTAGGGAATAAGCCACCTACCTAACATGCCTATGTTGGCCAGGATGCTCCTGTGGTGTATTAGGACACTGAGTAATCTTTTTGGGGGCTGTAAAATATGTGACTCTGAATTCTAACTAATTGGTATTATTCTTGCTTTTCTATTCAGGCTGCTCTTATTCTGAAATATTCCTGGATTGCTACCCATTTCAAAGCATGCGGTTTGCTCAGATAAACTAAATTATGACTACTACAGTTATAGGTTTATCATAAAAATGATAAGCTTGATGAGACAAGATGATTAGTGTGGGTATTAATAGAGCTACCATGTCCAACTTCAAGCCAGCAATTACTCTGGAAGAAGCATCCCATGAAATACATGAGATACAGAAGTTTGTATTCTCATATAGCTAGGCTTTGCAAACTCAGTAAGCTAGAATTAGAGAATTTCAAAAAAAAGAATAACCTTGGTGTAAACACTTGACCACAAAGATGACAACTTCTCCCTCAAAAGCCTTCCCTGAGGAATAAATAGTCTTTTTGGTATCCCTCATTTAGGAACTAAATTATGTAACTTAATAAAACGCATAAAGTCCTTGGAGTGCTTCTTCGGGCACTAAATTTTCACAGGAAACTTTTCAGGTTCTTATAAATACTACTTTCTCTGCCATTTCTCCTCTGTGTCCTCTCAGATTGTTCTTTCTTCATGAGCTCTCCTTTCAGAATTTCTCACACACAAACAGAAAACAAATTTACCTTGTAAGTCTCTACATAGATCACCTAAAATGTAATAACAATCTTATTTACGATTTAATAGGTGCATGTCTAGCTCTTACTGGTTCTCTTCAGCGTCACAATCAACACCACCATTAATTCAGCCTTTCTAGCAAGTTAGTCCCTTACTGAGGCCAATCCAGTCTCTTTCATACTAGTAAGTTTGTTCTTGTCAGGTTGCTTCTGATGATAAAGTAGATACTAAATGTACATGGGAAATTGTATTTCATAGAATCCACTTAACATATTGAAAATATTTCTTTTTGTTACTTACACCACATTTATAATTAAAGCTATTTCTAAAACGAAGTGATGGGGGAACTGAGCCACCTTAATATGAAATGTTCCCGGAGCCATGCTTCTTTCTGCTTAAGCACATACCGTTAAGTCTTTTTCAGTATGGGGTGTCCTTTGGAGGAATTCAGCCTTAGCACCTTTTTTTTTTTTCTTTACCGTTTCCCAATGGCTAACACAGGGTTTGCACAAAAGTCTGCAATGAACGAGTCCATCAGAAGACTAGTAATTCTATGGACTGCCCCAGTAACATAATTCAGGAACCCCATTTTCATCTCTATGTACTTACACCTGGAATGCATCTGTATCCCAGCCTACTCAATGCTTTTATTCGCTCAACTCCTAGCACTACTAGTGCTACTGGTTGCACTGGAAGAGAGATCAGCACAGACATAGGCAAATGAACGCAAGTCAGCACTTACACACACAAGCTGCAGGCACACAGAAACCTATACACACCTCAGATGTGTTTAAAGCTAGACGGAGTTGGAGAAAAACCCGAATTCTTGCCCATCGCAGCCCCAACACTAAAAATACATCACACTGAAAAATCATCTTATCCTGTGGGGGCTACAAGCTGAATATATTGCCTTGAAGGACCTAAAATCCTGTCTCTTATCTCAATTTGCCTAGGGCTTTGTTGCTGAACAATGTGTAACTTGTGTGAAATCAATGAGAGGAATACACTGATCTCTACGTACTTTAAGTACTTAGTCTCAAATGGCCAAGACAATATTGCTATTGTCTCCAGTGCTGAAACCTGTTGCTTTATTTTTAAGGAAGTTTCTTCCTAGATAGAGATCTTCATAACACCAGCTGGAAATGCAGGCATTGCCCAGTAGGGTCACAGTCATTGTTACACTATAAGAGCACCATTAAAAACCTGTGGTCAGTTAGATTGCCTCCATTTCTAGAAAGTTCTGCCTTTAGGAAGCAGCCCAGATGCTGGCGGAGCTCACAGTACTATAAAGGGCAATGGTGAGGCAGGGAGTTTAAACTTTAACTTTGGCAGACATCATGGGACCATCACAAACATGAATCAGAAACACCCACTGAAAACATTTTTTTCACAGTCAGTGTGCGGATGACAGGTGATAAGAAGTGTTAGCAAAGGTGGAATGTTCCAGACTGAGAGATAGCATCTTCTACCTGTTTGGATGGGTGGGGGTTGTTGGGGAGTGTCTCCGGAGATTTGCTGGTGAGTTATGAGCTACAGAAACAGAGGGGAGACAGAGGGGGGAGGATGTTAGGAGAAATTGTCTCTCTTCCTTTCCTTACTTAAAGAATGCTTATCCAAAAGGACCCCACCCCAATTTATCCCCACTCCTATTTCAGGAAAAGAAAATCCAAAAAACATGACATGTAGTTCAGGGGCCAGAGCAAAAGCTTGTACCTCTGGTCTCAGGCGCTCATGTTAGAATTTCTTTTTATCTAAATTTCCCTATCATCCTATGCAATTTACTTTACTCACTTCATCTTCCCCCATGATGCTTGGAAATTAGGCATCTTTCCAATGAAAACCGTTGCTAACTCAGTTTCATTTTGTGCTTCAAGTTTTCAGTTTGTCCTCATATTTATTATAATGTTTTAAATAGCACTTAAATGAACCTTTAAATGTATTTGGTTAGGAAAAAAAGTTAAAAATGAGCTATATTGTGATCAAGACAACTCTTTTGGTTGGGAGACATCGAGGCTTTCATAATACAGTTAACAATGTCTTTGAGAAAGAGATCTCCTGACATTTTGGCTCCAGGTGTAGATGGCTACATATCTGTGGAGTCTGTGCAGGTCAGCACTAAGTAGAATTGCTGGTAGGGTTGTACATGGCTGCACAGTAAGACAAGGCCACCTGAACTGTTAGGTCACTTACAAATGGATAACCAGGCCTGATTTACCAGACTATGATTTATGGACGGACACACACACACACACACACACACACACACGCACACACACACCCAAATATATAAACACACACACACACATTGTCAGAGCTAGACACATTTTTGAGGATTTCTCATATCCAACTGATACTGTAGGTAGATAAAGCTAATACTACAGATGTTATCATGTCCAGAATGATCTCCTCACCCACTCTACAGAGATGCACATGTTCTAATCCTGAGACTCCATGAATACACAAGAGCGACACTGAAGGTACAATCACTTCAGTTAACTATAGCCTCATGTGACTTACTTTATTCTAGTGAGTTCTAGAATCTTTTGGCAAATGTAAATTATTTTAGTCCACAAGAAATATAATAGATTCAGTAGTAAGAGAAAGGGAGACACACCTGGAGAAGGATATTCATCTACTTGTCTGGAAACATTTCTCTTTCTTCGCTTAGTCAATTGTTTCATTTTCTGTGAATACATCCCAGTGAAGCCTTCCCTCTGACTTGATTCAGACTGTTTCTTCAAGCTCCTGACACCCCCTGGATCTTCTATGAGTTCATTGTATGAGTATCCTGATCACCTCTCCCATGTGCTGAAGACTCCTCATGGGCATGAGCAAGTTTCTATTCGTCTTGCATAGGAGTCTTGAGTCATTCTTTTTGAATAAATACATCAAAGAGGAAACACCAGCTTTCTTTCAGATGCTTAGTGTTTTGAAGCTTTCTAGTAAGTGCTAGGGAAAACCATATGTGTCTCCTCTCGAGTATCATTACTGTCTTTTCCTTATGCATAGATGGTTATAGGGATGACCTTAGAATCTGATGGACCCAGATAAGTTACTATGGAGGACAAGGTCTTGGGAATGGCCTAGGATCATGCCTTCAGTTGCTGTAGATGGGACTTCCTTGAGCTGCTTAGCCAGTGAGCTATTACTGTCTCTCCATAGACAATAAAGTATCTTCTCTGACAGTGTCAACAGGTTTGCTAATACCATCTGATGCCCAGACAAGCCAAACTACCTAAAACAAGGGAAGCCCTTCCTCTAGAATGCTGAGAAAATGCTATTGCCAGATATCATTTAGCACTTGAAGAGAGGCTCCAAAGTTCTAGCAAGGGCTAATTGCAAACACCTGTTCATAGTTACAAAAACAAGCATAAAGAGATATCTTTCATCAATGCCTATTTTGACCAGCTGTTAGACTCTGGGTTATTTTAGACAAGATGTTGCTAAATTTTTCCCCTGAATTCTTTTCTGTTTCTCTAAGGAGAAAGACTATGCATATGCTTTGGATGTATACCCAGGTATGTCCATCCCTGGAAACACAATCAGGATCATTTCTCTTTTTTTGTGGTCTAGTGCTTGCGGGAGAGTTTTAATCTGTGGAGTCCTTTACTTTAGCATCCGTGATGTGATTCATACCTAGTGGTTAATACTTATATGTCATCACTGTAAAAGGCTTAAATTTGGTGGGAGGTGACTTTTGAGATTTGACGAGTTGTTCCTTATCAATATTTAGTTCCAAGGCAACTGAGCTGAAAATGCATAATGATGATTGTCTAAAGTAAGTGTCAAGGGTTGCAGGAGAAGGGAGCATACACACAGGCCCCAAAACATCATGGTGAGGCTCATCACACTCCTTTTTCCTATGAGCAATTATTTCTCCCAACTGCGTGCTACCTTCTTTAAGATTACTGCATCCACCATTTGGATGGTTCTTGGAATTGTACCAAGGAAATCCTCCCTGGCAAGCAATTTATCACTGAACTACATCCCCAACCTTATTTCTGTCATTGGATGATCTTGTGAAAAAGGTCAATGGTCTGGTTGGCTAGGAAACTGCTGTATCTCTCATCTTTCAGAAATTTATAATATTGTAGTTTGAGAAGTCCATCAAAATAGAAACCTGACTAAGTGACCTGACTCAGAATATTTTAAGTACACTTTCCTGAAGACTTTTAGCTACATAATACTTTTTTCATAATCATGCAATTGGAATTCTGTCCTTTGAATATTTCTAAACTCCATATTAGTTTTCCTTGTCCATGATCTGTAGTGAGGCAGGATACTTTGTCCCAATTTTTAAGTTGTGAACATTTACCACTTGTGAGGTAACTGTCACTGATATCATCTCTAAAAGTCCTCAGAGGCTGGGATGGTAGATAAGAATCATCAAGCCACTCATCATAGATGGCAGAGCTATAACCAGAACCTAGTTTTGTTTTCCCCAAATTTTGGTTATTGTTCCTTTTCTGTGTAACTAATAGGTTCATAAAATGTCATCTCCCCCTATATTATTCTAGAATTCCAGGACAGGGAAGCTAACAGAGTCTATTCCTACCCTAAATTTGCCCCCTATACTTGTTCTGCTGGTAACCGTAAGGAAATAGAAACTGGCCAGTCACTTACTAAATGAAAGAAGTCTGGAACATAATAGTAATGTTCACGGAAGTGAGCCCTCCTCACTTCTGTATTTGATAGGTACTAAAGAGGACAAGGTGAGATTGCTCAACTCCAGATCTTAGAATCCCCATGAATTTCACTACCTTATATAAGGTTGTCTCCCAGAAGCAAAGTTTTGGGGAAGACAATTATTTTAAAGGATGCCAGGGCATAGTGGTTGGAGGACTTTCCTGTACTGTGGCCCAAGACTTGTTCAGTCAAGTAGAAACAAACTGTAATCCTGAGGTTTTTGTAGGGCCCACAACTAGTCTTTTATTATTTTAAGAACTCTTGGTTGCTATCCTTAGGTATGGAGGTGGGGATGGGGCAAGCCTAGGGCTCAGGGAAAAGCCACATTCTTCTAGAAATAACAACCTTGTTCTGTACAGAGGACTGTTGTCCCTGGGGCATTGCTACTACATTCCAGGACTCTACTCAGGTAGATGAACAGACATGATTTCATTTCATCAATTATTGACACAGAGAGGAGACTCCAGCCATTATGTACCCAGTGTAGCTTTTAAGGAGAAAATCCCACTGAGGACTCAAGAAAATGACACTTGGTGTGAGTAATAAGTCAGCAGATCTGGACTTCGCCTTGTGAGTCTGGACTTGGACTTCCTCACCTTTCAGTGTGTGTCCCTGCTGGGTGCCCCACAGCAAGAATGTGAACCTCCCCCCTGGAACATCTGTGATTGCCCAACTGAGCTTAGCCATGTTCTAAGAAGTCAGGACCGAGTACTTTCAATAAAACAGAACCATGTCCTCAAGCTGTAAATGCCTCCCAAAGACAATCAGACAGAACTGCATTGTTTCAGGGAAAAAGCCTCCTCACATAGTGGTCACATTGTGGTTACTGGGAGCCTGGTGATTAATCCACACAGAGGATGTACAGGAGAGAGGGCTTGGCATTTTTCCTGTGGATGGTGATGCTTTGAGATTGGGGTTTGCATTGCTTCTGCACACACACACACACCCCTAAACACAAGCTTTCATTGTGAAGTTTCTTGGCACCCTTGTGTTCCCAGTGTGAACTGGCTTTGGAGCAGGGATCTCCTCTTTTTGTCTGGGGGAAATTGTGTTATGGAAGCTTGAATGATTCCTACAATTTAAGAAAGCACAGTGTAAACTGGTAGGATTGCTCAGTGGATAAAGGGGTTTGGTGCCAAACCTGATGACTTGAGTATGGTTATGTAGAACTCACATGGTAGAGGGAAAGAACTGAGTCTTACAAGCTGTCTTCTGATATCCACATATGTACCATAACATGTATGTACGTGTGTGTTTCTTAACACAGAAACACACACACACAGTGAATGTACAAGAAATCTCTTTACACTGTGCTATTACATGTACGCTTCCAAAAATGCATCCTATGAACTTTACATGTCAAAAACAGAATATTAGACAATAGGTTCTTGGGAAATCATCATTTTTGGATACTGATCAACAAGTATGTTTTTAGTATATATTCTCAATTGTTTTATAGGCAACATTTACAATTATTGCATCTGTTTAAATCCAACAGAATAGCCTGAGTGATTCACATGAATGCACCAGGATCTTGTGCATCACTTGATTACCAAGGTGATACAGAATTGCACTGGAAAAAATGCTGCTTAAGTAGAACGGAACTAGCCTGATAGATTAGTGCTGGTCCTTATTTGGTTCTGAATCTTAGACACCTTCTCTGTGTTTCTGTCCTCTCTTTACAGAAGACGTCTCTTGAGAATACTCCACGAGATATGTATGTAAGTTGTTCTCACTCACCCGTTGTGCCCTGCATACTGATAATTTGGCAGAGGATGACACTCTGAGTTTGGATGATTATGAAATTTTTCTAAATATTGTCTCAAAAATTGGTGGTCTCTAAAGCTTCTGCAGAGCACTGGGTGAGTGATCAAAGGAGAGGTAAATGGGTGGGAATGGTTCAAGACTAATTATGGATTCAGTTCATGATTCAGATGAACAAATTCAGAGGATAGGCAGTAGGCATAGAAAATAAGTGTCAGGCTTTATATTTTTCATAATCTATTTTTATTACTCTTAATGCTGCGTCTGTGTATGTACATGAGAGTTCAGGTACATGTTGAGGCCAGAGGTGTTGAATATCACCGCCCTCCTAGTCCCTGAGCGAGAGTTAGAAGTTGCTGTGGACGACTCAATGTGGATCTGTAGACCTTCACGCTGATCCTCTACAAGAGCAGTCTATAGCTTTAACCACTGAGCCATCTCTCCAGTACCTCAGAGTTCATATTTTCATAAGGCCTAACAGAGTTTTCAGTTAATATTTTTGATTTTCAGATCCTTCAATGCCTGAATTCAAGGTTTGCCTCAGCCAACAAGGACACTGTCTAGAATGTAGCAACCCCAAGCCTTCTGCCAAGGTGGAGTAGCATGCACTGTTGTTTATTTTTATAACCTCGCATCACACAGAACAGGCCTCAAGACTCAAGAGATAAAGCAGAGAAAGTTGCGTCCCTTTATTTTGTGCTCAAGGCCTTTTAGCGGCCTGAAACATCTCCTTGTTCTCTTATTGTGCAATACAGCATGCAGCTCTGAATAGGACCGTTTATAACTGGAAATTCCAGCATAGTTCTACTTGTTCCTGACTTGTTTCCATGCCAGATGACACCCTCAGAGACTTTGAAGTTGCATGTTTGAAGGAAGTGCAACCCACCCACACCTCTGACTTCCACATGCCTACCCATGTGTCAGTCCAGACTCTTGGAAAGCAGCTTCTGGCTGAAAGCGGATAGGAGCCAGTGTTCAGAAGATGGGGATGCCTCATGATCTAATATGTCCTGTGTCTGAGGCCTCTGCTGATTCTGTTTTCAGAAGTTTCATCTGCAAGGAGAGGCTGAGGTCACCCTTTAAGGAACCCATTCAAGTTGCCCATGGGTCCTGGCTATAGAAAGCTTTTAACAGTGTATTATGGCCGAGCTGTTTGCCTTATGTGGTATACATCCAAATACATCCTAATCTCTCCTTAAAAAACAGTACCTGTTTCATGTTCCTGTTCACCTCATTTGTATATGACCAAGTTTCTAAATGCATCTGGATTTTCCAGTGTTGCATGGACTAAAAATACAGCCAAACACAGGGATAGCTTTGTACCCTGGTAAGGACAGGCAAATATGAGCAACATTATTTATTCAACTCATGGTATGTTGTTTAAAATTTTGATACTGTGTTTCATTTAATCAGCACAAAAATGCCTTGCAGTTATCTATATTATACCGAAGAAGAAAATTTAAGGACTTTTATAGTTACTGAGCAGAAAGATGAGATCCAACCCACCCAACTCCTTTTTATTCTACAAAGGGCCATTTCTTTTAAATCATGGTCATTTTTAGAAATCTATCCCACTGAGACTAGTGCCCTATACTCTTGGCCAGCAAGATCTTTCAATAGTGCATCTTAGGAAGGTTAAATTTTAACTTTACTACTTCTAGCTGCGTGCTCTCCTTCTAAACGGTATTTGTTCTCCCTCATTTGTCCACAAAAATTCAGAATTTCTTGAGGGTCTCTGCATTTCTCCATCAGTCAGAATGCAGTACAGAGCTCTCATCACTTAAGCACAGAATACGGACATTTACAGTCATGTTGCCTTCCTCTACTTGGACTACTGTGAAAAAATGCCAGAGTCTGGGAGATGTAAAAGACAGAATCTTGTTTCAGTGATTTAGAGGCTAGGAAGTCCAAGTTCAAAGCATTCTGTGTCTCCATAGGGCCTGCTTTCATGTTTATAGATAATACTGTTGTGATGTGTGCTCACATGTTAGAAGGTCCAAATGAGCTCTCCCGAGACTCTGATACACAGGTACTCCTCTCAATCTTGTGAGCTGGTGCTCTATCCATTTCCCCAATTCATGTGTTGTGTTTTAAATCTACTGATCTACCACTTTGTTATCTTTATAGTTGAGTACAAAATCATTTGTCTATTTTTTGTTTTTGTTGCTTATACATTTTGTATAGTACTCAAATATTTTCCAAATCAGTGATTTTTGGCCTTCATTTATGTTCTAATTCACACTTCCAGGTTTTATTTCATTTTTTCTTCTTCTATATTTTTTATTGGATATTACATTTACATTTCAGATTTTATCCCCTTATCCCATTCCCCACCACCACCCAGGAACCTCCTATCCCATACCCCCTCCTCATGCTTCTATGAGGAGGTGCCCCCCACCTCCCTCCCTCCCCCTCCCCACCTTTGAATTCCCCCCCACCCTGACTCGGTGTTCAGCTTTCATGGGATTAAGTATCTCCTCTCCCACCGATGCCTGACAAGGCCATCCTCCCCTCCATGTACAGATGGAGTTATGGCCATTATTTCTAAGTCCTTAATCTGTTTTGAGTTGATTTTGAAAAATCAATTAGATTGGGCTAACTTTCACTCTTTCAGAATGTGTATCCAAATTTTATAGAACAATTTGTTGAATAAAATGTTCTTTCCTCCAATTCTCTGTTACATTTGCTTCTTTGTTAGGATTTAAGTGACTATAAGTATGTGGGTTTTGCTCCTTTCTTTTTCTAGTCTCTACCATTATATGGGTTTGGGACTCTCTCTCTCTCTATTTTTTTTTTTTTTTTTTTTTTTTTTTTTGTGAAAGGACCAGGATGTTTTAATTATATCAGTTTTGTAATATATTTTGAAGACCTGGATTGTTTTCTCTTCAGCTTTATTCCCTTTGATCAAAATCTTTGATCAAAATAGTTTGGACTATCCTGTTTTTTATCCAAAATACACAATCTACTCAAACTTCTCAATTGCATAAAAGTGCGTATTCCTATTAAAGGTGGCAAAGGTCCAGACTAGACATTTCTTTAAAGAATGGATAGAGATTTCATCAGTGTAGCCAAAAGGTATGTATTAAAAATGTCACTTCTATAATAATCTGAGAGATGCAATTGAAACCACTGGAAACCCCATTCTGAAAAGATTGACTATCAACAAAAATCACAAAAGGTAGCAACTACTGATGATGATGATACAGAGTAAAAAGTTCCCTGAAACACTGTTGATACTATAAGATCATGGGGTTGATTTGTAATATGGTGGTTTTTCAGGATATTTTAAATAGGACCACTGCATAGTCCAGCAATCTCATCACTAGGTACAACATCAAAAATTTTAATGAGTATGCCAAAGAAGAATGTCTATATTTCTATGTATAGAGTAGCAATATTAAAAAAATTCTAAGTGCCTATGAATTAATAGACTTAAAGGGCACTCTATGTAGTCAGTGCTATATTAATGTAAAAAGATGAAGAAAATGGGATAAATATGAAATTCTGTCTTGTATGGCATGTATGACAACCTGGATAACCAGTGGACATTATATTAACGCTAATTGCAAAGAAATAGTCCTAAACAATTTCACTTATATGTAGAATCCTAAAGATTGTGGGCTCCTGGAAATAGCAAGTAAAATGGTGATTGCCAGATTTGCAAGTAGATAAAAGAGTAGATAGAAAGAGGAGACAGCCAATGGGTATTGAGCTGTAGATGGATATGAAGAATCTGTTCTGGCATTTTATGGCAGTACATTGTTAACAATGTATTACAGTTTTCTCAATAGCCAGAAAAGACTTTAAATTTTCTCACCACATGGAAATAATAAATATACGAGGTAAAATGTATTCTATTTAGTGTGATTGGGGTAGGTATATGCACATATTAAAGTGTTACAATGTGCCTTATAAATATAGTCTATCATTATTTGCAAATCACAAATAAAGCTAAATTTTCAGGAGAGATATTAAATCCAGAAAAGAATTTGCTATTTTCATACTTAGGTGTGAAATCATGAAATCAACATGTGTCTCATAAGCCTGTGCATGGTATTGGTGTCTAAAACTAGGAACCAGTTTATACACATATTTTATGATTTTAGTTCCCATTTGTTATAGAATACCAAATCTTTGGTTGCAATCAGTGAGATACAGAAATGGAGGGACTAGGTCATGACCTCAGGGAGACCACAGTCTGGTAGAAACAAGCTTGACTTTCATGAAGGAAGCAAATTTCACCTGTGAAGTCAGTACAAGAAGAGTATATGGATGTATGGCCCTTGGCTAGATTCTTGTAAGATAGAATACCAAGCAAAAATTGAGTCATTCAGGTAAAGGAAACATAACAAGGACTCAGATATGAAAAAATGCAAGTGCTGAGTGTAGTTATGAGAAAACAGTTAAGAAGGTAGAAAATACATTTTAATAGTCAACAAACAAGTAGCCTCAGGATGTTGGTGACTTTAGTCATGTTTCCTATGTGAACACTTTCCAGTATGAGCATAGAAAATAGTTGTAAGTTACATATATAGAATGTTTACTGTGTGATGTATCTACTCTCGATGTGAACGGTCTTGTTAAATTTTTGCTAGCATTATATGGTAGATTCTTGATTTATTCACACAGAATATGGAAGAAATGCCATGCAATATGTTCATGGTATAACAGGGATACTACCAAAACAAATTCTGAACATGCAAGCCTTCTACATCTTGGATTTTATGGCATAGCTTCTCTGAATCTTGAGGTAGTCTTCTCTGTGCATATGAAACTCAGATATATGAAGGTCAAAGGGTAACCTTGGTTCAAGGATTCATTCTTAAACTAACAAGAATTCCTGTTTAAGCTGACAATTCCAGGGTGACAGATACTATTTCATTGACCTGGAGGCCTCACTATATGAGTCCAGTTGTGCTTAATATTTAAGAAACATTGACTCTAGTGGAAACAGAGACTTATGGAAAATGACCTCACTTGCTAGTGAAGGATTGAAGTTGCAATGCCTGGCTTGAATTTCGGCCTCCCTCCACCCTTTCCTCCTCCCTGGCTGCTCCTGTGGCCGTGTGGCCCAATCCCAAGGCCAATACACAGAGTGGCCTTCTGTATACAGGGTGGTAGCTGCCGGCAGTTGGCTGATGTATCCATTTTTCTCCAAGGAGAAGGAACTCACCAATTTCAGTAGCGATCTCAGAGATCATCCAAAAAGTCTAAGGTATATTTATTTAATGGCCACATTTCCCCTGTCATGAACATAACTGAAATAAAACGGTGTGACTCATTGAGAAATTTCTCTGCAAGGACCAAATAATCACCAGGTTGTGGTTTTCTACATCAGGACAGTAATGTATTATTTTTTGTTCCAGAAAACTCACCAATCTTCTGTACCAGCTTTGTGAGGCTAGCAAGCATCGTTTCACTTCTTGCACATGAGAAAACTGAAATTAGAAAGTTCATAGGAGAAAGAGCCAAGATTGTTAGCTAGGCTCATTTGACTTTTGGTTCCGTACTTTAGTTCTCTGAAATTTGTGCTTTCCCAGGTCTTCTGAGTTCAAGTCTATTGCTCTGACTCTTAATCCAACTTTCACTATTGAGCTTATTATGCAAGAACATAGAGATCAATTTGAGTTTGAAAGTATCCATGTAAAATATACGTCTCATGTTTGATGCATTTTCTCTATATGATGAGGGAAGTCTCTACATCTGCTAAGAGTCAACAACAACAAAAAAAGCTTACTGAGTATAAAATGCATAGTGTCGTCATGAAAAACGCAAACCAAAAACATAGTAGATTCAGAACCATCTTCCCAAATCCTTGCAAAGAGAAACACTGTAAGTCACCTAGCATGTGTTTCTTTGTCTCTATAGAACAAACAGAAAATTCAGAAACTTATTTTCACATTTTTTCCCCTAGGAAAGTTACAAAACATAATATATTTTAAAACCGGTAAATTTGTAAAAACTGTGAGGTAGAAACACATTCCCTCTTAAGGGACATGTCTTAGCTGACTTGGCTCTTTTCTGTTATTGTATACTGAAACATGAAAGGGCCAGTTTTCCATTATCCTCTGACTGTTACAGGTGGTAAATCCTCTGTGTCCTTGGCATTATCTTTAGCTCCTGCAATGTAATGCTCATGCCCCATTCTGTCACTCACTCATCCATCCTTTAATCAGACATGTGTAGAAGATCATTTCTGTTCTTGTCTTTGAAATAGAAGTTAGATAGATAGATAGATAGATAGATAGATAGACAAACAAACACATAGACAGATAGATACATAGATAGAAAGATGACAAGAGTGCTACCATGGAATGAGTTATGGATCGAGACCACTGAAATGCATAGGAAAATCTCAAGACAGCATAGTTAGCACTGAGATAGAGGCATTCATAATGTGGTGGTTAGGATTAAAAAAGAACTATCATTGTTTTGGATGAGGATACATACCAGTGTGGATGGCCAACCCCAATCTTGACAGAAAAATTTCAAAGATGTTGAAAAGAGAATGAAATTGTTGATATAAAACTATATTAATTACATAGCATTGGACAAGAGTGGAGAATATGTTTAGGCAATAGAGCATCTAAGGTTTTTGAAGGCCCTCTCTTTTTTTTTTTTTTTTTTTTCAGACCTGAGGACCGAACCCAGGGCCTTGCGCTTGCTAGGCAAGCGCTCTACCACTGAGCTAAATCCCCAACCCCTTGAAGGCTTTCTCTCAGTAGATGTTCCCAGTAACACTGAAAAATGGACTACACCATTCATTAACATAGTCAAGAATTCAACCCAGGCATTATATTTTAAAAGGAATTTCTGTTAATATTTAACTAATTATAAAATTGATAATATGGAATGCTTCACAAATTTGTGTATTATTTTTGCATAGGAGCTATGCTAATCTTCTCTATATTGTTTCAATTTTAGTATATGTGCTGCCACGATTGGCACATATTCTATATATTAAATTTAATTTAAATTTGAAGTAGGTTTTTCTGATTCACAGTCATTTGTCTCTGCTTAAGTTCTGATGGAAAAGAGATAGGACTGGAATTACACTGCTATGTGCTGGGTACATGCAGGGCTATCTGATGGCTATGTTGTAGATTTGAGCTGTGACTGTGTTTTCCTCAGTCATAGTATTTTTAAAATTAATATTAAAACAATATCAGATGATGTTACATCTTGCATGATGTACTCCTTAGGAAGGAGTGTTAAGCTTTAGCTTCATGATGTGGGATAAACTCCCCTCTGTGTGATCTATGCCCAGCTCATGTGGCCAAGAAAGAGTGTATTTATTCCAACCCAGTTGCATAGAAACTAATCCCAAAGCCATAAATGTGAAAAGATATTCTATACTATGAATTCTTGGGGGCATGGGGAGATCACATTGCCAAAGAAATGGAATACCTTTGGATTTTGTCAAGTGTGAGGTTAGAGCTTTGTTTTGTAATGATATTGCTGTCCTTAAACTGCAGAAAATAATGAAGTCTTTTCAAATATTAACAATGAAATCTATTCTTGAGGCTGAGCTTAAGAAGGTAAATTATTCCTGTCTAAAAGAACTTCCAGGACAAAAATGGAGAAGAGTCTGAGGGAAAGGTTGTCCAGTGACAGGCCCAAATTGGGATCCTGCTCAAGGGTTTGCTCCAAGGTCTGACACTATTACTGATGCTATGGTGTGCTTACAGACAGGAGCCTAGCATGGCTTTTCTCCAAGAGGCCCAACAAACAGCTCAAAGAGTCAGATGCAGGATACTTATACCCAACCAATGGACAGAAGCTGGGGACCCCTGTGGTTGAATTAGGGAAAATCTGGAAGAAGCTGTGGAGAGTGACCCCATAGGAAGACCAGCAGTCTCACTAATCTAGATCCCCGAGATCTCTCAGACACTGAGTCACCAGTCAGGCAGCATACACCAGCTGATATGAGGCTCCTGACACATACACAGCAGAGGACTGCCTGATCTGGCCTCAGTGAGAGAAGATGCACCTAACCCTTGAGAGACTTGGGGCCCCAGGGAGTGGGAAGGTCTGGTGGAGTGAGGGTAGGAGGGGTAGGGACATCCCCTTGGAGACAGGGGAGATGATATAGGATGAGGAATAGTTAAAGGGTGAAAGGGAGTGGTATAACAACTAGATTGTTAAAAAAAAGAAAGGTAAATCATTGGTGGAAGTTAACAACTTCTGAATATTTAGGTTACATCATTCTGCATTTTCATTTTCTGCAACAGCAATTGGGTCAGTATGATAACAAGAAAACTTGCAATGCAAACTTAACAGATTTGAGTATTTAGCCCCAGCAAACAAATACGTCAGAATTATGACACAGCAAAATAATACAAATAATTTTCTGCATATACCAATTAGATTTTCCTTAAATTTTTTGAGCACACTCTCCTTTTGTTTTCTTTTTCATTAGAAAACACTTTTTCAATCCCACCAGCATTGGAGGAATGTTCTTTCTCCACATCCTCACCAGCATATGTTCTCAGCTGAGTTTTTGATCTTAGACATTCTGATTGGTATAAGGTGGAATCTCAGGGTTGTCTTGATTTGCATTTGTCTGATAACTAAGGTTTTTTAAAAACATTTCTTTAAGTGCTTTTCGGCCATTTGAGATTCACCTGTTATGAATTCTCTGTTTAGTTCTATATTCCATTTATTGATCATGTTGTTTGGCTTTTTGGAGGTTAGCTTCTGGAGTTCTTTATATATTTTGGATATTAGTCCTCCCTCTATCAGATATGGGGCTGATGAAGATTTATTTCCCAATCTGTAGGTTGCTGATTTGTCCTTTTGACTATGTCCTTTGCCTTACAGAAGTTTTTCAGTTTCATGAGGTCCCATTTATCAATTTGTGATCTTAGAGCCTGAGCCATTGGAGTCCTATTTAGAAAACACCCTACACCCATGCCAATGAGTTCAAGGCTCTTTCCCATTTTCTCTTCTATTAGGTTCAGTGTATCTGGTTTTATGTTGAGGTTCTTGATCCACTTGAACTTGAGTTTTGTCCAATGTGACAAATATGGATCTATTTTCATTTTTTTTACAACCACTCTGGAAATCAATCTGGAGGTTCCTCAGAAAATTGGAAATAGATCTACCTAGAAACCAAGCTATTCTACTTTTGCGCATATACCCCAAAAGATGCCTTACTGTACCACAGGGACATGTGCTCCACTATGTTCTTAGCTGCCTTATGGCCTTATTTGCAATAGCCAGAAACTGGAAACAACCCAGATGTCCCACAATGGAAGAATAGATACAGAAAATGTGGTTCATTTACAGAATGGAATACTATTTAGCTATGAAGAACGAGGACATTATAACTTTTACAGGCAAATAGATGAAACTAGAAAATATTATTCTGAGTGAGGTAACTCAGACCCAAAAAGACATGCATGGTATATACTCACTAATAAGTAGATATTAGCCAAAAAGGACAAAGTACCTAGGATACAACTTACAAACCATAAGAAGTATAACAAGCAGAAATTCCCAAGTGAGGAGGTTTCAACTCCACTTAGAATGTGGAAGAAAATAATCACAGGAGGCAGAGGGAGGGAGGGTCCTGTGGGAGAGAGGAAAGGAAGGGGGAAAGGAGAAGAGGATCCGATATGGGGGGAGGGGACAGGAGAGAAGCCCAGAAGGCCAAGAGAATGAATAAAAATAAGCAGGAGTGTGAGGTGGGAGACCCTATAGGGAGTACCAGAGATCCCGGAGGTGAGGCAACTCTCAAGACTCATTTGTGAACTTAGCCAAAATGTCCAACATTGGGGAAAGGGTGGACTCTAGGAGTCCACATCCAGTAGATAGATAAGGCCTCAAATGGAGGGACAGAGTTACTAACCAACAGTCAAAACTCCTGACCCAGAATTGTTCCTGTCTAAAAGAACTGCAGGTACAAAATTGGAGAAGAGAATGAAGGAAAGGCGGTCTGATGACATGCCCAACTTGGGATCCATATCCTGAGGGCACACCAAGGTCTGACACTATTATGTTATGATTTATGATATGCTTACAGACATGAGCCTGGCATGGCTGTCTTCTGAGAGGCCATACCAGCAGCACTGAGACAGAAGCAGATACCTATACTCAACCATTGGACTGAAGTCAGTGACCCCTGTGGTTGAATTAGGGAAGGACTGGAAGAAGCTGAGGAGGAGGGTGACCCCATAGAACGACAAGCAGTCTCAACTAACCTGGACCCCCAATATCTCTCAGACACTGAGCCATCAACCAGGAGCATACACTAGCTGGTCTGAGGCCAGCAACACAGGTACAGCAAATGACTGCCTGTTCTGTCCTTAGTGGGAGAAGGTGTGCCTAACCATTGAGAGCCTTGAGTTTCCAGGGAGTAGGGGAGCCTGGAGAGGGACAGGCAGGGACATTGTGTTGGAGACAGTGGGAGTGGGAGGAGGAATGGGATGAGGAACTGTGAAAGACCAGACATGTAGGGGGCAATGACTAGCTTGTCAAACAAAAACAAAAGTAACATGGAATAGTAGTAATAAGTGAACTATAATAATATATTGTTTTTAAAATACTCAAAATATTAGTCATAGCAGTAGCAGTGACTACATAATATGAAACACTGATACTTGTTGAATTTCATGGAGTTCTCAGGAAGACTTAATTTTTATGTTTGGTATATTTTATATGTATAAAGATAAGACAAACATTGGCACCTTCTTTGTAAAAACTGTACATGTTCATTTTAAAGAAATCTTAGAAGTTTACGCAATTATGCCTAATGTCTTTTGAATTATGTTTATTTCCTTTGGTTATTTTTGTTTTGTAATATTTCTCCCATAAGTCAATGTGATTAAAATTATACAACTTCTTCTTATAAAAAGAAAGAAGGAAAGAAAGAAAGAAAGAAAGAAAGAAAGAAAGAAAGAAAGAAAGAAAGAAAGGAAGAAAATACTTTTTCAGGGAGAAAAACAGAAAACAGAATCTTTATTCTGAGCTTTTTAAAGAACTCCCAAGTCAGAGATCTCTGCTTGTTTCTCTGGTTTGCTAAGATTGGCTCATCGAAGTCAATCAGTAGACCTAATATTGAGTTTCATTCAGCTGCTTGAGTTTGCCAGGTTCCCGCTCAGCCACAAGTTACTGCTCATTAGCCGGCTTCTTTGCTGCAATAGTCATTTACTCATTCTATTTAAAGGATCCCTCACTCATACCGTGTTAAATGATTTTACACGACACAAAAGTGCTGAAGCAGTCACATTTTGGCTGATGGCAAACCACACAGGAATGGGGGTTTACTCTTAAAGAATAGTTTGTGCCTGCCCTGGGTCTCTGTTGCTTCATTTCAGCATTCTTTGCCAACTCAGCGTTCTCCAAGAAAGTGTAAATCCTACCACGGCATGTGAGGTGTAGAGTCAAGCGAGGCCTTGACTGATGACATCACCTTTGGGGTAGGACTGCAAATTGTGTGAGCTTCTGCATATAGATACTGGCCTCTAAGGTGCTAGGGTTTATAGCTATATATTTTGAGCTTGACAATTCATCAAATGAAGAATGGAAAATAACCTTTCTGCCTCTTGAACAACTATTCTCTTACCCTAAGGGACTGCGTTGGCCTAGAATTCCAATGAATAGGAGGTTTTACACCTGACACTGCTACTGATTTGGGCCAAGTACTTGTGATTATGGGTTATGATAGCTCCCAGCTACATAATTCTGATAAGCCAGTGGTTGACTGCATTGCTTCCAAAAAAGGTGCTACCTTCGTTAATGGTTTCGGGATCTCCAAGGTCATTAAGCAGATACACATCTGAAATTTTGTCAGTATAAGATAGTCTTCTGGTTATTTCCAAGTTCCTGAGAACAGACCATCAGTAAAATCCTTTTAGTTCACTGGTTATTTAGCAGGAGTGGTTATTTATGCCTCTAGCATACAGTCTAGTTCAGTCTGGGGAAGTTTTCAGTTGTTACAGCTGAGTAGTAGAAAATGGGCCAGGGCCATATAGGTGACATACTGTTAAATATCCGGCAATGCATAGGAGGTCACCCTCAACAACAAGGAATTATGCTTCCAAATCTGACTACTGCTGTGATGTGATTTTCATGTTGATGAGGAATCTAGGAGGACTATTTGACAGGATAGAGGGAAGCTTCCCTCTCCTGGGACCTTATCAAGCCAGAAGCACAAGAGAGGTGTTCATGGAAGAGTCAAACTTTCTCAATTTCATCAGGGACTACTCCAAACCAGTTTTGGGAAAAGCATAGTTTCCTGGAATGTTTTGTTGTCATCGTTGTTGTTACACAATAAAAGAAGCATCATGCCCTCTGGCTCTACTCAGACTACACGGTCCAGCACGAAAAGAGGCTTCATTAGACACAATGTAGAGTACAAGACACACGTGAACAACCTGTGGTAACGCCTATGGAGTTCTGGAAAATTCCATGAAAAAGTCTGGACATAATAAACTGTTTCTCTGAACTAGCTGTTTCTTTTTTTCTTTGTAGCAAATACAAACTACCAGCATTATTCACCCAGATGCACATGAACTGGTTCTTTTCCCTGGTTTGTGGACAGCAGGTGCAAGTCTCAGACACTCACAGACTGTCTTAAGAGGAACAGTGTGTAAGGCAACAAAGGACAGCTATTTGCCACAGGCAAATTCTTTCAGAGTGCTGCAATTCAGTTGCTTTTTTGTTGTTGTTATTTTGTTTTTTTCAACACATCTTGACATAGTTGTTGTTTGTTAGATTGTTGAATGATTTTTAGAGAAGCTATGGGAAGTTAGACAGGGGGACAGATGAGGAGTGAAGAGGTGGTCCCATTATTCTGAAAACTTGCTTTCCTCATTCATTAACAACACATACCCCTTTCCACATGTACACTATTGATATTTAAACTTGTCTGTAGCCCCATTGTCCTAGCATATTCTACCAGGGAGGCATCCATAGCAACCCACTAATCTCTCCCTAAACCACAGGAAGCCAAGTTCTTCTTGTTTCCCTCACCCATTTGCTCATAAAGAACAGCCCAAACCTTCTCTGGCACTTTCTTTGCTCAGATGTCAGCTGCATGAAGTCACATGGTAACCACAGAGCGACTTTATGCTGTGCGCCACCGCTTAGTGTTAACTGAGCGCTAATGCTGCCTGGCGTGAATAAGGCTAGTCATTGTGGCCAAACTTTGGAGAGGTGCGAAGGGCCAAATGTCAGACTGCCAGTTAAGCAGCAAGGTGGAAAATTCTTGCCTTCCTTTTGGCTCAGATTTACTGACTGGTGAAAAAAAAATAAAATTAAACAGGCAACAAGAAGAAAGATTTTATTTTTTTTTAGTGTTTCATGTGACGTTGTACTAGCATTACTACCCGAGATGGCCAGACGGTATTTCTGTAACATGCACATGCACCTATGCATGAAAGGATTCCATGGAGTCTATTCTGTTGCTGAGCATCCTAGCTGGTCTAATCTGCTAAAGAAAAGGAATGAGACAAGGCCAATATTCAACCTCTGTCCCAATGGCTCTGTTGAAATAATTGTCTTCAAAGATTCAGAGTGAGTTATAAAACATGATTGGTAAAAATGTCAGTCATGCATTCATGTAGAGCACCAAATATCACAAAACATATTCATGCGTGTTGACTTCTCAACCATCACTCTGAATTTCATTTATCACCTACTATGTGCCAGGCTATTGGACTTGGAAGATTGATGTGAAATTTCAGCTTGTAAGATGTTGCACCAACATGACACCAGATCATTTGATCTACAATAGAAGTCTTTTCATGAGTGGTGTTACCTTTTCTCTCTTCCATAGAGATACCATTTATTCTATGTATGTTTGATGAGTTGTCCCTTTACCTCGATAACAGTGACATTCTTATTTGTCTTACCAAAATATTTCTGTACAGAGTGGTTGCTCTCATTCATACCTAGGCCTCTCTAGGTTATATCTATGAATAGAAAGGACCACAATTTGCATCTTTGTGGTTGTCCTCGGATTTTTCCAGTCAATATTTTCCTCAGAACTTCTGCCTATGGTTCTCAACATTTCACAGATTGTGTAAGGAGCTGTAGTGGGCTATTTTGTTGTATTTTACAGATGGCCAACTTGTGTCACAGGGACATAAAATAACTCTAAAACCACATTTAATGTTCCCTGGCTCCAGAGGCATGTTTTCAGTGCCTTTTCTTTTTTACATGTAAATCCTTGAAAAGAGTCTCTGTCTCTGTCTCTGTCTCTATCTCTGTCTCTCTCTTTCTCTCTCTCCTTCCTCTTTTCCACTTTTCCTATCTTCCCCCTCTCCTTCCCTTTCCTTGTTTTCTCCCTCTCCTCTGTTCTCCTCTCCCCTCCCTCTTTTCCTTTCCTCCCTCTCCTCTTCCCCTTTGCTCTTCTTCCTTTCTTCTTTCCCCTCTTCTTCCTTTCCGTCTCTCTTAGTTTCCCTTTCTTTTTTTCTCATTACTTAGTTCTTTTTTATTCTGAGAAAAATGAACATCATGGAAGAAACTGAAGATATTTTGCATCTTGAGCCCCACAGCTTGAGACAGTGATAACAACTTTTGCCCCTTTCCCTGTACATGCTATGTATCTCTGTATACTGCTTAACACAGCAATCTGGGAACTTGTGTGTGCGTGCCTACTTCCCCATGTAGGATAAAACTGAAACTAATTTATACTATCTAAATAATTTGTTTTTCTCTCTTGTTTTTTGTAAGAATAAACAGACTTAGGTGAAGACTTGCTGTTAAGAAGACTATGTGGTGAATATAGACCGTTTGTTTGTTATGTGCTTGCACTTTAAAAGAGTTTCCCATCCTATAGCCCAGGCTGGCTTAGAACTCACTACATACCCAAGGCTAGCCTCAAACTCATGAAAATTCTCTAGCTTCAAGTCACAAATATTGGGTCTCTAGGCTTGAGCCTGACATTGGCTTCATTTACACTTTTTAAACTAGAAAATCTTGTAAGCATTCAGCTACAGGTAGCCAAGAAATACTCTAGGCTAGAATGATACTTAGGCCCTTTTCACACTGGGAACATCAAGTTCCTTATGGGCCAATTTGTAGCCATTCCAACATTATTCCTTTGCCTAAGAATGAGAGACAGACATGGTTTACATAAGTAGATTCTTGTTTGTTGAATATTTGCAACATTGCATGAGTTCTCTATGGATTTCTGAGCCCTCTTTGTGGATAGATGCACCAGGGGAGTACCTCTGTTGGCAGAGACATTGCAGCACATAGGGGTGGGAGAATTGACTCCAGTGCCCAAGTACTCTGCACCTTCCGTAAACATGTGTCTAAGGCCAAAGAGAGACCTCAGTTGGTAAAGTGCTTCCACAACTGAGGCTGAAGAGATGGCTCAGTCAGTAAAGTACTTTCTATGCAAACATGAGGACCTGAATTTAATTCCTAAAATTTACATTAAAAAATCTGGGCATAATGGTAAATGTTTCTAGTCCTAGTGCAGAGCAGGTTAAAGTAAGATGATCCCTTTGGCTCACTGGCCTGTCTGCTTCCAAACTAAGTAAATGGCTCCTGAGCAGCACTTAAGATTGATCTTTTGTCTCCATAAACACCTTCATACACAGGGATATATATACCTACACATAGGCATACACAATCATCAAAGGAAAATTAAAAAGAAAAACCCAAATGCAGAAAAATGCAAACAAAATGCAGAAAACCAAATGCAGAAAAACTACAGAGGAAACATTTCAAATAAAATAAAGTTTTAACAATAATCAGCATTTGATTCCCCAGTATATCACATGCAGGATTATGTTATGAGATCTCAGCCCTCTCTGGATATGTTTATTAATCTTGGGGGTGAATTGTTCTAACTTGTTCTAATCTTGGGACAACTGCGAGGAATTTTCATTTTAGAGCTCAATTTCTACATAGTATATACAAATTCAATGCATTTGCACCCAGAGGGAAAATAAAATACAGAACATAACAATTCCACCCTTTAAGTAATGTCTTTACTGTCTTAATGAATTGTTAAAATTTATCAATGAATGAGAACTTGATCAGGTCTTATATGTCTTAAACATCTTTTTTAATGACATCCCTCACAAACTCCCATGACAATACAATAATTACAGCAAATGGCAATCACTAGACACAGTTGAGATTATATGGATACATTTGTCAGTACTAAGGTAGAGTTAGAGAAAACCTAGGAATCAAAATGTTAAGTCTCAACTCAATAAACAAGCTAGAGTGTTGAAATGTTGTCTTACAAAGTTCTGTCTTAAGGTTGTTCATTTTGATTATCCATATCAAATATTTTAGAGCTACCAATGAGATGATTTCCGTATCTTGCTCTGGCTCCTAACCTCAGGCATGCATCTAACTCAAAAGGCAAGGTGGGAAAACTGTTGATCAAGGTAGATATCCTTGTCTAAAAAGGGATAGACTCTCTGAGTGATGGGTCCTGCCTGGGCTTTATAGCTACTATGGAAGAAATCTTGGGAACTTATAGCCCTGCATCCTTGGGATAATTCTCAAGAAGGTGTTGTTCACCTCAGCTTCTTGTTAAGTTTGAGACTTTGTTTTCTTTGGAAGGCAATGTCTTCTATCTCCAAGTGTGTGCCATCTCAGAGAAAGACAGCTGCTGTGCTTAGCACATGTGATTGCTTTTATTGTTATGGTAAGACTCTGTACTCTCCCCATATGTAATTATTGCTGTTTTCACAAGGAATAAAAAGTTACTCAAAATCCATTGTATTATAATTTCAAAAATGAAAAGAGGAAGAAATCACATAACTCAAACATGACACTTAAAAATCTGGCAAGAAGTTACTAGCCCCTAATTAACAAGAAATCCCAAGAGATTTGTATTGCTAAAAATCAAAGAATTTATCAAAACACTGAAGTATGCACTAGAAGTTACAAAGAAAAGTGATAGAATTGGTAAAGTTTACAAAATTGAATTGCAGCAAAAGTTTGTGCAGAACACACCCAAAAGCAATAAATTATAGGAAGGAATGGCTGTCACTTATCTCTGTATGTCTACTGTACCTTGCACATCATAAGTACTAAAATACAAAGATATAGTTGTTTTCTGGTATGGATGGAGATTGGCCCCAGGATTCCACAGATGCTCAAATCTACTGATGCTCATGTCTCTTAAAGGAAACAATATAGCATGTACCTGTATACATCTTCTTATATACTCTATATTAGGTTTAATACCTTATATAAAATATGCTATGTAGATAGCTGATACATTATATTGTTTAAGAAATAATGCTCATATATAATTGTTAACTGCTCCCACTTTTAGCTTTTATGAAAAATTGTGAGAAAATTGCTGTCGTCATTTTAGAGACACAAGTGTTGTCCAATATTTGTCAAAAACATACTCAAAGACAGATACCCAAAGCAAACTGTCTCCCAGTGACTTTTCTTTCTAGCAGATGAACTTATTTAAGTAATGCAAAATATAGATAAGCCCAAACTACATTTATATTCCTTGTTGAATTTCTATGACAGTGAAACTCAGAAGTTATGAACTGAAACAAGAAGTTATGAACTGAAGCATAAGTCAGCTTTGTTATCATTCAGACTTGTATTGATAAAAGGACACACAGGCAGCATATGGCTAATTTAAGTGGCTGGAGGAATGGATGGTTTATATTGACATTTCATAATCCACCATTGCCTTCAGGCTTTCCAAGTTACATGAATTGCACACTGGGCATGTGTTGACCTTAGAACCAGAGAGGGTTCTTTGGTCATTGCTTCTTCTGCAGTGTGACTTTTTGATGCTGTTTCTTCTTGGCTTACATCTGTATCCTGATTGCAAGAACTTTTCTCTCTCAGATATGCAAGTGTATTTAGAAGTGCCTAGTTATAGTTTTCTATCTCAATAGTTAAGTACTTCCACTGAGGTCTGTAGGAACACCTTCTTGGAAAGAACTTATGTGGGTTTTCCACAACCTGGTGCCCTCCCCAGCACACAGGAAACTGATTTTTTTCTTCCTGGTTGCCTTTGCCACTTACCCTACTGCAAACAGGAATTAAGACTTTAGACAGCTGCTTACTACATAAAAATTTCAAGTTAAATATTCCCATTACATTTTCTTAGGGAAAAAGTTCACTGGGCTTAGATTAGCCAAGCTAATATAAATATGAAGTAATGCCAGTGGCTGCCTGCAGAAGGTGTTTTCAACTTTCCATTTGACTTAAGCGTCCAGTGTACTGAGGTGTCTGTGACATTCTGCTCTGTGGCACACTTGTGAGTGGGATGATGTTGTAATGGTCCCATAATGGCGAATATTATGTTAATGGAGATTGATGCCAATGTGCGGTAATATATATTTAGACAGGTGGAGGCATTCCCAACTGGCAATGTAACATGTGTGGTTTAAGAATTCACACATATAAGTTGAAAGTTGAGGCCTCTAATCTTACTCTGGACTCTGCCTTTGACCTTGCATGAACATCCAACATTATTTTCTCATAGAGTCTATTTTCAGTCTTATGAAGGGAATAATACAAAAATACTCTCATTGAAGGATTCAGTTGAAAGAGTGGTTACCACCACAGCAGTTTTGTCTCTATTGGATGAGTGAGAAAAATCTTGCTTGGCAAGTCAGTATTATAGCATGAAGAGTCCAGAGATGGGTAAGACCACTGAAGTCTTATGTATCCCAACATCCTGCTTAACACTTTGGGTATTCTGAAAGCTAGCCAGTTTCATGGAAAGAGCCTCATGATCTGATCAAGATGGAGTCCTTTATGTCCTGTAAGGGAGGTAGATAGTATCCCACAACAATAGTGTATTATCACTTATTTATAATGTATAACCAAAAACAATGGCAGTAGCTCATGTAAGGGGTCCTTTGCTTACACCATGAACTTATAAGGAGGTAATCTGTGTCTGTCACTGGGATTTTCATTTAAAAAGACATATCTTCTAGGTGTAGTATTTTCATTCATGTGAAATACTGATGATCTTCAACTCTTTTTAATGCTTTAATTGGCTTATAAATGAGTGTGGTTCCACAAGGCATCCTCCTACCTCTCAATTTCTGTACTCCTTGCTTCCATTCCCACTTAAAACCTTTAGATCCACATATTACCCTAGGCCCACTGTACTTTCCCATCACACATACCCTCTCATTCTCTTTTATTACATTTTAAATTTTTGATTAAATGAGCATAGGCCACTATGTAGCTTCTTTGCTCATACTTTATTTTGTCTAACTATTCCCTATATCCTTGTTTCTCTAGCCACATCACTCCACTATTTACTGGACCTTGTCCCACCAGTAACCTCCCTATCCACATACAACTCATTTTGTAATCTATGATCTCCCCTCTGTAGGTTCATCCTCATCTCCACTGGCCTTTTTTATGTACTCCGGGCTAAGAATTCAAAGCATATTTGAATTTAGCCCTCTCATATGAGAAAGAACCTATAGTGTTTGCATTTTGGGGGTCTAAATAACCCCATGAAGCATAAAAGAGGCCTGCTCCATAGTAGAGAACCATGCCTGGTGCTGTAAATGTAGTCAAACTTCATGAATAGAGAAGCCACAGGTCCTGGGGCAGAACCTACTGATGATGTTTTGCTAAGTGAACATGCTTCAAAACTCCCCTCAAAATATTATTTTTGTTTCTATAGATTTAGAAGCTTCTCACTGAAGAGAATAGTATTTAATGTAGAAATTCATTAATGATTTAAAATTGTGAGAAGTAACTATGAATATTTAGCTCAGATAGATGCAACTTCTATTTCACCCCCAGCCCTGTGCACACAATGTTCAGTGGTCACTGCTGAAGAGAGAATAGAAAGACTGTAAGAACTGGAAGATAGAAAATCCTGGCCTCTGGGCAAAAACATAGTTGTTTCATTATCACATGAACTCAGTAACTGTGGTCACCCATATGAGGTTGCCACAAGACCAAGAGATTTCAAAATTTTACCATGGATGGAGAGAGGCTTGTGAACCCTTCTCCCCAGCTGAGGATGTAATGGCAGGCAGTTTATAGATCCAGAGGAAGCGTCACTTTCCTTTAGAGGCTATTAATAAGTGGTTCATGCTCCAATAGATGACTCCATACACACATGAATATGAGCTGCACTAATTGCACTTTGTGGCTTATTTTTTTTTTTTTTTAAATCATGCAGTTGGGAGAGAAGAAGACATGTTGAAAGCATAGGGAAAGCTGGAAGGAGGAAATGGGAGAAGGCTATGAAGAAGGCAAATTGTATACATGGATGGGATGGACTTTCTAAAACTAAAAATATAATTCAGTAAGTGGAGCTATAACTCAGGCTCTCAATACGGTGGGTTAGGACAGGGGATTTTATTGCCTTGAATAAGAGATAGGTTGTCACATCTTTCTGAATGTGGCCTCTAGCCATGTGTTACTTAGTGAAAAGGGGTTAAGTAGCAATCATCAGAGTAATCTAGGAGGTTCACCTTTCTTTCCTTCTTTCCCCATATACACAAAACAAGCAAGATCAAGAAGAGTTCAGGAGTCATAAACTATCCTCTACTATTATCCTCCTGTGTGCTCTGGGATAAACTACTTCATTTATTGTCAAACAAGTTTAGGAGTCTTGCCATTGCTTCCTCTCGAGTTGTTTAAATAGAACAGTTCTGAGAACACGCAAGGTTATAACAAAATACAAAATAATGGGATTATGTAAAAGAATAACTGAAGTCAAGTTCTACAGAGCATCTCTGAGTCAAACACATGTTTATGTAACCTTTCCTTGGTCATCAGTGCTTCCTGAAGAGATATCTCAAAACATTATCTTTTCTGTCACAGTCCCACCCACAATTCCTATCTCAGCCATCATTGACACATCTGACATTTTTATAGATCAGGTACCTCTTAGTGAAAACTTTCTCATAATTTTATGGGGATGTGAGTTTAAATAATAGGGAACAGAATACAATAAAAATCCCATGTGGAAGCAAAAATAACTCCCCTCTCTCAGTATGCACAACAGTGCCAGTCTCTGAAGGCTCCTTTTTCTATGTAAGGGCTGACATTGGAGCCAGTCTTCTTGGCTAGGATTTTTTCTCCCTGTGTGGCATGCCTTTATTCTTGCCAATCCTGACTGTTTTCTAAAGCTTTACATGTGGGCACCATCTCTACTACTTCTGAGATCTACAGGGCATGCTTATATTTAGCACCATGAAGATGATGGATTTTTGTCTCATTAAACTCTTCCATTTACAACATATAATTTGGTGGGACTTGGGTATTCTAGCCTAGGCCTCTACCAACCTTTATGGCAATAGACTGAATGGGGATTTTGTAAGTTGGAGGGTGCAAGAGGAGGTGGAATTCTGAAACAATGAATTATACATGCATTTAAAGGTAGTTTGATCAGGCACCAGAAAAAAAAAGGAACAGGAGTGTTAGTTACTTAGAAAAGACCATTGGCTGTCCAATGTTGTAGGTACATGACAATGCAAGGAAGAGAGTGCAGAAAGAACACAGAGTAGGATGGAGCCAAAGGAGTTTTAGTTAGATAAGCTGAAGGAATGTCTGTCAGTGAGAACGATGTAGAATTTTATGAGTCCTATGAGTGGAAGAGGTCACTATAAAACAGATGCATTCAAGCACAGCTCTGTGATCAGCTAGCAGACAGAAAAGTTTTACTTTTGACCTTATGGGTATTGAAATAGAGGTGAAGTAAAAAAAAGATTAGAAAATTACTTGTAAAGATAGAATATTTGGACTCCAGAGATATGTGACTAGGTAAAAAAAAATTTCTCCCTCAAGATTTCTCTTTCTCAAACACACACACACACACACACACACACACACACACACACACACACACCCCACATCATGTTGGTGTCATAGGTACTCTATAATATTAACTCTCCTGGCCATCAGATCTCTGTCCTAGGATTACTGGGTAGTGCTACTTAAGAGAGTCTGCCTAATACTGTTTGCTAGAAAAGTAATAACCTACCAAGGTTGCAAGGTTGAGACACATCTCTGTGAAGAGGAAGGGTAGGCAATGGGAGGAGACAGCCAGGAGTCGCATCTTACCTTTTGGCCTCAAACACTGTGCTATGGGCTCTAAGAATCCAGTTCTGGAGCACATCCAAGAAGAAAGCCTTCCAATGTGTGCACAAAAGATTCTTAAGTAAGCTCATAAACATGACACCAAGCAAATACTGGCCCAAGTTCATCCTAGTCATAAAAAGGGTTGCTGGGACCATTGAGCAGAACAACTTGAGCTGGAAAAAGCTTCTCCTAATTGGGGCTCAGGTAAGTGACAGATTTCGAGTTTTATTTAATTTGGTTCTCGACCAGTTATTTCTGGTCTCTGGAGTCTTGTCATAAAGAAAACCAATATAAAGTAGAAGACCAAAGAAAGCATGTGAGCTTTTTACTGTAGAAATGTGAGAGTAGCCTCCTGGGAACCACTTCACTGCTGTAGAAGTTGGGTATAGGGCACATGGTCTGAGTCATAGCAATTTGGGGAATTACCTTTTCTGTATTCTTCTTTTAATTATCTCAAAGCCTACAACTTGTTCCCTGGCTGGCATGCTCACTATTAGAAGAACTTTATTTGGAGCATCCTTGAGCTACAAACCATTCATTGTAGCAACCTGTATATTAGTGTTTTAGAGCACCTATGTCCCAATCACATAGATACATACCTTAAATAGCACGTGTTTATTGTCTAATAGTTGTGAAAGGGAGAAAACTGAGGTCAAGATGTCTTCAGACTTGGTTCCTTTTCTTTTCTATGATTCTCACCTAACAGCTGGTGACTCGGCAGCCATCATTGTATGCCTTTAGTGTAAGAGGGCATCATCCCTCATCTCTAGCTTCTTTATCTTTAATGGTTTTCTTTCACTGTACATCAAACTAATACAACTCAGTTCCACAAACAAAGGAAAGGAGACACTCTAAATTATACTGACATTAGGATAAAAGTCCCAATCATGACAATGGTCACTCCCATGAAAAATAGCACCACAGTGTAGTTCTGTATATTGGTAATCTACTTTTATTTCATAGATACATGTCAAGAAAATATAGGGACCTGTCCTGTATTACAAAATGATTAGAACTTAATAATTCTCAGAGGTTCATTTTTCCTTGGGATGACTGTGTTGCTCAACATTGGATTTTTTGTTTGTTTGTTTGTTTCTCTTTCTTTTGTAGGTCTCTGTTTCTTAGTCCCGTTTCTCCCCGTTTTACTACATGGTCCTCATGTGACCCTGCCAAGCTGTTGTGGAGTTTTTCTGGAGAGAGGTGCAGTCCACAAGATGGATGTAAGAAGGGTGGCCTCTCCTGCCTCAAACTCTGGAGCTTAGCCATCACAACTTTCTCAGTGAGCCTGGCCACAAACATTTTGTGGATTATTTCTTTCATTTTACCTCCAAGAACTCCTCTTTCTCATCGACAAGGCTTTTGAAAACAGTGGTTAGCTCTGCTTGCAGCATAGTGCCTTTCATTCTCTTATATTTGAAAGGGAATTTAGCCTTAACAACCCAATTTCAGAAAGTACCAAAGTATGGTCTTTGTTTGCCAAACAATAAAGAAGGGGCCAAAGTCCTTTTTGTGCTTTAGCAGTCTTTGACAAAGACAGTTGTTATTTCTCTGAAATAGAAGAAATATAAAACAAGAGGGAATAAATAATACCAATGAACACACACACACATAACACACACACCACTATTACAATCATTACCACCATCATCACCAACATAGTGATTGATTTTGGCCCTTTTGTATCATGTTAGAACATTAAAGATACACACACATGCACACACACACATATATATATATATGAATATATCCATATATTCATGTATTCATATGTATATGTGTATATTCATATTTACATTGAATATATATTCATTCATATATACATTTATATGTATGTATATATGTGTGCATATAAATGAATGTATATATAAATGAATATATATTCAATGTAAATATTCAATATATACAATGTATATTCAATATATACATATATACATACATATATATATGTATATATTTCATTCCTTATCTAAAGTTGGAACTTGCCTCTAGAATTTTACTTGGCATTTGACCTTCTTTGAGCAATAACAGGGTTCTGAATTTTAGCAATAGTTGGTTCAGTTTTACCAAAAACAATGAAACAAGGAGACTTTGTATATTGAATTATGTGGTTCAAATTCTATGTGTTCACTGTTTGTAGTCAATGAATTCTTCCATTAGATTAGCAATCTTAATTGATGCTTAGCTATGCCTATATCATCCTCAATTTATCCATTCAAATTTTAAAAAATAATATCAATTCTAGAAAGCTCTATCTGATCTTGTCCTTGTCTTTAAATTATTTACTTTCATGATATTCATAAATTTTAAAGCTATTCTTAGCTCTTTTATATCTGTTTAATATGAACAGAAATAATATTTTCATGATGAACAGCCTTCTCCTTGGGAATCCTTATTTGATTGCTTTTCTATAACTTTAAGAAAAATACCAGTGAAGCTTAAGGTCTGTGGAATAGTAGTAAGAGGAAAAGAAGGTCGGGAGGCATGACAGGGGCCTTTTTAGTGGAACAGCTGTGAACCATCGACAATCTACTCCATTCTGCTGCTTGGCACTTAAGGGGAACTTTTCTATCGCCATTTTCTTTTCAACATAGTCTTATAGACAAGTGCAGGTGGTTTGACCTGCACCCTTCAAGGGGAGTTGGTAATGTCAAACTTTAATCACTTTTTACCCTCTGAAAAACATGCTAAAAGAGAGAAAAAATGAGAATTAAACAACTTGGAGAAATCTCAAGTTGGCATCAATTTAACACCTGTTGCATTTTTAATTAAAATAAAATCGTATCACTTTACCTGCACCCTTTTCTTCCCATAGCCCTGCCTAGGCTGCCTTTTTCAACTCCTTCCATATGCCCCTACTTCCAAGCAGCAGATAGACTCTCTTTCTCTGATTAATATATATATATATATATATATATATATATATATATATATATATACATTAATATATATATACACATATGCACAAGTATATAAATATAATCTACTGAGTTTGTTTTGCTATTTGTATGTATATGGTTTGGGGCCTAACTCTGTTGTATTGGATAACCAGTTAGGGGACTCATCCCTGGAAGTGGTTAACTCTTACTCTCTCAGCAGTCATCAGTCGCCTGTATTTTCTTGTACAGTGATATGACCCCATGAGATTTTTCTTCTTAGGCATCAGTATGTCTGTTGACATTGCCATTGTTTAGATCTTATTTATCTAGCCATTTCTAGGAGATACTGTTTCACCAAAGACTTCCTTGGATTCTGGCTCTTATAATTGATTCCATACCCCATCCTGAATGTTCTCTGAGTCATAGATGCAGGAGCTGTGTTGTAGATGTATCCAATAGGGCTGAGATTTTCATAATCCATTGGTCTCTGAATTGAGTATGGTTTTGTGCTCTAGTTTTCATTTATTGTAAACAGGCATTTCTTCAATTGGGTTCAATTGGGGATGATGGGTATACTTATACAGATAAGATTTAAATGTAGTTTGGAATTTTACTGGTCTAACCAAATGGTGGTAGTAGATTCTTTTTAACATCCATGTTGCAACTAGCCCTGGGAAGGCATGATTTCTTTCATGTTGAATGGTCTTTGTCTAGTTAAACAACTGGTGGTTGCCACCAATATGTGTGTTTCACTTACTGCATCTTTACCAATATCAATCCTGTCATTGTTGTTTCACAGGAATTGTAGATGTGTAGGATGGTTAATTGCTTCCCTGTTGTGTTTTGGATGAGTTCCAATAAGTTAAAGAGAGCTGTGCCTCTCTGCATTTTCTACCATTTCAAACTGGAGTTCAGGCAGGAATCTAAATCTTAGGCTAGAACAAAGTAGGCTTCAGGCATGCAAATGACTTAGGGCTAGCACAGGGAAGTAGGCTCAGATATTTTGGTCATACCGATAAGCCTTTAGAAACAATGATCACAGGAGTGTTCACATAATTGTGTTTAATGCCTTGCTTGTTCTTTGACTCTTTGTGTTTATTGTCTTGCTTGTTCCTTGACTATTTGCATTTACTGTATTGTCAGTTCCTCAACCTAGAACTAACCTTAATATTTGCACGTAATTTAAACAGTATCAAAGCTAAAAAAGGATGAGAAGGGATGGGATAGGGGATTAATGGGGGGGATGGGGAAAGGGGGATAACATCTGAAATGTAAATAAATAAAATATCGAGTAAAAAAAGCAAAAAAAGCAGATGTCAATCATTATGATTTCTTATGTCAACAACTGAAAGGGGCAATGCCTGTGAAGAAGTAGCTAAGTATAGATGAGTGGTGTGTTCAGATCTAAGAAGTTCACTATTCTAAACATTTAACAGAAAATGAAACTAAAACAGAACATGAGAAAAATCACAGTTACTTATAGTTGGTTATAATATAAAAAGTTATATCAAATATTGTAATCTCCCATAAAATTAGGAACAAGACAGTTGTTAGCTATGTCTGCCATAGAAAATATAGTGCAGTAACAGAGTGGTGGAAACTTTGTGAGCTTAGTAAGACTATAACGAAATAATAAAAACTATGATACAATTACACATGTAGGAAAACTAAGAAATTGTAGAGTGTATTTCTATTAACAAATAACACAGAAGAGTTTGCTGTTTGCCATCGGTTTTCCGTGTTGAGTCATAAATTTCCACAAAAGTTCTGTGGCTCGGAGAACAGGATATAGTTAGCCACCACTGAAATGAAACAAATTTGTTTTTAAAAGTTTGAACTAGAGTCCCAGGTCTTTTTTGTTTTTAATAATACCACTGATGAAACTTCCATAATTTCATTTAAAGAGATTAGAGTCCTACAAACAATCTCAGCCCTGTGGGAAGGAAGAAAGCAAAAAGGTTGAGAACTGGCCTGAACTGGCAGTGGCTGAGAGTGTGGGATTTACATTTCTAAGATAATCCAAAGTTGCAGGCATGGCAACCTATGTGGTATTCTAAACTTGTTGGGGAAAGCGAAGACATTCTGGACTCTTAGACATGGCTTACCTCATTCTGCCACCAACATCCATGTGTCCCCAATGCTTGGAAGACCTCAAGGACCTTCTAGCACACGGAATGTAATGTGGAGGAGGGAGGACGCAGAATTGGAGTAACACCTTGGCATGTGCTGCTGTAATAACTTACAGCATGAGAAAGAATCTTTACTGTTAAAAACATGAAAAGCTTTTCTAATAAAAGCAAGCATTCAAGCTGAGACTTGGTTTTGTTTGTTTGTAGGTTTAAAGTAATTTAAATCTTTCCTTGCTTGGTCTCTATTGAGGCTTTCCATTGCAAGTTGAGTTTCCTGGAGTGATGTTTATACCATTTCACCGGGATTTCATATTTATTAGAAAAATGTATGTGTACAATAGTCTTTTGTAGCTTTTATTCTGTCACTTCTGTTATAATTTGGTCATATTTGTCTCGTTTTCTAAAAGTTTCTCTACTTTTGGGGTTATTTCCAAAGATCCAAGTATTATATTATTATTTCTACACTTCATTCCTATTATGTGTTTTACGGTTAGTAATTATTTTCTTTACCCTTCTATTCTTAGCAGGACAATTTCTCCTTGTATGACAATAGACTTTATTTGCTTCTCATAAAATTCATTAGATGTCATGCATTGTTTGTTGTTGCAAGTGTGATGACAGCTCTTGGAGAATCGCTTTCTGAGTTTTTTCTCACCTTTTGTTCTAGTGTTTCAGTGTCTTTTTGTGGAGTCAATTTGCTTCTTGATGAAATATAAACACCATTGGGTGTGGCTTAGAGCCTTGATTCATGGGATATACTCTGAAGACATCTTGTCATTTATTTTGTATTCTTTTTCATATTTAATTATATTTATTTAGATACTTTTCTCTTCAAGCTTACTACACTTTTATTTTCTAAACTATAACCATGAATCACATTCCATTATACTGAATAGATCTTAAAAAATCATCCTGGTTATATCTACTTTTATGCTTCATATGTGAATAAGACACTTTCTGATAGTCACTGATCATAGTAAGAAAGGTGATAAGATATCCCATTTAGGGTCACACATAGTCTGCAGTTATGGGTCTCTGTATTAGTTATCATCCACTGAAAAGAAGCTTCTTTGATGAAGTGTGAGAGCTACACTAACTTGTGTGTATAAAGACAAGAGTACAAAAGGTGGTTTGATACCATATACATTAAGCAAAATAGTAGTAGTTAATTCTCCCCCAGGGCCAATGACCTTCCCAAACACCATTTCTTGGCAAGATTTGCAGTCCAGGCACAGTAAAGAACATTCAAGCCAGTATAGAACATTCAAGTCATTACTGTGTGAATGGGAATATCTTGCCAGACTGGTCCTTACTGTAATTTAGTGTTTACAGTTAGGTAATCCTTTAACATCATGTTATATAGATAAAAACCTGTATTTGAAATCAGTATAATATTTATTCTGATGATCATTTTTTTCATGGAACCAGAGAACAGAAAACCCAAACCAACAAAATATTTTATCATGAATACTACTTAAGAGAATGTTAAAAAGAGATATAAAATCCAGTAAGAAGTGAGCAAATGTGTGTGTATGTATATATTATTATATATAAATATATATATATATGCATATATATAAATCTCTATATATATAATAGTATATACATATATATGTATACTCAAATATTGAACTTGATTATCACATAAACAATTCTGGGTGGTCTTTTTATTTCCTGTCATAAACTTCTTTCATCAGCCTTATTCACCATTCCTCTTCTCTTTCTCTTCCTTCTACATTCCTCTCTCCATCCCTCCCTGACATCTCTCTTCCTTTTTTCCATATTCTCCATTCTCTCTTTTTCTTTGTTTTATCCTTTGTTTTCCTTTTAATTTTATTTAGAGACCATATCCCACTGTAGAGCCTAGGCTGGCTTCAAATACATGGTCCTCTTGTCCTATTCTCCCAAATGCTAAGATTATAAACATTCTGTTCAGTTTCTGTATGTACTCAAAACAAAACAAAAAAAGGAACAATCAAACAAAAAACACCACCACCACCAACAAAACAATAAGGTTTCTATTATAACAACAACAACCAACAAACAAGAAAAAAATTTTAGCAGAGATTTTATTTCAGAGGAATGAGATTTCTGCTTTATATATATACCTTTTCTCATCTCCTTTTCATGTGTCTTCCTCTAATTAGTAGAGTTTGATAGTTTTATTATGCATTGTTTTCTATCGCAAGATAGAAACGGGCAGCTGAATGTTTGGCTTTAGAGATTAATTCTTCAAGTGTTTTTGTTGTTGTTATTGTTGTTAGTTTAATATAGGAGAAAACCTTTAGGATATGAACTGGTGTCAAGTATTATATGTGTATTTTGGAGATGACATATATTCTGTGCTAGTCCCATTATTTATGTCAAATATTGTCATAGTTAATGCCACTATTGGCAGAGAATTGTGTCTAATGAAATACCAAACATATTTAAGACAAACATCTACCCAAGCCTAACACTTGTAATAGAGTATGCTTAAGAAATGTGCATCCATTCTCAATGCACTATCATTGGGATGTACTCATTTAAATAACTACATATCCTTGTAAGGTTGCAAACACAACGGTATCATGAGCATTTGTTTTCTCAAAAGCAAAGGAGGGTTATGTTACAAAATGAAAAACATATGATAAATATTTTTGTTGTTGAGTCTTTTAATGGAAAAATAATTGATAATTTCTCTTCTTGGATACTAAAACAAAATTCCCGAGCTCTTAGGCCAATTGTCTGGTGAGAGAAAAATGAGAGGAGTAAGACAAGAGAAGAGTATTTGTGAGCAGGGGCTGAGAAGACAGACTCAGAATGTCAGCAAGTCTCAGATACACAGCCTACTTTCTGTTGTTTTCTATTATAGAAATAGAAAAGTGTATATTGAGATGTTTCCTTTTTTAACAAAAGGCAAATTTTCATTACATGGGCTAGCTTTTATTTTGTTCTGCTCAGAGCTGAGCTCTGTGATGGAGATACATTTCTCACATGCATGATCATTCAGTATCACTAGAAATTTTACACAGACTGGGAATGATAGAAATATTAGCACAGATCTGGTAAGCATTGAATTGTGACAGAGGTGTGTGAAGCCAATGGGTGCTAGACTGATGATATAAACAAAGCTGAAGTCACTATTCACTGGGGCAAACTGTGGCATGCACAAAGATGTTCCTTCATTTATCCTGCACGTTTCTCCCTCTGACAAGCATCTTTTCTCCTCCTGTATAACGGAGGAAAATGGAAAACCATGGAATAACATAAAGCTAGTTTTGATCAATTATGTCACTCAACATTTATGAAGCTTTCCAGAAATCACCTTTCCTTTTTTCTTAGTCCATTATTGTGTACCTGACTTTACTGAAACGGTTGAGCTTCGTAATAGCTCTGATACCAATGGCTCTTGTCTAGTCTACTCTTTGCTGGTCTGTCCATCTTACAGGCCAAGGATAGGACTGACAGACATGGTGTTTTCCTTCATATTTATGTGATTGCGATTTACAAATATACTATTCTTTGTATATGCCAGATGCTTGTTTCAGAGCAGATCAGAGTCCATTACCCCCTCAAAAGCTGGCTCTAAAAAGGTTCCAGAGCCTACTGATGCCTGGCTTGGAAATTCATCCTCTGCAATAAGCCAAAGAAACATGCCAGTTCACTCGGCAGGAGAGCAAAGGCCCCTCAGAGGGTGGGACACAGGCATTCTGTGCTACTCATTCTGCATGACCAAAGGTGATTATCAGTATGCCAGTGTTTGTGCCAAACCTGGGCACTACAGTTACTAGTTATTAATACTATGAATAAAACTTTTAGATTCATTCCCCAGGAGGTAAAGGCAGCCAAAAAAAATCACACTGCAGTGTTGACTTAGGGGGCTGGGGCTACAAAGAGAGCCTCACATTTTGGGGAATAGAGAGGCAAGGCCAGACTCCTTTCCTAGAGATATTTGCCAACCAGTTGGTCTCTCTGATCATGATGTGTATCATTTCTAATATGTGTATCATTTCCAATTAGACAAGGTATCTCATTTACCAACAGATCTAAGCTTCAAAATGAATGATTTTAACATCATGTCCCAAAGATGGGTACTAGTTTGTGAGCACTTTCTATTTGTTCATATAAACTAGATATGTGTAAAAAGAAATTATTTGGAAGAGTTTTAAGAATTTCACTCAGGATATTTTTATGTATATAATAAGATGGCTCCTCAAAGTTTGTTGCCCAATCAGTCTTAGTAAATGCAGGTTCATAGCACCTTTTCGTGGGTAGTCTTATAAGGTGAGCTGTGAGCATTTCATGAGTATCTTTTTTTGCAGCATGACTTCTAAAGGAAATAAATTACACACAAGACACCTGAAACTTCTGGGGTTGTACTTGGTTTAGTGACACTGCCACTGCTAAGTCTTTTTGGAGTACATGTCTACTTTGATTGCCTCTAAGCAAAGCAGGCATCTTGATGCTTCAAGTACAGAAAACACTCTTAGCTTTATGCCCATATCCTATTAATGCTTTTAAAAAAAAAACTCGTGGAAAGTTTACTAAAGAACTGCATTCTTGTTGATTAAGTAGGCAGATGGCTTTTCCAGGTATAAGTATATATGCTTAATATATTATTTTTTTCTATAATTAGATAAAGATCAACTTAGTTTCAGTGAAGTAGTTGAAAACCGGGTAAAGACATTCTCCAGGTTGACCTCTATGTGTTGACAGACATAAACTTTATTCTCTGTGTGTTTATGTGTGTGTGTGTATCATTTGTGTGTGCGTATGAAATAGGCATGTATTGTATTGATTTTGAAATTTAATATCCATTTCAATCTAAGCTTATAGTAGAAAGAATTATAAAGCTGCAAATAAAAAGCTTTCAAAAATAAAATATATGCGACCTCTCCATCTCATTATAGAAGTCTGGGTTCTCCCATACCATTCCTGAGAAATGCTATCAGTCCTCCTGCATTGACTGCTAACACCACACTTCCGGCCAGCAACCCTATATACCATCTCGAAGGAAGAAAGATAGGGTCCTTTTTCATCTTCATCTGGAAAGTGATGTATTTCAGAGCCATAGTTGTAGGTTTCTTGCCTTTTAGTAGTGACTTTTCCATCCTGCTATTTCAGTAATTCAAGCAAAGCTACCAAGAAGAATTCTGTTACCCCATCTGCAGTCAACACAAACCAGTGAAATACATCCAAGTATCTATTCTAGAGAAGAAAATAAACCATGGCTTCTCAGCATACAGGGGAAGATGTGGCCAAGAGAAAGAATGAAATAATAAAATGCAACAGGTTCAAGGTTGAAATGTACTTGATGTCAAGTCCTTGATCTGGAACTTAGAAGTCCTGAAAATTCGGAGAGACAATTTAACATTCTTGAAACTTTGGTTCTCTGAAAGACTAAATGAAACACCTCCTTTCCAAGGTCTAGTGGATATATATATATATATATATATATATATATATATATATATTACCTATGCCTAAAGGATGTGTTGGTATAAATGACACTGGTGGTAGTTTTGATGGAAATTATGAAGGCAGTGATGTTGGCAGAAGGGGTGGCTGTATGGATAGTGTTGGTGACGATGGAACTCTTGAATGTATAATTGGTGGTGTTCAAATTAATAATGGTAAATGGCAGAAACAGTGGAGGTGAAAAGGGAGGCATTAGTGATAGGAGTAAGCATAGTGATGCTGGAAATACTGCTGATGATTTTGAGGCTAGAAGTGGCAGTATTCACAAAGGCAGAAATGATAGAGACGATGGTGAAAGTTCTTGGAAGGAGAGAAGACAGTGCTGATAATGGTGAAGTTACAGGTATTAGTGGTCAATATTTGGTGTTGGTGATGAAAACCTGGTATATTTTAGACCTTGGACAAATAAAGATAAGTATGTGTCCTTGAGGTATACGTATAATGAACTAGCAAGAACTCATGCCAAAGGTTGCTCCTATTCTTACTCTCTGCCATGTTGTACAAAAATCTTACAACTGAGATCTCATTCGTTGAAATGGCTAAAAATGCTAATACTCAGGGCTCTTAGAGTTCAAGCACACCATGCATTCTTTCTTTATATACATTATATTACAACATATAAAATATAAAAATAAGACCTTCAAGGATAGTTACAAAATTGGGGAATCCAGCTTTTGTAGGTAACCATCCCTTTGGTCATAACCATTATTATCACAGAATCTTACATAATTTGTAAACAGAATTAAAGACAGTTTCCCATTTTAGAGCTGAGGGGAAAATAGAAGGGTTTCTAGACTTGGGGGGGGGGTAATTCTCCAAGGTCACACATGTAGAGATGAAGACAGGAGTTTGAAGTTCAGGCATCTGTCATGTTTCCTCTTTCACCATCTTGACTCCCCAAGCAGAACTTACATTCTCAGGAAGGAGATGTGGTCTGGCTCTTTTCTTGCCGTCAGCACCTTATACAGAGCCAGCCACATGGCAAGTGGCCTCTAAGTGCCTGTGACATGAACTTGTGAGAGTTGCTTACACCACAGATGAACACTGTGCCTCGCGTAAATGTCATGACTAAGGGGTATCATTACAATAGCTACACTGTGAACAAAAATCCTGGCATCTAGAAGTTAGATGAGACTAGACTGAAGAAACACAGAGACATCTTCCCTGAGGATACATTTATGCCTCTGGACAAGGCTGAGATGCTAGTGTCCTCTTCTCTGAGGTTTTGAGGAAGCACTGATTCTTGCTCCCCTTGTGGAGAGCAGGCCCTGGTGTTTGGGCTGAAGCTGAAATGTATACCACACATCTGGCTCTGGGGAGATTGGGAGAGCTGCTGTGGTCAGCAGCCAGGGGAGCAAGGCCATTTCAGGGCGGTTAAACTGAAGTAACTCGAGTACAGCAGAGTCTGAGTCATCCTCCTCAAGGGGAGCTTCCACTTGGGCGGAACCTGACACCTGAGCCCATCTGTGGCTTTGCCCTGGCTGGCCTTGTACTGCCCTGTCCTGTCCTGGACAGCTCAACTTGGACATGACAGGACAGGCCCCACTTGGTTCTAGCCCAGAGGAACTGAGCTCAGTCTGCAAAGCCAGGAGATCTGAGCAAAGGCAGTGATGTCAGCAAGGGTGGGACATAGTTTGAGCTGAGAGCCTAGAGCCCTGTGTCTTTGGGTCACTGTGTCCACTCATGAACCTATCATTGTGTGTGTGTGTGTTTCCTTTGCTCTTTTTCTGAACATCTACTTGCATATCTGTGTGAAGCTTAAGTATTGGCATTTGTGTTTGGGTAAATATTTTCCTTGTAAAGAAAAACATGGTTGTTTTTCTTGCAGAATTTGATTAGTTGATTATAAAGGGCTTTTAACAATGACCTTTACATGTAAGGCTGTATGTATTTGAGAATTTAGGTAACTGAAATGTATTGGTCTTCAAACACAAATAATGCAGTCAGTTGCTGTTGCATAGTTTGCCATGAACACAGCATTGGCTGCCTAGGAGTGTTCATGTAGGAATTGCATCAAGATGTAGAGAAATAGTGGTCATGGCGGTAGAAGTGGTCATGCTGGTTGGGTAACCCAGAACATTAGGCTAGGTTTAGCTGAGTTGGGTCTGGGAGGAAGATATGTGTGCAATATCTGCCTCCCTTTATCAAATATGACCTGCATTTGATAAATATGGAAACTTCATGTCTTCTTTTCTTCCTATCAGTTTTCAAAAAAAATTTTTTTTAAATGTCACTTGTATAGTGCAAAATATCATTTGTTTATCTATCACTCTCAGAAAAAGCAATTGTTACAGTACCATATGTCAAGGTATGGAATACTGACCTCTGATCATTGTGCCTACTCCTTGCCTCCTCCAATCATGCAGTGGGCTTGTTGGTACCTGACATGACTCTGCAGATTCACGGTGATGAAGAATAGGTAGAAGACCAGCAGGACTGGCATAATACTCCTTCCTACATTGCTCTAGAAAAATTAACAAAGGGTTAGGACGCAACTGAAATGTGAATGAAGAAATCTGGAATTGGGTGTTAGATTCTGAGGGATTACTAAGTAGTTCCTAGAATAAAATATTTTTGACAGCTCACTGAAGGGATAGAGATGAGAGGAATAAGAAAGGATGAGAAGAATGGAGGGAGGCAAAGAGGTAGACAGGCAGAGAGTTCAGAGAGCACATCAATCTAGATTGCTAGATAAAGTACTCTGCTGACATATTAGCAGACTATGATCAGAGCCTCTACTTACATTCCTAGTTTTTCTTCAGGCTACTCAGAGAACTTGGCCTGCACAGCCTGTGAAGTCTCATTTGTCTGTATAACACCCAACCTAGTCATGAGGGAAACACTAATACAACAGCTCAGCCCCACCTTTCCTGTGCCCTTGTTGTCCTCTGATAAACCACAGAACATGTAAACATCTAGGTTACGTTAGTAGTGACTGCAAGAAAATTGTAGAAAATCTTTCAAGATCTACTCATACACATATGATGGCATTCTGCCCCCATGGGAGAGCTGCAGGGAAAGCATTCAAGGCACTCCTAAGGAGCAAGACTTAAAGTCTTGCAAGCTAGAAGTCCTAAAATAAAAATCATTTTCAATAGTCTACATAGGGGTGTATCATTTTAGTTTAACAACTCTTTAAGAATAAATGCAAGCCTTAGTACAGAACTCTAGCGACAAAATGCTTCATTGAGATTTTTCTATCCCTGTGAATACACCTGATATAAGCTTCAGATTGTGTGTTTGGGGAAAGAATAACCAAAGAAGCAGGAGTTTCCTTACTCCTTATATGTACTACAATTAGTCATGCCAGAGCATTGCACATTGGTTTTGTGTGGAGAGTATAAACATAGCTATGATGACTTTCTCACAGTACACTCTGGTACTCAATGTGACCTTGGTTTGATGTAAGCAAGACCCGAAAAATTTCAGGATGGCTGACACATATGTTGTCCACATCAATTTGCTGAGGGAGATCTTTCAACTTTAACTAAGGGTGGTTTCGTGATTACCCACAGAAAATGCAGAGATGGCTTTTGTGACTAGCTGCTATACAGTATAGCAAGCACTGTCTTTGACTAATATCATCTATTTTTAATAAGTGAGCTTAGTTTTAGGGGCTCCTGAGAACCATGCTTTGTGTAAAAAACACTTCTGATGAATTTGAACCAAGCTTTCAGTCACCTGAGAGAATAAGAGGGTGCCAAAGACTTCACAGATTGCCTGGGGTTTTCTGGCTTCTTAGAAAGCATAGTGGCACATCTCCATCTATCACCATAAATGGCCTGCCTGAACTTCTAGTGTCTTCAGTTTGCGTCACAATATTTCATTCAACTACCCATTCATTACACACACATTCTGAAAGCAAATAATGTTAATGTAAACACTTCGGAAAGCATTGTTCCATCTGCTGAAAATGTGCAGTAGTTGGTTTGCCCCTTGTCTAAACTGGGGCAGCTACTCTCAGGCAAGTTTGGGAGGTAAATGAACTGTCTGGATGCTTTTCTTGGCAGTCTCCCTTATTAGTGGGAGGTGGCAGTAACGAGAACATGAAGAAGACGGAAAGTGTTTACTTAAAGTCATGGCCAAATGGCGAGGGAGAGTTAAGATAAATCATAAGCTGTCAATGATGACAACTTCAAACTGCTACTAGTTCACTCCTGTTTATGGAGTCTCCGATGCTGCATTTGGAATGTGAAAGAGTTTAGCAAAGTCTTATTGGTAGAAGTTGCTGATTGAGTACATCAGTGTTAGAGACAAAAGGTAGCAGCCATGCACACAAGGAATACTAATGGCAAACCAAGAGCCTGCTCCAGCCATTCTGAGTGAGCCAATGTCCGTGGAATGGGCATTACAGGCAGCAATCTTTCAATAAGACTCAGCCTGATCTTCAGCTGTGGGGCTTGCTATACGTTTTTCATGTGGCAATCCATAGCATAATATGGCTGAAGAGATGAAGTCACAGGGCTAAGCACTTGTCTAGATATCATTGCTGGACTACTCAATTCTATATTGTAGCTCAGACTGTGGCGTATGTAAACAACAACAAGAAAACCCACATCTTTTGAGGATATTCCTCAATGCTTTTAAGAATCCCATCCCAATTCTTTGGTGAATGAGCATTCAAAGTTTTGGTTCTTGCTGGATGCACATCATGATAGACAAGACAATGACACCCTTCTTTTTCAGACTTTTGTTCCTTCAAATTGCCTCCCTTGATGAATTTTGGAAGAGGAAAATTCACACAGAATTTCAGTTGGCGATATCCTCTAAAGGAAAGCAACAATTCCTTTCTTTTGACATATGAAAAAGTCAACTAATATTGTCTGGTGATGTTTTAAAAACAAAATTTAAATTTCTGGTTTTAAAGAAGGGGGTGAGGGGATTTGGTAAGCAAAAGGTATTCTGTGTTTGAATATGAATTGCCCCTGCTAATATGGCTCATGTACTGGACACCTGATTCCCAGAAACTTACACTATAGGAAGCTGAAAAACTTTAGAAAGAGCTCTAGTTGGAGGAAATTGTTCCTTGGTGTTGTGCCTCTGAAGGTTATTTGGTTCCTCTAAACTAATGGTTCTCAGCCTTCCTAATGTTGTGATCCTCTAATGCAGTTCTTCATGTTGTGGTGACTCCAACTATAAAATTAGTTATGTGGCTACTTCATAACTATAATTTTGCTACTGTTAGGAATCCTAATGTAAGTATCTGATATTCAGGAAAATCTAATAGGTGACATTCGTGAAAAGGGTTCCCATCCACAGGCTGAGAACCACTGCTCTAAGCCCTTCTTCTCTCTCTATTCTATGTCTACCACTAGTTGGCCAGTCGAGATTTAAAACCCCTTTCTATGAGTGACTTCAGTTGTGTAAAAGAAAAGAAAATATGTGATATTAGCAACTGAAGAAAGGGGCCAGAGAAAAGACCTTGAGGATCATTGGGGTGGTAGAAAGGTGCAGTACTTTGAGGGTCAATTTCTCCATCTAATTTGCTATGGGTTGAATTGCTCTTCCTCAAAAGGTATAGTGCTTCATCACTCTCATCTTTCAATGTGACTTAGTTTGGAAGTGGGGTCTTTGTTTATATGACTCCATTTATTCGTTAGTATGAGCCCCTTAGGGTAAGCATCAATTCAATCCAATATGACTGTTTTTCTTAAGGGGAACTTTGGGTGCACACAGACACACTTGCATGCATGCACACACGTGCACACACACAACCACAGAGAGACAGACAGACAAATACACACACACACACACACACACACACACACACACACACACACAAAGAAATCCATGTGCAAATGAAGACAGAAATCTCAGTGATGTGCCTATAAGCTCAGGAATGCCAGTGGCTGCCAGCGATTACCAGACACAGGCCAGAGACACAGAACAGACCCCCCTCCCAGCCCTCAGAAGACAGCAGCAGCACTGCCAACACCTTGATCTTGGAGCTATAGCTACAGATCCTTGAGACAGTAAACATCTGTTGTCTAAGCTGCCCAGTTTGTGGTGTACTCCCAGAAAATGAGTGCAGAACCAGATGGGAGACTGAGCTTTGAAACAATCAAGCTGATGGGGAGAGAATGTAAGAAAGAGGGGAACTATACATGGGTCAGCCACAAGAAATGGGGATCCAGATGGTCTGACCAGTAAATTATGACTGTCCCAACCAGGGTCTGTCTCTGTCAAACTAGGCATGGGTATTTGATTCTATTCAAAGGCAAAATTTATGGGTAATAAATAACCTTATAGGATTTGAGAACAGAGGATACTATAGCATTTGAACAAACTAATCATCATGAAACATAATAAGCTTTCCTGAATGAGAAAATTGTATATACATACACACACATTATATATCTATGTTTCTACTTCTATCTCTGTCTCTATCTCTCCATATTCATATCCATATATGTATCTATAGATAGATATAGATATATTTATAATTAGATAGATAAAATTTATATACCATGTATTTTCAAAAGGTGCTTGAAAAAAGAAGGGATAATTATTTACATCCCCAAAAGTTTAGTACTTGCTGTTTCTTAACAATGAAGCTTCCTTTAGCTAGTTTCAAGGAGTGTGTTTGTAAGTTCTGAGGCATAAATCTTCTAAAAATATGGTTATAAAAAGGGAATGTTTCAAAAATACTTAATTAAGGCATGGACCTTGGCTATGCATGCATAGGAACGATTTCTTCTATGTCTCTTAGAATTCTTTAAACTTTTATCTTATATAAGACAATCAAATTTTCTTGTTTTGCTTGGGCCTTCTATCTGGCTGTGATGTCCTTAGTGTCTATCCTGTGATACCTGTTATAAAAGAGCCTTGTTTTGATAGGATCATGGCATCAGCTCAAGGTAAACCTGGCATTTCCTTCTTCTCTAGGATCAGAGGGATCATGAAATGACCCTCTCACGAATACTTTATGCTCTGCTGAAATCTGGATGAGATTCTAAAGAGACTTCCTAAGGACCTGAGGCCATCAGCAATTAAACTCACAAAATCAGACACACAGACCTAAACCCAGTCTCAGTAGAGCACCACAGGACCTAAGTAGTAAGGATATGTGTCTCCTCATGAAAATACAAGCCCATCAGCTCTATTTCCAGGTGACCAGTGTGAGGAGGTCTTTCCAAGGAAGACCTTTGGCCCCTTGTTCATAAGCGAGCATCCACAAGGACTGAAGTGCACCACTTCAGTAAGTGTAACCAAACAGATTAATATGAGTAACTATGTCAATGCTAAATGTATTTCGTTATTCATCAAATCACCTTTTTGATCCTGATTATAATGAACAGAGCAGACACATTTTTTTTTTGATCTTGTAGAAGTGAAGTTTTAGAGAGAAGAAGAAAAATTAGAAGGAAATAAGTCCTCGAGAGTGAGATTGTTTCTGGAAAGAAAATTAACAGACTTATGTGCAAAGTAACAAGTACCTAGAGAGGGAGATGAAACATGCTTTCTGTGTGGACAAAACAATCACTTTACAGTTACAGAGTAGCACAAGTGATGTGAAATATGAATGTTGCCCAGGGAATATAGAGAAAGGAAAGCCCCTCCCTTGGGTTTTACTACCTGGATGCGAAGCTGTGAATCTGAACAGATTTATTCCAATGCACTGCCCATCTTCATCTTCTTGTAGAATCCTTGAGTAGATGATGGATTACATGAGTCAGGATGTTTGACTATAATGGTAATGCATTTTTGTTTTAAATATTGTTTTAATTTTAGGAAATTTTTAAGGTTCAAAACTCTGTCCCAAATAGTAGTTACTGTTAACACCACATATTTCAAACTTCCTATTTCAAGAATCTCTCTCATAATCTACTTCAGTCTTACAAAAGTACAACAGATGAGGTTAATGAGTGCAGTAACTGTCCTCAGGTGTTAGCTCATTATGGACTGTCTCTCCACAGAGATTGTTTTTTTTTTTTTTTTTTTTTTTTTTTTGTCTTTTTCTTTAATTAGATATTTTATTTACACTTCAGATGCCATCCCCTTTCCCCATCCCCCCCCCAGAAAACCCCTATCCCATGCCCCCTTTTCCTTTTTGCATTTATACATTTTTTAAAAAATAATGTTAATCATAGGCTTTATAAGTTTGGTATTGTTCAATCAGAGGTGTAACCCACTACCCAACCTAGATATAACAACTATCTTTGACTGGTGGAGATACATGAACATCTGCCTCCCTGTCTCTCCCCTCTTTCTCTCTTTCATCACCTGGCTTCTCCTCTCCTTCTTCTTCTCCTCTTCTTACTCCTTTTCTTCCTCTCAGTACTCCTCCTACCTTAGCTCCTCCTACACATCACCCTTCCTGTTAAAATGAAACTTTTCTCTCAAAATACAATTAGAGCGTAATTATGCCAATTTGTACCCGTGAGGTACAAGATAGTCCTAATACCCAGTCCATCCTTTTGTTGACTAACCAGCACCTCTGTCATCTATCCTAATTAAAACATTTAGTTCTGAACCTGGCTTTAGGATGAATGTCACCTGACGACCATCCACTCAAATCTTTTCTCTCAAGGTAAATAGTTATAAGTTTTCAACCCCGTCAGAAATCCAGAATGACTGAGTTAACTATAATTGTGGGAAGCACAAAGCATAGCTTCTAAAACTTAGCCAATTTATAGAGACTTCTGAACACCTGGACACTCGCTCTACTTCAAAACATTGGAGCATCTGTTCTTCTGCCTTCTGGTCCAGGATCATCTGACAGACCTTAGTGCTGCAGAATTATTAAGGGCTGATTACTCTGTCTAGGCAGATATAATCAGTCGACTATTCGCAAAGTGTGTCCTTTTCTGGACAGTAATTTGTCTGTAGAAGGAAAGTGGCAATTCTTGCCTAGTGGCTGTCTCACCACAACTGGAGTAACTCCAAGGATGCTCAGTTTCTTCTTAGAATTCAATATAGGAAGCTGTCCGGAGCAGACGGGTCTCTAATGAAAATGAACATTAATACAGAAATGTTTGTCATGTCAATTCTAAGGATTTCTGGTGTTTTGAAAAGCAACTATCCATGTAAGGTAATCTGGACTGTTGCCTGTTAACTCCACTCAGCTATTTCTAAATAAAACATAGAGAACACCCTTATAATAAACTCCAAGCCATGAATTTGCTATAGTCCCTTAACTCACAGGCTGACCATCTCAAATCAGTTAAAAAAAGTTAAAGAAGGACTGGGTCTAAGCTTTGTATTCCTAAATGTGTTATACTGGTACAATGCCTATCAGAGTAACAATATTCATCTCACTCTTATATCACTAAGAAGCTCATGCCAATGAAAACCTTAAAATTTGTAATCAAAGTAAATTGGTGCCATTTAAGAATTTATATCTTCATCTTGATATTAATTATACAGATTTCTACTAATAGGTTATGGCTATGCAATTAACCCCTAGCTAATCCTCTCTATTCCCACAAAACCACTACTTTTCCCTAGGAAGACAGTCCAAGAATGCAAATTAATCCATTCTTATCCCCTTGTACAAAGCTCAACTCCAAGTGGATAAAGGACCTTCACATAAAGCCAGATACACTGAAACTAATAGAAGAGAAGTTGGGGAAGACCCTCGAATACCTAGGCACAGGGGAAAAGTTCCTGAACAGAACACCAATGGCTTATGCTCTAAGATCAAGAATCGACAAATGGGACCTCATCAAATTGCAGAGCTTCTGTAAGGCAAAGGACACTGTCAACAAGACAAAATGGCAACCAAAAGATTGGGAAAAGCTCATTACCAATCCTACATCTGATAGAGGGCTAATATCAAATATATACAAAGAACTCAAGAAATTAGACGCCAAACAACAAAATAACCCCATTAAAAAATGGGGTACAGAGCTAAACACAGAGATTGTTGATGTGTAGAAACCTATGTGGGCCTTTTGGAAGAAACACTTGCTTGAACAAGCTATAGAAGCCAATTCAGCCATTGGCCATATGTCCTTGAACAATGATATTAAAACTCTGTGTTTATTTTCCTCAAAATAAGCTTAATTTAGTAATACTTTAATCATTGTACAGCCTTTGGTCAAATGTCTGGGATAGTTCTTAACAATATCAGGTATCAGCAGTTTTAGCTTTTACTTCTTTAATGTTTTTGGCATTCATTCACTCATGGACCTGGAAACTAATTTAGGAAATGAACGAGTTATTGACTCAAGCACCGTGGATGACACCACTGTAATATCACCGTACAGTTTCACTGCCCTAAGAAAACACTTATTATATCTTATAAAAAAAGAATAAAATCTATGGAAGATGGTAGAATAACGTTTTAGTGAGGCCACGCTTCTTTCTCATAGTATCACAGTACTTTAGACTATAGACAGTTATCATTTAAATAAGAGCATTTTAAACGAGCTCCTGCAGAAGAGATAGACAGTTAAGTGACATATATGGTAATTAACCTGATTTACTCGTTGCATTCCATATTTTACACATAAGTCAAAATTTCATACTCTTCCATCCTAGCATGGATTGTTGATCAAAATATTTGAAAATAGGAAACCTTTTAGAGAATGTTGCAGATGTTATGGAGAATGATGTTACCTTCTAGGTCAAATTTTAAAGAATAATAGAAAAATATCAAATTGTCTCCTTAAATTATTATAATTAATAGTCAAGCTCTAGCATAATAACAGCTTTTTTTTTTTTTTTTTGGAATGACAGTAACAAAAGCTAAGGATGCAGAGAACCTTCAAATTCATTTATGAGATTTTGACAAAAAAATGAGTTTTTTAGGGATTCTTTTTCTACTCTCCATAGTTGCCACTGTGATCCCTGATAGGGTCTGGTCCACTGATGTGATTTTCCAGGTAAAGGGTTATAAGGGTGAAGTTATAGCTTCTGACATTGAACTCTGCCAGGTATGAGCCAAGACCTGTGTGCTTTTTAGAATTATCAATGGAATTGTGACAGTTACAGAAACTCAGGAAATAGCCTCTTCATTCTCTTATCCCGATCTTTACACCCCTTTTAAAATTATTTTAGTTTTGTTATTATAATTTAATTACAACATTTCTCTGTTCCTTACTCTTTATTCAGACCCAGCCATACACTCCAAACTGATTTTATGAAATTTATGGTCTGCGTTCCAGTAATTGTTATATAATTCTATCTATCTATCTATCTATCTATCTATCTATCTATCTATCTATCTATCTATGTATATATATTCAGTCCATATAGTGTTATTTTTATGTATATTTTCAGGGCTGAATACTTGCCAATTGTCAGTCTTTACTCTTTTACCAAGGGAATAAGTTTATAAACTATTCAAATTTCTTTGTGTGATGGGGTCCCATTTAACTAGTGGTAGAGTGATTCATTATATGTTTATGGTTAAAGTTTTCTTTATACTCAATCACTTGACAAGATCAGGTGGGAAGACCTGGTATGTTGATGTTTTCCCCTTTTAGGCTTCATATTGGGACTTTCAATTCTTTCATTTCTGTCACTTATGAAACAGGTCTAGGCTCTATTTGCTTGGCGATGAGAGATAACTTTTTATGGAAGAACTGAGTTTTTATTTGTTTGTTTTCTTGTTTAAAGACACTGTTTCTGAAATGTCTCCAGGTTAATTTTATTTCTTTTTCCATGTAGCACTTTTCTTATTTATTACCCCTGTCTCTTGTCCCATGTGAGAAACCCAAAGGATGCTAAGATGGCAAGATAAGATATTCCAGTTAGAGTCAGGGGTCTGGATCAGGATCTGAGAGAATGCCATGTGTCCTAGACATAGTACCAGAGAGTTCTGACTGTGTTTACTTGGCATTGGCCAAGCTGATAATAAAGAGAACTTCAGTTTCTCATTCGCTTCAGTGCTTGTTTTTACAGACTCTTTGAGGACTTTAGAGGGAAGAACTGTGAGATTAGAATGGGATACAAGATTTCTGATCTTTTATCTCTAGAAGAATGGCATCTAACATTACCAAATTTTTACCCCTCTCCTTTTAAAATGGGGCTTTAATTTTGCAAATACAGCCATCACATTCTTTTATAGATTTTAAAGATAAGCATATTTCTTTTCCAAGTCGTTTTTATTTATGGACATTCCAATACAGATGGTATCGGCATCATGGTGTGATAAAGATGTTATTAGAAAGTACAAGGTTGGTGGTATAAGCCCACCATGAAAAATAGGTCCCAACTATAAAAAGGAGCATGGAACCAGACTTTTGGGGTAATGACATTAGCAGAGATGTGCTTATTTAACTGTCCACTTTTAGGATGACAAAAAAGATTCTTTTTTCTTATGTTTGAATTCATGCATTTCATTGTGTGGGATGGGAAAAGATGAATATACCCCATGTGAAAGGTTATTGGTACATTACCACCCCAACTTGGGTATTACTCAGGCAGGTGAGACTGAGAGTTCTTTTATTTGGAAGTTAAAAAACAGCCATCTATTATCAATCTTAGTGGATTATCAAGTAAGACTAAATTCAATCCAGAAACACAATAGACATTAATGAAATTTTAGATTATTTAAAATCTTCTTTAATTCTTTCCTTCTCCCAGAGGGGGTATGGGAATCATCTATTTTTGCTAACAGACTGAGAAAGAAGCTGACCTTTCTAGTGACGATTCATAAGCACTTAAGATGGAAACTCATCTTAGTCACTGATAAGGCTATGGTTTCTATCCTATTCAGACAATGTACAAATTCACTCTGGAAGAGTATGTACACCAACTTTACTTTTTATTCCTGATTAATAAATAGGTATAGGAAAGGAATGTTCAAATGAAACTTCATTCACTTAGGTGTTAAGGCCCACAATCGATAAACGGGCTTCAGAATACATACACCAAAGGAAACAATCAAGAGATGAATAATTCCAGAGACTAGTAAAGGATCCTTGGAAACTATATTTATGTTAGAAGATTAATTACCAAAATAAGTAATGAACTTAAAAACAGAGTCAAGAAAACAAGCAACCAAATTTTACAAAATGGTTTATTGATTTGAACAGAGAACCCTCAAATGAAGTACAAATGACTAACAATATCTTAAAAACTATTCAGCATCCTTCACAATTAGTAAAATGTAAATTAACATTACATTCTAGATTTCATTTTAATCTAATGCAAATTAACTGAAAACTAACAACAAATGCTGGAAAAGATAAGAGGAAAGGGGAATACTCTTTCAATGTTAATGAGGTCACAAATTGGTACAACCAGTCTGGAAGGTAGCATGAAAAATTTGCAAAAACCTGATTAATGGTTTAAAAATGTATTTGAAGATTCAAATGAAAGTCAGTGGCTTGCTCAGCCTTCATCATTAGGTGATTAGTAGATCTTGCAGTACATGGGAACTAACACAGATACAACTACACAATGTTTAAGGAGTGAGATATTTTGGAGCAATCAGCCATAATAGTATGTATCATTAAACATCTTCCCTCAGGGCTCAGAGAGAAGTGTAAAAAGAAGGCAGAAAGATCATAAATACCAGAATAGATAGATGACTCAAAGGAAACTGTCTTTCAGACACAAACAGGACTGATGGATGACTCTGGCAACATACAAATATTCTGCACGTGTTAAAGGTATAACAGATCCCAGCACTGAGACAAGGACATGAACATAAACTCTCACTCCTAATGAAGGCATTAACTGCAATTGACATCCACTTGCAAAGGAAAAATTGGTTTTCTCCAATGGAGATATACTGGGTATATTAGCCATGTTTACGGCCAGCCCCATGCTCAGCAGTAGATGGCCAGCACAAAGCAAAGTCAGAGGTAGTTTTGTAGACTAAATCTCATGTTGCTTTGTTTGGGAACTTTGTCTTACTGGTTTTTTGTTTATTTATTATGATTTACATTTTTATGGGTTTTTGTGGAGTGTGTGTGTGTTTCAGTATGCATGTGCACATATGTATATATGTATGTATGTGTGCTCTCTGTGTGTGTCTCTTTTGTTTTTTTCTTTTTTGAAAATTTATTTATTTATTTTATATATGTAAGTACACTGTTGCTCTCTTCATGCATACCAGAAGAGAGCATCGAATCCCATTACAGATGGTTGTGAGCCGCCATGTGGTTGCTGGGAATTGAACTCAGGATTTCTGGAAGAGCTGTCAGTGCTCTTAACCACTGAGCCATCTCTCCATCCCTATCTGTTTCTTTCTTTTATTTTTCATTCTTGTTTGTCTCTCTTTTTTATTTTCTAAAGAGAGAAAGGAAGAGTATGGAGTTGGGTGAGTGGGCAGGATATGGGAGGAGTTTGGGGAGTGCAATCTATGGTCATAATATATAGCATCAACTTATTCCAAAACAATGCATTTGGAAATGAAATGCACACAAGCATGTTGCCTACCTATCAGATGTGTGTTCTCATGACCCTTCTTATTGAACTACTGATCTCTACCCTGCCTGTTCTTCTTGCTTTCAATTCTCAGCCTACTTCTTTATCTGAAATAACTATATTAGTTAAAAAGTATGGGAATTTAGTCACAAATAATTCTGAACATTCAGTAGAGCCAGTAACAGAATTCTACTTCTTGCTTAGGTATGTGTACAGTTGTGTGTACACATATGTGCTTCTGAGGGTTGGAAGTTGCTGCTTCCCACAACATTCAGGGACTCGGGACAATGGAGACACACACTATCATAGAGTTTCCAAGGTTGTACAAAAAGGATAAAAAGTATAGAGACTCTTTTTATTGTTAATTGCTACTGCCAATTTTATTCTAGATATCCTTTTATGGAAAATATATGACTGATGTTGGAACATTGAGGATAACATTGTTTGTATCAAGTGTAACAGTTTTATAGTTAGCTATTAGGCATACTACACATTTTCCTGTTTTAAAAATACCTTGTTGATCAATTTTATATGTCTTTAAATTTCTAATTATAGTTCTTAAAATCACATTTCATTTGTAGTACTTGCATTTTGGGTAAAAATAAGGCAATCAATATGGCTGGGATTGACAAAATCAATGATAATTTTAATCAGCATTTTGATAGCATGATTATCTGACTGTTGCCTAAATGGACACATAAACTCCTAGGACTTGTTGAGAAATAATGTTAAGAAATTACTCTGAATGGCCACTGATAGAGTAGAGAGAGAATGAATGGACAACTGAGGACTCAGTGCGATATTTATGGTATGAATTGGAGACTTGTCCTAGGATTCTCCTCTAATGCTCAATTACTTTATAAGAAGTGATAACACATTAGTATATAACAAGAAAATACCATAACCTATACATTACATCATCTCTATAACACTTGGCAATTTAATACAGTGCACACTATGTAAAAAGTTGCCATGATATATTGTTTAGTGAATAACAATGAAGAACTAACTCCTGTATGTTCAAAAGTTTTTTGGGTATCATTTTGATCTGTGATTGTTTCAGTCTACAGACTTAGAACTTGCAAATACAAAGGGATGATTGCACAAGAGAAAAACTTATGTAGGGATGCTTAGCATTAATAAATTTAAACTAATGATAAATTAGACTATGTATAATAACATATTTGACTATTCAGCAAATGTTTAAAAATCCTATTATGAGTCCAGATGATTTCTTTGCTAAGATCCAGAGTTCATGGAACAGGTAATGGATGAGTAGAAAACTAAAGAACAGAGTGTGTCTTTAATTGTATGATGTGATATTTAGTGTGGCCCAATGGGAATTAGCCTTGAGGTCTTCCTTGTTCATAATCTATACTAGATGATATATACTAGTTAAGTCTGCCAACAACACAGAGTTGAGGATACATAGCCCGTCAGCTAAAAGTAAGAAAAGCCCAAAATATTTGAGAATATACTTTTGGCTTTTAAACTCTCAAAATCTGATTGATGCTAGTTCATAAACCTCACATCTAAGAGAGAATGTATGACCTACAGAGAAAGTGTAGAACACCCAATCAAAAGTTGTTTTTGGCAAAATGAAAGAGTATTGCATTAGTGTAACGTAAATTCTTGGATTGCTTTGGACAATACCAAGATATGCGACTAAGTTATAGATAAGTCAAGTTTCCCAGCCTTCTATTTCAGCCATGTCAAAAAAAGAAATAACTCAAATTGGTGTACAAATATTTTTCACTCAGTGGAACACTTCATAATTTAAGCATATCTTCAGGGGCCAACCACTTCATGAGGACTAGATGAACACAAATTCATCAGAACCAACAATACGCAGAATCAAGGTATGTGGAAACCAGTTTTAGTTTTCCTTTTAACTCCATGTAAGTATAAGAAATACTGTCTTTCTTATAAAGAAGAAATATGATATATCTATTGTACTTGCGTCTAAGTATTGGAGTTGTATTCCCTATAGAGAGGGTGCAGACAGTTCATAGAGAAGAAAAGCCACTGATCTTCATATTTTCCCTCTGTCCTTACTACTTTTCATTTTTCCAAACAGAACATTTGTTTGGAGTGAACAACAATGTTTGTTTCGATTTTGGTAACAACAGGAGAAAACTACACATACCACTTGAATTTGGAAGATCCTATTTTTTTCAACTAAACTATGTGGTTACATTCTTCAAACACAGCTGGCAGGGTAGGGTTTCCAAGCCTGCTATTTTGGTGTCACTATGGGACAATCTAAGAGATGAAGTATTCTACAGTTTGGCTTGTTTGCTGTAAATTCCTTAGGAGGAAAGAGGCTACTTGAATGACCATAGTTTCATGGTTGTGAGTGACAGGGCTAGCCAACACCCTTTAGGGTTAAAAGCAGAGCTCTTAAAATCTCAAATAGCACCCCCAACTGACACACCTTCTCCAGGAAGGCCACACCTCCTAATATTTCCCAAACAGGTCCAAATGAGGACTAAGCATTCAAATATATAAACTCTAGAGACCATTCTCATTCAAAACCCCACAAAAGCCCAGAACATGAGACAGAGTGAGTGTGTGAGTGTGTGTGTGTGTGTGTGTGTGTGTGTGAGAAAGAGAGAGAGAGAGAGGGAGAGAGAGAGAGAGAGAGAGAGAGAGAGAGAGAGAGAGATTAAGAGAGGGATTCAGGAGAGACTGGATTGCCTTCAAACTGGAAAGAAGTTGCAGATCTAGGAACAAAGAACAGTTTAGATAAATTTTCAGAATATGATTGTCAGAGTGCTCTATAAACTCAAGAAAAGAGATTCCCATTTTTTGCTAAACATACTCACATATCTATCACCTTAATCCTTGTGTGAACCAGTTTCGACTTCTGAACCTTCTCTTAGCCTTAAGAAAAATTTGGGGTTTCCTTAAGCAATGTGAATAACAAGCCTATATAAATTTAGAAACTGTTCACCATTTTGTGAAAGGGCTCTTCCAGTTCAAGGCATTCTGGGTCCCGACAACATGTTAACGATGACGGCAAGGATGTTGTAGCAATTGGAAGGCCTCCGAAGTTGGGGAAAGAATTGCCTCCAAGAGTAAAAGGTTGAATGATTGTTAGGCGGGGGGCCAAGGATATGGGGAATGGTTCTGCCAATTCTCCACTCCCTCTCCAAGTGCTCCAGCCTCCCAGCTGCCGCCAAGACACATTTTATTTTTTCTGACATGAAATATGTATATAATTCTAGCCTGATTTTTTAAAACACAAGAGGGTTGATTCTGTTTATGCCTCCCTTTACTCCCACCAAGTACAAACATTGGCCTCCAGCCTGGCAGTGACAACAGGATCTAACAAACAGAATCAGAGAGCCAGGAAGTAGATGGCTGAGTAAATAGAGCTCTAAATACAAACAATTTAAAGCAGGTAGGTGAGGTAGTGGAGGACCTGGACTGAGAGGCTCAGGCAAATTAACTGTCTGGGAAAACAGAAATAGACAAATGTTAACTTTTGGCTCTGAGTTTAATGCTGTTTGTCTGGTCCCTGCATCGGGACCTCAGGGTTTATAAATCTCCAGATACTGTTGGCTAATTCAAAAAAAGAGTAGCCTACTGAAATAGGATCTGTTTTACAATGTTTTGTGTATGTGCACTAAACCTAGGGCGTAGCATCTTCTCATGCATATACGGTTCATAGAGTAAAGGATATGCAATGTAAATGAAAGGCATTAGGTAATGGAAAATATGTGAGGCCACAAAAGAACAGGTTTGCATTAGAATACTTGTGGCAAAGAAGGACACTGATAAAGGATGCTATCTTGCTATGCGTATTACAGCTAGCTGCTCCATCATTTCCTTAATCCTGTTGTGGCTGTATGTCATCTCCAGGAAGAACATTCAAAAACATCATTCCTGATTCAATGGGCAGAAATCCATCACAGCAAAGTTCTAATTTTCTCATGCATCTAAGTGTTTGAAAATCATTAACATTAATGCAATGCTTCTATATTTCTATGAGCAGAGTGATTATGTTTTCAAATGTTTTGTTCATTCTGAGAAACTTGATTGTTATACATGTACTTTTGTCACATACATATTGAAGAATAAGTAGCAAGTAATCAATAATTCCTTTTCTTTGTAGCTTGACTCTGAGACATCATAGGAAATTGCATGAATTCTGCATAGTATCTGCTACTTACACATTATTTCAAAGAATCGTAGAAAGGATGCTTACCCCAAGCCTGAGGAAGATCTTTATTATGTGTAGATCCTTCAGTATGTTGCTTTAGTTTTAGAAACCAAAAGTATGTTTGTCTTTGTGATCAGTAACTTTAGAGAAGGAAATGATATGTGTTTCTCCAATGACCCTGGATAGACTTTATCCAAGGATAGGTTTAATATTTATGGAGCACTATAAAATGAAGTATATTTATTATCTTGTTTGACTGAAGCTGAGTCTTACTTCCTTAGTTTAAAATCATTGAAGAGCAGGTAGAAAGGGAAAAAGAACACATGAGATATGAAGAGAGAATGTGGAATTTCTTGGAGTAAAGTTAGTGTTTGGAAGGGAAGGGCAAGGAGCTGGGAGAGGGAGGGGCAAAAAAGGAAGAAAGATCACATCCGAAGTGAACATATATACTTTTCTTGTCACTACTCATGTTGCTTACATTGAATTAGACATTATAAATAAAAACAATCAGCTTCCCTCATGTGGTTAGGTCTTCTAAAAGATGGGGTGATTGCAAACATTTAAGTTAAATCTTCCAAAGATCCTAAAGTATTCTTATTCCTTTTTTTTTTCTTCATTTTTCCTTTCTCTGCCAGAAATCATACTGCTAGTGTCCCTTTCTATCTGAGTACAAAGGCTTGGATACATGTGAGAGTATTGCAGTTTTCCCCAGGTGTGCTCAGAACCTGAAGAAATTTTTTTCCATAGATTTTAATTGAAACTGCCTCAAAGTTACCAGAACCAACACCTAAGCACACACATTTATGAGGAGGTTCCTCTAGTTCAGTGGTTCTCAACCTTCCTAATGCTGTGACACTTTAATATAGTTCCTCATGTTGTGGTGACCCCAACCATGACGTTATATTCATTGTTACTTCATAGCTGTAATTTTGGTACAGTTATGAATTGTAATCTAAGTATCTGTTTTTCAATGTTCGTAGGTCACCCCTTTGAATGAGTAATTAAACCCTAAGTGAGTCTCAACCCACAGGTTGAGAACCACTGCTTTAGCTTAATGTATTAAGCTAAAACATTGTCTGAATAACATTAGCTGGATAAATGTTGTTGATTTTTAATTCTCTGCTTTTTTTCTACCATGCCTTCTTGTAAGCCTTGAGATTCAGCACCCTTCTGCAGTTCTTTTGCAGCATCCCCTCTCTATTTTGTTTAGATGTCTCAGCCCATTACTATGTTCTTCTTTCTCCAACTGTTGTTGGGCTGGTTCCCATGTGCCTGAGTACAAGCTGGAAAGCTTTGGAGCAAGAGTGCTTACTAAATTAAGATGGTATCTCAATAGCAGAAAGGGCTTTTCTCAGCCAGGAGAAAAGAGTATCTTCTATCCTTCTCAGCCAATATGGAGAACTTCTGAAAAATTGCAGCCAAATATGACAGATGCTTTGTTGGGCTCGATGGCTTAATATTATCATCCATATATTATAATGTTCTCCTCTGAGATGTCTTTTTCCTGAATAACACACTATATAATATCACAGCTTTCCTGTTTCATAATCAGACAGACTTCGATGACTTCTCTAGACTTCTGCTTTACACAGTTTAGCACCTCCATAAAGGTATACATTCTTAAATGGATAGTATATTTACCCTAAAAGAAGAATATAAACATTATTTTCCCTTCTACTTTTACCTCTCTAGTAGGACACTACGCTCATCAATAGAGGTCGTTATACATTTTCATAGATGTATTTGTTTATTGAATAGAAATGTACATTTCGATCCATGTAGAGTTTATATTTTCTGATTAGCATTCACATTCTATAACAATCTTTGCAGAGATAAACCCTTTTGTAACAACAGAGATAAACACCACATGAGATACTAAAAAATTTTTTTCTACCTGATATAGTTATGACTCTTTAATTCTAGCCATCACTGGATCATGGAGAATATTCTCCCCCAAACTCCCTGCATGGTAATGTAGATACTTGTCTTAAGGAGGATTAAGGGTTATAATGAATAAAGCATTGTGAGTTTTTCTAGAAACCCCCAAGGAAAGATCAACAATGACCCTTCAAAGAGTATTTAGGTCAAAACTTTAATTGTTAATACTACATCTCAATGGTTTATCTTTATTATATAGTTTATTACTAAGATGGAAACTTAGGTCTCATTCAAGAGACATCACTAAGCTGAGAATTTGAAGGCAGGAATGTCTATAAATCACTATACTATAGTTCTTCTTTGACACAGTATTGTTTTGTTCTCTTTTGTTTTTCTTCTCTCACTTGCAGCCTTTCAATTTATAATAAGAAGAGTTCTTATCTGCTTGAATATTTTAAAATTCATTTTCCTGGAAGATGAATGCAAAGGGTTGTAACCATAGTTGTGTATTCTCTAGAGATCAAGATTTATACCTTGCTGCCTATGTTTCCTTTAAGGATGAGGGTTTTATTATATCACTCCTCACTAATTTATGGCCTTCTTGTAATCCACAGAATTGATCCATGATGAAATTTCCTGGTCACATCTTCCTACTACCACCCATGTTTCTTAAATCCTTCAAAGTCTCAGTCATGAACGGGCTTCTGAGCCGGGTACTTGTTTACACTGTTTCAATCTTCTGGGAATTCTCACTCAGGACTCTCTGTTCTGTGTTCATGTCTCTCTCCTCTCTGGGCTCTTGGCCTCCTTGCTGACTATTCTCTTGCATGGCTCCTTTCCCTTTATGGCGCCTCATTTTCATTTGGTTCACGTTGTTTGTGTCAGTGTATTTAATCTCAGGGCTGGTATTTCTGGATCATTTTTAACAAACTGTTTACTTTTTCCTCCCTTCTTTCTCTCCTTGTTAGATCATCTGAGTTTTCCCATCATTTCATTCCAGCAGCAACTGCACAAAATTTATCAATGCAGCTTAAGATTTTTCCATTTGTTTACTGGAAACTTTCTACATACACCAAGTAATCTTATTCTCAGGCAGGGTCACCTTCTGTGTGCTAGCTCATAGATTCTGAAATTTTCCCATAAACAGGAACATGGTACTTCCAATGTGACAGGCAGGACTTTGAAGATGGTTTTTTTGTTGTTGTTTTTGGTTTTATTTTTGTTTTTGAGATATCCAGACTAAATCACCCAAATATGTAAATATAATATTATCTGTTGTGCCATATAGTGAAAAAAATTAAACCACATCATCCAAAGGGACAGAAACAATTCATGGGGAGAAGGGAAGGGAAAGGAAAGGAAGATACAGATACAGAGACAGGTGTTGAGGTTAAGGGTCTAGACTCACTTGATTATGGAGACTAAAACAATCCCAAGTCCTGTGATCTATTGTCTGAAAACTGGAGGCTCAGGATGCTGGGGGTATTGTTTTGATAATGAGAGGGTCAATATCTCTGGTGAAGGACTGGAATGGAGTGCTGGCCTAGTTTATAGTAAGACAGAGAATGAGTTTTTTCCTGCCTCCAGTTTTTGTGATATGCAGGTTCTCTAGGAACTAGGTGAAAAGTGCATGTGCCTTAAAGTGAGCATCCCTTCCAAGTGAGTCCACCATGTCAAATGCTAAGAGTATCTGAAAAGAGTCTGAAAGTCACACCCTTAACTTGGGCACTCTGTTTCCCAGTCAGCTTGCAATGTGGATTTCATCATACTACTAGAATTGATAAGGAGATCAGTGAGGTAGGCCAAACCACCCAAGAACCTTTTAAAGTAGAGCATTTTCTCTTGCTTCCCAGATGAATTCAGGGAGACTTGATGTGCCAAGCAAGACATACTGTTGCTGATGTGGTGACAGAGAGGCATAGAGGAAATATACCACATCAGCATAGAGGGGCAACAGGAACAACATAGAAGAGCAGCAAGTAGCCCTTGGCCAATTTCCAGGAAAGAAATAAAGACCTTATTCCAACCAGCAACTGGAAGGAGAAAAATGTGGTCAACAATCCAAATGATTTTGGAAGCAGTTTCTTCCCCAGGGCCTCCAGATGACAGCTTTCTCTAGCCAACATGTTACTTTTTCCCATGAGAGACAAAGAGGAGAACCCAGTTACCATGTGCCTGGACCTCTGACCACAGAAACTCCAAGATGATGCATTTGTTATTTTAAGCTGGTAAATTTATGGTATTTTCTTGCTCAACAATGGACAGCTAATAACCCAAGATATTTTGCTACTTTGGTACATCTGTTATCCCAACTCTGTACTCCATGTCTACAGACAGGAAATTGGTAGGATCCTTGAGTTAATGGTACCTCTAGCTAAAGAATTCCTAAGCACTGAGGCTAAAGGAACCGCCAGTTAGTCTTTAAAATTATTATAATTCATAATCAAAATATTTCTTTATTTAAAAAACCTGGAAGGGTCTGAAACAGAACTCCCCCTATTCAATCACTAGCACAATAGTGAGTTAAAGTCACTCAGCCACACAAACGTATGGTTTGAACATGTGTACAAGAAAGTTTGACCAGTCACAAATCTCAGTGTAGTTTTCAAGGTAAGTTTAAAAGAGTAAGATCAATTTGCAAAGGTTATTTTTTTTAAAGACTAGACTATAGCAAAATTGGATAATAAATAATAGAATAAAATTGATAATATGAAAGTAGATGAAGTCAAATGATATGATTTATAAAAATCCACCACTTTTAGAAGTAAATTTGGTTGGTGAGAGATTAAAAACTTAAAAGAGAAATTATACCTTTGTTCTGATCATTTGGAATTTTAAATATTAAAGACAACTAATGGAAGACTGTGATCAAAGAATTTTCAATTTAATTGAAATAGGTTTTTTTTTTTTTTCCACATAAAATTGCTCTAAGTTTTGAAACTCCAAAGGGCATCTGGCCTTAAAGTCAATGATGAATCTCTTCAAGCCAAGTAAAGTATGGTGACTCAAACCTGTAATCCTAAGAGGCTCAGGCAAGGGGCACTAGGTGTATCATCTATTCAATGGCAATCTTATCTACCTAGTAAAGTGTTACATAGTAAACCAAGGTCAGCCTGAGCTGCAGAGTGAGAATCTGTCACACACAATCAGTCAACAAAATTATTTGTTTTATGCATAGAATTGGGATAATTTAATTCAATAACTGTCTTGGTGGGTGAAAGTTCTGAAAATGTCAGAAGCCAATGGTAAAATTTAGTAAACTATAGATTTTAACTGAACATTGTAATTTCTATTCATCTGTCAAAGAATTAAAAAAAACTTATGTATCAAAAAATTGTTATTGTACCAAAATGCTATCATTGTTATATTTGTTGTGTTGGGAATCAGAATATAATCACGTGCTGGTCTGGCCTAACTTGTGACCACTGTTTACCAAGAGCAAAGGGTGATAGCATCCATCCACAAAAGTGGGCCTTTGAGAATCTTAGCCATTTAAGTCAATAATGATTTTGTTGAGTAGTTTTCCAAATGAAGCATCTAATGGACAAAGACAAGGTCTAAATGTTTCTAAATAAATATCTTACGCTAAATTTTTCCAACTGAGGCTATAGTATTCAATGTCGATTCAGTAGGGCAGAGAGTAAATGGGATCATGGAAGCTGGTTAGCCCATGCTTTGGGTTGGATATACTTTGTCCTCTCTAAAATTCAGGTTGAATCTGAAGACTTCATTATAGCAGTGTTGGGACTCAGAGCCCAAATAGGAGGCCATTACCCTCTCAGTTTGAGTTCCTGTTGTTTATTTGGATAGTTTAGTTTCTTCAAGAATGAGCTGTAATAAAGCAAGGCTCTCCTCAGTGATATTTCCCATATGTTCTTACCATCTCATGACATCTTCCATGTTATAACAGTGTGGCTGCCTAATCTTAAAGTTCTATACCTCCAGGCATGTGAACCAAGATAAAGCTCTTTATAAATTACTGTGTCTTGGTTATTTTGTCATAGTAACAGAAAACTAGCCTAGATGTGATGTTAAATTAAAGAAAAGAATAAACAATGCAGAAGGGAGGAGAAAACTCCGAGTAAGGAAACCAGAGAAAGAACATAGTAGTGTTACCAACATAGATGAAAATCATAACAGGTTTCCATACATTTCTCAGTTTAAGTGCCCCTATTTTTGTGATATCTTTAAAATAGGTTGTTGACACAAACCTTTAACAATGCATTTGAGGTTCCTTAGGAATGCAGCAGCTCTGTACAGTCAAGTAGAGATGATAATATGACATAAGGTACAGCCACACATGCTGCCATAAAAGCTTGTGTTGTTTCATACATTTTGAAAAAAATTTGTTTATTTCGAGTGTTAACTCGTTCAGCCGATATCTTCAGGTGTTACCATTAAGATAAACTTCATATAGAAAGAAGGAAACTAGATCTAATATGTCCAAAACACTTCACCCAGTAACCATGATAGATAAACTTAAACCTTCTCTTTTACTTTCCCAAAATGATGGGTGGCCTATTTGAGTGATAGTTCAGAACCCAAACAACTCTTACCCTCTCTGATTTAAACTGGTCACATGAATAAGTCAAGACAACTTAATTCTACCCTTGTAGTAGACTCCCATTCTGTTTCCCCACATCCAACTCTGGAAGCTGCTTAAGTCATCAATTGTCTCTTCCGAATATGCTTCATTGATCTACATGAGCCAATGTTTAGTGATAGAAAATTAAATATACATCTGGTTACTCTGCCAAGGGAGAGTCTCTTTGAATTTTTTAGAGTTAGAGAACATCAGAGAAACAAGAGAAGGACTAGTTGATGGTGGGAGAGATGGGGGATGGGTGAGCAGAATGATGGTTCCAGGAATATGGAGAAACTTGGAGGCATGCCCAGAATGTGGAATGGGAGCTAGGGAGCGAGCCATGGAGAAAAGAAGGGATGTGATAAAGACAGACTCAAAGTAAAAGGAGGCCTTGAGTATAAGGACAGGAAGTCTGAAATTGATGGTTGGTGGATGGACAAGGAAGAAAGACATTTAGGCAAGAGGGGAATCATGCTATCATGGGAACCCTGGAGAGTTGTCTTGGGCATAGAAGTCTGAGCTGGCTGGGGCTTTAGGGAAGGAACACTGTGAGGGAAAGGAGGGTTTCCAATTCTCCTGTGCCTCACACATAGATAAATAAAGCACAATAAGGACTGTAATGAGGAAATAAATGTCATAAAAATGTTTGATAGCAGATGGGACATACAAACATGCAGAGATGCCAATAGCCTCCAGCCAAGAGCAACAAGGAAAAGAGTTTAGTCTACATGACCTCAAAACTCTGCTCCAAGTTGTATTCTGTGATTTCTTCACTTTGGTTGAATTGAATTCCACTGGTATTTTACAGCCACTTCCTACGTAGGAAACACCATAATATATAGCATTAAATATAGAATTGCATCCCTGATTCTGAAGAAGACACATTTGTGTTTGAGAGAATAGCCTGAAAATTACAGTGAATGCCAGAGTCAGTAAGTGCCCTGCAATATTTTACATGTAATATAATCCTGGAGAGAAGAGTGTGTAAATTTGAGGCATCAGTGAATGTCATGGTTTAGGGATAGGCAGGGAAAGATAACAAAATGTATTGGGCAGAGAAAAGCATGTGACTTGAGTGTTAAGAAAAATGCTCTGGAAAGCCTGGAGGGGTGCCTCCATGAATAAAGCATTCGATTTGCAAATATGAGGACCTAAGTTCAAATCCTCAGAACCTACATAAAGCTGGACATACAACTCAGCCATTTAACAGATATGTGTGAAATAGAGACAGGAGGATTCCCAGTAGTCTGTGTACCAGTTAGTCTGGCATGAACAGTAGGAAACAACAAATAGACTCTATCTTTGATAAGGAACAAGGTAAGGACAGACACGTAAATTAGTCTTCTATGCTTCGATATGTGTACCTTAATACTGGGTGACCCATGCTTCCATATATGAGCAAGTGTACATGAGACCTTGTTTTTAGGCTTGATTTTAGCTGACAGAAATGATGGATGCTCTAGCCACTGTTAGATGTTGTCTCGGAGTACCATCTTAGCTGACTCTAGTGGCATTTCCCATTGCCTTTGAAGAATTGAGGTTTTACTTGATAGAAATATACGTGGTAAGGAAGTATGAGAGTCTGATTTGAGAGCACCTCCCAGCTAAGGATATGAGGGAAAAAAACCATCAGTCCTTCAGTTTCAAGGATCTAATTTCTATGGACAAGCAGGTAAGAGTGGCAAAGACTCTTACTCTAGACAGATGAACAGATTATTGTCCTATGAGATTCTGAACAGGGTATACAGTTAATTAATGAATTACAGCAAAAAAGAGAAAAAGTGAGGTTGTAAGGGAATTTTTTAAACATTCATTTTTTTCCTTTGCAAAAAAAACTAATATTGTCAGGTATCAGATTAAGGTGGAACTTAGATGTGTTGGTGGCTGATAAAGAAGAGACAGAAAAGTTTGCTTGGGTTGGGGCAAATTTTCTTATTCAATTTGATATCTATATAATGGGTGGAGTCTGATTCAAATTCCAGCTAAATGAAATTCTCCATGGGTAAGAGAACCCTGGGGAATGTCAAATGAGTTGCCATGTTCTGGGAAAATGCTGATATTGCTTGTGGAACAAGTAGGGAGTGTGGACATTGGAACAGGTGAAGCATGCATACTGTCCTCCTGAAGCTTGCCTGCCATGGTGGCTGTCAATTTAGTCCCACTGCTGTGATGTCCCATATGAGTACTATGTTCTTTTCCAAGTTTCTGAAGCCATAACACAAAAAGCAAGAGAAAAAAATTAATTTTAGGCACTAGATCTACCACAACAATCTATAAGCTTGAAATAGAAGCTCAAAGCCATCTATCTCTCTAAACTCCATCACTATGGCTCTTTCCTCTAGGATTTATCAGTATACTCACTGGAACAACTTTAATAACAAATATCACACTGATATAAGAAGATTGAATTGCTAGATCATGTCAGTCATGAAAACAATTTCTTAAGAATAGCTGAATACTGATTTTAGATATGATAGGTACCTTTATGATTATCAATTTAAAATATGAGAAAATGGCTAGGGATAGCCTTTTAATCCCATATATTTGAGAGACAGAGGTATGAAGATTATAAGTTTGAAAACTTTCTTGATCATCAGAGTAAGTTTCAGCCTGAGTAATATAGCAAGACTATGTTCAAAACTCATAATAAAGAGGCTGGGTTGTAGCATAGCTTGGTGGTAGAGAAAACATTCACCTAGCATGTGAAGAGCCATAGGTTTAATCCATACAGAAACTGGATGGGGAAGGATAAATTAACAGAAAAAGCACATGAGTGAACTGAAAGAAGAGATAAGTCTACGTTGTTAGGTCTAAGTTTTCCCTGATCAAAATATTCAAAGAAACTTGTCAAGCTGTATGTACATCCAGACACAGCTCCCTGGATTAGAATTTTGCAGTCAGTCCAGATCAACAACCACCCACTCATCACATACCGATGGACATATCACACATTGCGGTGGAGATCGCTGGCACTTCTAAATATAGCAAGGTCTCTGAAGCTGAGCTGGGTAAACGAGGCCCCTTGCATCCTGCTGTCAGCTCTGTCAAAGGCTTCATCTTTTTAACGAATGACAAATGGCTACTCTAATAGCAAAATTGCCTCTGAGAAGCACTCCTGGACAAGAGTATCAAAACGGCAATCAGATGACCACATAGAGTCCCATGTCAACTACTGTGAATCTTGTAGGTGTGGGCTTTGAACAGAAATCCAAATCCTTAAATGGACCCTTAAGTGGCTATTGCTCAAAATGACTTCACTGTCCTTGACATGTAAAGGACATGTACCCATCAGAGGCACAGTTTTATGAAAGTGGTCATCCCAGTGATTGTTAGCATCTTCTTAAAAATATACAATTACTACTTAAGCTGCATTCAGTGGAGTATATTTTATTTATAATTGAAAACAAATGCCTTCTCAACTGCATGGCTGTTTTTAAACCTCATGGTTTCAACTCTTATCTTATTCTTTTTCAATTAATTAAAAAAACATGGGCTAAGATTTATTTGCAATCTTTCAATGAGGGATTTGATACAGACTGTGTTGCGAAGTGTTTGCCCTGCAGCACCAACTCAGTGTTGGCCATTGTGATTTTTGTCATAAACTCCTCTGATGCACTAAATTAGTAAGAAAATATATAAATGCACTTTGGCTTCTATTATTTAAAAAGAAGAAACATTTAGACTCATCAAACACTTCCTTTCCCTTAGTGTAACAGGAAGGCCCTTAATAACTGTGGCCATCTGACCATTTTAATCTTGGTGACTTTCTTAAGAAGACCCAGCTTCTGTTTGTCATTAAGTAGAGTGTTTTAGGGCTTTGAACTGCTGAGAATATCGTGTTTGTTTTAAAGCACTTACAGGCATCAAAAGATCCATGGCATTCATATTTTCTTTTGCCTTAGATTATGTTTTATCACCATATCTGAGAAGATTTTATTTTAGAAAGATGTTCTATAATTACATAATTTGATGAGTACCTTTCAAAATCTAAACATAGATCGAAGAGGTCTGGCCTCAACTCCCTTGTTAGATACAACATCTGGTAGTTACTTCATAACCCTGGATCTTAATTTTGTCATCTTTTAATAAATTTATCAAGTAAACCTGACCCTCTGCCTACCAGGGATATTTTGAAGCTGTAGAGGACAGAAGTGGGTAAGTTTAGAAATTTGTAATGATTGTCCCTCAGGTTAGGACCATGAAAATAAGTACTGAAAAAGAAAAACCTTTGATCTATGTGGCTTAACCCTCACAGTAAGAGTCAAAGATTTTATATGTCTAACAAGCTTTCAGTTGTTTCTTTGTAAAAAAAAAAAAAACTTTATTGGTTATTTAAGATGATGAATATGCAGAAACTAATTTCAACTCAGCTACAGAGAATTCACTTAGTTTGGAGAGAAGTACCCAATCTTCAAAATGGTGAGACGCTGGAGTATCTTATATGGCATATTCTTAAGTATCTTTCCCCATATTTCTTTCTCCTGGATTTTCTGAACTGTTGCCAAAGATCAGCCAAGGCCTTCTCTCAGTGTTCTTTTGTTTTATGTTGTGTCTGTCATCCTCATTGTCAACTGAAGGCACATCTCTAAGCTTCATGAGTTTAAGCTAAACATAAATATAATGTAAAACAGTTCAAAGTTTTTAGCTAAAGACAAAAACACATAGAGAAGACAGCAAACAGTGACTTGATCTCGGGACACAGAGAATAGAGAAAAAATAGATTCCACCAAGTTATCCTCTGACTGTTACATATCAACAGGGGCATAAGACTCCCTGCTATACCCATAGAGTAAAATGGTACAAATTTAAAACTACATTGCATCTTCCAGTTTGTCCTCTGTGTCAGCAGATGTTAACCCAGGCAAAGTTTCTGGAAGAAGATCAAGTACATAACAGAATGGACAGAAGTTCTAAAGTAAACACTGAGATTCTAGAAGAAGAGTCTGGTAGGAGAGAGAAACAAAATAGTATTGAATTTCAAGAGACCAAATGGAGAAAATCACCTAATGGTAAATTTACAATGAACTCTCTTTGCCAATACAACTTCCCAATATGTGTGTCATACAAGATCTTGTTAAAGCTGGATATTTCCTTTCTTGCTACTTTGATTAACCTGTCACTTAGCTCTCAAACTCACTAGATTGATATATACTCTGTGAGGACCTAAAATGGCCCCGTTGTATGTATGTGCAGCAGTTTGATTTCTTGATGCTTTTTACAAGTGCTATTGTCTCACACCTCACGTCTTGGTCCACTTCCCATTGGTCGTCATTTGAGAAATTCTGAACATTGTGATGTAAGAACTTCAGACTTCTTTCCTCTGAGAACCATGGGCTCCTTGAAGCAGATCTTAGCTGTTTTATTTCTATAAGTTTAAAAGTCAGCCATGTGATGGCAGACAGTGCCCTCTTAAAAGTGCTCAGGATCATCTATGCTCAACAGAAATTCCTGTTGATGATATAAATGGTCAATATTTATGCTGACAAATCCAGTAATCTTTAGGCACAGTGACTTTTGATCATTTTAACCAGTCAATTCAGAGAAATGGCTTAGCCGATAAAAACATTTTCTATCTAAATGGCTGACCTGTGTTCTATCCTAGAGACAGGAAGGAAGGAAGGAAAGAACCAAGCAGAGCTGCTCTCTGGCTTCCATTTCCGTGATATGTGTGCATAAAAACACATGCATGCATACATGTATACATAAATAAATGAGATAAAAATTAAAAGTGTGTTACTAGTACAAATGTGAAGCTAAATTTATTATTACAGTTAAGTTAGATATAGTGGGTGAACAATGTCTATCACACTGGACACCACAGAGCTGGATACTAACAAAACGGTAGTCAAAATGTTTCTAAGAAGTAGTGTTCAAGTTTTGAAGCAAGGAGATTGCTGCAGACTATGAAGAGAGACATTTTGGATGTTAAATGACATCTTCCTTCCTACATTTCCCCTTTACAGGATGCTCGCCATGCCAGTTAGAAGGTACTAGCACACATAGATTCTATTTTCTGATTCAGATTGTATATATTCTTACATGGCTGACATACTCTGATTGGTTCCCATAAGAAGAATCATTTCCTGGAAAAAGAAGACTAGGGAATAGAATCCAATGAAGTGATGAGGGATGAGGAGTAAATGAGTCGCTTAGGGTCGGCTGAAGTGGCTGTCCTAATATGAGGCAATGTAAGGCCCCTCTCCAGGGTGGAGTCATCTTGCCTTGAGCCCAGTCATTCCTACCAAGCCAGGGAAGATACAGGGCAGCCAGGGAGACAGAGCATGTCTGGGTCTGGATGGAAAGAGATCACTAGAGGGTCACCCGCTGGAACAAGCTGAAACTGAACACAGCTGGAGGTCATACTACATGCTTTCCAGATGCCTCCTTGGAACCAGCTCCCATTGCCTCTCTACAAAAGAGGTACTTGAAATAGACGTGAAATCTTCACAGCTCCATGGCCATGTAACTGTGGCTTTTCAAAGCCACAGTATTAGTGGTATTCATGAAGGAGGGGGTTCATGGGTCATCATCTAAAGGGGTCCTCACTATAATTTAGGAAGGCCCATGGCTTCTCTGGATTAGATGTCAATTTTGTTTTTTTATTTTACAGATGGATGAACCATAACATTCAATAAAATGCCAGTGAAGTAAGTGTAAATTTAAAAAAAAGATTCCTGAGTGTTGTTCCACTTCTCTTCCCACTTGTTCCATCTCATACAAAGAACCTGATACCAAGAAAGCAAGAATAAAATGTCCCAGGTTATATGAGGAATCTGTGGCAGATCAAGGCAACTGGGGAAGACAAACTAGTCCAGGAACCTAGAACTATCCTTTAAAAAGCCTTTCCTGGATGTCTAAATTGTCATCACCAGTGTTGGAAATAACTGTTCCATGTAACATTTACATAGCATGTCATCAGAAGGTATTCTCTAGACACCATAATAGTTCATGAGAAACTTTATGATGTTTATTTGAAGTTCAAAATGGCATTAGCTCTTCTTGATTCATCATGACCTCCTCAAAGGTAGGATTTTCAGGAAACTGAAAAATTAGCACAAATGATCTAAACTTACTTAACGCAGTTAGCATTTTCAGTTTGTATGGAACATGTTAAGTACCTTAAGGTAATTATGTAGTAAGATAAGACAGCATACTAATTTACTTAGAAATAGTCATTTTGGGCTAAACATGATAGGGCAGCCACATACTCACTCATAACACCTGTGATTGCTTGCATTAGGCCACTCAGTAAACGACTCCACATGGATGGGGCAAAGGGCTCATGAGACCCTGTCCTTAGCTGGTTTAATTGCTAACAGCTTCTGTGGAAGGGCAAGGCAATTTTCTTTAAGGGTATGGTCTCTAGTAGGTTGACCATGCATGCTCCAGTGGATGGCTTTGTACCTTGTGAATATTTGGGTAGCATAAGTTGAACTCACTCAGTAGTAGTAATAGTCGTAATGACAAAGTTAGGAGAGGTGAGATAGAATAGGAAAGGTGTGGAGGAGTTTTAATAATGATTGGAGAGAGAGATGTTCAAAATAAATTATATGCTTGCATGAAATTCTCAAGGGATTAAAAATGCTATATTATAGTCTCTTTGAAACAATATACTAAAAGTTAACCACAAATGGAACTACAAAGATTAATGTAATTTGATATGACAAAGGAGTCCTCACATAGGGGTATGGTCTGTGGAACCATAATGATTACATTTTTCCTGGTTTGGCAATGAAGAAATGAAGTAAGTGCAATTGGTTTGTTCTGAATGAAACCATTGTTTGCAGCAATTCTCAAATAAAAGGATTGTTATGATATTTCCCAGGTAGAGACATTATTCCACAGTTTGGATCTACAGCTTTTCCATGTGTCCTCACTGAGGGTGCTGACTCTTAGAAGAAGTGCATGGAATTCTGACTCTGAGCATCATAGGGCACAGGAATGACCATGTACAGTGGTGCTACTGCCATCTGTGTGCAGGTGGGGCAAGAGTTAGAGCACCATTATCAAAGCTGATGGCAGTTGGCACATCTGCACATTCCAGAAGGAAGGCAGCTTTGGTGTTGAATAGATCTTGTTCAGCCAACTACATGACAAACAGGCTGTTTCATCCCAGTCTCAAATGAAGCAAATGGTCAGGGCAACATTTCTGGTTCATTTAAAATGAAGACACTATTTATTATGCTCTCTGTTTTGTTTATTCTCATTGGACTTTTTAATACATAAAAACAAACGTGAGGACTGTAGAATTACGAGTATTTGAGACATCTATATAGGGGCATACCAGTTGTTCTATATCATTATTTTTCCCCAAGGACTTTAATTAAATTCTAGGCCAAGAAAAGCCTGAGGGAATAAGACCACACACTAAACTCTCAACTCTGCTTTAGGGGATGATGGATTGACTCCACATAGAAGCTCAGTTCTTAAAGACATCTCTTCTCAGTATGGCTTGTTTAGATAGGTATAGGCCACTCAGTCTCTGGAGCTCAGAAGTTCTCCTCCAGCCTAGGTATTTAAGAGTAAATAGATAAATATCCCTGGCAATTTTCGGAGGCATATACTCCACCTCCTCTATAGAACTGTGGGGTTACTTGCCAAAATGGATGCTTCCTTCAGCAAGCAACACTAGCAAGAACCTTCAGAGACAGCTGATACACTACCTACTGCAATGATGAGGGCTCTAAAAAAGACATTCAGACTTTGAGTAGGACTGAGTAGCTCAAATGAATACAATTTCCTTACCTAAGCTCAACTGAGTCAAAAGATAGGGCTTTCCACCCTTCTGGAGTAATTCTAATGCTCTCTGTGCTTTCTTCTAGTTGAAAGTTGCCGCCTATGACCTTTCTGTTCAAGGATTCTTCCCAACTATGAAACTACAGATACCTGTACTTTATCTTAACTTTCTTACAATAATCAACTTTTCATTGTAAGTGGGTTTTCAACTTTTCATTTTAAGTGGGGTTTTAGATAGTTGCTCTCCAGAAAGCAAATTTGTGTGTGGTCTATGGGTCATGGTTTTAGATATGTTGATTGCTGAAGACAGGAAAGAAAGATCTTACCATCAAGGTCAGGAAAGACAATAAAAGATGAAAATTCTGTATATGAGCAACTGAAATTATAGGATGGAACCCATATATGTGCTGGGAGCTGAATTTCCAGGGTGAAGAATCACCCAGCAATACATATAATTAGAAATGGATTTGAGTCCTAGGATTATAGTGCTTAACATAGCTAGGTTTTCTATTAATATGATTTATACTCTTCAGAGATCAATTGAAAATTTTAGGAACAGAGAATTCTGATTCTGATCATATCCAATGGAGGCTCTGAATATTCCTGGATTTTAAGGGCTCCCCCAACATGTGGTAGACTTGGGCATTTTTTGAAATAGAAAAAAAAACAGATTACAATATCTACTAAATTTCTTAAGAAAAAAGTCTAATTTTGGAGGTTTGGAATGATGTGGTCAGGACAATAAGATGTGCCTGAGGAATGTCATAAAATGTCAAAACTAGAAGATGGTATTTTATAGATGCCCTAAAGGTCTCTTGGCTCTACAATATTGGGATGATTGTTTGTTTTTCCTTATCTAATAGGAGGTCTTCAAAAATAATTCTTAAGACATGTCTCAATGGGCCAGTTCTTACAACCACAGGATCTTGAGATTTTTGACAACATTGATTAAATTTTTAGAAAGAACATTTCTTAGTTTTGGCTCTGTAAGATGGCTGATTATTTTGGTTAGTCAGTATTTGATAAGCATCTATTCTTAAGGGACAAAAATCTGAACATGCAAACATACTTTGTTCTGAGCACTAGGCCCCTCCTGATTCTGGATGGCTTCTATAGAACAAAACCAACAATTGAGCTGAAAGATGACCTATTCCAACAGCATCTCCCTGAACAAATTTCTGGGAGAAAATCAGATAAAGTTAGCCAATCAGTGATGATGGAAATACAAATTATAGGTTTTTAAAAAAATAAGGTTGGAAAATAATGAACTGGGTATTAGTACTATCTTGTACCTCACTGGTACAAGTTGGTATAATTATGCTATAATTGTATTTTGAGAGAAAAATTTTATTTTAACAGGAAGGGTGATATGTAGGAAGAGCTAAGGTGGGAGGAGTACCAAGAGGAAGAGAAGGAGTAAGCAGAGGAGGAGAAGGAGGAGAGGAGAAGCTAGGTGATGAGAGAGAAAGAGAGAGAAAGAGGGGGGGACATGGAGGCAGATGAACACGTGTCTCCACCAGTCAAAGATAGTTGATATATCTAGGTTGGGTGTTGGGTTACACTTCTGAATGAACATTACCAAACTTATAAAGCCTTTGATTAACATTTTAAAAAAATGTATAAAAGCAAAAAGGAAAAGGGGGCATGGGCAGGGGTTTTCTAGGGAGGGGAATTGGGGAAAGGGGATGGCATCTGAAATGTAAATAAAATATCCAATAAAAAATAAGGTTGGTAAATATTACATAAGGTGAGACATATTTTATAAAGTCAGCATTGTAAAGAAAATCATTTCTTATGCCATGTCTAAACTGGTTTAACTTGAGAGAAGTCAAGTGGCAATGTGGGGAGTTGGATATGATATCAACTTTTAATTTCTCAGTCTGAGATTGCCTCTTTCCCCTATTTACACCCTCTTCCTACGTTACCTTTCTACGTTACCCTTAATGGTTGCTAGGTTTCTGTATAGAGGTATCCTTTGAAAAAGTCACCAAAAAACATACAGGAATCCATCATTTCATTGCAAATGATCTATTGACCTTTGTGCATCCTCAATTGGAAACATGGGCAGTTTTGACTGGGCAGCATACTATGGTAGGAAATAAATAGCAAGAGTTTAAATGTGACCAAATATTCTGGTCCCCCAAAGTAGGCTCTATTTCTCTCTATTTCCAATATGAATCTCTCTCTCTCTCTCTCTCTCTCTCTGGCTCTCTCTCTTTCTCTCTCTCTGTCTCTCTGTCTCTCTGTCTCTCTCTCTCTCTCTCTCTCTCTCTCTGGCTCTCTCTCTTTCTCTCTCTCTGTCTCTCTGTCTCTCTCTTTGTTTTTATCTCTCTCTCTCTTCCTCTCTCTGTCTCTATTTCTCTCTCTCTCTCTCTCTCTCTTTCTCTCTCTCTGTCTCTCTGTCTCTCTGTCTCTCTGTCTCTCTCTCTCTCTCTCTCACACACACACGTATATTATATTTTTAAGTGGTTGAGCTTTCTGGTTTGAGAGTATGAATGTATAATTTATGTTGCAATGTGTAAAAGACATACCTCCTTAAGGCTTTTCTTCTTTATCAGGCTCAACAGAGTTATAAAGCACAAATACAAAGCAAAAGTAGACGAAGGACAAATAAGGGATGCTAATAAGTCCTTTACTTGGGAGGCTATGTGTTCATAATTCCTGCACTGAGCATCCTGTAATAACAGTCACGATTCTCAAAAACCCCAGCAGCTCCCGCAGTGACTCACCCTCTGCATTTGCAGTCTACACCAAGCATTGAGCCCTAAAATGACTTGTGTTTTAAAGGTATTTTTTTGCAAGAACAAAGATCATCTGTCCTGCTTTCATTCACATTCTCTTTCTTATTTTATGACTTGCCAGGACCCCCTGAGGCAGGTCCCACACAATTCTGGCAGTTGCAAGCTACCGCAGAATGCACCTGCTTTTTGTTTGTGTTCTGGGTCAGGTCCAGGAAGACCCTTTTTATTCTTACGTTGGACTGTCATGAACTTCATAAAGTTGGAATACCTGTAGTCATAGAAAAGTTATTCAAAAGAAACGTAAAAAGAGGTTTGATATCCCTTTGCCAGATTTTTTATTGAACAGTGGAGGGCCAGGTGTCAGACATTTAAAAAAAATAATTGCATGTGGGAGAAGTCTACAGTGTCGTGGTCAAGCAGATATGGACACGGTAGATGAGAGTGCCCCTAACAGTTTGCCTGCATGCAGAGATAATAATGAGATGAGAACTAGATATGAATTACCCAGTAAATTAACAAGCTAGGAAAGGGGTAGAAACATCTAGAAAAAAAGGCACAGTATATGCAACATTCCTCAGCTGTATATTATGATTGATTAGCTCAATACCCGAACTCCAAAGACAGAAGGTACATGGTATATAAAAATTACTCTAGTTCCCTCCAACTTATTGAGTTTGTTGTTTGTTTTGAAATAGATATTAGTCACCTAGAAATGGGACCATGTCCTGAGAAAGGAGGAGTTATGTGATTTAATTGCTATGTGAACATTTTACACAAACATAGATGGTAGGACAATCACTCCAAATGGGCTTGATGTAATAAAAATGCAGAAAACAGAAGATGTATAAAAATGATGATGTTGTAGCATAGCATATCAATGTGCAGCAAACTTTTCCTTTTCAATTAGTGGTGGAATGTGTGCTTTAAAATAGTAGCAGGTATTGGCTAGTAAAACATATGTTACTATCATGGTCATTTATTCTCATTATCAAGAATCATCAAGTATATAATGGTATATGCCATTCTACAGTGACTAACAATGCTGGAGTTTGCTTGCTTGCCTGTTTGTTTGTTTGGTAAGGTATTTTTGCTATGATGCTATAATGGTTGTTTATAAGAGGTAGAGAATTTTTAGTCAATTATATTTTTACACCACTGTGTGGACTATTGTTGACCTCAATGTGTTATATTACTATGGATTAGGGAGAGAGGGAGGGAAAGAGGGTGAGTAGAAAGGGGAGGGGAGAGAAGGTGCAATAAAGATTTGTTTAGTACTCTTGCTTGCATGTAGAAAGATGAGAAGAGACTCTAACTGTATTGATCCACTAATACAAACACCTACTAATTTCCTCCCAGGTAAGCAGTCTTACATAGTAAGTAGCCTTGACCCAGGGTGCTGACTTGTAGAATCCCAAAACCAACCTCACTCAAAATCAATCCTATTCCATCCAGTTTTGTGAAATACATTGAAGTAGAGGCATGTGATTTGAACAACATGGCAGCATGCGCTTCTCCCAAGAGTCACGAGTGCTGAATTATTGGAAAGCTAATCACAGAGAAGTGACCACCATTGACTCCATTAGATTCCAGGGAGATGAACTTCTTGGTCTTCTCAAGTTTAGTAGAGGGCCTAATCCTTCAACAATTGTCCACAAAAGATGTCTCCCTAAAGAATAAAGATGCTTCTGGATAAAACCTAATTTCATTGAAAACTGATGTCATATAAAGGAAAGCCTAATCTGATTTTTTTTTTTTTTGAACTTTGGCGATGAGTAACCCTTTGGGGAAGAAAAGCAAATCATGTTTTATTTTGGTGATCATATTCATTTGTGTCTAGAAGAAAGTAGAAAGCCAGCTGTAGGTGTGGGCATCCCCTCCATTGCCATCGACCTTCTGGAGAAGGCTTCATTTTCTGAGAAAAGCCTAATGAAAAGAATCAAGCTCAGGCAGACACCCTGCTGTGCAGGAAGATTGCTTCCAAGAAGCGATTCATTTTTAGTTTAACAACTGTGCATTTGGTCCCCACACAATTTATCTTCATGCAAAATCACATACCTGTGTGCCAGATGTGCACAGCTGCATTTGAGCAACTGCTGATCTATCTGCCTCACTTGCCAAGTGGCTATTTCTTTAAATTAGGGTGGGTTGGGATTTGGGCCGTGTGAAATTTTCATTTTGAAACCAGAAACCTAGCCACCCCTGGCTATACTGGGTTTTGAACATAGTACGGTGATGAACCAACATTGAGTTAGTGTTCTCCAGGACCCCCCAGAAACTCACCTTTTCATGACCCCTGGAATTCAGCTACATTCTCGGTCTGCAGAGGCTGACCTATCAAGAGACCATGTCCTGCCAAAGTGTGCAGCCCTTGTAAATGCTTGTGGTGAAACTGGAAAACCTCTGCCCAGCCCTTGGGAACACTTGAAGCAAAATAGAACCTGACATTTCAGTTGTGTTTCAGTTTTTACTCTGGACTCAGAAGAGGGAAGACCACAAAATACTAAATGAGACCTAGAAACCCAGCAGCGGGGGCACCACAACCCACCCCAGACCTAGAAACCAAGGTGATGAGAGGCTTACCTCTCTGCAAACCACCTCCCTGCGTGCCTGAGAGATCCATGGAAGGATACATGGGCATTGCCCCTTGAATCTCGCTTTTCTTTTTCTACACGGCCAAAGACATTCAAATCAAAGGAGATTCAGCTGTCCTTGTAGCAGCCCATGATTTATGTATTGAGTGTCCACTTAATGACAAGTGCCTACTGAGTGCCAGACACAGGGCTGAAGTGTTGACATGTGATAGACGTGCAGTATATGTTTGATGCTGATGAGAGTCTTGAAGCCTGATCATGTTCTTGGGAACTACCAGGTCCCTGGTTTCTTCCAAAAGATGAGTGGTATTATTATATCTCAATAATAGGAAAATTGGAGCTCCAAGTAATCATGAAACTTAGAAACTCAGGCTTCTTATGCATGGTAGCCAAAGGCAAGACAATTCCGCTTCATTTCAACCCTGCTTTTGCAATGCTTTCTTTTTCTTGTCTGTTCAAGTAGGTCCAAGAGAAGGTTTACCTCTTAGGGAGTGAACTCCATACACCTGTTATGGTCAATGGGTCATGTCCCTTTGACCATACTTAGATGGAGACCTGTAAAGTAACCTTCTGGTTGTAACATTTCACCTTCCTTTCTGTTTTTCATATGCTCAAGCACTGAAATATCAGCCCGCATTTCACAGGCTCAAGTTTGTATTTCACCAAAATTCTCCAAAAACATTTACCAGATGCAATTCAATTCATATTGTGTCTTTACAAGGAATCTATTCCAAGAAAAGTCAGAAGATGTGAACTGATTTGTAACCAGATGAGTGTCTTTGCCTAGGCTCATTTGAGAATTCCTTGAAGGAATAAAACTTAGTTAATTTTTAAATCTCTCTCTTTAGTTGTGGCCTTGGGAAGATTGCACATATAATTTTGTCTTACAATGAGAATTCCTAAGATCACAAATCCCTCACAGGCTGTGTTGCTCCTTCTAGACACCTGCCATACTTAAGGCAATATCCCATTTCTATTTTAAGGAACTGTTTCAGGCATGGCTCTCCTGCAAACCACTTAGAAGAAACAGGCCACCATTATGTGAGTAAAATAGACTCCTCCAGGAATTACATCATTTATTTTCAACAAAGATTAATTTAATTTGGTTTAGTTTAACAAGAGTGTATGATCATGCATTTTGATAACTAAATCGATGCCTTCACATAAACCCAGCCCTGGCTTAGCTCTCATCTGGTGAAAGAACTAAAAGCTCTCAAAGGTAATGGGTGTATCACTCCTCACAGGGAGAAAGAAAGGCTAGGCTTTCAGTTCTCTTAAGCATAAAACTTAAAATCCACATACAATAATAAACAAATGGCTTAAGGCATTTTATGTCATAAATGTGCTGCCATTATTTAGTTATGAATTTTTAGGTTTGGGAAGTATTGTAAAGCCCAAGAGTCATTATGGAATGTCTGTAGACTTGATTTCCAAAGCTCCAGATAGGTTTTAATGTGTTCATAGTTATACCACTGCACCCCCAAAGCTATTTCCATGTCCTCAGAGATGTGTCCTAATAGTAGGGCCTCCATGTCTTCTACTTATTGAAAAGTGTGAATAATAGCTCCATATATATATATATATATATATATATATATATATATATATATATATACTTTTAACATGTGTTCCCATGTAACTAAGTGATTGAACTCAGCACACTTAACAACTTAGGAAGAGATTCATTGAATTTTCCAGGTCTCTTCATGGCCAGAGTTACATTGTAAAGAGATCCTAAATGTGAAATAATCAACATGTTAAAGTAATCGAGATGTTTATGATTTGATAACTCTTTGGTGCATTGTTTAACAACATGTTTTCAATTTTCTCTCCTTCAAATCGCTCCAAATAACCCCATGATTTTAGATGATTGATTATGGGAACGTTGCTTTTACTGTACATCCAAGGTAATTTTAAAATTACATCTTCTTTTCATTGTTAGGGAGTAAAATCATTTGCAGGTCTTGACATGATTTATCAGAGAAAGGGAGACAAAGGCCCAGTCTTGGTCTCACTCTATTAGAACATTATTATGTGAGCCCACAAGCAAATCACGAGGCTTTGTGGAAGTTGGGTTCTAGTCCCAACATGCTTGATAATCAACCGAGCAGCTAAAGAACAGCCATCAACCTCCAGGGTCTCACTTTCTTTCCATATAATAACTTAGAAGATAATTGAGATCCAAATTTCTTCCCTGGAGATTTTGATTTGTTATGCTAAAGACTCATTCTGAAAAATAGGTGTTTTATACAAAAAATTTGCTGTTTGCAACTTGATCACACCAGAAAACACTTACTAGGTTAAATGAGTTCTCATCACAGGTCTAAATTGTGTAACTTCAGAACTGACTTCTATTATCATCTACGCTTTACCTATAACTGTTTTATTTTACAAAACAATGGAAACCTCTATCACATGGCTTATTTCTACTTCTCTGACTCTGTGTTGGCATGCATGTATCATATTTTAACCTTTGGAGGGCTTTATGTGGTTACTGCATTAGTCATACAAACCTATAATCCTATAAACTCCCTGGCTTAGCACAGTAGACTTTAATTTTCTCTTTCTTTGTTGATTTAATGTATGTGTATAGAGAGCATACAAGTACTTTTAACTGGTGGTTCATCACTTTAGCCTGTAGCTGCCCTTTTCTTACCTATAAAACACTTTTCCATTTTGTAGTGCCATCTAGATAACCTATAAGAAGAGAAAAGTGGGGGATATTTTATCTTATCTGTCTCGATACATTGCTCACAGTCTAGTGCTTGAAGCCAATTACCTCATCCATATTTAACTGGAGAACTATGAAACACAAAAGAACATAGACTTTTTATCTGGTTTATCTGAACTCTTGGGAATCTGGGTTTACAGCTTGGGAAACCAAGGTTTATGACAGCTGTTTAGGAGTGAGGCTAGGGTTACACTTGATAATGGCTATCCAGAATAAAGAATGGGACCCAGCACTCCTTTCAAAATAAGAAAGTATAATTTCAAAGAGTAAAACTCATTTATTTTCTTACAGTACAGAAGATTTTCTTCCAAATATATTACAAAGAATATATACCTGTGAAGTTGTCCTTGCCAATGTCTTTGCATACTGAAACTGGAAGACATCTCCCTCCATCAGGCTTGGCAGATGTTTCCAAGATACCAAGAATTCTACTAACCTTGACTTCCTGTGTTATTTCTAGAGTCTAACTTGGCTAAAATAAAATGGAAACCTCACAATGTCAATTAAAAGCAAACTTTGACCTTAGTGTTCAGGGTTCTTCAAAATACAAAGTCCTACTTCTTTAAGAAACTTGCAAAATAACATCTTTCAAAGCACACACACACACACACACACACACACACACACACACACACACACACACCTATTATAAATAGATACTCCTTCCTTCCACTCTGACTCCTGAAAAATCTCTCAATAATTCAAGAAGCAAGTTTAAAGGTTGGGAGGATTCCATGACTTACGCAAGTAGAATTAAGAAATTGTGTCTTAGATTGGAAGACTACGAGCCTGCAGTGAAAGCAAGTCAAAACAACACATCAGAAGATCAAAACAGTAACAGAAGAAAGTGCCATCATGCACATGTGATCTGCGTGATATGTTATGGAGCCTAGGGAAGGGAATCATTACTGATGTTTGTTTGAAGGGAAGGGAAAGTTGTTTGAGGATCAGAACATAGTAGCTTATTCCTATAAGCTCAGCACTCAAAGGGCAGAGGCAGGGGAATAGCAGTGAGCTTGAAGCAAACCTGGATTATATTGAGACTTTCAGAAACAGAATAAACAACACATGGCATTGGAGGTGGGGGAGAAGATGAGAGCTCCTGGGGTCTGCCAGGGTGAGAAAGACTTTGTCAGACCTGAAATTGGTTTGGTAGCTGACTGATTTCCACAGGCCTAAAAGTGTGCAATGGAACACTTTAGAGGTAGAGGATCTTAATACATGGAAGCTATTAAAAGCAGGTGACCAAAAATCTGGGTATTGAGGCCAAGTCCAAAAGTCTATGTTACAAAGGATTTTAGGTTTTTCTCTATACATACCAGGAGACATGTGAAAATGCTCATCATGGGATAAAGTATGTGATGTTGAAAGATGGAAAGATGGCTGTGGTGTCTGGGAGAGATGGAATGTGGTCACTGCATAGTATTACTAAATAAATTTAAACAAGTGCTTGTCACTGACAGTTGTGTCCCAATGCCTATTTTTCTGTCATTGTTCAGAATAAGAAAAAAATCTAATGGTCATGTAGCTGCTTATATGTGATATATTTCAAGTTAACATAGAGTTGCCATAGCCATACAAATAAAGACCAGCCAATGAGACGAAGGTGTAAACACCATGGCTACTCCTGGGCAGACTTCCTAAGAAGCAGAGCAAGCAGGTAGCTTCTCTTGTCTTCTTTCTAGTGAAAAAGAAGACAGCATGCTTATTCCTTTAGATACTTTTGGTTTTTGTTTGTTTGTTGAGACAAGGTCTCATGATGTAGCTTTGGCTGGCCTGGAATTCTCTATGTAGACCATGATGGCCTGGAACTCTTAGAGATCCATCTTCATTTGAGTTCTTTTTTCTTTTTCCCCCCCACCTTCTCTTCTCCCACTCACTCCGGCCCCGCTCATTCAGGCCCGCTTGCTCCAGTGCCTCTGGGTTCTTCATGCTGGGATTAAAGGGATTAAAGCTATGTCCCACCACACCCAGCAGGATTTTTGAAAAGGCTAACTTGATTTGGGAAGTCAATTGATTTTATTTTCTTGCTCTTCTACTCTTGTCCAAAATGAAGGCCAATGTTTCTCGGTATTTACTTATGGGTTCTGTATCTTGGTTTTGCTCTCATTCTGCAAATATGACTTTACATTGAAGACTCTCACTAACTAGTAAGTTTTGTTTTTATCAAATAAAAGTCTTCTTTCCACTTTATTATTCTTTTACAAAATTTATAATTTTGAGAAGTGTGTTTTACTCCATATGCATTTGTATATCTGTCTTTGTATGTTTGTGGGTTTATGTGTCTAGAGGTATACATACATGTATGTACATATACATGACCTGAGGCTTAGCAGTTAGGGTAGGCTTGCTCGTCAATTAACCTTGAGAACCTTTTTGTCTCTGTTTCACCAGTGCTAGGTTCACAGACATAAGCCTCCATATAAGGATGTTACTGTGTTACCTTCCAAAACACAAGATATATTTTCTTAAAATATATATGTGTGTGTGTGTGTGTGTGTGTGTGTGTGTATGTGTGTGTAACATGTTTTAAGAACTGGTACATTAATTGTCTGTAATTCCTACTGATTTGTTTCTAACACATTTTACTTTTTATTTTATTCTTTCATTAACAAGCACTTGTTGGAATGAGCTAAAATGATTCTACAAACTACTGATCACAGTTCTTTTCTAAAACAACAGCAACAAACAACAAAAAAAGTCCTATGATAGAAAAAAGAAGTGAATATTTACCAACACCCCTCACATTCCTCACAGATAATAACTGCGATTATAGGATAAGCCCACTTACTGGAGGTAGAACATGCAGTAGGGTTGCTGCTTCATAACAGTTTCTCTCTAATTAGAGACCCATTTATGAGAAGCACATGGCACCACTGAGGGCTTACTGAAGACTTGCTCACTGGAGACAACTCTAGATAAACATAGCTTAATTCACCTTGAAGAAAAGAAGTCACTCAGTAGAAAATTGAAAGCTCTGCACAACAGGTATGTGGTATGATGATAATCAGTGGGCTAATTATTTTATACAGGGAATTTGTTTTTTTTTTTATCATTATTCTGGTCTGAGGCACTTTTATAATTTCAGATTTCCAAATGAGACCAGCACAAACTCACAGACATCACACTCAAAGCCCCAGGATTTAGAGGCAGTGCAGCTCAAACTTGAAACTGTGCCTGTCTCAATCCACAGCCTCACATCTCTGGTGAACATTCACTGAAGTGGTTAATGCCGATGGCCAAAAGTCTGGAGTTCATGAAGGAAGCAGAAGAACGCTTTTGGACAGTTTATGAGATTATGTTGAAGGTGACATGACAATCACTGGCTTGTACCGTGAAATTGAGAACCCCACCTTGAGCTATAAAATCTTTGGATGCCAAAAAGGACTTCATGAATAGAGCCACCAAAGCCAAGGATTCTCCACAAATGAGCAAAAATCTTTTATCAGTTTTAAGCTGCTCTTATTTAAGGGTAATGTTACTCACAGTTCAATCTAATCCTAAATAATATAATCACAGTCTTGAAGGAACAGTGGCAGAAAAATGCATATCAGGTATCCATCGTATAAATCTACTTTTATTAGGGAATGAAGTCAAATTATTACCCCAATAAAAAAGGTGTTTTGTAATATGACCCAGATATCTAGACGTATCATTTGCTTACTGTCTTGCTCCTTTTTGTTTCAGGGTCACATATATATCACCATACCAGCAGATAAAAGCATCCATCAGAATGGTTTTCATGACATCAAGTGATGATGCTTGAGAGAATGAAGTCTCCCAAAGGAAAACAGCCAGTTGTCAATTTTTGGCCAGTATAACATATTCCTCAATGTGTTGGTCACAAACAAGGTGAAGAGATGTCTTGTTTTCTACATTCAAATCTGGGAGAAGGAAAGAAAGAACAAAAAAGACAATGGTGGATAAGAAAGAAAATGAAATATAAATAAACTACACTTTTTTACTGAACAGAAAAGTTCAATTAGAGGGAGAAAGAGAGAGAGAGAGGAGAAATGTAGGATGCTAATTTGAACCATAGCTCCATGTCTAATGCTTTTAGCCAAGGAAAGAAGAGAAAAGCAAAAAGAAATCTGAGTCAGAGGGAAGATGTCATGGTGAGTTTCAATGGGATGGATTCCTTATTAATTCTAAAGAACACGATGCAACATGGATTTAATTATACAAGTCAACCCACCCACATTCCTCTGTTGTTCTTCACACACATGGGCTTTTGAGGACGATGAAAGGTGGGTGGGGAAGAAGGGAAAATAAGGGAGATGTGAAGTGTCTCAGGCCACAGAGAGCAGCCCTGTCTCAGGGCACAGTTTCTCTAGTCTGTCTTTTCAAAAGAAGAGCTGTACAGTCCAGTTGCACCCAGCAAAGGAGCGCCTGCTTACATGGGGCAGCTTCCAGTGGGTTCACTCACCTTGGCTCCAAGGGCATGTTCATTTAGTCCTTTTTACTGTGAAAGTAGTTTCCAGAAACTCTGAGGCACAGAGAAGGAATATCGTGGGATGCAGTGGTGGGGGGTGTGGGGAATAGGAACTTAAAAATCTCTCACCTGCTTTTAATTTATATGGCTTGTACCACACAATCTCACCAAGAGTTTCATGAAGTGTGAGTCTCTATTGAAATACCAAGGAGTTTACATGCATTAAAAATCTGAAACACCACACAGGTTTTCTTGAATTCTTCCTGAGACTTCCAAATTGTGCTATCACCAATGGCCTAATCTCTATACCAGCCAAAAGGTTAAATTCTCTTTGACCGTGACCACATTCATTGTTCCTTTCTGTTTTCCCATTCTATTTTCAAAAAATAAACCTTGAAGAGTGCAACTATCTGAAGCACTGATCTGAAGCCTTTGTCATGCTGCTGCCTTTTCATATAATATATACTACACACTTACACACTTATACACACACACACACACATACACACACACACACACACACACACACACATTTTAAGGCATCTCCCATGTAGTTAGCTTAAGGCATCTTACTTGAGAGGGAATCCACTTGCAGAGTAAATGGGTCTATGAAGTCACAGAGTATCAGGGTTAGCTGCAGACTAAACCAAATAAATGAATGAAAAATACTATAGTTTTTCTAAGCAAAACTGATGAACGCAGGGAAGAATGTGCTTAGCACAACTCTGAAAGGGCTTTGCTAGGCATTTACAAATGACACCATAGATAAACATAACCAATAATCCTACTAGGACTTGCAATCGCTCCCATGACATAAAAATAGAAACCTGGCAAAGGCCTTCAGGAATAAGGCTCTAGAAACACAGTAACCTTCCTTCAGAATTCTTTTTTATTATTTATTTATTTATTTATTTATTTATTATTAGTCATTTTCTTCATTTACATTCCAAATGATATCCCCCTTTCCAGTTACCCTTCCACAAACCTCCTATCCCTTCCTCCCTCTCCCTCTCCCCTTTGCCTCTGTGAGGGTGCTCCTCCACCCACTCACCCATTTCTGCCCCACTGCTCTAGCATCCCCCTATGCTGAGGCATCAGGACTCCACATGACCAAAAGCCTCCCATCCCATTGATGCCAGATAAGACCATCCTCTGCTACATCTGTATCTGAAGCCATGGCTCCCTCCATGTACTCTTTGATTGGTGGTTTAGTCCCTGCAAACTCTGGGTATTCCAGTTATTTGATATTGTTCTTCCTATGGGGTTGCAATCCCCTTCAGCTCGTTTAGTCCTTCCTCCAGCTCTTTCACTGGGGTCCCCGGGCTCAGTGCGATGGTTGGCTGTGAGTATCTGCATCTGTATTGGTCAGGTGCTGGTAGAATCTCTCAGGGGACAGCCACACCAGGCTCCTGTCAGTGAGTGCTTCTTGGCATCAGCAAGTATGGGGATTTAATGTCTGCTGATAGGTTGGATCCCTAGGTGAGGTGGCCTCTGGATGGTAACCAGAGCTCCACCATGCTATACATGTACAGAAAGACAATTTATATCCATACGCTGGATTGGGAAGCCACAAAGGGAAGTGACTTGACCCTAGGGGGTGATATGAGAACAAGGGGAGACCTGGGGGGTATGAGCACATGACCCAGTGCTCATGTGGTGATGCTTATTCATTTTACTTTCTCAGTCTCCTGGGGTTACATATAAACCTAAATAACAATTAAAACCCTAGCCTCAAAGAGATATGAGTCTAATACTCTAATTTCTACCATATAAGAAAAGATATTTAAAAACAGTCAACCATGAACCATTTTAAAACCTGAACATATTTTGAGAAAATTATATATTAACCTACAAGTAACTGTAAGAAATAATATGTAAATCGTGTACATTCTGTTATAACTTTGATTTTGGATGTTCCCCCAAAGGCTTGTATTTTAAACATTTGATCTCCAGATTAGTGCTCTTGATAGGTGGAAGAACCTCACTGAGAGGGACCTTGTGGGAGTCCATTTTGTCATTGAAGATTCGTCTTCAACAAAAGCTGTGAGGCCTGAGACACTTTCTTTTCCTCTTTGTTTTTCTTCCAGGATACAGAGTGAGAATTTACTACAAAATATACTCTAAGCCACACCATGCCGCCCAATTCAAGGTGACTAGTCTGTCACAGAATGGAGAAATGAGCCAAAATAATATTATTTTTCTTTTATAAGTTGGTTACATCAAATAATTTACCTAATAGTGAGAAATTAATAATACTGTTTTTATCTCATTTTCCCCAAAAGCATTCTTAAAAATAATGATATAATAATAATAATAATAATAATAATAATAATAATAATAATAATATAAACAGGGTATTGACAGTGACACAGTCTACCTGTCTTACCAAGATTTCCTCAGTGTTCCTGTGTTTGACTCTTCCTTTTTCACCTGCATGCAAGCATTGAATTTTGATCACATTGTTTTTTTACTAGCTGTCTTTCTCCAAGCTACCCCAGGCCATCAATATGAAATGTAGTTGTTCCCTTTCCAGAAACCTCCCCAATGTCTATCCACCCTCATGGAGCTTCACCTTTCATTTCACGTCCAATAAGGAGACAACATATTTCAAGCCTAAGTCAATTACATCATTTATTTTTCTCCAGGAGTCAGATATGAAAAATGAGAATTTAGCCTACAAAGCTCTCAGTCTCATGTTCCCAGCTGGTGCTCAGTATACGGCAATTGAAGAGTAGGGCAGAGTACAGAAGAGAAAAAGACTCAGTTCAAATAGCTATAATTACACTATAATTATAATTATACAGCAAAATTTACTCTTCTTTCGCAGAATTTACTGACTTGACTTTAAAGCTACATTCCCTTTAAGTGTAAGTTCAAAACATTCAAAGCCATTGGTAAATTTGCCAGTGCTTATAAAAAGCCCATCTCACTACTTTGCCATTCAAGAACCTCCTCAGTATAACTTCAATGGCTCTTTTTAGAATTGTCAGAAAATATCTTATGCAATATCCTACATTTCAGCATCACACATCCATCTACCATCTTCTGGAAGATAAGTTAACTAGAATCCATCATACTTTTCTTCAATAAGGAGTGAAGAGGATGACTACAGCTGTCAGTGTAGTTTAAACAAGTTGGACTCAGGACACTGGAAATCGGAGTCTAACAGCAGCAATAGTAACAATAAACATCCACCCATACATAGATTTTTTTCCTTTTTTTTCTTAAGATAATTCATAAATAACCCACAAAAATTTCTGTCTCTTTTTTATGTTTATAGCCAACTAAGAAAACAGCTCTTTAAGTCCACTGACTATAACTACTTTATCAATATCACCTAACCATGGTCTTTGCTCTTCAGCCCTTCTATAAAAATCCATTCTTACTTGTTTTCTGATCTTGTCCCACATTCAAACATGGCTCCTTAAACTTACAGTCCATTGGTTACCATGAAATCCATAGATTCCCTCTAAGACTTCAATCTTGTTTCCAATGATTCTCAGGTTTTACAAACACCAGACAGCTCCTTGTTTACTATAATCTTCTAAGTGCTTGTGGGAGGGAGGGTTGAAGATCAGAAATGAGGTTTCATGGTATGTCATGTATGTGGAAGAAACATTTAGTACCAGACAGAAGTGCTGACATTTAGGTGAGAGTATCTAACAGCTCTTACGCATGTCAAGTGTCTTTGCCTTGCATGCAGAACTCTGACTTCTTATACCAACCCTTCTTTGCTTCAGTGATTCACACATTCTCAATCTAACCCTCCTGTTGCATTTTATTTCCCTCAGTCATCACTACCAGTCTTCCACCGACAGACTCTCTGTTTACACTTACCACATCACATGATGTGAGATAAATGCTCAAATCCTTATTTATGGGCATTTCAGGATTGCAACACGCCTTTTACAAGGCGGCTATTTGATTCCAGGGTGGATAAGCTACAAAGCTACAGTTGGCCCCCATCACAGCTTGCAAAGTGACAGAGCACTAAAGTTGGCTTTGCTCATAAAAAGGTAAATAACAAGACACAAATCTTGGCATAAACAGACCAGGGCGTACCCTGAAGAATGCCTTTGGGGTCCTTTGGAGTGATGTCCCTGTGCCAGTACACTGACACATGTAGGCAAGCGTAAACCACAAATGTGGCAGCTTTTATGCTATTGTGCAGCCTAATCAACGTGGTTCATAGTACCAACATTGTCTGTTTATTGCTGAGTGCAGCTGTACTACTGGATAGGCTTTCTAATCAACTACTACTAAAAATACACTCCACCTTATAGATGACACTAAAGCATGGAGACACTAACATTTGTGTCAGAGCAAGCAGGAAGAACACGGCATAGCTGGGGTTAAATCCCATCCCTCTGTCTTCAGAACCCTTACTTTTAGACTTCAGGATCTGACATTAGTCCCCATAAATGGCTTTAAGAGGACAGGGATTGCGCCCATTTACAGGTGTCTTTTTAAATGATTCACAGAAATTCCAGGATGTTTTTTCTTATGATGAATTTAAATCTACTTGTCCCAAACTTCTTCCCTCATTCCTTGTTTCCCTTCAGATCCACCCAGGCCATGTTCTTGATCATCTTATGCTTTGTCCAGCAGATCTAAGTAATATGAAGATAGAAAGGAAACTTCTAAAATAATCATTAACAAGTTATAGTCTACTCATATGATAAAAACCTGATTTTATCAAATTTCATGTTTTTCAAAGTATACGCTAGCATAACAAATTCTCATTGGAAAAAGGGCAAATATTAAAAGTAAGATTTAAAAAGCTAATCAAAGTATGGTTTAAAGTTTGAAAAACATGCAAAAAGAAAAAACCTCATATGAAAAATAAGTCTAGAAAAAATAAGATATTAAAATGCACTAGTATTTTATCATTCATTATTATTAAAGCCAAGAGGAATCCATTGGTGGTGGTGGTTTGTTTCAGTGATTACAATGAATCTAAGAAGCTGAAGTGGAAGGTGGCATATTGAAGCTGGTGTTTCTATCAGCCAATTTGATCCAAGTAGTTGATATCTAAATTGCTTTAAACTCCCAATTGCACGTAAGAACGAAATCTACTGAATGTGAGAGTGGCTGTGGACTCTTTATCTACATTCCATCTTCTTAGGGCGTTTATTGGATAATGCCAACCAATTTATAGTTTACATTAACAGTACATATGATATGGGATATAGCCAAGCAAAAACATTCATGGGTTAGCCAGAAGCAGATTTCTGTGGCCATCTTCTATGTAAGCAGTCATGTCTGTGGATACTGAATGCAAATCTTGTTAGGTCCTGTTGAACCATTTTTGTGAGTGTAGAAGTATTTTTCCTGTCTTTGCTTGTCACTCTCTCCACCCTTATCTCTTTGGTTATTTATCGTTTTTCTATTTTTTTCTTCTATCCCTATCCATTTGCAAAAATAATGTTTTATTGTTTGCACATTAGCTACAAATAATTCTACATCATCTCTGATGTTTAAAAGTCATTTGTAGTACAAGTAATGACAACAATTAGAATTGCTAAAAGCTAAAGGCCCAAAGTTGATAAAAATCTGTTGATAGGATACATATTAAATGTTTCACAAAATTTAGTATTTAATCATTATAGGAAAACTGGCCATAGTAGAAGTAGTAACAACAAAAATAATTTGTGATTTTAAAAATGATAATAAATGCTTGTTACTTCAAAAAGCACAAAAGCTAGGATCCTCATTTTTGTTATTTAAATATAACTAAATGATCATTTGAAAATAATTTAAACATATAAAAATGTGTTTTGCTGTATGAATCAAGAAGTAGCTTTATGGAATCCATTCAAGTATGCATTTCTTTGATGAATATTCAAGTATTGACAAATTTCTGAATAAAATAATTTTACAGAAAAATTCTGGGAAAGTGAGGGTTGTTGTCTTTAGGTGTGTTCTGAGAGATGATTCCACCAGGATTCAATGGATAGTTCCAAACGTGTGGTTATACAGATGGTCTGGTTAAACTTAGCTGTCAAAAAAACCACACCAAACCAAACCAAACCAAACCAAACCAAACCAAACCAAACCAAACCAAACCAAACCAAACAGTGTGAATCAGGAAGGTATTTGTAGGGAGAAGGCAATGCAAATAGGGGTGAGTAGGGGTTACAATGGGGATGTGAGTGAGAAAAAGCAGAAGACGTACATGAAACTGTTAAAAATTAGTTGTAAAATAAGTCATCAGTGTCAAATTTAGGAGTATAACTGTCTTCTCTGGTACTGGATAGTCTTGGCAAAGTCAAAAAGCAAAAGTACATAGAAATGTAAGGTGACCATTGGAGGATAGGCTCTGGAGTCATGCTATGGAATCATAATGAAGTCCATATGTGCTCATGTCTTCTTGTTGCCTAAGCATATAACAATGGCGATGGTCAACAGAGGAAATGCATCAACAGCTCTGGGCTGGGTAACTGTTTCTGTTGTATGTGTGTATCTACTGTGAATTCCCTCAGAATAGAACATTTTCACATTCACCACCATTTTTATTACAAATTACTAGTTTATTCAACTTACAGATGAATTGTGATATTTAGCAGGTAGTTAGTTAGCATTTAGGTATGTATTAAAGCCAGGAATTCATGAGGCTGCCCTGAACTGAGATTCACTTCTGCATTTCAAGGACCTTGCTCCCTTACCATGTTTCCCCCCACCCATAGCTTGATTCTGAATCTTATTTCTTTCTCAGCTACATGCTAGTTGCTGTGAGAAGAAGAAAATGTCTACTCTATACTAATTTGGGGAGATCTAGTGCCCTTTTTTCTCCAAGAGCTAACTCTGGGAGGGACAGTCAGAACCCTGTCATAGAGGAATATCTAATCTTGAGAATTCTAACATTACTCTTTTGTTCTTGTTTGTGGAGTTAGATGGAGAACACCAGAGATTCTAAGTCTTAATCTTATTTGTTTCCCCAAGATTTTAGTGTTTAACATGTCTATATGTCATTAATGTTTAAGAGTTAAAAATTGGCTCCTCTGTTATCTGATTCCTTTTCTGACAAGTAGTTTCTATAACAAATTTTCTTAACTGGACAAGTTATTTGAAGAGGGAAGATAGGAAAAGGATGATGCTTAATGTCCTGTATTACTACTTTTTATTACAGTGTCAGTCGGTTGATATAGCAAAATAGCACAAAATGATTCTAACTGTAACTCAAGCAAATGTTAACTAAATCCAGTTCATTTTCTTTTTTAGTGAGTGTGGTGGTTTGAGTATACTTTGTCTATAAGAAGTGGCACTATTAGGATGTGTAGCCTTACTAGAGGAAGTAAAACCATATTAGAGGAATTATTCCACTGTGGAGGTGGGCTTTAAGGTATCATATATATGCTCAAGTCTGGCCCGAGTCAATATTCTCCTGGCTGTAGTCGAAACATGATGTAGAACTCTCAGCTCCTTCTCCAGCACCATGCCTGCCTGGATGCTGCCATGCTTTTTGCCATGATAATAATGGACCAAACCACTGAACCTATAAGCTATCCCTCAATAATGTTGTCCTCCATAAGAGTTGCCTTAGTCATGGTGTCTCTTCACAGCAATGGAAAACCCTAAGACAATGAGCCTTTTGGAAGTTGCAACAAGAGAAGAGATAGAATAATAAAAGAACATACCCTTTCTCACATAAAACTGATCACATCTCATTGAATTGGTTTTGCAATAAATGTGAAGCTCCAAATAAACATAAAGGACAGGTATAAGCATAGCTTGAGAAGCCAGACAGAATCTATATCTACAGGTACGAAGTCAGCAACAGAGGAAGGAGAGTGGACATGGAAGGTGAAGATATCTCTATCTCTAGTGTCACCAAGTTTTAATTTTGTCCTAGGCATGGAAAGTGCACACACACAACATAGTTTTTCAGACATGACATATTGGGAAACTGAAGATTAGAAAGCTGGAGATGTGGGCTATAAAATTTAATTGCCGTTTATTTGTTCCATGTTACCCATGTTTCTCTGAAACTGCTTGCCGCAAATGGAAAATTTTTTCTAGTTAGAGTTAAATGATAAAAAGCTGCTTTAGGTGTCTGGTAATTCTTAAAAATTCCATAGACAAGCATGTTAGGACATAGAATGAAAAATATAACCATCCACTTATTCATTTTATTAAGAAATGCACTCAGTCAGTATGATGGTTAATTTTAACTGTCGACTTGATTAGATTAAGAAACATGTAAGGCAGTAGTGAAGCATAACTTTTGTGTGTTGGAAGAAGTTTCCAAAGAAGATTAACTGGGAAGACTCATCCCTGAATGTGGGATCTCATGGGATGAGATCTGATATTGCATAAAATTGGATAAAAGAGAAAAAAAATAGCTGGATACCTGTCTCTGTCTGTATGTCTGTCTATCCCTTCTTTCTTTCCCCCCTTTCTTTCCAGATTCAATCAGATATGGCCAAGCAGATTCGTGTCCCTGCTATCCACCTACTCATACATCAATGCCTTTACTATGATGGATTATACCTTCAAACTGTAAGCCAAACCAAACTTATTTTTAAATCTAGTCTTCACTGTGAAGCACTAAGAGGGTGGAAAGGCTAGAGAGGTGGTTCAGCATTTAAGGGCACTGGCCTTCAATAGCACCACACATGCACACACACATACACACACACACACACACACACACACACACACACATACACGCATGCATGCACATGCACCAAATACCTACACTTAGGCAAACCCTCATATATACAAATAATAATACATTTTTTAATGTTATGCTTCTCTTGTTTTAAAAATGAGAGTTGTATTTCTGCTCTCTTTTTATATCCGCATATCTTGTAGGCTGGACAAATTTTGGGTTGAAACTTTTGTGGGCGTGTTGGTGTCCCCCTCCATCCACTGGAAGTCTTGACTGGCTAGAGGAGGTGGCTTCTTCAAGGTCCATATTCTCTGCTGACAGCTGTCTAAGCTAGGGTTAACCCCATAGACTCCTGGAAGGCTCCCTGTCCCAGCGATGCCCCCTCATTGATTTCTGTTTTCTCTCTCAGCCTTTCCCCTTCCCTACTCCTGATCCTTACCCCTGTTCTCTTTCCTGCCCCTCTTCTACACAGTTCCCTCCCTCCTTCTACTTCAGATGTCTATTTTATTTCTTCTTCTGAGTGAGATTCAAGCATCTTCCCTTGGGCCTTCTTTGTTACTTAGCATATTTGGGTTGATGGATATATATAATATATTTATTTAGACACAAACCATGAAATACTATTCAGCAGGAAAAAATAATATTTGATGCTATGTGGATAAACCTGGAAAATATTTTATTAAATGAGATAGCCCATATTCAGAAAGAGAAACACCATATGCCCTTTTCCATCTGTGGTTCCTAGCACCAAATCCTCAGTTGTGAGTATATAACCTGAAATAAAGGGGACCAGCAAGAAGCAAGAAGTAGAAAGGGCAACAGTACAAAGGAATTCTATTGATTACAAAGGGAACAGGGAAAAATGGAAGACAAAAATGAAGAAACAGAGGAAAGGGTACACCATAGGCATTAAATATTACCTTAATACAGGGGAAAGAATATAAAGGAAACAATTAGTTTTGCCAATTCTTTTTTTTTTTTTGATACTTTTTACTGAATATTGTATTTACGTTTCAGATGCCAACCCCTTTCTCCATTTCCCCTCCCTAGAAAACCCCTTTCTCCTTTTTGCTTTTATACATTTTTTTAAATGTTGATCAAAAGCTTTATAAGTTTGGTAATACTCAATAACAAGATGCCCATACAATCAGAAGTGTGATGCAATACCCAACCTAGATATACCAACTATCTTTAACTGGCAGAAACACTTGAACATCTGCCCCATGTCCCCCCTCCCCTCGTCTCTTAGCTCTCCCTCTCCTCCTCCTCTTCCTCCTCCTCTTCCTCCTCCTCCTCTTCCTCCTCCTCCTCTTCCTCCTCTCCTTACTCCTCCTCTTCTTCTCCTTACTCCCCCCACCTTAGCTCCTCCTACATATCACCCTAACTATACCAATTTGTGTCAGTAAGGTACAAGATAGACCTAACACCCACTCCATCATTTTGTTGACTAACCAGACCTCTGTCATCTCTCCTAACTAAAAGACTTAGTTCTAAACCTGGCTTTTTTCTTGGCTTTAGAATGAATATCAGCTGAAAACCATCTTCTCAAATCTTTTCTCTCAAAGTAAATAGCTGAGATTGGCTATGAGACTATAAGTCTTCAACCCCGTAAGAAATCCAGAATGACTGAGTTAACTGAAATTATGGGAAGCAGAAAGCATAGCTTCTAAAACTTAGCCAATTTATAGAGACCACTGTACACCTGGACAGTCCCTATACTACAAAACGTTGGAGCATCCAATCTTCAACCTTCTGGCCCAGGATCATCTGACAGACCTAGTGATGCAGAATTATTAAGGGCTGATTACTCTGTCTAGGCAGATATAATCAGTCAACTATTCTGCAAGTTTGTCCTTTTCTGGATAGTAATTTGTCTGTAGATGAAAAGAGGCAATTCTTGCTTAGTGGCCGTCTCTCCACAACTAGAGTAACTCCAAAGATGCTCAATTTCTTCTTAGAATCCAAAGACAGGGAAGCTGTCAGGAGCAGACAGGTCTCTAATCAAAATGAACATTAATACAGAAATGTTTGTAACGTCAATTCTGTGGACTTCTGACATTTTGAAAACCAACTATCCATGTAAGGCAATCTGGACTGTTAAGTCTGTTAACTTCTCTCAGCTATTTCTAAATAAAATATAGAAAACACCCTAACAATAAACTCAGACCCATGAATTTGCTATAGGCTCTTAAATCACAGGCTAACCATCTCAAATCAGTTAAAAAAGTTAAAGAAGGACTGGGTCTAAACCTTGTATTCTTAAATGTGTTATATAGGCATAATGCCTATGAGAGTAACAATATTAATCTCACTTTTATATCAATAAGACACTCATACCAATGAAAACCTTAGATTTGAAATGAAAGTAAATCTTCTGCCATTTAAGAAATTATAACTTTATCTTAATAACAATTATTGTAAAAAGTTACAATGGAAGTAAAAGTTACTTTTACTTTCAGTAAAAGTAAAGGCAAGATGAGCACCATCCAGAGGGAGGCGGTCCTATGTTATTGCTTTTTATTTCCACCGACATAAAAGTATTCCTGACTAAAATAAAGATTCCCTTCAGCTTAGACTTTGAGGGTCTAGTCCACCGTAGCAAGGAAGGCATGGTGTTGCTAAGAGAAGGTGACCAGTCACATTGCATTTATAGTCAGGTAGCTGAAAAACTATGCTGGTGCACAGCTCTTTCTCCATTTTACTCCTTCTGGGATCACAGGCTATAGAATAGTGCTGTCCACACTTAGGGTGGGACTTTTCTCTTAAGTCAAACTTTTTTGAAAGTATCCTTGGACACACACCCAGAGGTATGTTTCCAGTCTCATTGCTATTATAATTATAATTGTGGTTATTATTATTATTATTGTTGTTGTTGTTGTTGTTGTTGTTGTTGTTGTTGTTATTACTTATTCACCTTAATCCTGCTCACTGCTCCCTCCTGGCTACCTTCTCTCACAATATTTTCCCCCATTCTCTTCTCCTCTGAGTTGGTGGGGGTCCCCTGGTGTATCCCCCTATCCTGGCACATCAAGCTTCTGTGAGGCTAGCGAATTCTCTTCCATTGAGGCCAGACCAAGCAGCCCAGCTAGAAGAACATATTCCATGGACAGGCAACAGTTTTGGAGATAGTCTCTGTTCCAGTTGTTTGGGGCCCACATAAAGACCAAGCTGCACATCTGCTACATATAAGCAGGGAGCCTAGGTCCGATCTGTGTATGTTCTTTGGTTGGTGGTTTAGTCTCTGACAGCTCCAAGAGTCCACTTTAGTTGACTTTGTCTACCTGTGGAGCTCCTATACCCTTAGAATCTGCAATCTTTCCTCCTGTTCTTCCATAAGAGTCCCCAAGCTCCATGCCAGATGGGATTCTTACTGCTTTTGCCTGGCTCCATTTTCCTTATCTTAAATCATATAGCAACCTTCCAATTTTTACTTTGTATTCTTTGTAATAAACACAGAGGAGGGATAGGGCTTCTATCTGGCCTATGCATATATGAGATATCATATATACACAAACAATAACAATTTTTTGAAGTCCATAATTTTGAAGCGGAATTAAGTAAGTGGATAGGACGTAATCAGAGGGAAGAAAGGGGAAATAATGTAGTTTTATTGTAATTAAAGATATTAATTAAGAATAGTTTAATCAGCAAATACTTGGTGTGAGTGAGTATACATTTAGTGTTATTGTTTTGCTTGACATTCCTTGAGAAGATGAATACTGGGGTCCAAGGCAACCCACTAACTGTGCCATTTGAAAAAATTCTTATCATCCTCATGCCAGATAATTTCCTTGCCTATAAACTTGGGACACATCATGTATCATATCTAGTTCACAGAGAACAAAAGTGTTTGTTAAATGTTTGGGAACATTAAGGGATAAATACAGGCAGGGAGTAGGACAGGCTGGGAGAACTAAACCAGCCTTTGCTCTTTTATTAGATCAACTGAGGCAAGCTAATATTTGCACTTGTAAATGATGTCTAAGTTCTCTCTGGCCCTAGTTTCCTTTAGGCATCAGTGGTCGTTTTTCTTTGTTATAATCATGATCATAATTTTTTTTGCAGGTGCTGGTTGCCCACTGTTGCAAGGAGCTTTAGAAATACAAGCTGACTCAGCTGATCCCCAATGCACCCCAGTGTTAAGAATGAAGAGGGGGTTCCTTCTTGCATCCACTTTACAGATAAGACTGAATCACGAATGGATTAGCAGGTCACAGGACTGATGGAGTTGGGAAGCTGGAACTCAGTTCTTTTGCCTCTCAAATACATGTTTTCCCAATATTCATAGAGTGGTGTATTTATGCTGCATGTTATCATTACTCAATAAGAATCTCTCAGTTGATTGATATGGAAAGGAGTAGCACTTTATTCAGAAGGCGAGAATAACAGCCACATTCAAGTCTACTCCTTGGTGGGCAACATTTCTTCTCTGTGGAAAGACTGCACAGTTCTAGAATATACAAGGAAGATGTTACTCTCCATTTTCCAGTGATGATGAAGAAGTTACCATGCGATCCAGGAGAGAGACTGAGAGAATCTAAGCACCTTGTGGCTACTTAACCTATGAGTTTTGTAGACATATAATTATTTTGATTTCACAAAGAAATCAAATGCCGTCCAGTGCTGGGACGGCACAGCATGCCTGTGTTGAGCTGGTCCTTTCCTGATGGCCCTAGTAAAATACCTCTTAGAGAGACCACATTCTCTGTCCCATTCAATCCAAATATTTAGTTTCAAGGCTGCTTCAGCTGCGTTTTGGCAAGAAGTAGTTGGGAGGAGGCTCCTCTTAGGAGCCTTTCTTTGAAGTCCTGGGTGTCCTACAGTGATGTGGGGTCTGGGCCAAGTGTGTTGGCCTTTGAGGCATGTTTGAGGCACTCTGGAGACTGCTGACTTCAGCTGAGTGAGCCAATGTGTAGCCAAAACTGTCAGGGAAATCTCACCATGGTTTGGATCACAGGTAATATTCCCAAGCAGTCCTGGAGCAGTCCTATCTGCAGCTGAGGTGTGTCCAGGACATCTCAACACTGTGCATATTGTAGGGCATCTTGGCTCACTAGAGGTCAGAAAATGAAGAGACTATTATTACTGATATTAATGAAAATCCTTGAGTGTTCACTATCATGCTCAATAAACTGTTTGGGGGAATTTATGCTCCTGTCCTTGAAGCCTTATTCTGAGCTATTTCTTCCAGGGACATAGAACTCATTAATGTAAAGCTATAACCAATGTTGGGTCATTTTGTTCCTAGTATATAAAAAGACTACTGGGAACAAAAAGGCTTTATTACATGGAGTTTAGTTTCCTTATTCATTAGTCTTATGACTATAGAGAAGCTGATATGTTTTTATCCCACCTCACTGATAAGAAAACTGAAGCACACGGGTTTACCAATACTTTTTTGTTGTGAACATACCATAGAGTTTACCTTAGGCTCCATTGTGTAATATACTCACTGAATACCAATGCAAAATGAAAGGTTGCTTTCTATTCATCCAAATAAAGAAAATTTACTTCTTATAAAGTAAATTTACTTCTTATAAACTAGTTTAATATCTATAAAGTAAAAACTATAGTTCGCCAGGCATTGTGGCCAATTTCTTTAATCTTAGCATCAGGGAGACAGAGATAGGTGTGTTCCTATAAATCTGATGTCAGTATAATATATAGAAAGCTCTAGGCCAGTCAGAGTTATACAGTTAAACCCTGTCTCAAAAACATCAGGGAAAAAATATGTTGTTCATATCAACATGTAATACATTTACTGTTTTAAAATGATTTAATAAGGTTTTTAATTATTAATTTTAAAAAGTTTCTCATCCTTAGTTCTGTGATGGTTAGCCTACATTGCCAGTTTGACCAAGTTATAATCAAGCAGTAGACACATGTCTGATAGAGACTGTCAAGGTGTTCAAAAGATGTTTACTTGAGGGAAGAGGACCCATCCTGAGTGCGGACAGCACTATGCAAAGGTTTTGATCACTGGGTGAATAAAAAAGAAGTGGCGAGCTGAGAATAGAATGCATATTTCTGTTTACTGACTAGTGACACAACATGATCATGCTTCTGCCTCTACAGTGAGAGGCACTTGTGCTAGCACACCCTCCTAAGGGTATACCGTGTGTCCCTTCAAACTGTGAGACAAAATGCAGCCTGCTTTCTTAGTTGCTCCTGTCCAGCCTTTTGTCATGATCTCTAAAACTGATATTGATGGGTATGATTGATTTCCAGGTATCTTGAGGTATTCTATAGTAATAAAATAGTAAATGACTTAAGAAGCTAAATAGTTTGGGACTTGCTGTACTTGATTCTATTTTATTTTCACCTGGCCTAACTTTGACCACCATTGGCTTGGCATAATATTCGATGAGAAAAAGATGTGACATGTTCATCAGTGCCTGTCAAACATAGTCATAGTTTTGTTTGGCATAGAACTTAACTCATTCCTCTTTTCTCTGGAGACAACCAACCATCTAAATAACTAAGTGTGTAGTAAATGTATTGAAAGAAGTGGTAATTTGATACTGAAAATACTGTCCCTAAAAATGAGACTGGGAGGAACGGGTTATATGACTGAGGAGGTTAGAATACAGAGATCAAAGAACCAGAAGGCTAAGAAAGCAACCCATACCATTTAGGTATTGGCTACTGAGAAAGATCAAGCTACACAGGAATGGAAAAGGCCTCTCTCCCATGCTCCCACTCTTCTTTGTCTGCCCTAGAATTGGTTGCACAAGAGAAAGTACATCATTATTCCACAGTATATCCTTATTTGGGTAGCCAGGATTTAACCTCAAATCAATGTCTTGATTGAAAGTACATGGTAAACCTTTTGGGAAAACAAAAATCTTGACAAACAGAAGAGTAAATTGTCTCAAAAGTTATTAGAAGGTACACTCTTTCATTTTCTAGAGCTGGAAATATTTCTGAAATCTTGCAATTGAAATCTGAGTCTTGAATATATTAACGCTCATGTAAAATGAGTACCTCCCCCAGAGGTCATTACATGAGATACTGTAATGACCTCAGGTAATCCTTATTTCTCAGAGAGATGTTTTACTGCTCAGTCCACAGTGGTTAGAGCAATTTCTGGCATGTGAAAATAATAGTTTCTGAGAGGATAAAGTTTAAAACAGGAAAAATAAAGGAAACAAAGGGAAGAGAAGTTGTGGAATAAGAAGAGAGAGCAGCAGAAGAGGAAGACAAGAAAGGAGGAGGGAGAAACACTCTTCCATCTGGCTAATTTGCATATTTAGAAGTTTTATACTTATTTATTTCATGATGATATGTTTGGAATTATCAAAATCCATTTCCTCATAAACTTATAAAAAGAAAGCCTTTAAATCAGTGGTTCTCAACCTTCTTAATGCTGTGGCCCTTTAATACAGTTCCTTATGTTGTGGTGACTGCAAACTATAAGAATTATTTTCGATGTTACTTCATAACTGCAAATTTGCTATTGTTCTAAATTCTAATGTAAATCTTTGTGGTTTTGATGGTCTTGGGCAACTTCTATGAAAGGATAGTTTTGAATGAAGAGCTACATTTGAGGAAAACAACACTGTATAGAATAGCATGTAACCACCAGCAGATCTGTATCCTTTCCTTTAGTCTGAGAGAGGTTTCTTTCTCAAGTTTGAGCCATTACTGATTAATCTTATATTTTGACTTGTATATCCAGCACCTTACTTCTGCTTGTTCCTAAGTAACAATAGTAGAAAGGACATATGTAGATTTAGAGAGAGAGAGAAAGAGAGAGAGAGAGAGAGAGAGAGAGAGAGAGAGAGAGAGAGAGAGAGACGGGGGGGAAGAAAGATATCTCCCAGAGCCACCTTTAAATGCATTTTCCCAAGGCCTATCAAAATACTGAGGAATTTGTTGTGAAATTTTGACCACTTCCTAGTTAGCATGAGGTTAAAATTAACAGTAACATATGTTTTTGAGATCTCAATTTGCGAAATATTAATAGAGTTCATGGGCAGTTAACTGCAATAAACGGAGGAAGTGAAGTTTATAGTGCATGGCCCTGGGGATCACAGCCTTCTCTGCCCCTGGTCACGTCTATACCTCAGAATGCAACATGAAGTGAAGGAGGCAGAAAAGAAAAACAGGAGGAAGTAACAGGGTTGGAGTCATGGGTCTCTTTTTCTCTCCATGGAGAGCCTGATGGGCCTTAGTAGAATGAGCTGCTCCCAGCCCTAGCTTATTCCTCCCATTCAGAATATGCAACAAGACTCACACAACTGGTAAAACATCGTAAGAGCCCGGACTCATCTCGTCAGTTCTCTGAAAATGTGATTTTGCCTGGATTTGTATTTCCAGTTGATGTGCTTAAGTAAATAAAATAAAAAAAAAATAAAAAAGTCATAGATGACGTCCTGAGTTGATAATCAGAAGACATGAACTTTGATACTCTACTATCCAATCTTTCTGAAAAGCACGCTTCCTCTTTAACATGAGGTACATACATATTTTTATAAGATACTGCATACATACACATATTCATACAAAGGACACATACATATAAAGTAGTGCATAAAAAAGAAATTATATTATTTGTATTCTATTGAGTCAGGTAAGTAGGTTACTGGTGGAGAAGAGAAATGGAGAAAAGACATGGAGAAGGAGCAATTGTGTTATTATAGGGCTTGCCCTGTCCTTGTAATTGAAGGCATTATGGAATAAGCAAATTCTCACTGATAGAAAGAAAAGTCAAAGAACCCCACACTGATTTCAATCCCACCATCTTCTAGTCTGTTGTTTACTCAACACACTGTTTTGGGGGGTAAAAGGGAAGAGGCAGGGATTTGGAGTGATAAACCATGTGTCTGTAGGCTCAACTAACAGAAAATGGTTGCTCTGGAGACTCTCCAGGGATGAGGCACTGTGTATGTATGTACGTATGTATGTATGATAATATATATATATATATATATATATATATATATATATATATCCATAGGGAATAAGTTATGGGAATGAAGTAAGATCTATGGCCTTCTAAAGACTTCAAATGGGGATGCAGGAGTGTAGGGCAAGTGAACTAGGAGTTTATCAAGGTACATCTTCAGAACCATGAGTCAGAAGTTATTAAAGTATAATAACTTCTTTGCAAACTCAGAATATGAAATAATCTATGTGGAAAAAGTCCCTGCTAACATTTTCTGCCTTCCTTGCCACTCTTATACTTAAAACACGAATTTCTCATTCAAGCTGTTAAATGGCTCTCTGTAAGTACTTTTTTTCCATTGACCCATTCAAAGACCTCTGACAACAAAAAGGTTTTATTATTTTAGAAGAATATTCATGAAATGGATCTGGGATCCATGACATTCCATGGACACAATCCTTTGAATTTGCAGAACTACTAGATTTCCAAATCATAGAATAGCCCTACTCAAGGACCAGATATTTGGGAACCTCCAGCTACCTCACTTAAAAGGCTCAGTAGAGCTCAGGCCATTATGTACCTTTCTTAGGAACTGTTGACCAGGTAGTGTCCTTAGATCCTAATCACTTTATCCACAGTGAAATGAGAAAAATGCTACTATGTAGATAACTATGGTGTATGTCACCTTCAGAACTTGTTCCTTAGGGTGAGATCCTCTTTCTTTTTTTCCCATCATGAAAACTCCAATTCAATGACCCTGGTCCCTGTCCTTGAATCACAGCTCTACTGAACACTCTTCTCACTCACCAGGTTCTCTAGAGCTCTGGTTTTCTTTTGGCTGCTAGATGCTGTCTAGATTGTGTTCTAATCTACAGCTTCAGATGGCTATAGCCACACATCCATTTTAATAGTTCCATATATGTTGCATGCTCTTAGCCTCCAAGTATCTACAACAATCTTCTTCCCACTTAACTCTGACTTCTAGCCCTTGGCTTTTGTGCCATCGGAGCCACAGTGGCCTCTACAGAGATACAAGAAATCATTTACCTCATTTCACTCTCGTTAAAAACCTCCTGTAGAAAGGGTCCAAATGATCCTAGTTTCTTTTCTTTGTGAGAATTATCTGATAACTCCTTGATAAAATTCTAGGATTACAATCAGTTTCTGTGAATCTTGAGAACACTGAGAAATGGAAAGGAATATGTGAAGTTTATTTGTTCTTTTACTTGATTGTATTTAATGAAAGTCAGCATTTGCACGAAGGTTGTCTTTTAAATTGTGTACACTGTGTGCCTTCTGTTATCTTTTCACAGTTCCTGACCAGAGGAAATTTGTTTTCTAAAGAGAACAAACATGTTTGAAGCATCAAAGCTGCAAGAATAGCTCTACAACCCTTTCATGCAAATATTAATTTCACTGATGCATAAAAGCTATGAGTAGATTTTAGATTTGGTCATTACCCACTAGTCCTGAGCCCCAAGAAGCTTGGGGTGTATCTTAAATATTAAGATATTAAATGTATATTGAATAGAGTCTACCATATGTCCATCATGGGTGAACTCTTACAGTTCTACTTCTGTTAAGAGTGTTATAATCAAGGTGAGGCTCTTGTCCTACCCATGCAGTGGATGAGACCATCTTCTGTGAAAGTTGATATGAAAAAGGGGATGCTACCTTATACGCATAAATAATAATTCAGGTCTGGTTCCTATAGCAGATGTGACAATGTGGCCCAAATTTGACCTGATTCTCAATTCACATTCCACATCTTCTGCTCCTCAGCATGTTTCTTTAGGCAATCCAAGTTTCTCTGAGAGATTCCATGCATTTCTGCTGAAGTTCTGGTGCTGTAGGGGAAGCCCGAACAGGAGATATGGGAGATATATATGCTGGATAGTAAGTATGCACGAATTTTTTTAAAAAAAGAGGAGCTTGGTCATTCTTATTTGGGACCACAAAGGACTAGATTGACTTAGAGGATTACAGTGGTGGAGAGTTTTGAAGAGGAGAATGACAACATCACTCTCATTTGGCAGTAGGCAAATTTAGGTTCTAATCCACATGCATTCACAACTCTGGAACCATAAGGTAATTTTATTAATTCTCTTTGCTCTTATATCTCTACCAACTAAACATGGACGCTAAGTAATATGAAACTTAAGAAGTCATCAGAATTAAGTGTGAACTTATTTCAAAATATCCAGACAGAATTGGTTGTTGAACAAGTACTCAGTACACAGAATTAATTTACTATAAAAACATCTAGGTGGGTTATTGGAATTACTTCATCAATAATATCTTTGCATCCGACGGACTCTAAGGGATGGTTCCTCAGTTTTAGGAAAATATGTCAGAAAATCTTTAACAGAAACCTTTCCTTCTTTCCTCTCCTCTCCTCTCCTCTCCTCTCCTCTCCTCTCCTCTCCTCTCCTCTCCTCTCCTCTCCTCTCCTCTCCTCTCCTCTCCTCTCCTCTCCTCTCTCCTCTCCTCTCCTCTCCTCTCCTCTTTTTTCCCCTCTTCCCCTCCCTTCCCCTTCCCTTCCTTTCCTTCTCTTCCCTTTCTTTCATTTCCTTTCCTTCCTATTGCCCTGTCCTCCTCCTTTCTTCTGCTCTCCCTTTCTCCTCCATCCAGCCATACCTCAGCAACCACCTCCAACAGGTTCTCATGTAGCTCAGCCTGAATTTAAAGTGTCTATGTGGTCATGGCTAACCTTACCTTCTGGTCCTCCTGCCTCCATCTCTGGAGAGTGCTGAGATTAGAAGCAACAACAAAAGAACATGTTTGGGTTTTTTGTTTGTTTGTTTGTTTTAATCTCCAGCAGAGATGAGAAAACTCACAGCATCAGAGTTTGTAGAAGAGCAAATGTTTGAAATCATGTCCTGTTGGTCTTGTAGAACCTCCCTACATACCTCTCTATATATGTGCAAACGGGCACACAAATACAAATGAGCACACATTTGCAGATGCATTCACGGGGGCACATGCAGGACTATTCGCTTGCTTCACTTTGAGTTCTCATTTGTGACTACCTCTTCAATGTTCTTAAGTTCCTGCACTTTCTGAAAGGAGAAAAAAAAACTGATGTTCAATCTTGTTGAATTCCAATCCAAACTGTTATTTATCCCCTATACTACTTTACAAGGCATTTCAGACATTTTTCATGGGTATGGAAATCATATTTTACCAGTAATAAATGAGATCTAGCCCCACTAGACTGTAGCTCAATTTCAAGCTCAGAACCCAGGAGGTCAGAGTGGTCCTATCAAGGAAAATCACTAACTCCCACCCCTCAGAAAGCAAAACACATTCTGGGGGCAGGAGAGGAGACTAAATGCAGAACACAGCAGGTTCTAATATTTTTCCACTTGACTCTCCTTAATTAGTGTTGACTAGCTTAACGAAGCAATTAAGGGGCTTATTTGCTTTTTTAAATCACATGTGAAATTTAAGAAACCTTGAAATACAAGAAATATTTGTCCCCAAGATCTTACCCCACAAGGGATATCAGTTTGACTGTTCTCCAACCACTAGAAAGCTACAACAACCAACCCTGCTCTCCATGTGAGGCCTGAGCAAAACAGAACTCAGTAGCCAGCTGCATTTGCATCTTGGATGCTCAGCTAAAACCCAGAAAGCAACAGAGGTGGCTCTTCTTTTCCTAACAACTCCAACAAGACTACCAGCACCTAGGACTGAAAGTTATGTACCAGCAAGTGTGCTACTCATGTTTCTTATGCTATTTTCACTTAAACCTTTAGGTCTTCCCCTTTTCTTTTTTTCATTTCTTTCTTTCTTTCTTTCTTTCATTCTTTCTTTCTTTCTTTCTTTCTTCTTTCTTTTCTTCTTCTTTTTTTTTTTTTTTAGTGAGAGTAAGCAGACAGGGAATCAGAAGTAATGAGCATGCCCAGGTTCACTTGCCTGGCAGTGGTGTGAACTGAAGTTCTTCTCACCCCATAACACCTGGCTTTTTCATGACATGAACTCGCCTGTGAAAATCCTCAACCATGAGAATTGAGGCTGACATAGACTAAAAACTACTAAATAATTACATTTACTAAGTATGTTTACATTGGTATCTAAATAGTATATAAGATTATTTTAAACAGTATACAGGAACAGAGCCTTGTTAAATATAGGGTATTTTTTTTTTTTTAGCAACTTCATGGTTGATTTATTTTTATAATTTATATGTAAGCTTTATAGTTTATAAAATTACTAACAATAATTATTATATTCATTTTTGTATTGAAATGAAATCATAAACATACACAAATTTATAACTTATAGAAACACAAATTAAAGACAAATATACATGAATATGTAATACATAAACATGGCATATAACATAAAGAAATATAAATTCACAATTTGTGATGTAACCTATAGCATGTAATATAAAATGCAATATTCTCTAATATAGTGATATACAGCTTAATATAGTATTTATTTAAGATATATAATGACAGTGTCCTTTGCCTTACAGAAACTTTGCAATTTTATGAGGTCCCATTTGTCAATTCTTGATCTTAGAGCATAAGCCATTGGTGACATAGTCAGAGGCGCATGCTCACAGCTAACCATTGAACTGATCAAGGGGTTCCCAATGGAGGAGTTAGAGAGAAGACTGAAGGAGCTGAAAGGATTTGCAACCCCATGAGGAAAGCAACAATACCAACCAACCAGAACTCCCACGGTTTAAACCATCAGCCTGGGAGCACATAGAGAGGGACCCATAGCTCTAGTTGTATATGTAGGGGAGGATGGCCTTGTCGGGCATAGGTGGGAGAGATCCTTGGTCCCATAAAGGCTGGACACTGAGTGTGGAGGAATTCAAGGATGGGGAAGTAGGAGTGAGGGGTAGGTGGGGGGGCACATCCTCATAGAAGCAGGAGGAGGGGGGATGGGATAGGGAGTTCCTGGGGGGGGTAATGAGTTAAGGGGATAACATCTGAAATCTAAATAAAATATCCAATAAAAATTAAATAAATAAATAAAAATTATAAAAAAGATATATAATGACAATCATATCACAAATAATTATACATGCTAGTTTATAGAATTGTCATATACCAACATATAGTATTATTATAGTAAATAATATTTATTTGCAGTATCCTATAGTAAGGTTAAAAAACAATGATATATTATCTTGGCTCAAGATATGACTGGATACTCACCCTGAAGTATGAAGCCCTTATTTAAAATCCCAAGTACCCATATATAAACCTTTGTATTGGTACGTGTACCAGTAATCTCAACCTTATGGTTGGAGTTCGGTGGATCCTGAGAGCTAGCCAGCAAACCTTGCTGAAATGGTCAGTTTCTGGTTCAGCAAAGAGAGATGGTCTCAAGGCAATAAGTTAGAGAATGATCTAGGATGATAGTTAGTGTCCTGCTCTAGCCTCTGCATGCAGATGCATGGGCATAGGCACTCATACACTCATATGCATGTATCATGCACACATGTACCACCAATACAAAAACGAAATAAAAAAATAAATGAAAATTTGGTGATATGTTATCTAGTAGGACAACTAATAAATCGAACTCTACATTATTAATATAGTGGCTTCAGTCCTGGAAAATGACATTTGTTGTCATTTCTTTAGAAACAGTGCAGGTTTGTTGAGATCTTTCATCTTGTTACCTCTAGACCTCAACAAACCTGCAAAAATAGTTTTCATCCTTGGAAAAGCAATGGAACCTGAAGTCACACAAACAATTTTTTTTTTCTCTTTAGAAACACAGTGCTAGCAAAAAGAGTCATAAATAACTCTAGTTCTTTCTAATTTAATAATAATCATATACCCCTGAAGCTGGAGATATGTCTCAGAGGTTAAGAATACCAGCTGCTTTTCCAGAGGACCTGGATTTGATTCCTAAATGCCCCTCTGGTCTGATAACTCCAGTGCCAGCAGATTTGATTCTTGCAGGCACTGGATGCACATGGTGAACATATATATTCAAAACGCATGTACACATAAATAAAACATTAAAAAAATCACCTTTTATTCTACCAAGTCAGATAAATGGGTCAGTGAAGAAGATAAATGAAGAAAACACAGGGAAAGGAAGGAATTGTATCTTGGGGCTTGCCCTGTCTTTGTATTAAAAGCATTATAGAACATAAAACTTCTCACTGTCAGAAAGAAAGGCTAAGGAATCCCATACTGTATCCAACTCCACAGTCTTTCAGCCTCTTTGTGATAAAGGGTAGGAGGCAATTATTTGGAGCGACAGGCCATAGCACGTGTTCTGATGTAGCCACATGCAGTCTGGATGCCAGAACCCTTGCAGTGTGACACCATTGTGACCTGAATCCATAAGCTCAAAGCATTCTTTCGAATTCAGTCTATTTTCTCATTGTATCTAAGATTGCTGTGTAAGTGCTTGATATTGGAAAAACTGCCAGAAACAAGACGGATGGGAAGGAGGTGCCCGATGGGCACTGGATCAAGAGTGCCAACAGTGGGAAAAACATGTGAGTCCATGGAGATCTCTTAACTATTTACCAAAGGGTGGGGGGACTGATTATTTTCTAGTTATCCCCCAAAGAGTCCATTTATGAGCTCCATTTATGACTTCAAACAAGCTATCTGGCAGAGACATGGCAGCAAAGATAAGGAAAGGACTAATTAATGCTCTTGCAACATGTTTCAACACCCAGACCTATAACTAACCAAGCTATGTTCTTAACCACCAAAATTTATTTTAAAATACAAACTTGCTTTCAAGTATCTTTTAAAATTCAGCTAATAGTTTTATCTTGTTCCTGGCACCATTACCTCTACTTGATGGGGTTATAAATAGGGTATTCCTCTTGGCAAGAGTCTTGACCGTGGCGTTGCTGCAATGGTTCTATAGTTACTCTAACAAAACAGAACATAACTGGCATATTTCCCCTCAAACTTTCCTAACATTTGCACTGCCATCTGCATACTTTTCCTTTGACTTCACTCTGAAAATCACATGCTCCTCTGATGCATACCAGAGACTTGGCTATGTGGACATTTGGTGGGGGTGGGGGAAAGAAATCAAGGGAGAATGGTGAGAATGAGCAGCATTTTCTCATTTCTGAGGTCAGACACTTATTACCTGCATTACTGCAGCCATTTGTAGGAAGTATTTAATCAGGCTTTCTTTGAGGTCAATTCTGGATGAGGGACAAAATTCCCTGTTAATGCTCCACTATTAATAACAGCATTGTTTTCTTTGGGGTTATATATAGTTAATTTCCTACATTGGAATAAATCTATAGAGAACTGTGCCAATGGAATGTACAGGTTGTGTGTATGTGCCCACGTGTATGTGTACACAAAGAAAATCAATGGTGCATTTTACAAACTCAAGTGATTAAGTTATAATTAGAGACTTAAAGCATATAAATTTTCATTGCCAGTGTTTGAAATAAATGTTAGATAATGTAAACAGTTGTGTAAAAGTATAAAGATGATAAAAAATACATTCAGAGAAAGACATAAAAATACAAATGTTCACAAGGCTGTTTCTAAGATATATGAGGCCCCTCCATCCATAGCTGATTTTCACCCTCTCTTCAGATTAACAAAAAAAAAAAAAAAAAAAAAAAAAAAAAATAGGCACTAGTTTAAGGTTTTATGGGTTGTTTGTTGGTTGGCTTTTTGTTTGTTTGTTTACATTTTGCTTGTTGGTCTGGTTTGGTTTGGTTAATGGCAAAGAATTCTTAGAAATGAGATATTTGGGCAGGCAAAAAGAAGATAGCCTTCTCTGTGAAATTGGACAAATTATCTGACCAGCATCACGTGCTTAGTCAAAGCATCAGTTTAATTAATGTCAAGAAAGTCTAAGTATCCACTGATTCCCTTTGAATCTCTGGGTGTTCTGTTTGTGCTCTTGCATCCTGGAGTAAAGGCCAGGGTATTGTGTAATTATCTGTGTGAATCTCTGGGTGAGAATTTGCCATCACAGAAACAATCTATAACTAATTGTGAAGTCCTTTTTGGTTGTAAAAGAAATCAGTGTGTAATGTGCGTGATTTGTGTGTGTATTGCTGTTGCTCTTTTTGTATTTTTTTTCTTTCAAAGTATTTTAGGAAACCGCTTACCAACTTTAACACCACTGTTTACTGCTTGTGGTTTTGAAAATTCTATCTTCTATCCTTGTGAATTTAGGGTGTCTTTAGGGTCTTAAGAAGCAAGAATTTGTATCTTTGTTTTAACATTACCTTACGATGCAGAAGGGAATGGGCATTTATATGTAATTGAATAAAATGAAGTCATATTAAGAATATAACATCTTATGAGTTTGAAATAATGCGAACAGTATGTTTGATGACTATTTTGACTAACTCATTTTAAGTTTATTTACAACTAAGAAAATTTGACTTTGGAAAAATGAAAAGAGAGGAGAGAATGTGAGATGGGAGGGAGAGAGGGAAGTCAGAGTGAAACATTTCTTCCAAGGCTCATCTAGTTAAATGCACCACATTTAACCTCCAACTCTTATAACTTCCATAACTTTTAAATATTGAATGTAAGCATTTTATGCTATCTCAGGACTAAGCTTTGCAAAAAGTAACACCCGTCTAACAAATGAGAAGATAAAACATGATTAAAAGGTAAAAGAATAAACATCTTTTTGACATTGAGAGCTCACAAATTTGTTGTAGAACAAACTTCTCTCGCAAATGAAAGTAAACATTTAGAATCCAGAGTTACCTTTTAAACTCTGGAGTCTACAGACATAGAAATCACAATCTTGAGGTAATATTTCATCCCAGCTTCCAATTCTTTGTCATCTTTCTTTATCTCCTTTACTTCTGAGAATTGTTTTATTTCATTACCATTGTTCAGTTATCAAGTGGATGAGTCTTTAGGTATACCTAAAATTCTCTCATAATCTCCAAGTTTGTCTATTGATGAACCAAGAATACTTATGCTCATTACAAGGCTATTATAAATATCCCACAAGGTTGTGTGATTGTGATTTTGTGCATATGTGTCTATCCTAAAATACTAAAAAGAACTCATGCTACCATGTGGACATGACAGAGATGATGTAACTATGAACACACACTAACTATGGTGACCTGCACAAGCCATGGCAAGACCTGTACCAAGTATCAGACACAAAAGTAGTCAGGGAACTGGTTGGGAATAAACAGGGGTTGGTAGGAGTACAAGGGGATAAGAGTGAGCAATGAAGTATAAATAAGTTCATTATATGTGTATGAGATTGTCTCTTTCTACTACTCAATGATCTCTCGTTGGGTTTGTCCAAATGGTAGCCTCTTGCTAAATACAGTCTTTAATCTTTCAATTAAAATGAAATTACATTAAACCTCCAGGTAATTAGTTGAATCAATCAACCTTTTAAGTGTTCCATAGCCATCCATGCATAGCCAATGGCTATCCCACTTAGTCATGCTAATTATGACATACTTTCCTTATCTCAAAAATTTCTGTTAGACAGAAAAGACTGATGAAAAGTCTTTTAATTCTTCCCTTCAAAACTCTAATATTAATTCTTTAGTGCTATACTGGGTTTGATGACTACAGTAAGTTTATTATTTTCTTACCTGGGAGACTCTTGAATCTCACTATCATTTAATATTTACAATGCTTTATTCTATTCCTTAAACATATATTTTGATGATACCTTTGCAACCTTAGAGAGCTCTATTACATATTTGCTCCACTGTACTTCTGGCCATAGTCTTAAGTTTTAGTCCCAATGGCAGCCTATGCTTTTGTTGAGATTTGTGGATTCTTGTTTTATCTTTTATGTAATTTTGTCTTGTTTTATTTCACTTTGCCCCAGTTTCCAAGATACTCTATAAAAAGCTAAGAAATGAAGGGTGAAAAGAGAACAATAACAAATTTTGATGGAGAACAGGCAGAAAAATGGTTAGTTATCTAGAAAATAAAAAAAAGAATGAACAAAGATTACACAGGGTGGTACCCATGGCTCCAGCTGAATATGTAGCAGAGGACTGCCTTATCTGGCATCACTGGGAAGGGAGCCCCTTGGTCCTGTGGAGACTTGATGAACCAGGATAAGGGAGCACTAGGCCACTGAAGCAGGAGTGCATGGGCTGGTGGGGGAGCACCCTCATAGGGGCAGGAGAAGGGAGGGGGGATAGGAGGCTTGTGGAGGGGAAACTGGGAAAAGGGATAACATTTGAAATGTAAATAAATAAAATATCCAATTGAAAAAAGAATGAAACTGGGCAGTGGTGGCACACACCTTTAATCCCAGCACTAAGGAAGCAGGGGCAGGCAGATTTCTCTGAGTTTGAGGCCAATCTGGTCTTTAGAACAAGTGAGTTCTAGGACAGTCAGGACTACAAAGAGAAACCATGTCTCAAGAGAAACCTTGTCTTGAAAAACAAAATGAAGTAGGAGGAGAAGGAGAAGAAAAAGGAAGAGAAAGAAGGAGAAGAAGGAAGAGGAGGATATAGAGAAGGAGGAAGAGGAGGAGGGGGAGGAGGAAAGAAGGAGGATGGTCCACATACTGGTTAAAATCCTGTACTTAGAGTCTGCTTCTTCCACGAAACTTTGATCTGCATACACTAATTATTCTCCTTAACCTCAAGTTTTTCTACTTATAAATCAAAAATACTTACGTTCATTATACAGGCTATTATAAATATTCCACAAGGCTATAGATTGTGGATGTCTGTGTATCCTAAAATACTAAAAAGAACTTTGCTGTCATATGGACATGAAATGGTGGGCATAATCATGAACACACAATCTGTACAAGGTATGGCAAGACCTGCACCAAGTATCAGCTATGAAAGTAGTAGGGGGACTGGTTGGGAAAATATACAGGGATTATCGGAATGCAAGGGGATAAGGGTGAGCAAAGAATTATAAAAGTATTCACTATACATGTATGAAATTATTAAAAATTAAATTTAAAAATATGAAAAACAGAAGTCTCATACATATATTAAGGTAGTGACTATAGTTATTGTCTAAAAGAAAACACTGATACAGAAAGAAACACATGGCCCTGGTCCCCTCACAAACACACTTTCTTTTGAGTTATCCACAGGATTCTCTTTTTATCTAACAGAAATATTTATGTATCTATATGTCTCTATAATATTTTTGTATCCCACCCTCTTTGGAACATAGTCATGACTGTTGAATGTTTACTTTTTAAGGCATTCCTTCTTCTTTTGAAGAAATCCACAAAAGGAATAGCAAAACACTGATAGGTTTTCTAGGATATGATTTACAGGAATGAATTCTGAAAAGCAAGGACAATGACCAAATCCAATATCAAATAACATCTTTAAAACAGCATTTTGTGTGTGGTCCAAGACAGATGAATGAAGATGGGGTAGCTGCAAATGCTTCAAAAATAAAATGAATTCCATCTGTCCATCCCCAAATTGTGTATGTTGTCAAGATGCTTCAGGTCTGTCTCTAAACATATATTAAGTGGTGACTGTTTTAGAAATGTTAGATACAGTAATACTATTAAATGTAACTTAAACTTTACATCAAAATAGATGCAAAGATTTAAAAGATAGTGTCAACAATTACATAGGAGCTATCAGAATTTAAATTCTTGGTGGATCTTAGAACATGAAAAAAAAATGTGTTTTGTGTGTGGTTTAAAAAAATATGAAGCTGGAGAAATCAGGAAATGAAAGAATGACAGGAGTAGAAAAATGTCATCTGGAGGGAGGACAAGACTCACTCACCAAATGATTGCATGATGATTGTCAGGCTAAAGCCCTGTGTCAATAGATTCTCAAGCAGCATTAAGGGAAGCCCGTGGCGAGCAGAACCCAAAGACTCACAGTCTACAGGCACTTCCACTATTCACTTAAACAAGATTTAGAACACGTCATAGAAGATTTATGAATCTCAGTTTCTTCACATTGAATAGAGTGATAAATTTACCAACTTTCTGAGTTTGATTCTTCTCGAGGAAATCAGCAAAGACACGTAGACTTATTGTTGAATGCAAAAAGTTGCCTTTTTTTTTCCTCCCTGGAGTAACATTGCTTTGGCAAACAGAAATTTTATATGCATTCGGTAGATTTATGATATACACACAGTGTGGCTCTCACATTTTTGAGATTTAGATTTACTTTCTATAATGGCAGTGAATGAGAAGAGGCACTTCCAACAGTTATTTTCAGAGTACATTTGATAGCTTTGTTTTATTAATTTGTTCATTTCCTTAACTTCTGTCTGTTAAATTGAAAATGACCCTTCCAACTAGAAATCTTATCAATACAAAGAGCTGAGCTTTTCTTTTTTCTTTTCTTTTTTCTTTTCTTTTTTCTTTCTTTCTTTTCTTTTCTTTTCTTTCTTTCTTTCTTTCTTTCTTTCTTTCTTTCTTTCTTTCTTTCTTTCTTTCTTTCTTTCTTTCTTTCTTTTTGCATATTACAGGACAGATCTCTACAGATAGAACAGTGATTCTTTTCAAGAAGTCATATTGAGCATGTACTTTAGAATGGAAGAACTTTTGTCCAAGCAAATATTTCAAAGTTTTACTCATCAGGTTCTTTATGACTGTGTAGAATCTTACTCCTGTGGCTCAGGTCAAAAACGATGGGCACACAGGTGTCTGCCTATTTGCACAGGCATGCAAAAGTCTTGCAAAATGAGCTTTGGACTTTTAAGTTACTGTCTTTCCCCTTATAATAATAATCTCTTCAGTTTTACAAGGTCTATATTATTTTTAGGTAAGAAAACACTGTAGGGTTCATGTTTTATTGTCCCTCACAGTTATATAAATTATATTTGGCCAAAACAAATGTAATTCCTACTGTGCGAACTAGAAACCCAAAATGTTGATTTTCCTCAACTTATAAACAATGTGAGAAGGATATTTTGTACTAGGTCACAATTTTCCAGTGCAGAGCAAAATATCAAACTCAGTTTTAATAACAGAACTGTATATATCATTAAAGATTCCTGTTCACACAGAATGTATTATATTACTCTGCCCAGCAGGACACATCTTTTTGTCTTGACCACAAATTCTAAAATACAATTTGATTGAATGGAAAACATTTTAACCATTTGTTACATTAAAAATGTGTTCCCTGTTCAAATGTTTAGGGAAATTCTGCTTTTTTTTTGATAGTAAATATTGAATTCCTCATAGGTTTGAATGCCATAGGTTTTACAAGAACCACACTATAGGGAATAATTAAGATAATTCTCAAACTTTTCTCTAAATCTTTTTAGTGTATTGGAAAAAAGATGTCCCTATCTTTGTAGAAACTATGACAATTATTTGTCCACATATTCTATCAACTTTAAGTTGCTTTATAATTATTTACTTATAAGCTTTTCTCTCCAAGTAGAAAAGTTTGTCAAATAACAAGGTAATAGATAATAGAGCTTATGTGTTGTTGTTGTTCTTGTTGTTGTTGTTTTTGTGCTGGACCACTGGCCTAGTGCCTGAGAGTTGTAGCTTTAAAATAATATATGAGGGGCTAGAGAGATGTCTTAGTAGTTCAAAGAGTTCTTGCTGTTCTTGCAGTTCAGTTCGTAGCACCCATAACAGGTGACTCACAACTGTCTACACCTCCACTTCTTGGAGATCTGCCACCCTCTTCTGTCCTCAATTGCATTCATGTATACACATACCATGAATGTGCATGTGTGCACATACACTGGGACATAATAACTGTACACACTAACTGGGCATAGTGGATTATCTTTATTCACATGCACACATGCAATGAAAACTCAATGTAGAAAACTTTCCCTATCTTAAAGAAATTCTAACATATCTTTGTGTTATAAATATTAAGCATCCTTTCCTGAAGCTTTTAAAAAATAGATAATATTGTCTAGTTTTAGTTAATATGGTGTTTTATAACATCAAAATGAATTTTCTCATATATATATATATATATATATATATATATATATATATATATATATATATATATATTACACAGTAGCAAGATTCTATCATTTCCTCCGTGCATCCCCCAGCCTGTAAATAACTACTTTTTGACTCTTGGCTTCCTTGAACTGACTTGTCTAGTTTCTACATATATGGTAATTGTCTTTTCTATCAACTTATTTCTCCTAACACAGGGGTTCAGGAGGGTCCTCCTTGATCATCTCTCCTGCTGCAAGTCATAGCACTCCATTATTTTTATGAATGAATACCATTCCATTGTATGTGTGCAGTTTTCTTTCATCTGCTGATTCCCATATCTTGGTTACTGTAAACAGTGCTGCAATAATATGCATGTGAAGATGTCTCTTCAATGCACTGATTTCATTTATCTTGGAAGTATGCCTAGTAATGGTTTTTCCGGACAAAGTGGAGTTCTGTTCCTCATTTTGCAAAAGACTTCCACACTGGTTCCCATATTGGCTGCATCAGTTAATAGTCCTGCCAACAATGTATGAATTCTCTTTCTCCACGTCCTGCTAACATTTACTATCTTTTATCTTTTTGATGATGCCCATTTCAACTGGGGAGAGATATATCTTATTGTGGTTTTAACTTTTCTTGGGAATTAGTGCTATCGAATGTTTTTAAAGAATACTTAGTTATTTATGTGTCTTCTTTGGAGAAATATCTATTCAGAGCAACAAAAATGGTTTTTATTTGAGTTCTCTGTATATTTTAAAGAGTGATGCCAAAATTATATCTTTAAGTTTTTAGATGCAGTGACTCATGCCTATAATCTTCACCTTGGGATGCTGAGGCAGAAGGACTGCTATCAGTATAATGCCAGCCTGGACTGAACAGTAAGTTACAGAAGTATCACAGTTAGACTTCATTTTAAAATGAGATAAATAGAACATTCATTATTAAATTATTATATTGTATATCATGTCCTGTATGACATCTTTATCAAACTAATAGGTACTTGGAACCAGAGTTCCCATCCTAGTACCCACACACTGCCTAGTACACACTGGGCAAAGCCCAACACATGCCTGTGGAGGACAAAGACAGAAGCATTTCTGGGGTTTGCTGGTTGGCATTGTAGATGAGAAAAGAAGCTTCAGGTTCAGAGTGAGAGAATGACTCAAGGAAATAGGCAGGGAGTGATAAAAGAAGACACTCAATAGCACCATTTGGCCTCCCTGTGTTGTGCATACCTAAACACATGTGCACATACACTACACATCTGCACACATAAATAAAAAAGTAAGTGAATAAATTTTGAGTTATAATTCAATTATAACATTTCTCATCTTCATCTCCCCTCTCTAAACCCTTTCATTTGCCCCTCCTTTATTTCCTTCAAATTCATGGCTTCTTTTTTCACTAATTGTTATTGCATGCATATGTAAGTGTATATATATATATATATATATATATATATATATATATATACACACACACATATGTATATATGTATGTATATATATGTATATACATATATACATATATATGTATATATATTTGTATATATGTATATGTGTGTGTGTGTGTATACAAACATATATATTCCTAAATATAACCTGTTCAGTCCATATAATATTATTTGTATGTATGTTTTCAGGGCTGACCATTTAGCAATGGACAACCAATTGATGTGTGCTTCCTTGGGGAAGACGACCTGCTACAAAGCTTTCCTCAGTTCTCTGTAGATTGTTTTATGTGTGTAGGGTTGAGGCCTCAAGGGCTTTTCTCCGTACAGTTTGGCATATTCATTGCTACCATCATGTTCAGCTCACATGTAGGTGGTCACATTGGCAAGACTCAATGTGTATAGCTTCTGGTATTACTAGGAGACACAGTCTCACAGCAAACTCCATCATCCATTCATCGGTTCTTGCAAGCTTTCAACCAACCCCCTCTTCCTCAGTGCTTCCTGAGTCTTAGCTGCAGAAGTGTTTTGTAGAGATATCCATTGGGAATAAGGTCTACAACTCTTCATCTTTATTGGTTATGGTTTTCTTTAGTGGTTTTTGCTTGTTAGAAAGATATCTTTTTTCTTAATGGGGGCTGAAAGCTATACTTACCTGTTAATATAAGGATAAATGTTTATAGATTGTTGTTAGGAATTATGCTGCTTTGGTAAATTAATGGTTTCCTTTTTAAATGTTTAAGATAAAGAAAGCAGAATGCTCTGTGGAAGAACTGGAAAGAGGGAGAAAAGGAAAGTTGTTCCAAGAGTTGAATTGTTCTACAAATTGAAAATGCCTGATGATCTGTTATTCAGCGAGGGGAATGTAATTATCCCGACTGAATTGTACAAGTAACGTGGTTAACATCATTATTTGATTTTCCATCCTTTTTGTACAAGTCAAAAATTTTAAATGTACCTCACTCAGCCAGCATCAGAGAAGCTCCCTCTTGCAACAGGTGGGAAGCAGCATAGAGATCCATAGCTCAACAACGTGAAGAGAGTAAGCATCATTGGAACACTCAGTCCTAAATAAGATGTCTCCATCTCATCTCTCTCCACAGGGCTTAGGGAACTATGTGAATGTGGAGCTAGAAAGATTTTTAAGAGCCAAAGAAAACAATATCATCAAGGAAACTATTTCAGACACAACAGGACTAATGTACATATGAGCCCATCAAGACTCTGGCAGCACACAAACAGCATGCTCGGGTTCAAGTCAGGTACAGTCCCAGCTCTGAGAGGGGGAAGTGGACAGGAGCTCTCATCCCTAACTAAGCTATCTTCAATTGACAACAACCTGCAAAGGACAACTTAGTTTTCTCCAATGGAGAAAACTCTGTATACAAACCATACTTAAGGGTAGGCTCCATGCTAAGCAATCGATAAGTAGTCAATATAAAATGAACCAATGGTATAATTTTAAGACAAAAAAATAAATAAACCAAAAGCAAAAGCAAAACCCTCTGATTTTCTTCATGCTCTTGCTCCCTGGTTCATGCTGTAAGCAGGTATGTTCTACTGTGAGCTCGTACCTCCCTACACTGCCTCACCACACGCCCAAAATAATCACAGAAAGGAACTCTCAAAATTCTGAGCTAAAACAAACCTGTCTCTTTATGAGTTTGTTATCTCGGGTATTTTGTTATAATAACAACAGACTGTCTTATAAGTCTAGATTTGTTTGTTTGTTTGGATGTTTTGGTAATTTTGTGTCTCAATTTGGAAGGTTTATTCTGAATAGATCAGTTTCGAGGCCAAAACTGAGCACCCTTCCTGCAGAAAGCTCCTCCTCTTCTCCTATAATACCAGATCTAATTTGCATTAATACAAAAAAGTGCCATTTATAATGAAGCAAATAATATCAAACGTGTAAAAGAAAAATGAAAATGAATCAGAAATCACCAGACAGATAAGTAAAACCATCAAGTAGAAAGGTGATTCAGTGAGATATTACAAACGTGGTAGGATAAATATCAAACATAATTAAAAATTAAAAGCAAAACATTTTTGTAGAGTACAATTAGATATTGTGAAATAACTTTAGCATAATAAATATATCAGAGTGTTAGCAGTAGTTTAAGACAACTAAGAATTTATTTTGTTTGCTTTTGAGATGGGTTTCTCTTCATTGCCTATATTAATTTAAATTTCCCAAGTGATCTTCTTGCCCTAGCTCCACTAGTAGAAAAAACCCTCAGTAAAAAAATTAAAAAATAAAGAACAAAGAATGATTAAGAATTTAAAGGCAATGAGTATATAATGTTAAATAATGAAAGTATTCAATGTAAGAGGTACTTAAGGATGTGGGAAACTGACCCTAAAATTAAAAAAAAAAAAACTATGAAAACTTATCAAGATCCTAAAAAAATATTGAACTTAAAATATCATTAGGTGAACATTATTTAAGTGGGGAGACAAAATAAGTTCATTTTCAGATGTACACAGAATATACAATTTACCTATCAAGAACAGTAATTAATATTGTTACAAGACCATTAACCTTGGAGTGAGTTGACTGGCATCTATACCAGAGAATGAATCCAGAGGCTTCCTATACATGTCGTTTGAGAGTTGATGTAGGTAGGGTGTGTCTGGTTATTGGTGAGTTTCTTCTAACATGCAAACACTTCCTTATATGCTGTCCTTCTGTTCTATAGAAGAGGAAAACCAGAAGGCATGCATGGTTGCAGCAGAAAACACAGAGGCAATGCAGAAAAGGAGACCAGAAGGGTTGTGAAGTGATTTGTAAAGTATTACGGTGTTTATTTAATTTTCAATACATAAGAAACAGCATCCAACTTTTGTTTTCACCTGGTGTGCTGGCTAGTTGTATGTTGCTTGACACAGCTAGTATTACCTGAGAGAAGGGAACCTTAACTGAGAGAGTGCCTCCATGACATCCAGCTGCTAGGCATTTTCCTAGTGATTGTGATGTATGAGGGCCCTACACACTGTGAAGGGTGCAATCCCTGGGCTGGTGTTCTTGGGTTCTATAAGAACCATGAGAGAAAGCCATTAAGGAGCTCCCCTCCATGGTCTGTACATCAACTCCTGTCTCCAGGTTTCTGCCCTGTTTGAGTTCCTGTCCTGCTTTCATTCGATGATAAACTGTTCTGTGGAAGTGTAAAGCAAATAAACACTGTCCTCCCCAATTTGCTTTTGGTCATGGTGTTTCATCAATAAAATAGCAATAAAAACCCTAATTACGAACCAAGTATTCTGTTTTTTATTTGGAAAAAGTCTAAAGGGTAACAAGAAATGTAAGATGTGGTGGTGTCATATCAGTTTTATCTGTAAGTTGTAATAAAAATGAATGATCTATAGAGGTGGTTCTCAATTTCTTAATGCTGAGAAACTTTTTTATGGTTTCTCACGTTATGGTGACCCCAACTATAAGATTATTTCATTGATAATTCATAACTGTAATTTTTCTATTCAATTGTAATGTAAATATCTGTAATAATCATGGCCTACAGGTGAAGACTATTGATCTGTTGCAAATGATTCTAAAATACAATGGGTTAAACAATGGCACTCATTCTCAAGAAACTGAGAATCATCATAATATCAGCTGAACAATGACAGGCTGATATTTGCAATGTGGTTCAAGCTACAAAAGTGTGATTGTTCTATCTCCTTCAGAGATATGCCTCAGGAGTTTAAAGCTAGCTTGTCAACCTCATCTCATGCTGATGGCAAAGGCCACAGCAAAATGGTCAGAGCAGAAGCACATGCCAAGTCATAGCATTTATTCTTGAAAAAACACACTTAGAATTGAAAACAAGGAATAGGAACATAGACTCCCTACCATGAACCAGATCAGGAAGAGGTAATGACTAGAGAACCAGTAATTCCATCTGTTCTACCAGTTGAAATATGTGATGGCTTACATAACGCAAGAAACAGTGAAGAGCCAGAGAATGGTTGGGTTAGATATCTGTTTTACAGACAAAAATGATGTGATCTGTGAGCATATCTGACATGGCAGAAGAATTAGAAAGAAATGGTGGATGAGTCCCCTTACACATGTGTTCACCCTTCCCATTATAGATTGGTAATGCTTTCTTGCTGTGTATGGAGTGATTTTTACCCCTTCCATAATTTCTATGTTCTCCTCAGAGGTTGTCTACAGAAATTCAAACATCTTACTATTTGTTGCCTTATGACTAAGAGGTTGCTGATTGGAACAGGTAAGTAACATTGTGTACACTCAGCAATATTAGTGCCCTCCTGTAAGCCCTCTCAAGAGCACTGGGTTCCTTAGCAATCTAGACCACTCCTCCAATCCAGTAAGAATTTCTCTGTAATAAAAATTAAGAGGTAGGATAAGCCTAGAAGTAGCAGTAGTAGTTGCTGTTTGTTTGTTTGTTTGTTTCCTGCTGCCTGATCATCAACATTAGAATGTCAGGTCTCAATCAAGTCTTGACCAACATTTCTGCCACTTTTCTTTTTTTCTGAACATACTGAAACTGTAAGTCTATTTTGAAGATCATGTGTTAGATACTGAGTTATGCTTAGAAGGATTTTCATCACACGTGGTTAATGTTTTTAGGAAGTTTTGGCATTTAAATTCATAGACTTTAATTACTTGGAATATTTATTATAATGAATGCTTCATTCCCTGGTGACAACGAATGAGTGAGACACCTCCCCCATTGCACCTCTGGGGATTTAGACATTAGAATAGAGTATGTTCCATTTGACAATGCAAAAAGTGTGCACGCTGTTTGTTTTGTTGCCATGTGGACTATTCAGTCCCAAGATACCTCGGCCTGGACAGAAGCCATGCTGAGTGACAGAACTACATAATTCTACCTTCTTAGTAAGCTGTCTTGGACCTCAGTGGCCTCAGTGTTCCCAGATCAGGGATTTGTACATCAAGAGGCCTATGGACCTTGCAGTGTTCATTTTGGCTTGTCCTTAAGCCAAGAGCTTTTACAGAAGCCTGAGTACAATGCTTCCTGCCCGAACAACAATGACTGTCATAGAAGCAGTCGATCTTTGCTCATAACTGCAGCTCCTGATGAAAGGAATGGGATACAGAGTCTTCCCACAGGAAAAGCAATGGGAACAATTCCTTTGCAGGTGGAGGTTTCTGGCTCAAACAAGGATTCAAAATGAAGCTGGCCATTGGAAATTTCATTCAGGCCAGTTCAAGCACTGCAAAGTACAGCAACTTCAGAACTTTCTCCATTAAGTGGTCAAGTCCAATTTCTATCTGTGTCCTTTTTCTACAGCAAGCGGCACTAAGACCCTCAATGATTGCCTTCCATGAGCAGAGCTGCTGTCAGACAGTATAGTGATAGATTGTTCTTCAGGAGCTCTCATTCCTTACGTCATGTGGTTTGTGATCTGCTCTGGAAGAGCAGAGCCACACACAAACACCCCTCATTGAACAAGGCAGCCTGTGATGGAGTGGTCAGCCACACAGTTCAGACAATAATGCTCTCAGAGCCAACAACAACTGCTAAGTACATCGTAGAGCCAACTTTAAGAGAAATGGAATTGTGACAAAACAGTATAAATAAGATGCCTTATTTGGATATTTCAACTTCTACTATTTCCTTTCTTACAACTTAAATTTGCCTGCAACAGATCAAAACCCCTTTGTAGCAGTAATCACTTTAAAATGAAGTTTAAACTAATGGGCACCCACTCTAAAGAAACCTTCTAATTTTGGACAGACCCACCACCCATCCATCACTCTGACCCACTCCAGAAGAGGGATGCATAATCCATCTCTGAGCTTTCTGCACATTGTTCCCCTGTTCAAACACATAAATAGCTTCCTAAGGCTAATGTCAGTCAGTCTGTGTGGAGACACTTTGTCTCTCCAGGAGGGCCCTGACTCACCCACCCATGTTTGGTTTATAGTCAGGAGCTTGTTCTAAAGAACTCTTCAGTATAGGCCTTCCAGATCCTTTTCATTAAGTCTACCTTTCTGTGACCTCGCATAACCATAGTAGATCATGAAATGGGCAATACAGCCAATGCAGTGTTTCCCTTTTTGACGAGTCTTACCAGCTGTATGACACCTTCCTTCAGTTCATCCCTGTATAATGTGAATAAAAATGATTTCGCCTCTCTTTCATCAGAGAGCACACCATAGATGCTTAATAATATCCAATTGGTTGGCTTTCAGTTCCAGTGGGCTCAAACATGTAATAATTGTGGATACAGGGCAGGAATTAAGTGAGACAAGTGAGTGACTTGCTTGGTGCACAGAACTGAAGGCTCATTTTATTCTTGGCAATTGACCTCACTCATCTATGCTGCTGATCCAGAGTCAGCACTGGCTTGACTGGCTTACTCTGGATCCTTTGCTTTTATTCCACTAACATGGCAGCATGTTTTTGACAGTATTGTGAGTGATACTTGCAGGATCTGTTTTACTCAGTAAATGAAGACATTGTCTTAATTTTCTCTCATAAAGTTTCATAAACATGACCAACCTGGGTGTTTGGACAAGTTAGCTACCTCCGTTTTTACAGCTTCCCTACACCAGGTGCAAAATGATTAGGGAAATTATGACAATACCTCTCTGGGATTCACTAGACTTATGGTTTTGCTGTAAAGAATAGGGCTTGGAGTCAGGTCTACCGGGCATCAATGACGAGCTTCCCACTCCACAGTCAGCCATCTCAACAGAAGCATCAGCTGCTATTGGCAAAGTTGTACAATTAGGATGGGCTGAACAGAAAGGAAGAAAGCGGCAGAAAAGATGCAAAAGGGGAAAAATAGCCATGGCACTTTCAGGGAACTGATCACAAATACAGGAATTACTTAGAAAACATAGATTAAAATAGATTATTATTGTTAAATTGATGGTGAGTGTTAGAGCATCTTCTTCATAGCCTACTCATTACTCAAGGGCACAATTCCATCTATGCATATCTGTACTTGTCTACACAATTATGAAGCAATCTAGGTTATTGGACAAGAAGTCCTATTTTTTGTTTTGTTTTGTACTCAAAGAGGATACTTGTATTTGAGTTTAAAAGACAATCTTCAGGGCCTGCAGGCAAGCTGCAAATCTCAGCAGTGAGAAGGGGACACAGTTCTCTCATACTGCTATGTGGATCTTGGGGGCCAAATTTGGGATGTTAGAATTGGCAGCAAGCATCTTTACCCAATGGGCTGCCTTGCTGGACAATACTTGAATTTTCTACTTGGTAATGACAGTGACATTAAATAAAAACTACTCCTGACTTGTTTTACTTAAAAGGGGGAATATTATACAAGGCCACTGAATAAGTACCATTATATGAAGCATGGGACATTACTTTTATTCACCTCTAATTGGGTCTTATTTTAATTTTATGGTTTCTCAGAGATTGAAAGTTCAATCAAAGCCACAATTATAGGGACGATGTGACACACTGAAGCTTTAGTTACTAATAGTATCCACAGGGCACTATAGATATTTTTCCTGGAAATAAAAGTACTGCAATAATCAAGAATTATTTTCCATATAATCTGAAACTAAATTATAACACACACACACACACACACACACATCATAGCTATCAGGATCTAAAGCATTTATGGACTTTCTCAGTCTGTTCCATTATACTTTTGATATGGCTGAGTATGGGGTAAGAATGGGATAAATTCAGTATTGCAGTTTAACCCCTTGGGACAATTTCTATTACTAGGCATGTTGTTTTCATGACTTATTTTGGCAAGAGCAGACTGGCATTGATTATATATATATATATATATATATATATATGTATATGTATATGTATATGTATATGTATATGTATATGTATATGTATATGTATATGTACCTCTGAAACATAATTAATCTTACTTTAGTTAATTAGGCAATTGTGACTATATCACCTTGATTTGTAAAAATAATTTAGTAAACCTGAATGGAAAAAAAGGAAATTATTTATTTTTGACTAGTGTTAATCAAATGATTTCCCAGGCTTTTTATGAATATTAGCCACAGAGTTGGCATTTGCAGGTAAAGTTTTTACATATTCAATATGGAGAAAAAAATTAATTAAAATTATTTTTTTTCTGTGGGAAAAAATACCAAGTTTTGCATGTGGGCTGGGAAACCCTTTCAGTTGCATGTAGTGAATGTTTTCATGATGCTAAATTCAGAGGCAGGGACACTAGAGATAATTCATACTTGTCCTGAGGAAAATGGCCTTTAAATATATTATTAAGTAGTAAAGGAATAAACCATTGAAATGGTCTGATATTCATTGTCCTTTAATAATTTAATAATTAGGGAAGTAAACAAAGCCAGATGTTAACTAAAATGTCTCTCAGTTGGGTCAGAGTCTGAGCATTTTTTTTTACAGTGTAAACACCTCTGCCTTGTGCCCAGAAGTTGAGGAGGGTTGGGGGACCAAGTTCTGCAAACTTTCTCTCCAATCAGCCAGTGTTCAGTCACTACAAATAAATTAACACAAAACAAAAACATATCAAAAATCAGTCACACACACACAGAGAGAGAGAGAGAGAGAGAGAGAGAGAGAGAGAGAGAGAGAGAGAGAGAGAGACCTCATATTCATAATATCCCATTCTCTTCTAGTAACAGCCCATGGATTTTGGTAGCCCACCACACTCAGGGCTCAAAAGCTTCCAGGACTCATTTAACAGTCTCGAGGAGTCTGATTTACTTCTCAATGGCCCATTCATCCTTTGAACATTTATTCTGTAGCCCATGCAGTTATAACCTAAGCTGGATTTCAGATCTGAAAACTGACCTACAACACCCTATCCTTTTGCCAAGTCCAAGTGAAGGAGGGCTCTTGGAATAACTCCGGAATTGCCATAATGACAAGTTTAAGATTCAATTATTAAGCATAGTAATTTATTTTTACTATGTTTGCAAAAAAAAAAAAAAAAATGGCTTCTCTCCAACTAAATTTGCTCCCTTCACAGCCAGAAGGCCCAAGATAGCAGTGATGATCCTTGCAGCACAGTGACAGAGCAGTTTGCTCTCTGTTGTTTAATGCCACGTCAAACAGAGGGATTTCTACGAGGCTGGGATGGAGACATTTCTCTTTTGCCTTAGTTTGGGCAAAAAACTTGATTTCCTTCAGATAGCTGTAATGGATGGTGTGGACGGCAGAGAGCAATCAGGCTCAGCTTCAGGCAAATGCCAAATGTTTCCCAGAAGGATAAATCTTGTTTCCTGCCTTACTTCACAGAATTAAGCCTTAAACAAGTCCTGTTCTGTGGCTTGGATGCTATGTTTATATCAGCTTTGGCTCTCTGGCTCGTGGTTGGGAACATTGTATTGGTCTGTAACTCGGAAGGTTTTCCTGAAGAAGAAATCATTGCCCCAGTATCTTTATCTCCGCTCCACTTTATTTGTTCTATTAATATGAGTGAACAAGCTCTGAATGGTAAGGAGATTCATGGAGACAGTGACATTGGCCAGGTGCAGCTTGCAAAGCCAGTGATTTAGCATCTTGCTTTGGTTACTGTCTTTCCCAGGAGTTGTATGAAAGATGCCTCTTCATAAAGGATTTTTGTTTTGGAAAATTATAACAGTATCCTGTCCCTTCTCAAAGAGCATTCTGAGGCTGTTCAGTAGGAAAGTCTTTTCTGGAGGGTTCAGGGTAGGCTCAGACCTTGTGGTCTCAGGGTCTTAAATGAAACCAAATCCTCCGGGAATTGCATTCGTTTATGGTTTAGTAACAGGCCACTTCCTGTTTCGAAGCGAAATGGGCTTGAAGAGGCTTATAAAAAAGGCTCAAAAGGTTTCTTGGACATCAAATGACTCTAGTAAAACATTTTGATGAGTTAAGTGTAAATGCATCAGCAGCATACGGATTAAATTCCCTTCTAAATAAACATTAACAGAGAACATGTTTGGCAAAATGCATTCTGAGTTTTGCAAAACCGAAAACATTTGAAAAAGGAGTGTGAGATATTTGATGAGCTCAGAAAGCAGCCGGATTGCCCATCCCATACTGAATATTTTCTTTGGATGTTCTGCAGATGTCAAATAAATTAGGATGCAGATATTAAAACCAATGGAGGCTGTAGAAGCCATCAGCAGCCTGTCAGTAAGAAGGGCGTTTCTCTGGATACCCTGGTCACGTATGTGTGGCTGAAGAGAGTCCCTGGGGACCTGTAACCCTTTCTTCACTCAAAGCAACAGTTCTTTCCCAGGTTCATCCTTCCAGGTCCTTCTATTATTCATGGATGGCTCTTGCATCTGTTTTTCTGCCTGTAAGCTATTTTGGCTCCCACAGAGGATTCTGGTTTTTCTATATATCTGCAATGGAACCTTGGTGCCACCAGGCAGATGACAGCCTTGCTGTAGCTCAGGCCAAGGCTTTTTATCCAGAAGCCGTTGCCCTTGTCAAGATATTCATTATCTCACACCATCTTTTTTTTTTTCTGACATTCTTCCAAGACTAAATTCATTAATCCTTTGGGGGCATTGTAAGTGACAATGGAGCAGAAAGATTAAAGCAGGGTACATTTTGAATGCATCGATGTCTGCACTCAGTCACTGAGTGGAGAGTGAACTTTTATTCCAAGCATTAAGAACATTAAGAAGGCCAATATCTGTCTCTCTCTCTCTCTCTCTCTCTCTCTCTGTCTCTCTCTCTCTCTCTCTCCCTCTCTCTGTATATGTGCACTGTGTGTGTCTGTGTGTCTGTGTGTGTGCACGTGCAGTGTACAAAGGCATTTGTGTGAATGTTATATGTGGATATGTATCCACATGAAACAAGGTATCTTATTAATAATACATCGAGTTTGTCAGTTAGGCTAGGCTGGCAGGCTGTAGCCTGAGAGATCCATCTCTTTCCACATTCCTCATGGTGATAAACAAGAATGTACCACTGTATTTAACTGTTTACATGTGTACTGGAGATTGAACTCAGGTCCTTATGAATGCACACCAAACATTTTATTAACTGAACCATCTCCCTTGTCCCATTTTTTGAGCCAAGTTTTATGTAACGTTGGCTACTTTTCTTAATTTATAAACTGACTTGAGTATTATTTTGAATCTGATCTATACATAGAAAATTGATTATAAAAAGATGAATAGAAAAATAGGTAGCAGAGATTTTATTTAAATACACAATTGGACCTTTATACAAGTGTCTTTGGTACATGTTAAGTGACCATCTACACCACATAGAAAAATAACTTGCCAATTTCTAAAATACTTACTAAAGCTTATAGAGATAGTACCCATGCCACACTGTGTTTCTATTCATCTTGCTTGCCACCTTCATGCATTTGCTAAAGGGTTTAGATTAGGGCCAGTGTAGACTGAGTCTGCTGACCTTGAAGCTCTGTACTTTCAATTTAATCTCCATATGGTTGCCAGAATTTCTTTCAAAAGAATAGGCTTGTCAGTCACCTGTTCAATAATATTTGATGCCTACCAGGTGCCTCCAGAATAAAGCCCAGATTCCTTAACTCGATGTTCAAATCCCACTTGCCTGGTCCTAATTCTCCTTTCAGTTCATGTCCTACCACCTCATAACCTGGACAAAATCTCCAGATTCCACAGGCTCATGTACACACAGTTGCCTCTTCTTAACATTTTACACACCTGTAAATTCTTGCTAAATTACAACTTAAAATGGAACTTTTCTACTGTACCCCATTACACAAGGATGGAAATTATGTCTGGCCTATGCATTCTGTAACTCCAGTGTCTTACACTTGATTTTGTAGATAATTACATTGTAGTGGTCACCTTCAGATTTTAACATTCTAGCAATTATTAGGGACTTTTAACTTTCTCATCATATTGTAAGTAGATTTTCACAGTCTCGATCATGACACAGTAGGAACTTAGAAAATGTTATGCTAGATGGAGCGAGAGGAGAGTCAAAATCTCTGACTGACGTTGACGGAGCTTTAAACCTCAGAGCAATTATAGAAATGCCATGTGTACAGTGATGTTACTATCACATCAAGATAGATTTCCCTGGTTAGAAGTACAAGGCACTACATACTGCTCCTCTTGTATTAGAAGATAAAACTTTAAGTTTTAGAGCCAAATCCAGAAATTAGATGTTGAAGGAACACAGATAAAGGAACAGGTTTCTTTATATTCCTGGACACAAAAAATTACCACTAAGTTCAGGAAAATTGTTAAAGGTTCCCCGAGAAGCATGGTCACAGCGAAGGGATCCATGTGATAGGCGAATGCCAGCTGAAATCTGAAGTAGGTTATTATTCAACCACCATGTTTGAAGTCTGGTAATCCAAGAGTGACCCATGTCCAGTTCTGCCCCTGAATTCAGTGGATTCCCTGAATCAATGAAAAGATGTGGTGCCTACCAGTGCCTGGAAGTAAGATGAAGGATAAAAACCTAATTTATGATGAGGATGGACACTCCACAGAAACAACTGGTTTGGAGAGTAAGCGCCTTTGTGAGGCAGGAAGAATTCACATTGCAAAGGCAAGAGCCAGGGATTGCCAGTCCAGACTGTGCAAGAAGTCGTTTATTTGTTTTGTGGGTGTTTTTCTCCTTTGTAAACATGTTCTGAGGCCAAGTTATCCGTACATGTTTTATAATGTGGGACTATAAACACAAGCATTCTCTTCCAAAAATGGAACTTCAGGACTTTCCTCCAGAGCATGCTTTTATTTCTTCTGAATCCTGAACCTGACATTTGTGGAAACGTCACATCTCTAATGTTTAGGGGGAGGCTAATCCCAACATCAAAGGGAAAAATGCTGAAGAAGTTTTGAGACACATAATAGAATACAAAACCAGTTTCTGCTTCTGTTGAGGGCAATTCTTTGGCACCGACTGCCTAATGGAGAAGAGAGGGAAAGAAATAAATGTGTAGGTATTGGAAGGGACGGCTGGAACTTTGAAGAGAATTTTCCTTTAACCACATGTGCTGAGGTTTCTGCACATAATGAACCAATATTTTCGTTTTTGAAGTCATTGCTGGGAGATTGTATTTTTTCCCATACTCCTTTACACTAAGCTGGACATGGGTTGCTTTTAAAGAACTATTTCTATAGAGTCTATAAACAGTAATGAAAACTCTACACATTGAGTGCATTAGATGCTTCACCACATTGCACATTTGGAAATAAATGATCATTAGGTGATATGATAGCTCTTTTTATCCTTCTTTTTTTATTTTAAATTATTTTATTTATTTTCCAACTGTTGCACCTGTCAGCACCCCCGCCATACACACACACACACACAGGTCCTCATCCTATTCCTCCTCTTCCTTGCCTCTGAAAGGGTGCTCTCCCCCCACCAACACCAGACCTCCCCCTTCCCTGGGGCCCTAAGGCTCTTAAGGATTAAGTTCATCTTTTCCCACTTCGACCAGAGCAGTTAGACCTCTGCTACATATGTGCCTCAGACCCATATATGCTCCTTGTTGGTAGCTCAGTCTCTGGGAGCTCCCTGGGGCCTAGGTTAGTTGAGACTGCTGGTCTTTCTATGTAGTCACTCTCCCTTTCAGCTTCTTCAATCCTTCCCCTAATTCAAGCATAGGGGTCTTCGAATTCAGTCTAATGGCTGGGTGTAAGTATCTGCTTCTCTCTGTCAGCTGCCGGTAGGGCCACTCTGAGGACAGCCATGCTAGGCTCCTGTCTGCAAGAACAACATAGCTTCAGTAATAGTGTCAGGCCTTCATGCCCTCTACCCTATGAAATGGATCCCATGTTAGGCTAATCACTGCACCTCTTTTGCCTGAAACTCTTCTCCACTTTGTCCCTGCATTTCTTTTAGACAGGTACAATTATGGGTCAGGAATTTTGACTGTGGGTTAGTAAGCATGTTCCTTCTCTTGAGGCCTTGTCTATCTACTGAAGGTGGACTCTTAGAGTTCCTTTTCCTCAGGGTTCAGCATTTTGGCTAAGGTTACCCACACTGCATCTTAAGAGTGTCTCACCTCCTTGGTACTTTCTAGAGGCTCTTCCCATCAGAGGCTGCTTATTTCCATTTATGCTCTTGGCCCTCTGGGTTTCTCTCCTGTCCCCTTCCTGTCATATCTAATACTGTTCCCCTTTTCCTCTTCTCCTTCCCTCTCCCTTCACTCCATCCCTCCAACTTCCATAATTATTTTCTTCTCCTTTCTAAATGGGGTTTAAACCTCCTCACTTAGGAATTTCTGCTTGTTACACTTCTTACAGACTGTAGGTTGTATCCTAGGTATTCTGTACTTTTGGATTAATATGCACTTATCAGTGAGTACATATTATGCATGTCCTTTTGGGTCTTAGTTACTTCAGTCAGGATATTTTCTAGTTTCTTCCATTTACCTGAAAAATTCATGATGTCATTGTTTTTAATAGCTGAATAGTAATCCATTGTGTAAATGAACCACATTTTCTGTATCCATTATTTAGTCAAGGAACATCTGGGCTGTTTTCAGCTTCTTCCTGGCTATTACAAATAAGGCTGCTATGAACATGGTGGAGCGTGTGTCCTTGTGGTATTGTGGGGCATCTTTTGAGTATATACCATGAGTGCTATAGTTGAGTCTTCATGTAGAACTATTTCTAATTTTCTGAGGAACTGCCAAATTGATTTCCAGAGTGGTTGCTATCCCACCAGAAATGGAGGAGTGTTCTCCTTTTCCACATCCTTGCCAACATGTGCTGTCACTTGACTTTTTGATCTTAACCATTCTAATTGGTATGAGGTAGAATCTTGGAGTCATTTTGATTTGCATTTCTCTGATGAGTAAGGACTTTGAACAGTTTTTAAAGTGCTTCTCAGCCATTCGAGATTCTTCTGTTGTGAATTCTTTGTTTAGCTATGTGTCCCATTTTTAATTGGGTTATATGATTTTTTGAGGTTAACTTCTTGAATTCTTTATATATTTTGGATATTAGCCTCTATCTGATGTAGAATTATTGAAGATTTTTCCCAATCTGTAGGTTGCTGATTTGTCCTATTGATGGTGTCTTTTGCCTTACAGAAGCAAAGCATGAAACTTTTCAGTTTCATGAGGTCTCATTTATCAATTGTTGATCTTAGAGCCTGAGCCATTGGTGTTCGGTTCAGAATTTTTTTCACATGTGCCAATGAGTTCAAGGCTTTTTCCCACTTTTTCTTCTATTTGATTCAGTGTATTTGACTTTATATTGAGGTTCTTGATCCACTTGAACTTGAGCTTTGTATAAGGTGATAAATATGAATCTATTTTCATTCTCCTACATACAGACCACAGTTAGACCAGCATCATTTATTGAAGATGCTTTCTGTTTTTTTTTAAATGGCAAAAGACTACCTTGTAGACTGACTAGCAGTGCATACGTCCTCACCTCCAAAACTCAAAAGCCCATACATACACCCTCTTAAATGACATTCTCATTTAGGTTTTAAAAAGATCCATAGTAGTTAAACTATCCTAGAAGAAGAATTATGTGTGTGTAGAAAGTATTGAGCATGTACTGACAATGGAATGCACTTGTATGGTTTGAGCCAGCCCCTCCTTACACATCTTTTCTTAGAAGATAGTGGTTAGGACCTCTTCAGCTCCACATGGAAACATTTGGGCTGCTTAAGTGTTGCTTGTTCTCAAAGCTTTTGTCAGCTAGAATGGAGAACTTATGAGAACACACACTATCTAGATCATTTTGATGCTCATTGGTCAATTAATAGAAACTCCCTCTCAACTGATTTTTACATTTACTTAATTAAAAACTATGTTTATCCATACACACACATTCTATAAATTTTAATATATTCAGTCAACATGAAAGGACAATAGATAGTCTAGCAAAAGGAGAAAAAGAAAGGTTAGCCCTCAAGCCTTACTCTATGAGAAGCAACCAATTAAAGACTTAGTAGAAAATAATCCTATATTTTATTCACTCTTCTAAAGGTGGCTTGCTTCTATTTGTTTCACTGACTCCACAGCAAGGTTTGCAATCTTCTCTTGCCTTTCTTCAGAGTCCTCTACATCTACTTAATATTTGCATTGCCATTCTCACACACATTGGTTCCCAACCTCCTTATGTCACCCAGCCTACTCCAGTTAGCTTGGGGTTTGGTTATGTTGATCATTCATGTTGTGGCTCCCACAGTCACTTTTATACTTAATGACTTTCAACTTTGGTAAGCATATCTTTTTGGAATGAACTATGCAGGATTATGAACTAATAATCTCCCTTGTCTCATCCTAACATGAACAATCGAGTAATAGTCTTCTGTTCCCCCATGCATGTTTCTTAGATGAAAATTCACAAATAGCATGATTTCCAAAAGATTTCCAGGTGGTCTTGTTAGACCCATCTGTGTTCCTGTAAATGCTAGATGTGTTTCAAGAGTAGTTTATAGATATTGTTTCCTTGAAACCCTCTTTTATGTCATGCTATCCTACTAGATGAAGCTTTGTCTTCCTTAACTCCTTGTGTGTCTTTATTGGTTTTTGTATAGCTATGCAGAATTTTACTTAGCTATTCAGCTTAGTCATGTTCATGGGCACAACTACTTTTCTGTTGAGCGCTGTTAGGATTAACCAATACAGGGGCATTCAACCCATCTAATCTTTGAGTCTCTCGTTTTTTTACCCTATTGTTGTGATAAAATACTCCTACAAAAGCAATCTATGAAGAAATAGTTTGTTTTAGTTCATAGTCAATGTACAGGCCATTATAGTAGGAGGAGTTTGAAGCAGCCAGTGTCATCAGGTCTTCAATCAGAGGATAGTGAAGAATGAGCACATGTGTACTGAACGAATGTGTACTGATTGAGGGGATCATCTTACCTCAACACAATCAAGGTAATCCCCTATAGACATGGTCAGAGGTTCCTACCTACAAAGATAGAAATTTACTGCTGCTAGGCAACCCATTCCATAACAGTGTTCTTTGAAGGGAACCCTCATGGGAGCTTGAGAGTAGGCCTCTGGTATAGGACAGAGCTGGTAACTTCTCTGCCCATGTCAGGAGTAGCCAGAGTTCTCAAGGCTCAGTACATATTGGGAAATATGTGCACCAGGGGAACAACAAACATGCTTGTTTTTTCCAGCGCAATCTATTCGGCTTATCTTAGACACCTCCCTTTCTTCAGCAGAAATCACTGCTCTGGGAGGAATGTTCCCTTTGGGTTTGTGAAACTTTTTCTCTATCTAAATGAGGTCTTGCCCTTGGTATTTGTGAAATCATTTCAGAAGAAAGCGTTCTCATGGACCAAGGACTAATCTTTCCATTATTTCATTTTGCCCTACAAAATAGCCTATGAAAACTCCTATGAGAACAGGTACAGGCAGAAGCATTCTGAAAAGCATCTTGGGTCTGCTCATCACTGGCTTTGCTTGGTTCTTAGGCAATGCTCCAAAATAGCCATACCCAGGTGTGGAATCAGTAAACCACCTTGTCCCATGACCAGTCCTCCCTGTTCCTTGGACTAATTATTCTCCCTTCCTTTCAGGAAATGTGACATGTTTTTTTGCAGGCATTCACTATTCATAAAAATGTTATAGTGTTGTAGTAATTAAATATTCAATTGATTATAATAGTCAAAATTTCATATACGGGGCAAGAGGAGTAACTCAGTTGCAAAAGTCCTTACAGTGCAAGCATGAAGACATCATTTCAGGTCCTAGCATCCATGTGAGATGTCTAGTGTGCTGATACATTCTACAGTATTTGTGCTGGGTACACGAGACAGGATGGTGCTAGGGCTTTCTAGCCAGCCAGTTTAGCTGAATTAGTGAACTCCAGGTTCAGTGAGAGAACTTGTCTCAAAAACATAAGGCAAAAAGGGCTGCTAATACAGTGCTGTGAGTAAAAGAACTTGACTTCAGTCCATGGATCCCATAGTTGAATGAGAAAATTGACTCCTTAAATTGACCACCATTTTCTTGGCATGGTATGCACACATGCATGTAGTCTCTCTCACACACATGCATGTACAATCATGAATCACAGTCTTGGGCACATACAATAATAACCAAATATAAGAAAAGCAACAAGGAAAATACCCAAACACTAAACTTCTAACCTCTAAACACACACACACACACACACACACACACACACACACACACACAAGGAAAATACCTAAACACTAAACTTCTAACCTCTAAACACACACACACACACACACACACACACACACACACACACACACACACAGAAGATACTTAACCACTAAACCTCTAGCCTCTACACACACACCACACTTTATTTATAGTCACAGGATATGACTATAGGAACAACAGTGTTCTAGACTGCTCTAGTTCTTTCCTTTGTGTTTGTACACTTATTTTCCATTGGAAAACATACTATTTAGTTTCCTCTTCCAAAAAAGAAGACAGAGAGTGATGTGAGGTACCAGGAAGAAAAAGCTTTGAGAGTCACAGTGTTGAAATTGTTGTTAGCACTCCAAGAAGTTTTCTCTTCAGGTTGCTTCTTTGGGTTTTTCTTCCTTTATCAGTGGTTTCTCCCCATGATTCATTTCTTGTCAATCCCTCAAGACCTCTGTCTTACACTTCACCTCCACATGGCCCAGTGGAGCAGGACTCTGTATATGTGTAGTCTTGTCCTGGATAGCTTACTTCTCACCTGCCTATTGAGTGTCTTCTTAAGGCTTCATTTCTTTCTTTTTTAAATTTACTTTCCTCAAGGACTAAACAGAAGCTAGGTATCATCATAACACTTTAATCTTAGCTCAGTTCACCATTGCCTACTGATTTTTAGCTTACAAAGTAGTTTTGAAAGTCATATGCACAGAGTAAAAGGAGCAATGATATTGCAAAGATATAACTGAACAGGAATATAAATTTGATTTTTGGGGATATTAGACATGACTGACACTGTAGAGGTTGTGCCAGATAGCTCCAGGGTTCCCTGAGACTTTTTGCTTACTTTAAAGTACATAAAAGCTGATCAAAGCCCTTCCTTAACCATATATATGGAAGCTGGTTCTCCTTCCTTCTCTCGTGTGTGTGTGTGTGTGTGTGTGTGTGTGTCTGCAAAATAAATGACATATTGACATTAAATAATTAAATACAAAATCATTGACAATTTGAAAATAAATTTAGCAGTTCAAATAAAAGCCAAAGAATCTTAAGAATAATTGTGCCAACAAGGTTGCTAGATAAGAAATTCAGATATCCCTAATTTGCTGAATAAGTCTTCAATTACAGAAAATGAAGGTTTATAAAAACAGGAGTAAATAAGAACCTCTATTCTAAAATATTTTTCTGTCTTTTATGAAAGTTTGCTTGTTGAATGTTTTCTTCACCTACAGATATATAAATAGCCACAAAACTTTATTCTACATATATTTCATAGTAGAGAAATTGTTTCTACAATCTTATGATTCTATTCTATATCATGGTTCTAAATTTCTCAGAATCATGTTATGGTTCTTTATAATAGGGGCCAGGCCATTGTTTTCAAATCACTACTGTAAAAGTCCAAATTAGAAGTACTTCTTATGTAATGCATAAAAATGTTCAACCTTGTTTGAAGTTTTAAATTTTTAAATGTTTTTTCCTCTTTTGCTCTCTTTCTTATTGTGTGTGTGTGTGTATGTGTGTGCATGTGTGTATGCATGCATTCATCCATGTGTGCATATGTGCATGTATGTAAGCACGTTGCAATATGGGTGGAGATCAAAGACAACTCCTGCAATCTGGTTCTCTACTTCCACTGTGTTGAGGTGACTTTTCTCCTGTTTCTCCCACTCAGGATCCTCTAGACAGGATTAGGAGTTTCAGGGTATTTCTCCCACTTCACTGTAGGATTGCTGGCATTACAGGAAGTCACAGATGTCTTTTAACTTTTAGTTGCTTCTTTGTGAATTTCACATCATGTGCCCTAATCCCACTCATCTTCCTGTGCCCTACTTCCTGTCCTCTGACCTCAAAAACTTCCAACCCCTCCCCCCAAAAAAAAGTCTCATCAGAGAAGCTGTAGTGTGTCAGTGTGTCCCACAGTATACCATTTTGTTTAAATTGCTTGCAAATGTTGATTGCAAAGAGTCATTGTTCTGGTTCAATTCCTTTGGCTTCTGTAACACTATGAATATAGTAACCTCATTGGGACTCCTCTGGGATATCCTGCTGTCCTTTGTCATGGAGAGCCTGTAGTGTTTTATCTGTAGGACTGACCCCATTCACCAGCTCCAGCAGCAGAAAATTTTTAAGCCTTCTCTTCCAGGGATCAAATTTAGGTTTTTCAGGCTTGCCCAGCAGGTGCTCTGACCCCTTGAGCCATCTCCCAGGCCCTGCTGTTCCTTGCATGAGTTCACAGATTTACATAGTTTGGATTCTAAAATATTATTATGAACTAAAAATAATTATTCCGTATATGAGGAATGGACTATTAAAAGAATAAATATTTGCTCAGTGTCATACTGTAAATAGGAAAGATATGCATGCACATCCTTCATCAATAATATGCTATCTTGGGCAATGTGGTAAGATACCACAAATAAAAATGTTCCTGTCAATTATCTATTGATTTTCACTATCATGCATGCAGCCAGACATTTTTCACTTCCACTAATTAGAGCTGAAACTGCCAACTGAAGCCAATGCTTCGTCTATAGCATGCTACATCTGTCTGTTTCCTTTCTAAAATTGTGCACATTTTTAAACTCAATTTTTACATAATCTGAAAATTGCATACAATAAGAAATGTATAAATCTGGCTGCCACTTATTTCTAATCTCTTCCCTCTCACTTCCTCTTTTAAACAGCCAACAGCTTGAACCACAAGACAGAATGAATTAAAAATCCAATGTAAGTACTTTTTGTTTATATCAGTTTCAGTACTGGCCCCCAAAATACTAACTAGTATCAACAACTTGAAATTACTGTGTTGACATTTTCTGTTTTTAAGCTAAACTAAACACCCAGAGAAAATTGTATTGCAACACACACTTGTTTTAACTCCAACACAACTGAGATTCTTATCTAAGACATGTTAACAAGCTTTTCCATAGTTAGCCATATAATAAGGAAATGGAGTTTTATGGAGCATTGTTGTTTACAATTTGGAGTTAGAAAGAGAATTTTTTATAATTTTTAAGTAAAAAATTGTGGTTTCTTTTTATTATTAAATAAATGGGCTGTGCCTCAGATATAAACAGGACTGCCTGAACATGAGCTGAACAAGGACAACAATGGGATAGTCATGATAACATGGAAACTACTGGAAAGTCCAGGAGCCCTAGCCCTACATAAGGAATTACAAGTGACTAAAGATTGCTGAAGCTGGGAAAACAGTCTTCCCCAAGGAAGAGCACATCAATTAGTTATCCTTATACCAAATGGTCAGCCCTGAAAATATATATACAAGTAATACTATACAGATCGACTGGAATATGTATTGTCTATGACTATGTCTACATCTGTCTGTCTGTCTGTCTATCATCTGTACACACACACACACATACACACACAGACACAGACACAGACACAGACACAGACACAGACACAGACACAGACACAGACACAGACACACACATACACACGCATCTTAATGGCTAGTTGGGCACAGGAGAGAACCTAGCACCATTAATCTGCTAAATTGACTACATAACAACAACAAAAAAACTACTGCTCCAATAAAGTCTTATCTTTATACTCACAGATTATTGTATTTCTCAACTCTTAGTAGAGAGTTTTTTTAATTTTTATTTTTGTACAGTGTATGATAATTAGTACAAAGATTCATAACTAGTCAACTTACAAAGACTGAGAGTTTGAGGAGTACTCATCTCTAAATAATTAAACACCTATATCACTCATACAAGGCTTCAGAATCATCAAGGAAGAGAGATAAGAAAGATTATAACAGACAGAGGCGATAGCTCTCTGTGGCAAAACATATTTTCCAGACCTAACAGGGCTAACGTACTCATGAACACACAAGAGCTTTATTTCCAGGTACAATATTAGCATTCAATTAAGTCAGATAAAATATTAGTATAGCTGGGTGAAATACTCATGAAGCCCCATTGCTCTAGAATAAGAACTATTGGCAATTGAAATTTTTGGGGTGATAAAGAGTTATGTTTCTTCAGAGAGATGGCCCCTAAGAAGCTACTCATGGACCAGTAGATTGTTTTAGATTCAAGCACATACAAGTACCTCTAAGTAACCACAGGTTAAAATTTTAAATTATATTTTTTGTTTTCACAGAATACTTAATCAAATTAGCCACAAATATATTTTAAGTTCACAGCAAAAATCAAATTTTTAGACAAGAGCAGAAGTAAATATCTGGAAAGTGTGGGATCGAGTAAAAATAGATATAATATAAAAAGAAAATCAGTAAAATGATTATTCAAATTGAAATTTATCAAACTAAAACACTTATTATGCAAAACCTATTAGAAGTATAAAGAACAGGCTGTCAATTGGTATAAATATTTAACAATCATGCATCTAGCCAAAGACTTATAAACATAATATAAAAAGAGCTCTCAAATCCCAATATGTGCTGCCTTCAAGATGTGCAAGGACAAAGATAGATGAGAGACAGAAGGAATGGCCAACCAATGGCTGCCCCAAATTGATCAAGAACCAATCCCATGATCAAGAACCAATCCCTGACACTATTAGTGATATTCTGTTATGTTCTCAGACAGGAACCTAGCATAACTGTCCTCTGAGAGGCTCTATTCAGCAGTCAATAAAAATAGTTGCAGACCCTCACACCCAAACATTAGATGGAGTACAGGGAGCACACTTGGGAGAACACTTGAGACGAGCAGCTTGGACTTCATGCAGGTCCTCCAACAACTAGAGGAAGGGTTGTCACTGAACCTGTTGCCTGCCTATCTGTGGACCACCTTGTCTGGCCTTAGTGGGAAAAAAATGTGTCTAGTTCCTCAGCAACTTGATATACAGGAGTAGAGGATAGGGGATGGGGCTGATTAGTGGAGGGTGACACCCAGAGGGGGTGCTTTATCTTCTCAAAAGCAGAATGTAGAATTGAGGGAGGAATTTCATGAGGGGGTACTGGGATGAGAGGAAGGACTGATAATAGGATTATAAAGTGAATAAATACATAAATTTTGGGTGGCTTTGAATGTCTTTTTTAAAAATTGGATATTTTATTTATTTACAATACATATGTCATCCCCTTTTTCCATTTTCCCTCCCTAGAACAACTTATCCCATCCCTCCTCCTCCTTTATGAGTTTATACCATCTAAATTACATGCATGTATTAAGGTCACCTCTAGGTTGAGGGTCTAGCAATACAATAGATGCAAATAGTCAAGTAACAAACAAGATAATAAACACAAATAGCCAAAGAAAAAGCAAGGCATTAAACCCAATTAAGTGAACACTCCTGTGATCACCTTTTCTAAAGACTTATCAGAATGACCAAAGTATCTGAGCCCACTTCCTTGTCCTAGACCAAGTCATTTTCATGTTTGAAGCCTACTTTCTTGTTCTAGCCTAAAATTTATATTCCTGTCTGAAATTATTTCTTTGTTCTAGCCTAATATTGAGGTTCTTGCCTGAGATTACTTCTTTGTTTTAGCCTAAGATTTAGATTTCTACCTGAAATTACTTCTTTGTTCTAGCCTAATGTCAGATTCCTGCGTGAAGTCAACTTCCTTCTACTTGAATGTCATATTCCTGCCAAGCAGCCATTTCCTTGTCTTTGGCCCATGTCAGATTCTTGCCAAGTAGCTCCAAAGGCTTTCTGCCTCTATCCCTTTTTTATTTCATTAACAAGACTAAGCCTGCTTTAGGTCATTCTGAAAAAAAAAAAAAAATGCCTTTCTTACCCATCATGGAATATGTATTATCAAAAGTAATGCATTTCTGTCTTAGGTTGGTAAGGCTCTTTGCAGAATCTTACCTGTCCTTGGCTTGCCAGCCTGTTAATTCAATAACTCTGTCTGGGGGTCCATTTGGAAATAACAGTCTTCATTTGGAAGTCTGGTTTAAGGCATTTTCAGAGACATATATGGAAATTAGCTGCAGTTCTCTAATGATGTTGTGTTAGCAAGAGATAAAGTTGGGGCAGGATCTGGATTTCAAACAAGTGTTAGTACACATGTTAAGGCTCTTTTAATTGTCAAGTTAAAAATACTTTTGTTTCTTCTACAGTATTTAATGTAAATTGCATTGATTTTACACCTTCTAATTGTATTTGTGTTTTGAAATTCAGCATGTAAATTATGGAGGTCTATCAGCCAGCTTTTGTTTTTAGTGCCCTGAGTACCATAGAACCTTGGTATTCTAAAAATTGCTTGCAAGTACTAGAAGAAATGAGTCAGGCTTTAAGCAAAGCAAGAGGGTAGTGGGCTTGATTATTGCTGGTATAATAGATTTAATTACATTAGCCATTAAAAAATCTAAAATAAAGATAAAGTTTAAATATACCTATGAAAATATCTGAATTAATAATAATAATAACAAACTTGATACACAAATTTGACAATATCAGGTGCTAATATATTTGAGGAGCTACTGGAACTCGAATATCTTGATGATATAAATGAACTTATGCATGAATTCCAGAATACATGTTGTTTATTTTTTATGAACTGCCATTTTCCAGGCGAACTGGAATTTTCACTTTAGAATATTTATCCTAGATAAGTATTCCTTGAACTTTTTCTACTCCTGATTCATTTATGCCTAAGAACATTTAATCCAATCCCATATGTTTAATTATTTAAGTATATAAAATAAATATACAAATTCAACATTTACTAGTAGTAAATTGCAAAGAAAGTTGTTTTAAAATAATTCATCATAATAGTACATTTTTAGTGTTTATTTAGGAGAAAAGAAAGTTTACATGCTGATATGATGGATATGATGATTTATTTTACACAAAGAATCTTGGGTGAATGCTTGATACTGTAAAGTGTTAAGCATCTACAATAATTTTCAGAATGACCAAGATTTTGGGTTTGTAATTGTCATTGTAAAAAATATTTTTTTCTTATAAAATTTCAGAGGATAGAATGACAGAAGCTTGTTTGAGGTTAATTTTAGAAAATGTTGGAAATTGTCTTCTAACCTTAAATCAATTTTTAATTAATGATTGCAGCGATTTGAATGAGAAATGTCCGTCATATGGTAGGATGTTTGAATGTTTGGTCCCCAGTAGCTGGTGTTTTTGGTGATTGGTGTTTTAGGAGATGCAGGCTTGCTGGAGGAAATGTGTCACTGAGGGTTGGCTTTGAGAGTAGGAATCTTCATGTTATTCTAGTTTATTTTGCTTTGTTTCTGTAGCTAATATGTGCCTTCTTAGCTTCTCACTTCTGCTGCCATGCTTTCTACTTGCTGCCATGCCTCCCCATTATGAACATGATCATCTTTCTTGTAGTATGAGCAATGTAAACTCTTCTATAAGTCCCTATGGTCATAGCGTTTTGTTGCAGAAGAAAATTAATATAGTTTTTTAAAAATGAAATACAGGTCAACAATTTAAATTTTGAGCCTATATTTTTATATCAAATATTCTAACAATATTATATAAAGAAACACCTTTGATAGTTGTATCCTGGGAAATGATGGTAGGAAAATAATAAAAGTGTGTGTTTTCTACAGTTAAACATATTTTATAAGAACAAAAAGTTTTGTGTATACAGAAGAGTATAGTTTATGATATAGTAGTCTCAAATCTAAAGTTATGTTCATTGGAGTTGCATGGTATGAAGTCATTCACAGTCAAATGTATGTATGTGTTCAAAACAAAGACTACATGAAAAAAGTCACGTGATACAGCATAGCACTGCCAGAAGAAACATTTATTATTGTTTGGGTAAAACTCATATTTGGTCGTTACACAATCAGAAACACTTTGCTCTTCCTAAATATGTCAAGGCTCCTACACTCAATTACATAAGCCAATTAAGAGCCATGACTCTTAATTTTAAAAGCTGGGCCCCAGAGGGATGAATAATTAAATTTACATAAAAATCTGAACATAAATATTTGTATCTTCTTTCTTTATCATCACACACAGTCAGGAAAACCCTTAAATACCTTTCATGATGAATGGTTTTACAAACTTTCTACATATACAGAATATAGTGTTACTCAAGATGTAAAGGAATAGCAGTAATACATAGAACAGGAATCAATTCAATTCCAAGGCTGTATGATGAGTTATAGTCAAAAAGATGTCAGAGTTTAAGACTGCATACTTTAACAATTGTATTCTGATGACATTCTTATGACTACAAAGGAATAACAACAGATGACAAATCTGTGGTTATCAGAGCCTTGATATGAGAGAGGTTGCATTTGAAAAGTGTGAGGTGGCAGCCATGAGGCATTCTTTGGGAGGTGGACTTGTGGTGGTTCTACAAACCACAGAAGCATATATTCTCCAAAGATCAATTTTATTTTATATTATTTTAAAGTAACAAAACTATCCAATCTACATCTCTAGGATGGTACAATGAAATGAAAGGCAATTTCTTTTCAAAAAAACACCATCTCATATGTTTTATTGATGGCATATGATCTTTAAAATCCCATTAATGTATACTAATCACATTGCTGATTGTGACAAATGACTCTTATTATTTCTTTGGTAGTGGGCCTTCTTGGTGCCTTGAGTATAAAATTTCTTTCATTAGCCTTAGTGCCAATGAACTCTCAGCTATACCTTTCTCCAGTATCATTTCCTTGTTGTTTTCCAAGCATGAGCATAATATGGAAATGAACATTGGTTATGAGAGATACTCAGGATTTTATTACTTGCTGTATGGAAATATATAAGGAAAACCAATATAGAGTGAGAGTTCGCTGAAGAACATGATGCCCATATGCCAGTCAATGCAAAGTACCTTTTCCCAGCTGTTCAGAAGAAGAGAAAGAACTTAGTGTCTGACACTGTGACATCCTTGTCATCCACTAGTGAGTTTTGTGTAATTATTCAAACATTTCTCAAGCCAATTGTGGTTTAGGCTTTATACATTAACAGTGGATAGTCATACAACTATTCTGGTTATTACTTATCTGGTTATCTAGAATTCAGTAAATTACATAACCTATTCATTAATAAAAAAAAAAACAACCTTTAATTTAATGAATTATGTCTATATGCATCATCATTAAAATGTCCATATAGACAAAAATATTATTTGAAGTGACAATAGTGGTTGTTTAAATTGTGTGATATACATTATTTTAAATATGTTTAAAGATATTTTTTGTTTTTTTTTTTTGACAATTCATAAGAATTCCTCTTAAGATGTGAAAAATAATGACAAAATAAATTCCTGAGGAAGTAAGAAGAACAAAGATTTATGAAAGTGAGCTCTGCTTGTTCTGATTTTTCAAACAGTGTCTCATCCATGATGAGGTGATTGGTTGAACTTGGAGCTCCCTGAAGACAAATTTAGTTCTTATTACTCACACCTATCCTATCAGCAGATAATTCTTCAAGATACTAGACATCAGGAACAATCTGCAAAGCAATAATCAACTTGGAATTATTTTTGGCAATGGTGAGTGTGTTATAGTTGGAGAACCATCCACAAAAGTTTTACTCTTTTGTTTTAAAAAGAATTGTTATCTTTATTGGGAAACAGAGTACTGCCCATGGATGCTTTCTTTTTCTTTCTTTCTTTCTTTCTTTCTTTCTTTCTTTCTTTCTTTCTTTCTTTTTTTTTAAAACAATTCTTTCAAATTGTGGGATGTGATGAGAAATTCAATTCTTGAGGAAATGTGTGAGGATGTGGACAGTAGATGCCCATTCGTTTTCTATCTGTCCCTCATCTATTCCCATTGCCACGTGTTGGCTCTGAAACCAAAGGCGACCCTCCTCTCTCTGAACTCTGTCGGTAATGACTCCAGTAACAATAACTGTCAGGGGCTGGAATAGTAAACATTTTCTAAAGGCAAATGGCTTCCAAATGTGGACTTTTGCTCTATAAGCACATCTCTCATGGGCCTGACAGGGAATGCTGTTGAAATGAATCAAAACTCCCAGCCTCAAGCTTAAGGATAGAGACAGGCTACTGGAATGTGTGACTGCGACCCTGGCTTACCTGTGGTTTCCTCTTCCTATTCTCAGGTGGCCCGACTTTGCCTGTGGATCCGAGAACTAAAAGTGAGACTCTACTAACATGGTGTCATGATTCCTACAGATACTGTTTTTAAAGCCACTCAGTATTTAAGCACAACTTTACCAACAGCTCAAAGGTAAATCAGTAGGGGTCAGTAACAGATCCACCCCTATGATCTGGAACCTTGTCTACAAGAAAGTATTTTAGCTGTTTCAAGACTAAATATCTCTTGTTGAGAACAGATAATAACTCTGAAAATGTGCCCTTTGACTAATGACCACTGACTCAGACTTGTCCAAGCCGTCTGTCTATTTCTGCATTTCAGGGAACTCATAATATTGTAGAATATTTATAAAATGCAATACATTTTAATAAAATTAAAAGACTTCTCTGCAAAAATTTCACAGCTAAGGAATTAGTCAGTGACAAAGGACTTATATATAGCCTCAAAACACACCATATAATTAATTCTGATGTCTATACTAAACAAAAGTCAGAAGAGCAATGACTATTTTGCTGCTTTGTCTAAGGACTTTTATATTTTATACTGCTTATGAACTCTCAATTCATTGAGAATAATTTTTATCATTAAATTTCCCTAAAGTGCTTAAAATGTAATGTTAATGTTATCTCTATATTTTGGAATTAGACTGTATCTTTATACATTTTATAGTGGGATTAGTTCATCTTCCACTGGTATGTTATTTTAAAAGTGTACATGATATCAGGATAAAAACGTTCACCCTTCCTTAATATTAAGACGGAAATGTTTTTATCGGCATCTCAGTGAAAGAGAAAAACAACTCATTTGTATCTTCTAGTCATTTTTAAGGTGCCCAGAGAGTACCTTTCTTTCAAATTCTTGCAGTGTATTCCGGGACCTGTGTGAGACAGCGTGTTCCAAAGATTTTGGAGTTCCTAGGGAATTTTCAAGTTGTTCCCTGCTGGCCAAAAGCTTTTTGTGTCAATATAGGACCAGCTCTTGTTACCAAAGCGGAGGAATTGTTTTTAAGAGAAAATAATCTCTAGTTTCCAGCACAGCTTCTGGGCACCAGAGTGACTGAATGAAGTTTGGAAAACTCCCAGCTATTTGAAGGTGCTTGCAAGAATCAATGCAATACTGAAAGTTCTTGAGCCAGGGGGCTTAGTGTCCCAAACAAACAGCTTCCCCCAGGCCTGCAACATCTGGCTGAGCTGTGTTAGGCGAAAACAAGAAGCAGCACTGAACTTGAACCTTTGAGTAATTCACGTGGTTGCTGACACTTCTGCTGACTCTGCTAGCCTCATAGAGTCTTCAAAGTACCCCTGCTGCATACATCCCTTTGAAGAGCCTACTTTACTAACAACCAAATATCAAAATTCTTGCTGTTTAATTGTTCACAGGAAGCCAAGGGTCTGATAAATGAGAGCTTATCCATACATGTTTTTACTCTGTTACCTAAGAAACTGACTTCAAAACAGAAGTCCTCATAAATACTCTGGTGATGCATCAGCTTCTCTCCGGTGCTGCGCGACACTGTGTATATTGTTTGGCAGCAGTTCATGGGGGGAAGATAAACTAGCAGGTTCTGCCAGGATTCTATTACTCTTGACCCTGACCTTGACTGTACGCTGTTTCCAGTTATACTCGTCTTAGGGAAAGAGAGTACTAGTTCCATTCCGGTTGCTTTCCTTCTTTTCTCTCCTGTGTCCACTGCCCAAGCACAAGCTGTGTTCTGCCACATATGATAGGACTGCACAAAATTGCAAATACCAACTGTCAATTATCATTTGAGGAAGGACCCAGGAGATTCCTCCCTGCCAAACCATTGGCTACTGACAGATTTGGGAGCAGAGGAGACCATTGTTGGTAGTGTACTCACTGAAAAACCCACCGGAAAACCTTGGGTCTTAGTGGATCACCAAACAAAAGACAGAAGAGTGGAAAAGGCAGTGTAAGGGGTAGTTTATAATGCTGACGAGAGAGAGAGAGAGAGAGAGAGAGAGAGAGAGAGAGAGAGAGAGAGAGAGAGAGAGAGAGAGAGAGAAAGTTTTGGTGGGAAAGTTACAGGGATCAGAATGTATTATCTAAATATATGAAATTTTCAAAGAAGGAATTCCTGTAAAAACTGTTTTTAAAAGAGAAACCTGTTCTGCTTCTCACCCATAAGTTTCTCATTTTAACACAGCAGAATAAATGAATCCAAAAAAAGTCTTACTGGTAGCAACAAATATTCTCTCTCAGTGGGGCTTACCTTTGCTTGCTGTGATTTTTTTCCGTTAGAGCAGTTCCTCTATTCATGATGACCTCCTGTTTAACATGACTTTTCTCAGCTTCTAGAGTGTGCTCTAATTAGGGTGGAGTGACAATGCTGATTCAGAGCCACCCTTTCTACCTAATTAATTTGCACAGCTTCTCAAGTGTATGGGCCTGCATAAGACTCCTGCTGCTAACAGTCAGAGACCTGGAAAAGGCTTCTGAGTCCTATCTGTGATAGCTAAACTACTGGCTACTGATCGAATCTAGGAGATGCACAGCCATTTTTTTTCAGTGTATACTCACTAGGCTCCAAAAGAAAGTTCCAAACCTATGGCTAAGCACAGGATCCCAGTTAAAGTCAGTGGTTCACAAATCAAAACAAAACAAACAAACAAAACAAACAAGCAAACAAAGAGATATGAACTTAAGAGGTAGATAAGAGGGATTGAAGCGGAAATAATTAAAATGCATTAGACAAAGAACAAATTTAATTCAAAATAAAATAATCCAGGATGGTAGGTATTGTACCAATTTTATGCAGAAGAAAACAAAAGTTTTGTAAGTAAAACCAGTCTTCCTATCAACACTCAAAGGGTGTCAGAAAAGGGTGGCAGAAAAAGGCTTTCAACACATTATTTCATTCCAAGCAAGTCTCTGGTTTTGCTTCACCAATTTTTGGTATGACACTCAGAGAATTCTGAAGCAGTCTTTTGTTTTTTAAGATATATGAGTATGCACATATATGTGTAGGTGTTCAGAGAGGCCAGGAGAGGACATCAGACCCCTAGAGTAGTGTTACAAGCAGTTGTGAATCATTCAACATGGGTGTGGCAAGCTGAATTTGGGTCTTCTGCAAAGAGTTTTAAACATTCAACTGCTTACCCATGTTTCCATCCCTAAAACAAGAAGGAAATCACTATGCATAAATTATCTTAATATTATTAAATAGTGTATAAAATAAGCAATTTAAAAATATCATGTGTGTGTATTTGTGTGTGTATATGTGTGTGTATGTGTGTATGCATACAAAATGAAATGGCAAAGTATACGCCAAAAGCAGTTAGTAACTATTTAAATTTAATTATGAGAACACTTATCATGCATAGGGACTCTACTCTTCAAGTATACAGTAGAAATTCAATCCACATCTAAAAGATACTGGTAATAGTATTATCTTAGTATGGTAGATACAAATGCAGTTATATATGAAATGAAATTTTATGAGAAAAATTATTATCATTTATTTCTTTAATCTTATGCTATGTCCTTTTTGGCTGTCACTTTGCATTATTTACCTCAAGATTAGGAATTTGTTTTTTTTTTGTCATTGTTTTCTTTTTCTATATTTAAATTCATATCACCATAGAATTATTAGTGATATATAAAATGTGTTAAGATTTATAGTTCTATATATAGTTATATATAAATATAATTATATATATATAAATATAGTTATATTTTTATAGTCTTCTCTCCAAATTAGTTGTGACACTTATTTATTATCACTGGTGAATAAACACTAATCTGATAATTAAGGGCATCTATAAAACTCAAGCTCCTCACTTAGAAGCAAGTTCAAAATATTTAATCCAACAATATAGCTGCTCTGGCTAGGAACCACATCCAAAAACCTTCTAGATCTGTGTGCACTAGTTGGCCATTTGGCTGGAATGACACATCCTTAACTCTTCTGGCTGGAATACACACACTCTCTTAGTTGGTAGGTGGAAACAGTTATGTTTGAAAGTGATGCCTAATTAAGGGGCAGACAAAGTGATGAATCAGAAAAAATATTTGACAAAATGAATCAAAAATATGATATGCTCAACACTTCCAAGAATAGCACAGGAAAGAGAGACAACTTAAAAGAGTACCTCAGAACCTTAGAGAGGGAGAGAGGAAAAGAGAGAGAGAGAGAGAGAGAGAGAGAGAGAGAGAGAGAGAGAGCACTTTTGCTGGACAGTTTCACAGAGACATGCTGCAGGTGAAGACAGAATGAGTCAGAGAGTGAGAAGGAGCCTGAAGATTACTGGAGTTAGTTTAAGGTCAAGCAGAACAATTCAATGAAAAGCCAAAAGAAGCCAGTTTGAGTCAGTCAGGTTGGAGAAGAGTTTGAACTAGAAACAGCTAAGTTGAGCCAACCAGGCAGAGTTCAGAAAAAGCTTGAAAGGATGGATTTATTTAGCAATAAGCCTCTGAGACTACAATTATATCTGACAAATACAAGTTATTTTTACAGGAACAGAATGTGTCTTTACTGTTTTTCTGTCTTAAAATTATTTTATTATAGTTTTATTGTATTTTAAAGCTTATGGGCATGTTTCTGTCAGAATGGGTATTTTGTGTTTTTCCTCTTGGTATGAATAGATTACTTGCTAAATTCTTCTAACTCATTTGCATATTTCCATAGAAATAGATCATTTTATTTATGTTGTTTCACTAATTAAATTTTAAGCTATAAATAATTACAAGAATATTTATTTTATTAACTATAACTTTCATTATTTTACTGGAGTTTTACAAAAATTATTATTGATAAATATCTATATGTTTTATTTCATTGAATAAATTTTAGTATGTGCTATCTTTATTATCATCAAAGTTATACCTATTATAGACAGTATTGTCTGTCTACTCTTCTAACATTGTGATACTACATTGTCGTTGTCATCCAGAGTTCACACCTGAGAACCACATAACTGAGTTATGAAAAATTCACAAACACAATATTTTAAGTACTTCCAATTTTGTGTTTGGTTTCATTTAGAATTTTCTTCAACTAGGGATTAAATATGTCTGGAGACTTTTTTTTTTCTTTCAGTACCTAATATGACCAAAACAATACTGTATTGGTTTTTAATTTTTAAAAAATATTTAATTGTAATGATATTTTGAGCATTTTTCAAAGACGAATATTTTAGAGGTATATGTGCCAAGTCTTGATATATCATGGATATAGAGATTTTTTAGGATTGGGCCTATGCAAGTAACATAGATAAATACTACTTCCGTATCATTCTTCTATAATCCTTGATCCATGTACACTGGAGACTAATTCAAAACAGAAGAAACAAAAAGCTGGTTCTATTTAAGAAGAGACATTTTGAGGATAATCAGCATACCAAAAGTATTCACTACACAAAAGTATAAGTGCAGCTTTTCCTTTCTTATCTAGTAAGTAAATCCAGTAGATTTTTCACAATGGCTGCTGCTGTACAGCCATTTGAAGCAGCAGGCAGTGGCATTACCAGCTAAATCTTGGAAAATCTTCTGATTCCTTGTTTTCTGAAATTGGCTAACCCCTCACTGCGCATGTCCCCAAGGACTTGTCAATCTAATACTTTAATAATAGTGGCATTCTTGCCCACAGTCAGAAGCCAGAGATTTCCTTTCAGACAGGATAGATTCCCAGAAGCTGATAATTTATACATATAGTTGAATTTCCTCATGTTTTCAAAAGACAAACTATAAATATTTTTATTTGTAAAGGAGTCCCATGTTTTAAGAGCTTCATGATCTATTGTGAGGAGTTAGACATGACTTTTGAAGTCAGAAGCATTTTTAGATTTATCTTGAATGGATTTGTGCCACCTTCTAAATAGAAAGGGCATCTGCCAAAATCTCATTCCCTTGGTACTAAAATGGGAGCTTCCATGAATCAACATATTCCTATAAGAGGAAGAAACTGAAGAACTTCAAAAAAGCTGCAAAGGAAGTACTAGGTTCTGCTTTCACCCAACAAAGCACTTCTGTAATTCTTTATCTGTCTTGTAGAAAGCATTGTGGAGAGGATAAGGACTATGGAAAGATACACAGTCAGAGAGCCAGGGATTTCCTGTCCTTAAGAGAAATGTCATTAAGTGTTGGCAGGAAAAAAATTAGTCAAATGTATTTATCTTCCAACTGGTCTTAAAAAAAAAAGGAATATCTATGACCACATCTTCAATATGCTTCTATGTTCAATACAGAATATATTAGGAGGGATCTCATTAAATAAAATAATAGATCTGGGTGGTAGTGGTGGCTCACACCTTTAATCCCAGTACTTAGGAGGCAGAGGCAGATGGGGGTGAATCTCCGTGAGTTTGAGGCTAGCCTGGTCTACAGAGTGAGTTCCAGAACAGCCAAGGTTACACAAAGAAACAAAACAAAACAAATCAGAGTCTGGGTCACACTTTGATTTTCAGTAAAGGAATAATAAAGAAATTGGATGTTCTCTTGACATATAGATGCCAAAGCAGTCTATGTAACATTTAAAAAAAAATAAGTTAGTCTAAGTATACTTAGGACATTCGATAAATGATAGTGATTACCCTGATTATTTATTAGAAGATAATAAAACTATTATATAAAGTGTATCAAGATTGACAACCTTTAAGAAAAACTTTAAGAATTGTCTTGCCTTTTTGGTTGTGAGTAGCTGAGCCATCCTAATGAGGACAACTTTAGGTAAATTTTTAATTCATTACTGAAATCAATAATAACTCAAGAAAGTCAAAATAGTGAAACTACAGTGAGTGTGCAGTAACTCTTCAGGAAAAATCTAGTGTAGTCAATACAACCTTAAATGTGGCACAGAATCCTACACCTGAATATGAAATTGAAAAATTGATTGCTTAAGCCACGCAAAACACCACTAAGACACCAAAAAGACAAACAGAAAAAATGTGTATACAGCTAATAATCAAACACTGAGCCTATAATACAAATGTGAACAGTTATTACAAAGTAAAATAGCAAAGAATCCAGAAGATCAACTGAGATGTGATATTAGCAGAAAGTTAGTAGATAGTACCACATAGCCAGTAATCACCTAGAACTGATGTCAAAATCTTAATATCAAAGCACATATGGCTTATGGTAGAAAATTAGATATCATGTGGATCTATTGGTTTGACAAAAATAATAAAATTGCTAACATCTGATGATACTTGTATTTGTGACCAGCAGGATCTTAATGGACATGGCACTTTCCATGGTGAACTCATCCCCCGAAACTGTGGAACTGCTTCTTCTGTTGCTCATTGTGTCACAGTGATGAGAAGAGTAGCTTGTAAGAATTGGGATTTGGTGTTCATCCTAACTCCTTTGTCTCTTGTATTATTGTTACAGTAGAGATTGAAAACTAAAACAACACCCCCAAGTTCCAAGACTGGTAGGGTTTGAGGTATGATCAGTGTCTGCCTGCAGTGCTTTTTTATGTAAGAAACATGGCTATCAACGCATTACTACAAGCATTGCAGGTTCTGACAGTATGACAATGATGGCAGTACAGACAGTGAAGGTCGACAGTAGAGGAGCTAGCTGACTTTCTGAGAACTACCATGAACGAATAGCTGAGTATCCTTGTGGCTGACTCAGGAATTGGCAATGATACCAGCAGCTTCTCACTTCAACCAATGGGTCTCTGATAACACAGTCTCTGGAATAGCCCTGTTCTGTTGAAGTCTATGTCTTTTCCTCCAAAACATCCCTCTCTCCTAGGTGATATTCAAATCCTGATCAATTCTCCATAAACTTGATGAAGTTGGTTTTCAGTACTAATTGAGCCTGGTATATAACGAAGCAGGGAGACAGATGTGAAGCATAAACACAAACAAACTATGAAGTAAATGGATAGAAGTTAGCTATCATAAAGTTCTCACTATAAACTTCTATGGTTTGATAAACAGTATGAGTGTGCCATTGCTGATTACCCCTAAAGAGGTTACTAAATTGCAGATTTGGGCTGATATTTGAACATTCCCATATATTAAAGCTTTGGTGGTCAATGAATATGTAACCAGAGGACAACTGCATAATAAATAATAGTCTGAAACATCCGTAAGTTATATTATTTTCCAGTGGTTCTAGAAATGTGTTCATTGCATATTAATTTCTCATAGAAATAATACATGTGATAAACTTTGTTTTGTTTTTTATTTCGTTGCACTATTCTATAATCTATGCCATTCTGAAAAAAAAGCCTTTGCATCTGAGGGATTATAAGATGTGTATTGATCACAAGAAGTTCATCATGAAAAAAATTAGAGGTTTGAGCAGGTCTGCTCAGCTTGCCTGATGAGTAGATACACCAAGGCTATGTATTCTGCATATACAATTCTCAAATCAAATTTTAGTATCATGGTAATTTTTTTTAAAGAGGGCTGACATTTTATTAAAAATGTTGATTCTAACAACTTTTTTTTTACCTTCTTTTTTTACTGGATATTATATTTACATTTCAAAATTTCTCCCCTTACCCCATTCCCCCACCACCCAGGAGCTCCTTATCTCACCCCCCTCCTCCTGCTTCTATGAGGGTGTGCCCCCACCTACTCCCCACTCCCACCTCCCAACCCTCAAATTCCCCCCCCCCACTCAGTGTTCATCCTTCATGGGACCAAAGATCTCCTCTCCCACCTATGCCCAACAAGGCCATCCTCCCCTACATATATAGCTAGAGTCATGTGTTCCTCCCTATGTGCACCTAGGCTGGTGGTTTAGACCCTGGGGAGCTCTGGCTGGTTGGTATTGTTGCTCTCCTCATGGGACCACCAACCCTTCCAGCTAATTCAGTCTTCTCTCTAACTTCTCCATTGGGAACCCTTGATCAGATCGATGGTTAGCTGTGAATATGTGCCTCTGGGTATGTCAGAATCTGGAGGACCTCTAAGGAGACAGCACTATCAGGCTTCTGTCAGCATGTACTTCCTGTCATCCATATCAGCATCTATTTTGAGTGACTGCACATGGGATGAATACCCAGGTGGGATGGTCTCCAGACAGCCTCCCCTAAAGTTTCTGACCCATACTTTGTCTCCATATTTGCTCCATTGGGTATTTTGTTACCCCTTCTAAGTAAGACCTAGGCATCTGTACTTGTTCTTCCTTCTTCATGAGCTTCATGTGGTCTGTTAGTTGAATCTTTGTAGTTTCAAACTTTTGGACTAATATCTGCTAATCAGTGAGTAAATAGCATGTGTGTTCTTTTGTGATTGGGTTACCTCACTCAGGATGATATTTTCTAGTTCCATCCATTTACCTAAGAATTTCTTGAATTCATTATTTTTAATAGCTGAGTAATATTCCATTGTGTAAATGTACCACATTTTTTGTATCCATTCCTCTGTTGAAGGGCATCTGGGTTCTTTCCAGCTTCTGGGTATTATAAATAAGGCTGCTATGAACATAGTGGAACATGTGTCCTTGTTATATGTTGGAGCATTTTCTGGGTATATGCCCAGGAATGGTATAGCTGGGTCCTCAATAGTGCCATGTCCAGTTTTCTGAGGAACCACCAGACTGATTTCCAGAGTGGTTGTACCAGCTTGCAACCCCACCAACAATGGAGGAGTGTTCCTCTTTCTCCACATCCTCACCAGCATCTACTATCACCTGAGTATTTGATCTTAGCCATTCTGACTGGTGTGAGGTGGTATCTCAGGGTTGTTTTGATTTGCATTTCCCTGATGACTAAGAATGTTGAGCATTTCTTAAGGTGCTTCTTGGCCACTCGAGTTTCCTCAGTTGAGAATTTTTTGTTTAGCTCTGTACCCCCTATTTAATGGGGTTCTTTTATTGTCTGGCATCTAATTTCGTGAGTTCTTTGTATATATTCCATATTAGCCCTCTATTGGATGAAGACACAGCGTCAGAGGCTTATCAATTTACTCTTCCTCCAGTCCCTCTTCTAATATCTCAATGCCCATAATCAGGTTGAAGAAGTTAATGAAGAGTCAGCACCCCTATGCCCTGGGCTTGGGTCTAAGGTGGTTAATATTGAGCTGTCTTTCTAGGGGAAAGTAGTGGTTTTGTTGGAACAGGGAGGATTAGCTAGGATTTATTTCATAGCCATAACATAGTGGTATAAATTTGTATAATTGTTATCAAGATAAAGTTATAATTTCTTAAATGGTACAAAATTTTCTTTGATTTCAAATTTAAGGTTTCCATTGTTACGAGCTTCTTATTGATATAAAAGTGGGATGAATATTGTTAGTCTCATAGGCATTATGCCTGTATAATACATTTAGGAATACAAGGCTTAGACCCAGTCCTTCTTTAATGTTCTTAACTAATTTGAGATGGCTAGTCTGTGAGTTAAGGACCTATAGCAAATTCATAGCTTGGAGTTTACTGCTAGGGTGTTTTCCATATTTTAGTTAGAAATAGCTGAGAGTAGTTAACAGACAACAGTCCAGATTACCTTACATGGATAGTTGGTTTTCAAAACGTCAGAAGTCCACAGAATTGACGTTACAAACATTTTTGTATTAATGTTCATTTTGATTAGAGACCTGTCTGCTCCTGACAGCTTCCTGTCTTGGATTCTAAAAAGAAATTGAGCATCTTTGGAGTTACTCCAGTTGTGGTGAGACAGCCACTAGTCAAGAATTGCCTCTTTCCATCGACTGACAAATTACTGTCCAGAAAAGGACACACTTGCAGAATAGTTGACTGATTATATCTGCCTAGACAGAGTAATCAGCTCTTAATAATCCTGCATCACTAAGGTCTGTCAGATGATCCTGGGCCAGAAGGCTGAAGATCAGATGTTCCAACGTTTTGTAGTATAGGGACTGTCCAGGTGTTCAGCAGTATCTATAAATTGGCTAAGTTTTAGAAGCTATGCTTTGTGCTTCCCATAATTTCAGTTAATTCAGTCATTGTGGATTTCTGACGGGGTTGAAAACATATAGTCTCATAGCCAATCCTGGCTATTTACTTTGAGAGAAAAGATTTGAATGGATAGTTTTCAGCTGACATTCATTCGAAAGCCAAGAAAAAAGCCAGGTTCAGAACTAAGTGTTTTAGTTAGGAGAGATGACAGAGGTTCTGGTTAGTCAACAAAATGATGGACTGTGTATTAGGACTATCTTGTACCTCACTGGTACAAATTAGTATAATTATCCTCTAATTGTATTTTGAGAGAAAAGTTTTATTTTAACAGGAAGGGTGATATGTAGGAGGAGCTAAGGTGAGAGGAAGAGAAGGAGTAAAGAGAGAAGGAGAAGAAGGAGAGGAGAAGCTAGGTGATGAGAGAGAGAAAGAGAGGGGGGGGGCATGGAGGCAGATGTTCACATGTCTCCACCAGTCAAAGATAGTTGATATATCTAGGTTGGGTATTGGGTTACACTTCTGATTGAGCATTATCAAAGTTATAAAGCCTTTGATTAACATTTTTTTAAAAAATATATAAAAGCAAAAAAGGAAAAGGGGGTATGGGATAGGGGTTTTCTAGGGAAGGGAATGGGGGAAAGGGAATGGCATCTGAAATGTAAATAAAATATCCAATAAAAAAAGAAATAAGAATGGGTGGAAGAATGGATGTTATATGGAAAAATAAATAAATGAATAAATAAATAAATAAAATAGTAACAATGAAAAAGGAAAAAAGAAAAAAATTAGATTTATGGATTTACTTTCAGACCAAAATAATGTGAACTATGTATTATAGAACTTCTTATTGTTATTGTTAACTTTTTATATCAAGCCCACAGTTTCTTTTCCTTCTCTACTCCAAGTCCTACCTCCCACCTTGCCTCTGACTGGCCCCCATCCACTCCTCCTTAGTTTCCCTTCAAAAAAGGGCAGGCCTCCTACAGATATCAACAAAAACAGGGTATATCAAGTTATGTTAAGACTAGGCACCTCTCCGCATATAAAGGCTGAACAAGACAAATGGATGGAAGTTGGCTTTCATCAATTTCTCACTATAAATTTCTATGGTTTGATAAAGAGCATGAATGAACCTTTACTGATTATCTTTAAGAGGATACTAAATTGCAGATTTAGGGATATATTTGAACATCCAGTATGAGAAAAGGGTTCCAAAAGCCAGAAAAAACAGTTATAGACAGCTCTTGCTTCTCACTGTTAGGAATCCTATCAGAAAAATCAACCTGCACAACTAGAACATATTCAGAGGTCAGTTCCATATTTTCTTGTTTGTAATTAATGATGAGAAAATGAAGACTCCTCTTTCTCACGGAAACTGTTATGTCTTGAATATGGTGCTCAGAAGTCTTGATATGTTTTATAATCATAAAGGATGTCATTGAGGAAGGGCAAAACCCCAAACTCCTTAGATTCCAACAATTAGATAGCTTTTATTGAAGCACAAACAAGAAAAATGATATATGTGATTTTTAAATTCTTGTAAGCATGTAGTAAACACTGCTATTATAGAGTAAATGCATTGCCAGTAACAAGTGACTTGGAGCACATAGGGATCTCTAGGGATCCTGTGGTGAGAGGCTATATGTGGAATGGGATAATGGTATCCACTGTATTATTCTGGATTCCCTCCCTTGAGAAATAGTATACTTCCTTATTGTTTAAGATGATTGGAGGTGAAGTTTTCTTTAACTTGCAGCTGAAAGCAATTTAATTTATACACATTAGTATGTAACAGCAAATTTCAGTTTACCTTGTAGCCTGGTCGCTGATAGACAGGGGCAAGAACTGTAAACTGAGTAAGTACTTACAGGCAGAAGTTAAGTTTGCTTTCCCGAATTAATAGGTCTGCTGGAAGCACCTTTAAAAGAGTGAATATATATATATATATATATATATATATATATATATATATATATATATATATATGGTTTCACTAAGAACCTGGGAGTTTGAACATTTTATCATTGGGAAAATCAAAATGAGAATTCCTTGAGCCCATTTAAGATAAACTGTTGGCATTTAGTTATTTAATCTCTAGCAATGAGGATAATATGGCTCCCCAAATTGCTGCTTGTTGACAGGGAGTGTCATGGTTTATGCACTGGTTGACAGTCATTTAGAAATGTAAATATGAGGTGGACAGCTCATTTAAGGTGTCCTAGGTGTCTACAGTGCAGACAAGGGCAGGATTCTCTCAGCAAAGTCTCTAGTGAGCCTTGTTATTGTGACCTATGACAAATTGTTCCCTATGATGTGCCTCAGGGGCATGCTGAGAAGGCAATTTGTATTTTAGGTACAAATAGTTTTTAAAGATTCATTTAAATAAATATTGCACATAATCCTGTTTCAATTTTACTGGGGGGTTTATGGATTTTATTTCATATACCAACATTTGATTGCAAAGAGAAGTGATGCTTTGTTTCAGTGCAGAGTACAGACAAAAATCCTGCGCTGACAGAAAAAGATGGCCACAGACTCCTCGCTCTATCGTTGCGTCCATTCTCAGCCTTTCAATGGTGCCATAGCCTTCAAGGAACAGTTTCCTAGGTAATGAAGACAAGCTGAGTACATTCATCCAACAATGTGCCTATGCAACGCAAACACCTCTTTACCTTCAACCTGATTGCAATATGAGCACGTTCACTTCTAAATAAAGCTAGTATAAATAGTTTTAGGGGAATCATTAGAGCATAATGACATTGTGACTGAAAGTCTAGTAACGTGTGCTACAGATGGCTCAGCAACACAGCCGTCTATGTACTGTGATCACTCCACCATGAAGCTTGGATTTAAATAGATTTGCCTTTAGCTTTTGTTTTACAAATGCTATGGACTATGCTGCTTATCTGTGTTTTATGGATTGGATTATAAGACTCCCCTCATAAAGACCTTATGTCATAGGATTTTTTTTGGTTATTTTATTTATTTACATTTCAAATGTTATCCCCCTTCCCAGTTTCCCTTTCACAAGCCCCCTATACCCTGTCCCCTGCCCCTGCCCCCTGCCCCCTGCCCCCTGCCCCTGCCCCTGCCCCTGCCCCCTGCCCACTGCCTTTATGAGGGTGCTCCCCATCTGCTTATCCACTCCTGTCTCAGCAGCCTAGCATTCCCTTATCCTGGGTCATAAAGCCTCCACAGGACCAAGGGCCTCCCATCCCAGAGATGCCAGATAAGGCAATCCTCTCTTATATGTGCAGCTGGAGCTATAGGTGCCCCCTGTGTACTCTTTGATTGGTGGTTTAGTCCCTGGGAGCTTTGGAGGTGTCTGGTTAGTTGATATTGTTTTTCTTTTTATGAGGTTGCAAACCACTTCAGCTCCTATAGTCCTTGCCCTAACTTCCCCATTGGGGTCCCCATGCTCAGTTCAATGTTTGGCTGTGTACACTGTCATCTGTATTGGTCTGTCTCTGGCAGAGCCTCTCAGGGGACAGCTATACCGGGCTCCTTGTCAGTAAGCAGCAATAGTGTCTGGGTTTGGTGTCAGCAGATGGGTGGATTCGTAGGTGGAGTAGTCTCTGGATGGCCTTTCCTTAAGTTTCTGCTCCATTCTTTGTTCCTGCATTTCCTTTTGATAGGATAAATTTTGGATTAATATTTTTGAGGTGGGTGTGTGGCCCCATCCCTCAACTCGGGGCCATGCCTATCCACTGGACAAAGTGTCTACAGGTTCTATCCCCCCTTTGTTGGATATTTCAGCTAAAGTCCTCACTGTTGGGTCCTGGAAAGCTCTTGGGTCCCTGGCATCTGGGACTTTTTAGTGGCTACCCCCACTTCCCCCTCCCCCACTGCTAGACACCTACTTTCAATTATTTTAGAAGGTTCTGAAAGTTTAAAGGGGTGAACTGAAAATGTGAGGGGGCATGTATGTTGCCAAGCCCCACCCACTTTTCTGCTTCCTGTCTGCTATGAGATGAGCAGCCTCTGCCCATGCTTCTGTTACCCCAGTGTTCTGCCTTTTCATGAGGCCAGAAGCAACAGAAATAGTACCTATGGACTAAAGCCTTTGAAAATGTGAGGCAAATGTATTGTTTTTCTCTTAATTTGGTTTTCTCAAGAATTTGTCACAGTGGTAGGAAGTCTGATAAATATAGTCTCTCAACAACTTACTTCCTTATTTATAAATCAGGGACAGCAGCAGAAGTATCCATCTATTTACTATACATTTTAGAGTGCCATGTAACTTTGAGCACCATATTGAATAACAGGCATGAGAGGCCATATTATGCAGCAGTTCTTAGATATGGAATAAGATAACACGCAATGGTTACCTAATGGAATACTTACATCAGAAATAGGCACACAAAGGTAGCTGTTAAGTGCAAATTGCTGGTAAAATTCAGAGTCTGTGTTATGGAGTGAATGCTTAGAGGCATGACTCAAGAGGCCACATGGCAGCTTAGGTGATAGGCTCCCTGTGTTAGCCCTCTGTTTTTTCAGACATTAGTCACTTTATACTACACTATGCTAAAACCTCTACAGAGCTAATCTAAGCAAAGAAAATGGGGTAAGGGCACTCATTATTAAATTCATAAGATTTACATGACACAAATTTTATTTGCAAATATATAAAATGTGCAATGAAATATATAAAAACTAAGCTGTTAGCATAAACATGCTCGTGAAGTTGCAGAACAAGGGGACCACATCTTCACCAGAACTGCTTAATAAGCCGTATCTATTTCTCTCTATTTAAACCTAAACTTCATAATAGTAATCTGAAGATAGACTTTGGGAGCCATGGCTACTAGATCTCTTTGTGATTATATTCAGTATGTTTGTAGACACAGAAAAATATACTCAATATCATTAATCATTTAATTATAAAAATATTTAAAACTACCTATTAGGATAAATAAAATGAAAAACACCAATAAACTAAAACCCGGGACTAGATATAGGTAAAGTCTCATACAATGCAGTGTTGAGTGTCAAATGGGAGCACTACACTGTAGAACGTTTTGGTTAGTGTCTTAGATCATGCAATCATTACTGGGCTCAGTTTTTCTTGCCTTATGTGTTGATGAAGGACACATAAAAATGCATTTCTATAAACATTGTGCTAAAACTTGTATCTTCATCCTATGAAATATTACTCACATTAAAGAAATAAACTGTTGATATATTTGATAGCACAGACGTTTCAAAAGATGTATGCTAATTTGGAAAGGACATGGAAAGAATATAAACTTCATTATTTAATAAATAAAAAATTTAAAAATATGTGAAGATTTCCCTGAGGACATATAAAGGAATCAAGAGAGACAGAATCCACTGGTTATGGAATACAAGGAATTATTTATGATTGGTAGATATGCTTATTGCCTGGAAAGAAAAGACAAATAGATAAAGGTGTTAAAATGTATCAAATTATATTATTCATTTGGTCAATTTTCCCTCAGAGAACCTGTTAGAATAGTTTGAAGGTGTGATGTATTTTTACCAGAAGGAAACCTAGACGGTTATGCAAACACTGGCAGCTTTCTCTATTCTCCTTCCAAGAACATATGTCCAGATTAATAAGAGGTCACATAAAGTCTTGGGAACTTTAGGGAATACTAAGAAGGACTCCCCACTGAGGAATCTGAAATCTGAACGACAAGACAATTACTGAGAATAGCTGAACACCCCCCCTCCCCCGGGAAAGCAGGAAAGCATAGGTGTACCATGTCCAAAGAATGGATTCAGCAGGACACTCATTGGTCAGGAACTGAGATGTGATTGATCTAGTTTCCCCTTTACAAGAACTTACTACATGCTAGATAATATCATAAATTCACACTGAAAATGGAAATTTCAGAGTGGACTAAAATGCTTATGCTACCAGGTAAAGCATGGACCCTCGCATACCAGGAAAACAAAACAAACCTGAAAGTGATTCCAACATTATACTTTGTAAAGATGGTTTTACATTTGGGTGAGGGGATAGATGTGTCTTTATCTCTGCAAAGGAATAGAGTTGTCAACACTAAGTCCACTCCATCTGAGAGCTTTCCAAGGGTCACATGGGAGTCATAAACATGTCCATTCCTTCCTCTTCCTTTACACTGTCCAAGTGAACCATCTTTCCTCTGTAAGTACGTATTAAATATGAATTTAATAAAACCATTTTATTCCAAAACTCTGGCAATGCCTCAGAATTTCACCTTATTGACAAGTGGAGTCTTTTTAGGTGATCAAATTAAGATTACTGAGAAAGACCTTTATCCAGAATGGCATACCTGCAGAAATAACACCATTCAGAGATGAAGGCAGGAATTTAGGAATTCTAAAGACATCCAGTAAATTCTTATTCCACTTTGTCTACCTCATTTTCCCAATTTGCCAAATACTTCTAAAGCTGCCCTGTGTTTTCTGAGCCTTCTAAGACTGAATCTCCACAGATCAGTAGCAGTGCAAGGGAAGGGCTGTCCTTGATGGCTCTGAACATGGAGTTGTTGAAAGAAGAGATAACAATAACTAAGAAATGTCTAAAGATATGTTTCACATTCTTAAAATTGGGTACAATTAAAACTTCTCTGAGATTCCAGCTTCTCCCAGTCAAAATGGCTAAGATTAATAAATAATAGTAATAATAACAACAACAAAAACAAAAATAACCAACAACAAATGCTGGCCAAGATATGGGAAAGGAGAACCTGTATCCATTGCTGGGATCACAGGTTGGTACAGTCATTATGGAAGTCAATGTGGTAAATTACCCAAAAAGTGTAGTGACCATAGGGTCCACCAAGTACACTAATTTTAAAAAATATACCCAAAGGGCCTGACAGCCTACTTGACAAATTCTTGTTCAGTCACTTTTTATTGCCACTCTATTCACAACAGCTAGGAAATGAAATGGCATAATTCCATTTACCTAATGAATTTATCATAAAAATATGGTATATATGCACAATGGAATTTTATTCATCAATAAAGAAAAAGTGAGGTTTGCAGATTAAGTAGACAGAATTAAAAATAGTATATTGAGTGGGATATTCCAGACCCATAGACAAATACTACATCCTTTCCCTTCTTTATGGATCCCAGCTCTCAATTGTTAGATGCAAGTATGTCACCAAGAACAACAGACACCAAAATAAGGGAAAATGGACCATGTGTGGGAAGAATGGGGTTTCTCCAGAGGAGCTCTACAGGTGCTAATTCAGGTTCCTTACTGGGAAAAGTCCCCAAGAAACATTTACAATTGGTTCAGCATGGGTGCTGATTCAGAGTAAAGGATTTCAATTGCAAAATCAAAGCATAAACCAAGTTATTCAGAAGTAGGGACTATTAAGAAAAACTACACATAAACTTAAGCAACTTTCACTTAAGTATTTACTTTAACAAGCTAAGTGACAGATGTGAACAAATAAAAAGGGGTGGACTAAATAGTTCATGCCATATGTCCTTTGTTCAGGGATTGAACAGTCTCATTGCTTTGGCTTCTATTGGGACTTTGGTGTTGTTTCCTGGTCTTTACAGTCTTAACACAAATGTGCCAATCAGCAAACAGCCTTGTAGCAATGCAGAGGTTAACTTTCCCAATGCTGTGACTGAGACTGAGCATTCGTATTAAGGACAATCTTAGGAACCCAGAGTCTGTTGATTGGCATCCACACCATCTTCTGACTTCTGACAGCCAATAATGCATTTGTAACTACATAATTGTCTATCTACACTGTATTTCTCTTTTGAATGTTGCTGTGAGATGTAAAATGTCACTCATAGACTCATACATTTGATCACCTTGTCTTCAGCTGGTGTCAATATTTGGAAAGGCTTTAGGATATTTAGGAAATGAAACCTCACTGGAAGAAGTAGGTCATTGTGAGTGAGCCTTGAGACTTTGGAGCCTTACCCCACTTCCTATTAACCCACTGATTCCTTAATACAAATGGAAGACCAGTTTTCTGCTCCTTGTCACCATGCCTTTTTCTACCTGCCTCTATGTCTTTTCTGGAGCCATAGACTATGTTTCCTTTGAAATCTAAGTTAAAAACAATTCTTCCCTAAATTGCCTTTGCCAGAGTACTTTTTATATTTCCTTTTATAATTTAATCTTTTTTTTTACACTCTAGATTTTATTTTCCTCCTGGTCCACCCTTGAACTGTTCCACATCCTGTACCTCCTTCATGCCTTCTGTCTCTACAAGGATGTCCCCACTCCCCCCCCCACCCCATCCCATCAGACCTCTAAACTCCCAGGGGCCCCTGGTCTCTTGAGGATTAGGTGCATCTTCTCTGACTGAAGCCAGAACCAGCCTTTGCTATACATGTGTTGGGGGCCTCATATCAGCTGGAGTATGCTGCCTGGTTGGCGATCCAGTGTCTGAGAGATCTCAAGAGTTCAGGTTGGTTGAGACTGCTGTTGCCAGAGTCTTTTATCAAAACAACAGGAAAAGAAACTAAGATAAATTCATATCAGTTATAGTTCCTATGAAGGAAATAGGCAAACACACAGACACAAACACACAGACACACACAGACACACACAGACACACACACACACACACACACACACACACACACACATATTTGATATAGTTCCTTTGAATGTTAGTGAAGACTTGTTTATAGTAGGTACAAGCCCATACCAGGCAGGGAAGCATACTGATGACTATTAAGCTGAGCAAACAGGTTTTTATTTACTCTCATTATAATGTTGGATTTCAACTACTGGGGAAAAAAAGCAACAAATGTAATAGGACAATTAATGGCAATTCAGTGTGCTGAATGGGATTCTGAAAAACAAAAGGAACATCAGAGGACTCTAAAAACATGTAGATACACTATGGATACTAGTTCAGACGGATATATCAATATTATTCATTAAGTAACACAAGTGTAGCCCCAACAGTATACAACATTATAAAAAGGAACACTGAGCATAGATGTGTACCATGTGTAATAAGTGGGTTGTACTTACATATTTAGTAATATATACATGTGTGTGTGTGTGTGTGTGTGTGTGTGTGTGTGTATAAAAACAAAGAAAAGGAGGCCATGAATTTGAAAAAGAGTGGTGAAGCACACAAGAGAGTTAGGAGAGAAGACATGGAAGGTAGAAATAACACAATAGTAATCTCAAAAAAATTAAAGTGTATTTGATACAATCTAGAAGTTATTCTTCAAAAAAATTTAATTTTGTACAACCAGGTGAACCAGGTGACATTTTTGCCCAATCACCAAAGTCAGGATTGTGGATTCTGATTAAGAAGTGGCAAAAAAAAAAAAAAAAAAAGATATTCTTGGTTCTACAAAAGAATAAAAACAACATATGAAGTGACAGCATCAAATGTAGCCAGGATATACTGATCAATGATCAGTGATATAATGATCAATGATACACAGGAGAACCAAAATGCCTCAGTGATAAACTGATAACAAATCTGAGAGAGCAAACACTGGTTTGGGGATTGCAGAATTGCTTTCCTCACATGAAAGCTGAATGTTGACCTTGTGGTTCTGAGATTCCTTTCTCACCTCATTTTGTCCCCTTCTGCTTAGCTCTTCCATTAGTATCTCTTGAGCCTTTGCTCTGATCCACACAGCCTGCTTTGTCACCCTCAAGAAACCCAGCATACAGAAATGGATCTTTATCATGTCAGCCTGAAAATATCATTAGAGACACTCTCTTTTGAAAAATGTTTTTACAAGTATGCCTTCCTAAAATTTAACTTTTCAATGGAAGTAGATTGAGATGAAATAGCAAACTTCGGCTGTCATTGAGAAAGCTTGGTATGGGATGGAGCAACGTAGAAGCCCCATAGTATCCATGTGGGCATGACCAGCCCCAGGAATCCATTTTCTCTCATGGCTTGTTTCTCATGGGCTCATAGGATAGAGATGTTTCAAATCTAGCCTCTTAGAATGTAAGTGCCAGTGGCCCTTTAAAAGACATTTTCTCCATATAACATTTAAAGCCTTTTAATTCCCCAAGGACTGGCCAAGGAGGGCTTTTCCTGTTTTTCCAAGCTGCCCTGCAGAACATATTATAATGTCCAGAAATGATGTTTAAAGTTTCAATAGCTTCTGGTTCTCTGGGCCACATCACCTTGCAGTTGCCCTCAAATTGTTTCTGAATCACGCTTCCTCTGGCACGAAGCAGAAGCCCTCGGTTCACATTATGCCTTACAATGCACAGCGCTCTCACCCGCTGCAGAGAAGCTCTTATGTCAGAATGAAAAATGATAAAGCATAAATGAAATCGCAACCACATGTGCTCAGCAGTGTGGCCCTGGTCTGAGTGGCTTTTCAAAGCAGAGAGTAAGCCATCTTTGCAGCTGTCTGGAACAGAGATAGGGGCTGCTAGAAGGAAGGCTCTGTGGTCAGGGTCCAAAATCTGGGGGATCTGAGCATGAGGTTGGAAGCCCTGCTGATCAGATTCACACCAGAAGGGATCCCTGTATGCATCTGGAAGTACAGTGAGCTAGGGAAAGGAGGTATACAGAATATACAGGATAGACAGGACAGGGGACCAGATTTAAGCCTCTATGCCCAGTCAATTTAGTGGCAGGTTGCCCGACTCTTCATTCTCATTCCTAGCTCTCTTTGTCCTCAACCAGATTACTACACATCTTTTGACCGTGTTCTTATTATATGAGTCTTATAGTTTTAGATTCACTCCCCTCCCCACTGGTAAATATGAATTTGTTTAAATTCCTTCATGTTAAAGTAGCCAGATTTCTTAACAAGACTTTGTTTCCTTGTGATTATACCTTCTAGCTCTGAGAAAATTTCTAGATTTTCTTGCTCACAGTTCTCATTACATACATGCCATGCTCTTGGGGACTCACCCATACTCATGTCTGTTCTTCAGCCTTTGAAGTTCTGGCCTCATGTTGACTGACTGGAGATGTAATAATTCTTCTTCAGTGCTCAACTGAAATGTTTTCTCCTGTGTGAAGTCTATCTGGTAATGATCCTAGGAAAATGAGTAGTTTTCCCCATAGACCTCTGGATTTGCATTTAGTGTATAGTTTATTAGGAGATTATAGCATGGATTTTTATTTACATATAATTGTTCACCTTGCCTAACACTCTGGGCAAACCAAACACGGACGATCTTCTTTATACCCTGTCAACTATGGGGATGACAGGGATCATTGTATACTTCTATCCTATCTTTTTGACTTCTAAGTTCAGGAGTAGTTACAAATTTGCCACTGTGAGACACTATGTACCATGGTAATTAGCTAACATTAGAAATCTGGCTTTAGCAACTTCAAAACCATCTGTTAAATGTGTGTGTGTGTGTGTGTGTGTGTGTGTGTGTGTGTGTGTGTGTGTACACATATCTATACATATATACTTCTTTACATATTATCTATGAAATACTTTCTACAAAAATCTGAATGAACACATTTATGAATGAACACTAAAGATAATGAATCAGTAAATCAAAGAACAAATATCAGTAAATCAAATCAGTAGACCCTGTCATCTTTTCAATGCTTTCATCCTATATCCCACTCATACAAGAAGGATATTGTACCTACAAATGAGAAAAAGAAGTTGATAAAGATAAGAAATATTAAAATTCACATATCATAATACAGTGGATTAAAAATTGCTAGAAAAACTGCCAAGTGAATGTTACTGGAAAGCCAATGGCCAGTGATTTACACAAAGCCATCCTTGACCAATTATCAACATGGTGTAGTTTCAGTACTTGCCTTTAAGAGCTACTACTGGTCAGAAGATGGGGACAGGTGTGGAATGGTGCTTATCCTTAATGAGTTCCAACTCATTTTTATATCATAACCTATCTAGCATGATAAGAAGCAAGGTAAACATATTTTTTCTAAGAATATGGTGAAAACTTCCAAAGTTGGTGAGAAATTCCCCAGATGCTGAGCAAATTCACTCCTATGGAAGACTCAAGTTTTCAAAACTTTTATTTTTTTCATAGGAAATGTAGTTGCATTGTACATCCTTTATGCAGCATATACACTGCTGGATGAAAGCAGGGCACAGTTTCTCATAACACTGTATTACATAACTTCTCATGATGCTGTGTTTTGTGAACCACTGGCTTGTTTAGGTGGCTATGGAAAGCAACTGTTACATGAAAGTCTGTTTCAGGCATAACATGAAAGGGAAAACAGCCAAACATTGGGAAATTTCATAGAATTTATCAAGAACAGATGTCTTGTGAAAAATTATATTTTCTGAAAAATAAAAATCATATACTTTATATATGATAAAATAAATATGATAAAAATCATATATAAAGTATATGATTTTTAAAGAACTTCCAAATTGTTAAGTGTAGATATTTATGAAGTTTTCAAACCTATTTAACAAATGAATAATTAGTATTTCTTTCAGTTAAGGGTTACCAGGAATAAATTTACTGAACCATTGAAAGTCATTGTGGTTGAAGTATTGGGACCTTCTGCACTAGACAAAAAATGGTTGATGTTGTTGAAAAGGGCTGACAGGGAGAGAGAACACTCCAAATGCTATGAGGTGGTGCAGAGAGCTGGGTAACATAGTTTCTCATTTGATATCACAACTTATAAATTACTCTTGTTATTAAAACTGAATAAATAAGCAAAGACTGCCTAGTATATCTCCATTTAATTCTATATGTGTATATATTTTTATGCTTCTGAACACTGTAGGAGAACCATGTTCTGTTTTGCCCACAGTCAGGGCCTAAGGAACTACAGTCACAACCCAATCGAAACTCAGGAATGATTCATTCAGCTCTGTATTGCTATCACCTAATGTATCCATAAACCGCTAGCACAAATGCCTGGCATTCTTAAGATATTTCTGCTTCAATCAAGCATAACTATTTACATAAAATATTTAGATATTACATTTCTAATGCTTTTAAAGAGAAAAAAATGTTCAGGGAAGTATGCCTTTCTTAACCTCATTTGTTTAGAGAGAGAGAGAGAGAGAGAGAGAGAGAGAGAGAGAGAGAGAGAATGAGAAAGAAAAGCATCATGTTTTACATAAAGAGAAACAGCCCCAGGCAAACCTTGCTAAATATTTTAATGGTTTAAACATTCATTTTAGCAAGTTTTCTTGAATTTTCTTAACTTTGTTCCTTTTGAACTGGCTCAACCTTCATGTTTAATCCTTAGAGCTTTCAAGGAACAGCTCACAGAAAGTTATATACACAAATACAGCAAACATTTCAAATAAAGCACAACGCATGAAACAGAGAACAGGGGAACTCTGACAACAGCTGCTAGATTTAACACTAATAGTTTTGAAAGATTTTGGCTGAAGGTTAAGAGAATCTTAGGACAATAAGCAGGCTTTGTATATAATGTCAACAGTCCTGTTGCAAAATGTCGGGGTTTAATTTATTCCTTTTCATTTGTATAAGACAAATAATATAATTATGAATGTCTGGTTCATGACATTCAATTTTTAAAAAAATCTCCAAAATCAATCACATTTTAAAGAAATAACAACCTTTAGAAACCTCTAGCCTGCATTTCTGGTAATAGCTAAGATTTGGTCTAAATGTGATAATAAAGTTCAAGCCTTTATACATTTATTTTATTCAAATGACTGTTGGTTCATTGGTGCTTCTGCATATCTGCAAGAGGCTGAATTTTCCACTCAATTTGTTACTTCATATAAGGTGTTGTGACTGATATAATCTGTGTTTGTAGATTGGGGATTGGGTACCCTGATCCACCCTGCAATGAGGCACACACAGAAATTTCCTACTCTCTGCCTTGTTTCAGCAAAGATTCTGAAACCACCCTGGGTAGATCAGACAGGGGATTATAAATATGTGAGCACAAAGCAGAAAAGTACATGTATGTATACACACAAACTTATAAAGGATGCCCTTTGTCAGTGTTGGTTTAAATACAGATAAGAAACCTGGTTATCCCATGGTAAGATAATCAAAACAAGTGCATGCCAGGTTGGTGCATGGAGAAAGATGAGGTTGTAGTATGGCTTTTCAAAGGAAGAAGGATCCTATCACGTAATAGATAAGATGCTCTCAAGAATGCACATGGGAGTAAACATGGAAGCAAGATGATAAAATGATTAGTGGTGATACTGTTTTTCATATGTTCTTGTATTAAGGGGCAATAGGAATTTTTCTACATTCAGGTAGACAGTACAACAATTACAGTTCAGTGTTCACAATTAGGCACCATGCTTTAGAAGAAATTGCCATATTAAGACATGGACAGCATTAATCATTTTTCTGAGTATACAACAGACTGCAATGGGTAGCTCACTCATGTTGCAATCACTAATTTAGCCCCAATGTCCTGTGGATGGATCACTGCCAATTTGCACATACGAATTAAGGATTTTCCCTAAATAAGAGACAAATAGTGAACTCACACTTAGCACTTTCTCCTTTAAGATGAACAATAGTTTGCAGTACTTCTTTTTATCACTGCAAATGTTAGCCACTGGACAAAGGATATCCAAATATATGATGTGATATTCTTTTTTTTCACATGGAGATTCAAGAGCTTATCTTGTAACTATCTCTATTCTCTGAGGTTTTCTTAGATGTGATCTAGAAAAACTCTGTTAACTTAATTTTGGAGCAGACGTCACTGTCATAAGAAACTGAGTTAATTGAGCCTGCCAGGAACACATACAAGCACAAAGGTCTACAGGCACATACACATAGGCTCATGTGTCTACATGGACAGACACATAGGCATGTACACATAGGTCATGTACACATAGAAACATGTACCAAAATCATAGAAACTTTGATATCTCATTTAATATCAACAGTAGATGGGAGAGCTTATATCCTATAAAATGGTCACTCACTCATTTACTGGTATTTTTATGTCCATTGATTGGAAAATAAAAAGAAGGTCTAAAAACCTCATCTCTTTTCTTCTATCAGGCCTTTCGGGCATTTTGTTATATGTATAGGACTGTGTTTGGTTCAGGAAATAAAAGGGTTGAGTACAAATTTAGACACTCTTGTGCTGACAGTGATGGGCAGGTCAATGGTAAATCAGTATCAGTGCTACACAGAGTACAATTCTTCCTAGGAGAAGCACCCATGCTAAGACATGAGGGAAATGGCCAGTGGGTCAGTTCAAATCTAAACCTCCTGCTTTCCAGTTTTATAACTGGGTAAAAATAAGTTATAACATGACTTAGTGACATTGTCAAGACTTATAGAAATTGATACTCTGGGGATTTTATTTCTCCAACAACAGTAAGAGTAAAAACTTATCTACCATCCATACTAGAGAAGAGTACATATTCATTTTCTACAGTATGAATGGACTTACATAGTCCTTACCATATGTCATTAGAAGATAAGATTCATGAGGACAGTAGTTGTTTCCTTTGTATTAAATTTAGAATGTTTGCATGGGTTTGGTACCAAGAAAGTGTCAGTAAAAATGTGTTGAATGAATGGAGGCCACAATTAGAAAGTCAGCATCAAAGCACATTGTGACATCAGTCTGGGGTGGCCTGTCCTGCACTGCATGCAGATTCAGCACCAAACACACACCTATAGAGTTGTAGTCTTTGCCCCTGCTAGGACTCTGTGGTCTCTGACACAATGATCTCACTAAACTTCCCTTATTATCCAAATTTCCAAACAGGACAATCCCTACCCAGTCTTCATGCAGGGGACATGTCTCTGGGCTGTGTGTTGTATGACACAGTGACAGAAGAGCAACTGTCACCGTAGGACACAGTGAGATAACTGTTAAGTCCTATAAGAAAGGTAAATGTTGGGCACACTTCCCTTGATGCCCCAGAGCAAAACAATGGAGAAAGTAGTTGGAAGATGTTTTCTATAGCCTCCCCTTACACTGACATCTTGTGGCTCCATTGTATACACAGTGAGCTATAGCAGAATACAGGAGCTTCTCTGCACCATGAAGTTAAATAACACTCTGAAAACCCACAAGAAGACTAAAGTATTTTATCCTGAGATCCTTACCATATATCATTAGACTATAAATTTCATGAGAACAATAATCATTTCTTTTGTATTAAATCAGAGAGAGAGAGAGAGAGAGAGAGAGAGAGAGAGAGAGAGAGAGACTCTGCTCATCTCATGAAAAACCATATTGGCTGAGATGTAAAAGGCCAAATATTTTGAGATCCAGAATGAGAATGTAAGAGCTGCCAACACTTTCTTAAGGTCAACAGAAAGAGCATACATAAGTCAAGTACAAAGTCTGCCTAAACCTTCTTTGCTTAGATTCTGACCAATCACTCCAGACTCTAGGAAACTTGTGGTGTTTCCTGTAGTCAGGCAACTTATTCCCCCAAATTGTCAACGATACCCATTTCCCAAGCTTCTTCCACCAAAACTACAATAATGAAAGGTTCAAGGGCCTATTATTTGAAGTTGGAGAGCAATCCCAGGAAATTTGATGTCTTATAGAAGCACACATAGCCAGAAAAGAATATAACTCATGGTGACTGTTTATTCTAAAGTTTTCTCGGGGATCAAAGAATGAGGGGTATGTTTGATGAGACAATCTCCAGTAAGTATTGGAGAGAATATGGGAATCTTATGTTAGTCAGATATGTTCACTTAGTTTCTAAACTTTCACTTTTTCTGGACCATGGTACTTAATTTTATCTTTTATTCCTTTTTACATGAATATAATCAAGTTCATAATATACTATATAAGTTTATCTATTATTGGTGGCTTCTATGGTTTGGGTATAATTTTATCTTGGAAAGGTTTTATGGGTTGGAGGCTTGGTCCCTAAGGCAGTGGTCACTTTTAAGATATGGAAGATTTTTTACACTGAGACCATTTCCCTTGAGCAAGGATTAAGAGAATTCCAATGAAATCCATCAATGTTTCTAGAGAAAAGTTTGTTGTAATAGCTGGAGTCAGGATGCAGAAGCTTACCTGCTTCTTATCTTGCTCCTATGTTATACTTTTGCCCCTTTTTTTCTGCCATGATATGACTCAGTAAAGAAGTCACACCAGAAAACAACCAATTAAGGCACCAAGCCCTTGAGTCTCCATCATTATAAGCTAAAGAAACCTTTTTGTTCTTCATATGCTCCTAGCCTTGGCTATTTCGTTATAACAAAGAAAACCAGACTAATCTAATTGCATGCTTATATAGAATTAAAACAGCTCAGACTAGAAAAAATGCACTCAAAAATCCAGAGAAATATTTGGCACAAAACTCAAAATTATATCTCAGTTTTTATGTAATCTTCTTTTTGAGTGATAGGATAGACTGACCATTTATTAAATGTAATCATTTAATATACTGGATTACAATTCTGATGCATATGAAAATAAGGACATGTCTGAATGAGAGAAATGGGACTCATGAACACTTACACCTATTAAATAGAAGTAAGCCAAGGATAGTTGTAAAAGATTTTGGTGCATGTCAAATTGTAAGTTGTTAGGTTCCAACAGACAAAATTCCTTGAGTGACTGGATTCTTCTAGTTTTCAAATTTTACCATATGCTGGCAATTATGTTCTTTGGAACAATTCAAACTTATGAAGAAACACTTGAACACCACTAGAAAACAATGTGTGAGAGCAGGAAAACATTGTGGCAATTCACAGAGGTTCTAAAGGATTAAAATAGCTTGAAGACTGTTGTTGACACCGATTTCCTGTTGGAAGCCTGGCTTCATACATCTCCTAATGCAGTAGGGAGATTTTCGTGTCTAAAATCCTGCTGATGCCAGCATGGTTACTCGAGATGGATCCTCCCTGCTGCATGTTTTTACAGCATTTTTCTTTTTCACACATTCTGATATGCTGGTCAGTCAAGTTTTAGAGTGATGTGACAAAATGTGGACCCAGATTTGTTTTAACATATATTCATGGTAAGGATTGATGGAATCTCACAGATTCAAATCAAGAGTTGCAGTAACAGGAAAACTCTTCTGGGCTGATGGCTCTGTGTCTTCCTTCAGCATCATCCTGTGCAGAGTCAGTTGCATCCTTATCAAGGTCTCTATTATATAAGGGTGTGGTTGCAGCTGTCACACAATATGTAGTGAATAAGGACTACTCTGCTAAGTGATCAAAAATTAAAGGGATTAATTTTTTAATTTTTTACTTAATCCTTTTAAGAGTCCTAGGAATCCTAAGAAATCCTAGGAGAACACTGATTACTTTAGCAGGGTGGTATCCTTATTCATATACCAATCACTCTCATGAAAGGGATGTAATTGTTTAGATCTCAAAATTAATAGATGAATTAATGCTATAAATTAATACTATATCTTGGGAATGTAGCATAAAGAATCTTTCTTTAGGGACTTGAGATTCTGTCTGTCTTAGGGGCTTCTATCTGTCTTAGTTAGCATTATTATTGCTATGATGAAAAGCCATGAACAAAGCTACTTGGGACTGAAAGGATTTATTCAGTTCTGCTTCCATGCTACAGTTCATCATCAAAGGAATTCAGGACAGGAACTTAAGCTGGGCAGGACCTGGAGGCAGAAGCTAATGCAGAAACTATGGAGGACTGACTCTTGTTGGCTTGTTCCTCATGGCATTCTCAACCTGCTTTTTTTCAGAATCTAGGACTACCAACACATGGATAGCTTCACCCATAATGGGCTGGACCCTACTTCATCAATCACTAATTAAGGAAATGCCCTATAGCCTTGCCTACAGCCTGATCTTATGGAGTCATTTCCTTAATTGATGCTACCTTCTCTGTGATGAATCTAGCTTGTGTCAAGTTGTCATTAAACTAATCAGTACACTACTTTCAAACTGAGAGAGTAAAGTTATTGAGTATAAGAAACAACAAACTCATATTGTCAACAATGCTTTCAGCATTGCATGCAATGTAACTTAGATACCTTTCTAGCCAATACATTAAAGAAGGATTTATAAGAGTAGCTTAGTCTGTGGCCCAGTTAGTCACCCAATAACATTAAACTAATCAGTACACTACTTTCAAACTGAGAGAGTAAAGTTATTGAGTATAAGAAACAACAAACTCATATTGTCAACAATGCTTTCAGTATTGCATGCAATGTAATTTAGATACCTTTCTAGACAATACATTAAAGAAGGATTTATAAGAGTAGCTTAGTCTGTGGCCTAGTTAGTCACCCAATAATGGCTGTCCCCAAATTGAAAATCCAGTTGTCCAGTAGTTTTTCACTCCATGAGACTGGATGTCTTAGCTAGCTTGTCTTTAGTTTACACTGGAAGTTTGTAGCAGTAGGTTCTAACACCAGGGGCGAAATGCCTCAGCAACAGGAGAGATAAACTTGGCAGTGAAGGTTGTGGAAAGCATGCAAAAGCTTTCTTCTTCCATATCCTTTTATGTGGGCTGCCACCAGAAGGCATGGCCAAGATTTAGGGTAGGTCTTCCCACTTCAAATGGTCCAATCAAGAAAATACCTCATACTCATATGCAGCTACATGGGATTTTGTTGATTCCAGATGTAGTCAAATTGGCATCTAAGATTATCCATCACACTGTAAATTAATGAAGAGACAAAGGATAAAGAAAATAAAGTACTTTAAAACCCAGAGCTTCATTTTAAGTTAAATAATAAGTTGTTTAATAGTTCATTGTGTGAACCACAGTTTAGAGATAAAATGTAAAAGGGATACAAAACTTATGTGAATTTTAAAACTTAAAGAAGTATTAACAAATTTCTGTAGAATAATAGTAATCAAAACAGAGCAATATAATGTTCATAAACTAATCCAAGAATTCATGCTTAAGGTCAATAACTATGTACATATAATGTTAATATTTGAGACAGAGATATTTGAGCTGAGTTGCTAAATCAAACTTTATACATTGCAAAGAATATAAGAAAATATTAATCCCATTAATGATAGAATTGACATGAATGATTAGAGATATGGCTCAGTGCTAACATGTACAGCATTCTTGGTCTATTCTCTATATTGCAGAAAACAAACAAACAAAATAACCTGATGTTAAAATATATTATATTCCTTATTGAATTCATGACACAGTTAATTAAAGGTTATCAGAAATGTGTGTCTATGCCAATGACAAAGCAAATCGGCTAAGAAATATTATTTAGAAATCTTCAAAAGAATGGTTATATGAGAGAGAATGAGCCCGAAATTTTAAAAGTTTAGATGAATGTCAAACAATGATTCATAGGGGTACAGGGTGAAGTTAGATTTGTTTAGTGTGTGCTGTATGCATGATTCTGAAACATCAGAATCAAAGCCACTAATAAAAATAATTAAAGATCAATAAAAGTTAAATTAAAAAATTATAATAAAATGTCTCAACATCAGTATGACTTATATAGCTTTAAATGACTGTAAAATAACCTGTACATCAATTGTACATCACTTGGCATACTATGATATATTTAAAGAAGTTTATTTACAGGATAAAAATATCTTGAAGGCTTTTTTTCATATATTTGTTTGTCCCTAATGGTAGTGAAGTAATTTACTATCTGTGTATTTCTGGACAAGGATTTAAGAGGTCATAAAGAATATTCTCTAGCTAGAGACATGTTGAAATGTTAGTCTGTAGAAGGGATAATTCAAGTGGTGAGAAAGTGGAAAATTCCAGTAGACAAAAATCAATAAGAATAAGAATATATATTAGATATAAAAAAACACCATTAATAATGACTATGTCAACTGTTTGATGGTTATCTCTAGGCTTAATGAGTTTTAATACAAAACATAAATATTATAATCAAGAAAGAAAGCTTCATGAGGAAGTTAGGGGCCTTATTATTAGGCCCTTAATAGTCACTTGCAACCAATAGATCCATCTTGCTTTTGTTCATTATTGATTGTTTAATTTTAGCAGAATACTACATTGAGACCTTAATTTCTGTATCAGTACAAAGAGATAAATAATTTCTTAAAAGTTACATTAGCACTAAATGCATGAACGAACCTCACACAGAGCTTTGCCTTTGGCAAATGGATTTTAAAAACTAATTTTTGGCCTATGAAAGTAACCCATCTAGATAGAAAGCATAAGTCTCTTTCCAAGATTACTAGAGACACTAAAACAAAGAGTTCATGATTAATAGGAAAAAATTTCTAAAGAGCATAAACCTACCTTTAATCTGTTCAATAAACTATTATTTTGCCCTAAAAAGAACAGTAATAAAGGAATCCCTCCAAACTCGATAAGATTGACTTGCATGAGCACAAATGACCCAGTTGCCCTCCTTCATTATGACACGCCATATATAGTTTTGCTTCCATGTGTAGTCACAATGTTGTGCTGAGCTTCAGAAGACTGCATTGGTTGTATATTTTTTGGCTCACATGAAACCAAAGGTAATGAGCTTTAACACTACAAAGGCTCTGGAATGCTTTAAAAAACATTTGCTTCCCACAAGACAAATTAGTTGAACCAAGCAATAAAATGTGACATTAAGCATTCAATACTCCCATTTTTATGTAGTCCCAGGTCAGCAAAAAATGACCCCATTGGGGGCATTTCTCTAATGCTCTTGTTCAGAGTTCTACTAAAATTCTGTCTGTATGAAGCTAATCAATAGTTATTTATGCCCCACAGACCTCCAAAGAAAGCTTACCTCATAAATTGCACTCAGGGCATTTTGGAAGCTTCTGGATCTAATGCAGTTTATAAGGACCTTCTGTCAAGTGGACCACCCTGTATGCACACACATGTCTATATATGTATATGTGTTCTTTTATAGTTCATCACTTTTACTTTTTCAAATTATATCCTAAAGCTTTTAGAACAATTTCAAAGTTAGATGACATTTTATTGTGACATTATTAGCCATTTTTGTTTAGGCTGCCGGTTTGTTAAGAGTCCCACTTTTAGAATGAAGGATATGTCTGTCTCATCTGGACTATCATGTTCTAATATGGAGAAGTTATCTAAATAAACTATTAGAGGGATCTAAAGAACAGAGTCCAGGAGAGTAAATAAAAATCAAAACAAGGTCTTAGTCAATTTTCTGCTGTTATATCGTAATAATCCAGATAAGATAATTCAGAAATAATAGTTTGTTTCATCATTTTTGGAGGCTGAAGGATCTAAGATCATGGTTCCAGTTTCTTCTGGGGCCTTTATGACTGTGGCATAACATGAAAGAATGACAACATCATGTGATGAGTGACATGTGACTCCAGCCTCTCAATTTCTGCTATGTTGGCAGTATTGTCACGACTTAAACGTGTTGTAATCTTACTACCTCTGAGTGAGAGACCAGATCTTTGGTTCAGACTTCATCTTAAAGAACCAGACCTAAGGTTACCCCCCAACAGGACCTACATCTAACACCAATTTCTAGGTTAGCCCCCAACAAGACATACATCTAACACCAGTTTCCAGGTTATTCCCCAACAAATCTGTACCTCCACTTTACAAGCCAACCCCTGACACTTCACTTCCTAACAACCACCAATCAGGAGAAAAGCAGAAGTTAAGTTTATGGTTTTACGCATAACACCAGCCAATTATGTTAAAGGACAACAGTAGCTTCCCAATTAGATGTTTGGAAGGCTAGAAACCCCCACCTCTTGCTTGCTGTCTCCTGTAAAATCTTTTCCCGATGAGAGTTCAGGGCTGCTTCTCTGAGCCATCCCATGGGTTGGCAGTGAGCAAGCCCAAACTTGAGTTGTAATAAAGAGACCCTAATATTATTACATTGGAGTGGGCTCCTGGTTGGTCTTTTGGGTTCTTGAACACTTCTTGGTACCAAATGAGTACATTTACAGTAGCAATTAAATTTTAATATGATCAATCATAGCAACCATTTTTATACTTAAGAGTTGTCGAGTGTGTGTAGAAACAGAAGAATTGAGGGCTGGAGGGCATGGGCATACTATGCAAGAGTAGACATTTCTGTCTTTCTGCAAAGAAAAGTTATTAAATAACATTAAATTCACAAGCTAAATTGGGTTCAGTAATTAAAATTTGTCAAGTAGTCCTGATTGCCCTTGATATCAGACCAATGAGACATTTTTCTTCTTTTCTTACCTTAAACACTATTATTAATTTTCAGATTACACATTATACTTCATCTAGTACTTTTCTCTATATGTGTACATAGATGCACATTGCAGAATGGCAAAATGAGACTTATAAAGATCTCATGATTCACAGAGTTCAAAGAGATCTTACAGATGGAGGGCTAATAAAAATGCAAAAATCACTGCATCCATTTAGATCATAAAGAACCCAATTGGAAAACTGCAGAAAGTGTGCATAGGAGATTAGCAGGGTCCCACAGTTAAGATTTAGGATAACAAGACATGACCTGACTGAGGAAGAGATGGATGATAATGCAAGAAGATGATATAAAGTGGTGAAGAATCAGCTGACCTGCAGCCATGGGAAGAATAAGGAGTTCTGTATTAGTCCTTATATAAAAATAGCAGATAGATAGATGCTCGGTTAGTAGGTCCATCATCACAGTTTAACACACCTTCTGTTGAGTGGGTCCAGGTGAAAAACTTGCATCCTTCCTCAGTCTGGTGTATTTAACAAGGCTTCTGTCCTGTTTTATTTTTACTTTGTTTCTTTTTCTATTATAGTGTTTTTGTTTTTTAAGTGGAATGAGCATGTCCATGAACCCATCCACTACCAATCTTTATGGTATATAAATGTGGCACTTTTTTACTTTTCCGATTGATTTTTTTTTTTTTTTTAGTCTGTGCCTCATAGTTTACGCCAGACATCTACATGTGTAAACAAACACATATAAAAACAATTTCCTCTGCATTTGTCATCAAAATGGAGTGAACTGATACTTTATAAAATGGACTCACTCAGGGTACAACTGCAGACCCTGTTTTACACTATATGGAACAACTTGGAGCAAGGTCCCAAATAACAAGCCCAGAAAAGAAGAAAGGGCTGCATCTTCATGTCTTCATGGTAGCTGTTAGCTTGAAGTAACTCTCCAGTCAGTAAATGAGAAGGAATCAGCAAGATTAGCCAAGGTAAGAATGTTCTAAAATAATGTATTGAAGTGGAATTAACAACTTCAATAGAAATTAGACAGCAAAGGAGAGAAGTGGGGATGTTTCATGTCCTTTCTGCCCTGGGATAAAATATCTCATGAAAGTCCACCCTACAGCTCTGTTCTGCCTACGAGATAGGAGGATATCCTGACCGAACATGTGGTTCTCACATCAAGTTTACCTTGCCTCAGGTAGTGTTTGCTCTAAGGATTCTAAAAATGCTTTTATTCCAAGGTAAACTTAAAATGTTTTTATAAGACAAAGTAGAAAATGAGGACATTTACTTTTGGAAATTTTACTTATTTTGAAGAAATGTTATGTTAAGTGATTTTGAGACTCAAAAAAAAAATTTTACTAGAAAAACTGAAAAAATTACTCAATTAGGTTGGTGACCCTGATAATTAGAATCCCTTCCAACTGCTGCCTGCTTCATGATCTATCACAATTCCAAGACTTCCTCCCCTCAGGCTACTCCATACCTGACTCATTAACAACAAGGAGATCTGAATACACCAAGGGCTGGGCTGGCCTATCAGCTTTATGTGTCATTTGTTCCTTCTGAAATGTAATAGCCTAATACTTTACAGATGCGCTCTCTCAGCTATTCTCAGCTACTGCTCAGAAAGATGCAACAAGTCCTCATCAAAACCAGAGAGGTTTTTATAACTTTAGCCAAGTTGTTCTAGAAAATGCTGAAGTTGCTGCTACGTCAAGGTGCCCTTTATCCTCTATTATAGCTACAAATTAACTGCTTCTCCTGGCTAAATGTTGGTAGCATCTCTTCATTTTGCAAATTTCTTATCCTATGGATTTTCTATTTGCATAGGTTTTCCTCCCCCTCTCTGTATAGTGTATATATGTGTTGTGTTTCTCTCTCTCTCTCTCTCTCTCTCTCTCTCTCTCTCTCTCTCTCTCTCTCTCTCTCTCTGTCTCTCTCTCTCTTTCTCTCTTGGGAACCACACTAGCCCCACGTTCGGGCGGCCAAAAATGTTGTGGCCCAAGCAAAATGTTGAGGCCCAGGCTGCCCCGCGTTTGGCGGCCACTGTATCCCGGTCCAAGCTGCTGCTCCGGTCCACGGGTCGGGGTTCAGCAAGAGAGAGAGTGAAGACAGTCGCGAGGAATGGAGACCAGAGTGTGTTTCAATCCCATTTATTCTTCAGTCTCTCTTTCTCTAAGTGTCTCCTAAAAGTGTCTCTTCTGTCTGATTCTCTCCCTCCTGTCTGATTCTCAGTTCTGTTCTGTCTCTGCCTTTTATATGTCTCACTTCTAAGCCATGCCTCTAAGTCACACCTATAATCATGCCCTTAGGTCTTGTCTCTAAATATGATCTCTAGGTCACTCTTAAGTCACACACCTTTAATCTCACACACCTAAGGTATCTAAACCAAGATTTTCGGAGTGTGCTCAGCTGTTGTAGGCTATTGTAATCCAAGTCTCATGTCAGGGTATATGGCTCAAGATGGCTGCAAAACTGATAGCCGCTTTCTGCTAAAAGTCGGCCCCCAACATCTCTCCCTGTGTTCGCGTGTGTAAAGGCCAGAGTTTCTCCCCCTCTCTGTATGGTGTGTATATGTGTTGTGTGTTTGAGTCTCTCTCTCTCTCTCTCTCTCTCTCTCTCTCTCTCTCTCTCTCTCTCTCTCTCTCTCTCTCTCTCTCTCTTTGTGTGTGTGTGTTTGTGTGTGTTTGTGTGTATAAAGGCCAGAGTTTGATATTGCATATTTTCCTCAACTGCTTTCCTCATTATTTTTTGAGACAGGGATTCTTGTTAACTTTAAGTTCACTGACTTGGCTAGACTAGCTATTGAGCTAGCTACAAGGATTCTCCAGGTTCTGTCTCCCTGGTGCTGTGCTGTGATTACCAGAGTGCAATATTGCCCTACATTTTTACAAGAATACTTGGATCTAAACTGAGATCCTCATGTTTGGAAGTCAAGCACTTTACCAACTGAACTATTTCCCCATAGTTTTCTGAGAACATTTAGGGGACATGTTTCCCTCATGTGTTTGAGCATCTAAGAGGACTTTCACAATCTGGTTACAAGTCCTCTTCAAGACTTCATTTGGTGGGAAGGGAAATAGTAGCTCCGACAATGGTAGAGAGACTGAGACCTCTTTTATATAGATCTAAAGATTCTGGAAGAACACCATGAGTCCAAAATTCTACTTCTAGTCAAGAAGTTGTCTAGAAAGATAGCTATTGGAGAATGGAAAATCAGTTTCCTTCAATGCACTGGCAATCAGTATATCAAGCTCATTTCAAGACAGGTCCCATACTCAGGGGTAGATGGCCAATACAAATAAAATGCCATTTTTTAGCTGCTTTTTTATTTCTCTCTCTTTTTTTTAAATTTTAAGATAGTGGAGGAACATGAAGTTGGGTGGATAGGAGATAAGAGAGTATCTGAAAGTAGTTGAGGAACAGGAAAAGTTATGATAAAGTATACTTTATAAAAGTTTCCAGGAACAAAGTATTGTTCTTGTTAAGTTAATAGTTTTAAAAAGAATTAAAGATGAAACAAGGGAGGAGTTATCAAAATTCTGGTGAAGCTGTTAAGAGAGCAGAAACTATCCAGGAGGAAATGATCATGTATGACCTCACTTCTTAGCTGTGATTCCCAGTCATTTTGGTGTAAGTTGCCAAAGTTTTGACTCTGAAATCCTCAGGACTCCTTCCAAATCAAGACATCTTTAAGGGTCCAGTTTCATTCTACTCTTCTCTTTGCTCAATATCTTTAGGTTTAGCTTACAACAATCCTCAATTTAAAAATCAATGCATCAATCAACCAGCTAAAGCTTGGTCTCTGCTTGTTCATACTTGGAGAAAGTCGGGAAGGACTACTTTCAATCTTGGCTTAATCTAAAATAAGAGGCAAACTGATTGAAAAAAAAATTTGGAGTCTGTTTGTAGGCACCCTGGTTGCCTAAAGAACAAAACTAAAGACTGTAGATAGGCAGTGTGTGTCCTCATTTTAAGCACATCTTTAAAGAACTTTTGCTTGGGGAGACAAAGAAGTCTTTGAAAGAACAAATATTTGAAACAGGGTTCAATGAATCCAGTAGATCTAACATTTGTTTGGCTGACATAGTTCCTCATTATTCTATAACTTCTGTGAAATACAAATAGGATTTTTATGTGTGTGAATGCATAGAAATGTGTTATTTTGTAATATATGCTATAGTAGAACATATATGTATATATTATATCATCTTAATAGAATATTCTTTCAGTGGTAGCTCTTTCAATTGTGAAATAAAAAATATATAAATAAACATAAAACAATAATTATGAAGTAAGTCCCAGTCATTTAAAGGTAGCACAATAAGAACTGATGTTAGTTTTCTGAAGTCAGATGTTATTAAAGCAAGAACTAATGTAAATGCTGACAATTGGTGTACCATTGTACATATAATAACATGTAGTGACTTTGCTAGAGCCAGCAATATTGGAAGAGTTAAAAAATATATGAAATACTTCTTCACCTCATTCTTGCTTATGTGAGAGTATAAAGGATAGGTTAGAGTAATTGTGTGTGATTTGCCTGCATGCAGATATAATTTTTATGCCATGCCCTGCTCTCTCACCCTGATCAAGAGGCAAAGTACCATCTCTGTTCCATGTAGAACCTAAATTGGAAAGTAAGAACCTATTTACTCATCCTGTAACTTTCACCTGTTTGAAGGTCATCCAAATGAAAGATGGGGTAAAGAATTTGCTATATACATGGTAAGCAGGCGTAAGAAGGGTGTCAAAGGCATGTGGACTTGTGCTAACACATTCATCTATCTTGTTTCAAGAACTTCAAGTGGCCTTGCTATGACTGCTGTTGTCACAGGTGATACGTTATATGTTACCTAGCCTCCAGCTGTTGTACTCAACAACACCCTGGTCCATTATTCATATTCATCATACTTTCCCCTCATTTAGTTTCCTTCATGACTTTACTCCTACCAATACACAGCCACACACTATATCAGGCTCCAAAAATGTCGGTTGATTTGGTCTACTGAGCACTTAACCAACCTCAAGTTATTCTTACTGCATTAGCAAGACTACTTCCGATATATTTTCCACATGTAATAGTGTGCAGAACATGCAATGGGCTGAGTCTTTAAGCCTCAGTGCTAGCTGATCTTGGGCTCCCAGTCAAGTACTGTGATAAATAAACTGTTATTTATAAGCAATATAGTTTGTGAGTTTTTACAGATACCTGAATGGACTAAATGTTAAGATAAGACTGATTTCAAACACGATCAATATTGGTATTAAACATAAGTCTTGCTGTTCAAAGAACAGTAAGTTTTTATAGTCTATAAAATATAATCATACACTATTTAAAATTCATATAATATATGTTAATTATATTTCTAAATTTTAAATATATTTATGGTTCTTTCTTTTTTTGATCCTATTATTATAATTGGAATGTACTAAGTACTTACATGAATACCCTACTCATCTGCAAATCACCTATCTAAAATGCCATGGTATTCTGGAAGAATATACAATTCCCACTTTTGATAATGTAGCTATAGGATACATTTCCTTTAAAAACAATTTAATTATATGCTTGCTCATCTAAGGCATTCAGTATTTTATAATAGACTTAATTGTTCTGTTAAAGTGCAAAGGACTAACTGCAAAATTCATCTGAGCTTCTTTGTTCCCTCTTTTAGACTTTTGCTTGCCTATCACATAATAATAATCATGCTTTTTCTGAGAGACAAAATATATCTCAAAAGCACTTAGGATAACCCTGAATATACAGTCATTATCAAATATTCTGAAGAACCAACACATCCCACCATCAACAATCAACAAAAGGCATACTCTTAGTATTTTCCTCTTGGAAGCTCAGGCTCTCCATCACAAAATGAAAGCCTTCAAAAATATAATCTTAAATTCATTTTTAGTGCTAGAAATCTGGTAAGAACGGGGAGTGGAGAAGGAAAGGGAAAGTGAGAGGAGGAGACAGAGAGACTGGCCTAGCAGGGGATTTTGAAACCTCAAAATCTACTTCCAGTGGCATACTTCTCCAACAAGACTAACCCTAATTCTTCTCTAATAGTGCCACTCCTTGGTGCTGAGGTTTCGGGAAACCTCCACTAGCAAAGCTTCCTATTCCTGCCAAGCTCTGTACATAAAAGATAAGGGAGTTAGCTATTTGCAAAGATAGAGAGCTCCAAGTATGATTCTGTCAAAGTCACCAGAGATTCTGGGGCTCAGACAGAGGAAGCCAGAGTTTGTTTCTCCACCACTTTAACTATGCTCAGTTAACAATCTGCCTATAGGTCCTGAAACAGCACCAGTTGGAAGGTCTTTTCTGTGGACAATTCCTCCTCTTTGTCCCTGACTTTCATCTCATAGTTGCTATTTTGTGTTCAGTTTGTGCTTTCATGCATCCCCTGAAATTCCAACTCATCCATGGAAGCCGTTGGATTCTGTCATGCACCACCTGACTGTTAAAAGCATGGGACATATATAGCCTAAGCAGATTTTGTACTCCAGTCTAAAAGAAGGATGTATACCCCTGCAGTGCTCAGAAGGAGAGACTAAAATTTCCTGTTCCCCTGCTCTGACACATAATACAAAACAAGCAGTTTCCTTACCATCAGACCACAAGGTGGATTTACTGATACTCCCCCTGCAACTCTGCCTTGCCTTGTAGGATCCACTACTCTGCAGCAGAGGGTTTGCTGGTCTGCATTCCACATGTGCCCTCTATCAAGGAGGTAGGGCTCATAACACTCAGCAATGTCTTATGAGGCTTTTTCTAAAGACCTTGCACATCCCAAAATTAGCAGAGGCAAATCTGCTTCTCATTATCCCGATAGTCAATGATTTATACTCTCCTACTGGGGGAGGGGAAAGTTCTAAAGAAGGCCAGCCATGTGGCATGTTATTAACCCTTCTCAGAGAATGTGCTTCCAGCCATCCTCTGGAGTCACTTAGGTTACCCTTCTGAGCCTCCCATCCTAGTGAACTGCTCCCTCTCTTGGGTAAACACACATTTGTTTCATTTTCTTGAACTCCTGACATTGTAACTATAGGTATAGATGGAAACAAAATCCTTAGCCCACCCCTTGGCAACCTAAAACATGTTCCTCTAGTGAAGCCCATTATGTGAGCTTTACTTTCCTCCCATTACTTGAAAACATGTAGGGCTTTCTCTTATTCATCCACACATTCAAGAACAAGTCATCTGGAGCTAAAGAGATAGCTCAATTAGCAGTGAAAACCTGAGTTCTGATCCTCCAAGACTCATATAAAAGGCTGTGTGTTATAGACTACTGTAATCTCAGCAAAGGGAGATAAGACAGAATACCTACTGAGTCATATAGGTTAAACAGATGAACTGAATTAATAAACTTCAGACTAATGATAGATTTTTATCTCAAATATTAAGGTAGAAAGAGACTAAGAAAAATGCTATGTTAATCTCTGGTCTTCATATGCACATAAACTCCCATATGTATGCATACCACACACAGGAGAATGTATATGCAAACATAAATGCAAATACATATACTCAAAATTAGTTGAGTGAAATATAGGTAACTTTTTGATGGAAAAGAATTTCTAATAAAAAGAATCTATCATTTAAAAATCTCACCTATTCTACATGTCAGAAGGTATTTAATTTTAGAAAGTATCTTCTTTGAGGTTTTACAGATACCAGGAAGCATATTTGTGATGGATCAATATGAATGAGAGAGAGAGAGAGAGAGAGAGGGAGAGAGAGAGAGAGAGAGAGAGAGAGAGAGAGAGAGAGGTAATTAGAAGGAAGCCAAGGAAATATTATTTTCTTCAATGTACATTAACCATAACATAGAACATAGAGGAATTGTGTAAGTTCAAAGTCTTGTAGAGACACAGATATGAAAATTCTTGTTCATTTTAGATTCGAACTTAATGTGGTATGCTGTAGAGCATTAACAGTGAGATAGTTGGAAAAATTAAGGGTTTTTTGATGATGTACAACTATGTCTTGCTCATACAGTGAGAGATATAAGAGGAGTATGATCTGGAATATTGGGTCTGGGAACACGTCAGATACTAGAAGCCATCACGATGTGGCTTCTATGTTGTCTTGGATCCAGGGAAAAATGGCTGTGCTAGTGAAACCTCTAGAACCTGCTGGGTTATGATTCAGTGATTAGCCAAACTCGCTCAACTCTTGGGTTGTTAACCCTAACCCCATACACTTTGGAGACTCAATACAATAAGACCAGGGATGCCTGAAAGCCTTGCCCATATCAGCAGCCTCAGCCCCATGTTTTCTAAGGTGACCATTACTGTTCTGTAGCTACAGCATGAGGGACCACACCATGTCTATATGAAATAAGATACAGTATTGCTTTGTGTGAGCACCAGATTTAGGCTACATGGGAGCCTAAAAAGAAACAAAGCCTTTAAAGAATTACAGTAACCCAGGGAATTGTTCACTTGGACATCTATAGGAGTATTATGGGCAAATGTCAGTCTGTCCATACTACTGCAGATATGGCTCTACCCTCTATCCTAGGATCTACAGAACAGTCATTATTAAGGTCATTCAGAAACAAACAGGTAAAAACTTGGATGATCTCCCTTATAGCAGTGATACTGGTAATACAGAAGTGATCTCATCTTCCAGTATAAGTGTGAATAATTAACTTACAAGAAAAGGCAAAGATGAAGCAGTGCTTACTAATCAGATGGAAAGTAGTCACCAGTGAAATCCTAGACAAAGAAATAAAGGTAGGAGGTTGAGAAAACAGATCCTATGCTTACCTTGGCACCTTAGCGCCTGGGTTTGCTCTTTGGAGTACTATTGCCTGGATATGGAATGACTACCAATTATTAGCTAGAGTGGTAAACCGAGAGATTCTAGTTGCACTTTATTTCTTCTATTAATATCATAATGTACTACGGATTAGTGCCTTAACATTACAAATATTTGTTTTCTTGTGATGCTATAAGTCAGAAACTTTAGCTCAAAGCAATGAGAAGGATGATGATTAATTCCTTCCTGAAAGTCCCACGGACACTTCTTTGCCATCTCCATTGTTCTAGTTCATAAAGATTGCATGCTTCTTGGCCTTTAGCTTCATTCCTCCATATTCACTGCAGGCCATGGAAGGTGGAGCCCCTGACACATAGCAAGTAGGAGCTTTTATGTTTCCTTTTACAATTAAAAACCTTTGTGGTTATACTGGACCTGTCTAAATAAGCAGAATAACCTCACCAGACTAAGGTCAGATGATTAACAATATTAACTCATTCTGACCTTCTTTGCCAGACATCCTAACATATCCATGGCTTTCAAGAATGAGGACATGAGCATCTTTGAGGGTGAAAGACTCCTTTGATTCCATCTAAGCACTTACATCACAAGGTTAAACATTAGATTTGCAAAATAAATAAACAAATAAATCTCAAAGCCTTCCTCAGTCTAGCAGACAGGGAAAACATAATAAAACATAATAAAACATAATAAAAACAGTTTGGGACAGTAAAAGAAGCAGATTAAAATTAGATTACTCATTACAACCACTGTTGGGCTGATGGGATCTGATAATTACAAGACTGTTAGTAGCAGAACAGGGAACTTCTATTCATTTGTAGAATCTTGTCAACAGGCTAGGAGATGTGCAAGTATTGATGGCCACCAAAACTGCAGCGATGTGTGAAATGCATAAACCTCCTATCATTTCGGTGCTTACAGGTCTCTAGGCTAAGCAGGGAAGCACTCATGTGTAAAACTACTTCATGTACATGAGACTTTTGAAATTGTCCAGAAAGATGATACTTTTCAGATCCTGAAGCCTACAGGAAGAGAACAAATCTTCCATCTCCCCAAATTTCTGATGAACAACAGACACTCCTGAATACTGTCATCACAGACCAACGTGATGGAAAATCTGCAGTTCAACAACTTGGGTGTAGTTCTGGCAGAAGAGAATCAAGCCATGACAGAGCTGCTAGAATTGACAGAGACCACTGTCATACCCTGCCTGTGACCTCAGATTCTGACTTGGCACTTCCCCATGAAATGGCTATTTGGCCCTGGTCCTGATGCCAGTACTATTCCCTTTCATGGCTATGAAGTGTTATAGACTCTCATGAGTTATCCCCAAAGGCATTTTTTTCTGTCACTTTTCTTGGAAAAGATTCTGTAAATGGCTTTTTAACCCAATTCTAGTTGTTTTATAATATGAGCATCTGCAATTAAGAAAACTCTGTTGGGGTTGAAAGCATATTCCTACAAGGAAAAGAAAAAGAAACACATTCCAAAAATGAGAAGCAAATAATAAGAATGACAATTACTTTAGACTAATGAATAAGATGACTGTAATAAATCTTTCAAGGTAGGTGTTATGTGTATGTATATTTAAAATGTGAGAATACAGAGGCATAATGAAATGGACACTGTGGACAGACAATGCTCCTGGGAGGCAGGTATTTAACACTCTCAAAACCTACAGTAACATCTCAGCTCTGAACGACTCCTACTACAGTACCGATGCCTTTTCCCACTCCAGGCTTTCTAGGGACTATTAAAGTAATGGAGATTTGTATAAATCATACATAATTTTATGTACCATCCTAGAATTGGGATTCTTCAAGTATCAGCTTTATGTTTTGTTCCTAGATAGTGAATTCTTCTAAGCCTGGAGAAAGAACATATTGGGCTCTTTGTCACAGACTGTCACCACTGTCGATATCTCTGTCTGTGTTGCTGCTCTGCCTAGATCTTTTTAGGGGTGGGAGAAGCTTGCTTTCCAGTTGGGGTTTCTCCATGAAGATAGTGATTGCATTTGACTCTTTCATCCTGGGACATTTCCAAGCTATAGAAAAAGGTAGGTGCTTCATAAAAATTAATGCACATATACATGACTCACCTGAAGACAACATTCATACCTTACACGTATTGGTAATCTGGTACTATTCACACTCAGAATCTGCTTTGTATGTTTTGAATGAGTAAATTAATTAGCAAGTCAATGAATGAGCAAGTGAGTGAATGAACATGCATGCAAATGAGCAAATGTCTAATCTAAGGAGTGGCAAGATAAATAAATGTGGCAGGCAGATGTTCCTGAGATTGAGGATTCAGCCAGGAGTAGTTTCTGTGATCAAAACCAATTTGATACCCTTACACTCAAAGGCTCTGACTACTGAGTTCACTAGAATACAATCCTGAGCATACTCTTCTATTTGAGACATTTACTTGTCATTATTCTGGACTTCTGAAATTCACACTTGCATTTTAGAAATTCTGTGTATAAATGGAAGATATTTACATTTCATGAGAGCCTACAATTGTTTTCATTGATAACAGTACTTAATTAAGCTGTTGTTAATTAGATCCAAATACTACTCATTGTAACTGTACAATATTGTGATTGTACAGCATCTATTAATGTATACTCAATAACCAGGTATATTTGTAGCAATGAAAATGGAAAATAGAAATAATATGTGCTTTGAAGTCCATGAATGTCTGCTCAAATAGGCTCATTTGACCGTTTACTAACAGGATGATCATATGTGTGTGACTTAAACTCACTAGATACCTTGAAAGGATCACCATGCCAGTCTTAGTTTTAGGATTATTATAGAGACTAACAGTGGCACATAGACCCATGGGCACAATGCCTGGAAAAGAGGAGATACAGAAGAAGCTTTTAAGTCAGCATCCTTCAAGATTATATCATTATACCACCACTGATTTGATAATTACTTCATTACTGAACAGGGACCTGTTTCCTAATATCAGCTTTAAACATCCTTTTGTAATGCTAATGGCACTTAAATGTACATATGAATGTCATATAAATATACTTTGCACTCTAGTATATAGAAAATAACTGGTATTCAGAACCTCCATTGAATTTGTGAGAAGAGAGTTGGGTAGAGAGAGAACTTCAGAAACCTTCTTTGGGAAGCTTGTTTCTCCTAATCAATAGAAGCCCCAATGTGAGGAAAGCAGATGCTTTTTCACAGTAGTGGTGTACAGTTGTGTTGATTACAATGAACTATTCAGGAATATGTGTTACTATGTGTTATAACCATAAACTATAGGACATTCATACTGATGGGTCAGTCTCTGATAAACAGAAATAAATGTTTCTCCAACACAGGCCCTTACATTACTCTAACATAGAAAAAAAATGCAATTCTTTGGAAAATATGGAGAAATTAATATTCTATTTTTATCCTGGTTGATGAAAACAAGACCCTTTCCCTCAGAGAATAAGGGGTGCTTGCCCATAGAATGTGAATCTTTTTCTAGGTCTTGTTTTGTGCCAGTGTAATGCCTCAGGTCTCTGCTGCTCTGCTTTCTGTTCTTGGCTCCTCACATGCTTCGAGAGTAAAATAACTAGGTTGGCACAAAAGGGCTTCTTTGGCATCAAATGTCTCTTACGAAACAGCACACTGATGAGTTAAATGAAACGATTCAGAAAAATACCTATTAAATTTCCCTTTAAATACTCAGGGGTTTAGAAATTAAACAAAACTGTGTTGGCATGATGCAGTCTGGATTTCAGCAAGCCCAAAATGTTTGAAAAAAAAAATTGTTCAAGATGTTTTGACAAACAGAAAATGCCACTAGGTCCTCTCCTTTCTCTGGACTTCTTCCTTCCTCTCTAAGAGGAAGGGTGTAGGGTGTAGAGTGAATAGCTAATGTTGCCGGAAGTTCTCTTTCCCACAAAATATAATAATCCATGGCCACCAATTTAATGATCACCAGCTTCTTTGTTTGGCTGAAAAGCGATGGCACTAGCTTGCTTTATTTTTTAAAATGACATAAAATTAGACTGAATGACTCTGGATAGTTCAAAGTAAGGGCCTTAAGTGCTGAAGACTTATTTTTAAACAAACCCAATTATAGTTATGTAACTGGATTCTGCAATGATTCCTGATCTATGCAGAAAATGTGGTAATCATGAAATTTCCCTTTTGCTTTGGGTCTAGCCCATTCCCTTGAGCCCCAACTAGTCACCACCACTAGTGATCTAGATCCCTGAGCTCACTTGTCTCTTCAAAGAAGCCATCATGTTAGGTAGTAAATACAAAGACTCAAGAGAAAACACACCAGTAGTAAGAAAAGTAATGGAGCACAACAGAGGGTTTTCCTGCATTACCAAACCGCTTCCTCCTAGTTATGTTATCAGTAGAAGTCAGATGGAAATAGGAAGTAACTTCTCTCAGTGATCCCTGTGACAAAGAGAGTCCTTGGGCTAAGCTCAGTTCTGAGCTTTCTATGATACACACTCAGGGGGTTCAGTACACATTCCTGTACCATATATGTTATGAGTTTTTATTGAAAATTTTAAAGGTTTGCCTGCTTTAATTCTTTGATAGTTTTGCACATGGAAGTAAAGCATTTTAATGATTTCCATGCCACTCTTACCCCCCTTTCATGCCCTTCCTTCTCCCAATGAAATCCTGTTTTATTTTTCAAAAATCCTCCTTATATTTCATGTGTATTATATAGGTAGCTATGTGCATACCAATGCAGGAGCCTACAGGGGCCAGAAGAGGACATCCAATCCTTTGGAGCTTCAGTTACAGGTGGTTGTGAGATGCTGATGTGGGTGCTACGAACCAAACTCAGGTCTTCTGCAAGAGCACTGTGAGCTCTTAATGGCTGAGTTAGCTCTCTGGCTCCTGATTGCAAGTCTTCCTTTACTATATGAGTCACTGAATTTACTTATAGTTGTTTAAATGAGCATGTGTGGGAGATTATCTACTGGAACACAGAGTGATGTATCAGTGGCTATATCACTGGTAAAAATGGTTTCTCCTTATCTAGTAACCATTAAATGGCAAGAGGTCTTCATGGAAGATTGAGAGCTCATAGCCTCTACCCCACCATAATTAAGTATTGAAGATCCCATTTTTGTATGAGTTTTGTACAAATAATTATAGTCACAGTATGGTGATGAGAGCAGTGGCCATGTCATATCCATAAGATATCATATTTTGGAACATTTCTTCCGATTCTTCATCTGGTTCATTCTTTCTGTCTCCTTTTCATGGTGTTTTCTAAGTCTTAGAGGATATGATACAGATATCCTATTTAGATATGAACACTCCGCCGGAAGACTATGACTTTAAACATGCATTGGTAATTTAACTCACAGATTTCCACCCCCACTGCTTTTCTTAAGAAAGGAATATACATACATACATACATACATACATACATACATACATATCTGTATGTACATGTATATCTGTATGTACATGTATGTACATATGTGTGTGAATACATATACAAATACATGTATTGTTCATGTCCATATTTATATAAAATTATATATGCACAGTAAATTTACTTATCTAATTTTCTCAGCATCTTGTAACTTGCAGTGTAAATTTATGTATTAGTACTTATGATCTCACTTTCTTCCAGAACTCAATCATCCAATAAATCTGAAGAAAGTAAAAATTGTCTTAGGTAAATCCCTGCAGGTTACACCATTGGTAAGAAGTATGGCTAAGGTTGAATCCTCCAAAATGTTTCTTCATAACACAGGCTGAGATTATGTAACTTTCATTCAACTCTCTAAAACTACCAAATAATAGATAGATAGATAGATAGATAGATAGATAGATAGATAGATAGAGATAGATAGATAGATAGATGATAGATATAGATAGATAGATAGATAGATAGATAGATAGATAGATAGATAGACAGACAGATAGATTTTTTTTAAAAAGGACATAGTTGTGGAGTCATGCTGGAGCAACCAGCCAGTGGGCTCTTTCCTTCAGTTTTGATGGCCTTAAGCTATTTAAATAATTTGGAGACTAGTAAGACCAAGCCATTTTTTGGCAACTCAGTAGAACAATTCAGGAGAAAGTTTCCATTGTCTAGTCCCAATTACCCAAGCTTTTCAGCAACCAAGCTGGGCTGGTTCAGTTTTTCTCATGGTAATTCTGAATAGACTTCAAGATTTAAAAGCCAAATTCACATTGGTAAACAAGAAACCATACCTTTCCCCTTGCCATGTTTGGTTATGTTCTGTTAACTCTTGAGCCATGAAATCAGGAAGGCGTGAGGCACCAAGAAACAGCAAAGAAGAGCTAGGGTTGACTTTTACCATATGCTGATGAATACTTCACAACATTGCAAATAGAGTCATGAAGAATCATCTTAACAGACCTGATACTTACTATGCTTCATAGTCTAGACACAGACTTGCATGTTTTATACCATTTAGTCCTCAAAAATGCTCTATAAAGGAAGAAGGATGGAAAATGCATTCACACTTTAAAGATGAGGAAGGTAAGTGCTCCACACTTGGCAATGGCCTCCATCCCATTGCCTGGCATGGGAAGCTGGGGGGAACCATCCACAGTCATGGCTCATCCATCACAAGTGCACTAAAGCCAAATCAAATCCACCCCTTGTTCTACACATTCTTGCCACAACTATAGTAAAAACATTATCTTTTTTTCTGAATATTTGTGCCAGTGTTTAAACTGATCTTTCTGACACTTCCCTACTGTCTGAGACTTGAATTGGACTTTGTATCGCTGAGCAACATGGCATGGCTCTTTAACTGAATACAAGCTCTTCCCTGTGGCTCTCTCTCCATCTCACTCTGCTGCCCATCCTACAATCTTTTTCTTACCATAGCCTGTGCTTTCTCTTCTGTCCTAGGACCCTCTTCACCAGACCATATTTGCAGACATTCTTTCTTGAGTATTTCATTTGTTGTATCTGTGTTCAATTAATTTTAATATCCCTTTCCCTCTGAATACCCTTTTACAAGAATGAAGTTTTGCATAGTTCAACCTTTATTCAATACTTGAATAAAGACTCAAGTAATTGTGTGTATCACCTCTTGCTGTATAAATTTCAGTTCACATGGTGGTAGGTAAGCATAGATAACCTTTCCATTGAATTCCTGAGTCCTCTTCTAGCCCCAATAAGTATTTTCTACAATCTAAAAAAGAAATACTTAGTTTCCATTTTTTTATTAGTGAACCAGAAGCAGTCTAAAGGAGTTGGCTCTGTGTTTTCCCTCAAGCCAGACTTTCCTTTAGAGAATGGCTCCTTGAATTCAAGGAATATTGCCATTGTCAATGTTGTCTAAGCAATGGATGCTTTCTGATTTACCTTTGATGCAAAATGTGGGAATCCAAAGTAGCATCAGGGCTTTAGGCCATGACCATTCTAGATCTCTGCCTGAGAGGATGTGAGGACCCCAACTTCCACACTGCTCTGTAACACTGAAGAGTTGACTTTTACAGCAAAGCATCCTGAAGTTCTGACTCAAAGCTGACAATCTAAGAACATATTTGTCATTGTCTAGAGGCCACATCACAGCATCCAGGAATAGCTCTCTATTTAATTCAGAGTGTTCCACCTTTAGCACCAGTTACATTTCTGACTAGACTACTGGTTGTTGTGGAAGGCTGTCTCATGCATTGAGGATTTTAAATAACATCTTCAGTGTTTCTCCAATAGGTACCAGTAGAAACTCTTTATTAAGCCTCTCCAGGTGGGACAACACAAAGTGTTTTAACCATTGCTGAAATCCATTGGAAAAGGGGGATTTAAAAAAAATCTTTCCTCATTGAAAATCATCAGTTTAAAAGGACTTTACAATAGGTAAAATGGTTAATTCTTTAGGTGTAATTTTCTTTATTTGGCCAAAGCAAACATAATAAAATTTAACATTTTAAAGAGAATCCATGGGAATACTATGTGTTCTAATTAGCCCAGTGCTGGTGTACAGTAGATGATCAAAAAATAAAGCCACCTTTACAAATCATTGTCCAGGAAGGACAAAGAGCCTTTAAGAGGAGAAAGGCTTTTGAGTCTTTTCCTCTGACCTCATATTGAGAACTCCCAACACACACCAAGTAATATATGGAGATGCAGTGACAGACAAGAACCCCATGGAAGTCAGGGCAATGAAGATATCTTGCTAATGAACTTGGCAGAGGCGAATTATTTTATAGATAAACCAAATCTCTTCTGAGGTATTTCTTGCTCCTGGCTTCTGGACATGCGCATGTGTGCATGTGGGTATATGTTAATGGAGGAGCTGTGTTGGACTGGAGAAGATCTTAGTACTATCTAAGATAGGTCTTACCTGAGATAGGTAGAATAAGATAAGGAGGCAACATATGTAGCATAGAAAAGCTGAGTGTAGATGCAGAGGAGAGCAAAAACCCTCATCCCTGGTACTTGTTGCATGACCTCTGACACTGCAACATGTTTCACCTGATTCATCATAAGAATGTGGAGAGACCAAGCAGAATCATGCTGCCAGGCATCCTAGCATGGTGCAAACACCTCACTGGTATCAGCATGTCGATTACGTTATGCTAATGTCTACTATTGCTCTTCTCTGCATTATCATTAACATTACTGCTGACTAGAGGAGTTTACTAACTTTGATTTTCCCTTTCCTGGAGGCATTGGGGTTCACCTCCTGGTTCCTTCACTGAATATGAAGCCAACAGGCTGATGCAGCCTGCTTCTCTCTTAGAAAGCCTTGAGGCCCATTTGAAGAAAAATAAAATAAAATAAAATAAAATAAAATAAAATAAAATAAAATCTGTGTAGTCTTGTCCCTGTACTTCAAAGTGGCTTTTATCTCTCTTGGCAGGTTAGGCTTCTAGGAATACTCAACATTTTTCTGTCACACCCACTGCCAAGGTTGCAATTTGGGAAAACAAATAGGGATTTACAGATAAAAAAGTTCTTCTATTGATAGCCTGAGATAATTCATGGGTAGATTTGGACAGATGCAAAAATGTGCACTTACTTTGAATTTGGATCCATTCCTCATGTATATTAGTCATTTCATGCCTAAACATAAGCACTTTCCTGTTCAACAGATGGAAGGGTATGCCATGAAATCATACTACCCGCACATGGAGGACATGAGAGGATTAAGGTTAAGTCAATAGTCATGGAAAAGTAGGATGACATGTGTACTGCTGTATATTTTCCAAAAGTCCATGGAGTATAATTTTAGGTGTGGCTTGCATTCCTGCAGAAACAAGTGGGGTGGGATATTTGTAAACTGTGTTTGCTCCTCAGCTTTAATTCATGGTTGGAGCCCTTTTTTTCTCAAATAATTCTTCATGTAAAATTACTTTTTACTGAAGGTGTAAACCACAGCCATGAGAATGAGGAAAATATGATTTAGGGCTCTGATACTTCCATGTCCTTTGCTTCTGCGAGCATTTGACAGGCCACGATGGGTGGTTTTATTGTTGTGGTAGTGTGGGCCAGCTGCTGACACTTGGTAGTAAAGTTAGTGGGAAAGCATCAGTAGGCGAAGAAAACTGCAAAAGAAGGAAACAGTCAATGAAAGAGAATGTCAGACTCATCCATTTTATTTTATCATCTTAATTAATGGAATTCAAGCAAAAATACATCTGTAAACTACTATAAAAGTTTCTGCTAAATGGTTACCCTTTATCAGATACTGTGATAGATATTGGAACGAAACCAAAGCATGATGATGAACCCAGAATCCACCTAAAATCGAATGGATATATATATAATTCAATATATAATTTCAATTCTCACATTTTTTTCATTTACTATTGTGTTATCATACCAACAGCATGATTCTTGTCTTAAAGAAATTTATAAAAAAAGAAAAAATAGGATTCACTGAATGCAAACGAATTTTCTGGAGAACATTTAACAAATTTCTGAGGATAATGATGTTCCCACAAAAGTTACAGTGATAAATTTAGTTTCATTCTGGGTAACTAGAGAGGGAATATTCTTAGAGTAACAAAAGTACAGGACTTAATTTATGAAGTGATCTGGAGATGATCTTTGGACATGCCAACACAGAGAAGATAACAAGGAAGTAAAAAGACATCACAAAAAACAATTCATGGCAAATGGTTCTAAAGAGGTGATGAGACACAGTTAGACTTTGCTCTGTTTTTTCCATGGTTCTGAATCATTCTGATATTCACTCATAAGGTAATCAAGATAATAAGAAACAGACATAATGGTCCCACTTAACAGATGAGAGAACAGAATCTTAGATAAGATAAACACATCTTGGGTAGCACACAGATAATCTCTAGACTTCTACATATGTGCCTCACTTTCTATTACCATATTTACTGAAGAAGTAAGAATTTGCACAGTTCAATTTCTTCAAATTTCTCTTATAAAACTATATTGAAATTGCTAAAATAAGATTTATGAAGGCTTGCTATTCAGGTGATATTCTAAGCGTGAAATTAAAATATCACGTTATGTTCACTTACTCTGTTGGCAACATGTGTGGCAAAACATTTCTTATTATTTCATAACATTTTCAATTTCTTCTTAAAAATTATTTTTAACTTGTTAAAAGCAAATAAAGGGCAGAAATGAAAAAAATGAATGAAAGAAAATGAACAAGCAATAAAGCACCAGAGAAAATTGGTTCCCTTTTATTGCCTATTAAAGTGGAAGCTCCAAGTTTCTATAGCCCTGGATTAGCTCTAATTGGGAGTGGAATTAACATCGCTAGCCCTGCGTCCCTGTACATGTACCTCTGTGGAATAAAACAGTTGTAACCAGAAGACTTCTGTGTTCCATAAAAACTGTCTCAATTTGCCTATTTTGTATTTTAAATAGATATTTTACTGCCTTTGCTAGGGGATTTTATTTATTTATCTATGTTGCTTGATTTGCTTTTTTTGCTTTTTTGATATAGGGTTTCTCTGTTTAGCCTTGGCTGTCCTGAACTCAATTTGTAGAGCAAGTTGTACTTGAACTTACAAAGATCTGCCTGACTCTGCTTCATGCTGGTACTCAAGGTATCTGCCACCACACTCAGTCTCCTAAAGAATTTTTAATTCATTAGTCTTTGAAAGGTTTAAAATCATTATTTTCTTATAAATATCTCCTCTATTGTTCTATTGTCCAGAATAATCAATCATGTTTAGAACATTCTATTAGTAGCAAGTATTTGTTCTGGACTTTGAGTTAGCATTAGTTACAGGATTATAGGCAAATCATATTAGATTTCTGAGCTTCAAAGTGTATGTTATAGATCAAAGAGAAACAAAATTTCAGAGAAGACCACGGGCAGGACCATGCTTCAGAAGGGAGCATAGTCATGAAAATGTTTAAAATCTGTAAGATGTTTGTTCTATATCTGATTCTTCAATGGACAGCTCAAAAGGTAGGAAAGATTCTGAGGGTCTATAACTGGCACTCTTCTTGATACTTTACCTAGATACTTGAACCATTCAGTTATCAAACTTGGTCTTATTTCATCTGTCAATTGCCCAAGGCCCTTCCTAAACATATTACTTTTAATTTTCTGTTCTTATGGGCTAATTCTAGAATCAGTTTCTTTGAATGTGCCAGCCTCATTGGGCATGGCATTTTCATTGGCCAATGGTTTATAACATCATGTGTTATCTTTCTTCAGAGCCTTCCGTATCCTAGAATCCCAATTTTGCCATTGGTCCTAACATTCTCTTTTGGAGAATGAGCATTTAGGAAATTATGAGAATTAAAATGTATCTTTAAAAAAAAAAAAAAAAACATCAGAAAATGACATTTGTTGATAATCCAAACTTCACATCAGTGTTTAGCGGCTCTGGAAATTGTAGACAGGAAGCATATCTTAAATGTTCTCCCTGAGCTATTCTAGCTCCCAAGTGTTCCTAGAAATGAGCTGAGAAACTTCCTTGATTCTGTATTTTGCCAGGCACACTGTTTCACTTCAGTCTGCCTAGACTGCCCTTGAGAGCCTAGTGTCATTCTGAAATATACTTCTGGCTGCTGAAGTAATTATAAATCTCATTTCATATCATTCTTCTGAGAGACAAAACCCATTTTTTTTGATAACTATATCCACTGATAACCATAGAGTTTGCAACATATGACTGTGCTAGACCATTTTTGAGTAAATAATCAACACTTTAATTTCCTATCAGTAGTGTATTCTCAGGCCTTGGCTCTCAAGGGAAATCATTTTATTTGTTTCTTTGTTTGTTTCTCAGAAATAGTCTGTGAAGAGTTGCTGATGAGATGTGTTTGGTGCATGCCAGGTAAGAACATTTTCAACATAATATCTTGTGGTAGGAGACATAATACATAATATGATTGAGACACTGCTTGGGGCAGACTGAAGACTGAGGCCAGAGTATTAAAAAAAAAAGTATATTGGTTTTTATTTGATAGACGGCTGGAATCTGTATGTTTAGGAATCAAACTGAATGATTTTCACCCCCTAGGAGAATATTCTTTCCTTGGCTGAGCAAAACTGGCTTAGCTATACATGAATTTTTCCTACTTTTAAAAGGCTTCCATGTTTCTTTTGACTCTTAAATTTTCAAAGGGTTGGAAAAGCATGTTCAGTTGCTTAATATTTCTGTATATCTTAAAGAACCCTTCATATTTATCATCAGAGACACACCAAAGCACATCACAAGTAATGTAAGCCAGCTGGTACTTTGCAGGCCAAAATCAGTTGATGGTTTAATAGTAAAAACCATCTCTTTGTTAACATTTTTTTGGAGCACATCACCGTGGAATGCATGGCCCCTTTCTGCATGTTTTAGGAAAGAGCTGTCTCATTAGCTATTTCCTCACATTTCTAGATACTTCTAGGATACACAAGATCAATCTGTTTTCCTTTGGTAGGGTTTCCACTGCCTCAACATACTGTAGCATCAGTGAGGACCTTAGCTCCTTTGGATGGGTGGATTCTCCACATCTGCCCACTTAGATCCCATCTCATAACATGGCCTGATGTTGAGAAACTCTCTTGCTTGGGACACAACCTAACCCGAGGACGAGCAGCTGTAATGAAAAGAAACACTTTAGAGTGGCTAATAAGGATCTGACCTTTTATATGGTTTCCTTCTCTATCAAAATTCTGATAAAGAAACAGTTCATGGAGTCATTCATCATGAAAAGCCATTGTGGACGACTCTCTCTTGGACCCTGTCCCAGTCTTAGACATCTTTTCTCACTTTCCCGTAATAAATCTATGTTCCCAATGCTAAAAAGGAAAAGGAAAGCCACTGTAAGTCACAGAATAAGCTCAAAGGGAAATATATTGACTGGTACTCCATGTTTTTTTCCTATTTATGCTTCATTATACATCATGTCAAGATTCAATTTCAGGGCCAAGCATAAAAATTGGGTTTTTTTCCAAGAAAATTTAATCTACTCAGTATTATCCCTTTGTCTACCCTGTATGTTTGTAGGGAATTACACGTAGTTTTATTGCTAGCACATAACCAGGATGTACTAAGATATAATGATTGTGATATTATACGTGTGTAGTGTGTGTGTGTGTTATCCAGCCCATTGGTTATTATATTGACTGAAGCATAATTCTGAAATGCCCTTATACTCATGTCTACAACACTGTGAGGAATGATTTCATGCTTTCAAAAGAAAACAATCATTAAATATAAAAAGGTTAATGTTCAGTTTTATTAGATACATGGAAAAATTTTGGTGCTTTTTATTATATAAAATAAAATATTAATATCAGAAGTATCAGAAGCACAGCAGTCAAACAGTGAATGTAAAAATTTCCCAGGGAAGTTGTTTTCCAAAGGTAACTCTTACACTGAAAATCTTGGATTGAAAACTGTTTACCTCCAGAAGAAGTTTGGTGGGAAAATTTCGTAAGTGCCAAACTCAATTATCCAATTTCATCTTCTCAACCTCCCCAAGGAAGTGGTTACTGTTCATTTTTAACTGAGGTGTCATGTGAAGCACAAAGTAGGTAAGATACAAATGAAGAAGCCTATCAGACGACTAAACATTCTGCCTTTCTGTCTTCTCCAAGGAGAAAGCTGAGGTGGGGCATGAATAATATCTGGCAAATATGCCAAAGCAGTGAATCTGTATGATTACCTCCTGCTCCACCATCCTGCTATTGCAGTGAGAAAACTCTTTTAAGGAAAAAAAATCTTAGCATCTAACCCAACACTGACGGGTTTATTGTTTACATTTAGACCCTTCTGCTAAGAAAAAGGCTTTAAGGTCCCAGAGTCCAAGAATCTCTCCAGTTCCTGATGACCAAGAATGTCCGAACAGGGAAGATGAGCAAAATCCCAGCAGCAAAGGAAAAAGATGATCATGGTAACGTGACGATTTCCATTGCTGCAGCTGGAGAGAGGCATAGCTCTTGCCAACATCCGCTGACGTCTCCCTTTGCCAACGCCTAAAATAGAAACCCCTGAGAAAAAACAGGAGCATCCCTCAGAAACACAAGAAGTCTGTCTGAGATTCGGTTACATGTAAAAAGATTGGCTTCTGCTGGCTTTGCTCTTACAGAATTCCCACCGAGCCGCTTGCCTGCCTCTGAGTCTCTCAGCAGCCAGCCTCCCTCTTTGGGTGAGTTTTCTTTTTGAAGGACTTTTCTTACAGCTTTTTTTTTTTTTTTCATTGCTCTAAATTTTTTTCTTAGTTTTTAAAAGAATTTGAGATCCATAGTGACTTATCTCTTTATGGGATTCAGTCAGCTACTTCTAAACATACATAGAATGGGTAATAATTAGGCCAGGATTCTTGTCACTTCAGCTCTCCCAACGCTTATCATTTTTTTGTGTTGAAAGTACTGGAATGTTTCTCACTGCTAGTTATTTGGAACATACAATTATTATTTTTTATTCTAGATAAAGAGTTATGAGCCTGGAACTCATATTTGCACAGACAGTACCATTTTCCCTCCTATGCTCCCACATAATTTATTTCCTTTACATGAAGTCATTCAAAGGACTAAGGACTATTCCTTCCCTTAAATCAACTTGTTCACCAAAGTAAAACCCCAAGCAGAGATGATGACATTTCTACCTTGTTTGCTATTTCAAGTGACATTTTTTTCAGTTTCTTGTTCCCTTGCTGTGCAAACATAATTATGCATGAAATAAAGTAAAAAAAAAAATTAAACAGCAGTTAGTGGTTAGATGTTATTTCCAGTTTAGAACCACTGTCCGGGCAACTTTAGCAAACTCTTCCCTCTGTTATTACAAAACAGCATTTTGTGGACGGTGAAAAGAAAACACAGTTACATTCTCTTTTAACTTCAAATACAGAAGCTAGTGTATCTATCATTACCACCGCAGTACAATACATTATGGAGAAGGTCATTGTAACTTTAGATGGGTTATTTCCATTCATGTCTCTCATCCTTTCAAAATTGTTATACTCAGACCAGACTGATGCCAAATGTTCCACTAAAGAAAACACACCAAGTTGAACTGAGTTAATTAGAGAGAATGAGATAAAACTCAAAGGTCACTGTTTAGACCCAAGACCAAAGCAAATTTTGTCATAAGCACCCAGTACAGCAGACCAAACTATCTCTATATCTCCCTTCAATTACATGTTATTTCTTGCTCTGAATTTCCATATGGATTCTCCTTCATGAAAAGCCACATTTGTGGTCCTTGGAATAACCAAGGAATCCATGTAACAACAGAAGGACTAGTCCTACTTCTCTTCCATAGAATTCTGTTACCACCTCTTAGTTCTGATGATCATGATGATGACCATGGTGATGATGATCACGATGATAAATATAATGAGAATAGGAAAGCTAATATTTATTAAAAGCAGGGACTACCTTCTACAGGATGTTATGATTTATAATGTGACATTCTTATGGAGGAATTGCTTGGCATTTTGCATTTTAGTTAAGAGTTTAGCTGAACTAGCATCATACAAGATTTATATTTGAGTAGAACTTGAGCTTATAAATCATTATGCCCCACATAGCTTCTAAGTAAGTCCTTATTCAGAGCACTAAAAAGCTCTCTGTAAGAGATACACATATCCCCCAAAACTTGTAGATAACCACTCTAACAGAACCAATAAAACTACACCAACACAACAAATATGCCCAAAGAGAAATCCAATACACCAGAAAGTTTCTCAAAATTACTTTGTGACTAGGCCTTCAAAAGTAACACAAGCCCATTAAAATTTTCAAATGATGGTGACTTCATAATTTGAAATTAAGTTAAAACTGTACTTTTTCAAATAAAAGCTTAATGAATAATGATGATATGGATGAGGGGCTCAGTTCAAACAGCCCATCTCTGAAACATTGACCTTTCTTTAGCAGTTAGAGGGTGTGTGCTCTTGAATCAGCCTGATAGTTGGAATTGCCCTTTGTACAGGGCCTATATAACATGATGGTTTTCAGTTCTTCATAGACACAGACCATCCATCACCACTCAGAAAGACTCTTGGATTGTTCTGGACATTAGATGTAAAAGGAAATAACTCCCTCCCTCCCTCATTCCCTTCCCCCTCTCTCTGAAGTTAGCTAAAGTTCTTAAAGAGAAAGTAAGACTGAAAGAGGCATGACTTATGCTGAGTTTGTGAAATGCCTATAGCTCTAAATCACATTGTATACAGAGGATCTTCAAAAAAAAAAAAAAAGAAGAAGAAGAAGAAGAGGTATGAAGGATAGGTAAATGAGGACACTAAGAACAACACTTGCCTTTAGAGATCTCGGGCCAGAGTGAGACGAGCCCCATTGTGTTTTGTTTTCTATGGGACAAGAAACATGTGCAAACTTGCTGCACAAGCCTCTCAGAATCCAACTTGACTCTGCAATGCCAGGCAACTGGGGTGAATGACAATGGAATGTCCTCTATGAAAAACCAGATGCCTATGGTGACCAGATGGTGAAAATAAGATTATATTACCTTTTAACTCTCTCTTGTGTGCCTGCTTGCACGCACCCACTCCTCTCTTATATCTGAATCATGAAGCTTCATATTAGTTCACTGGAAGTAGAACACTTCTCTGCTCTTACAGACATTATTTGTATTTTTATAGCAAACAACTGAGGAAGTTTCTACATATGTTTTCAAGCTCCCTACTTGCTACTGAAACTCTTCTATTCTCAGCTCCTTTGTATCAGTCTGTTCTCAACAGAATCTACTTAAAATGTCGTGTGCAGAAAAGCTTTTCTTGTAAAGACAGAAAGATGGTATTTGTACTATCATCCACAATGCATATAGCAACAAAAATAATAAAAGTGAATCAAACCATGAGTATGAGTTTAGATCCCTAGCACCCACACACAAAATTAGGCATGGTAGTGTGCAAGTATGATCATTGTGGTGATGAAGGTTGAGAGATGTGTGGATCTCAGAGCTCAGTTGCCACGTAGAGTAGTCAATTGGTGAACACCAGGTTCAATGAGAACCCCTTTCTCAAATATTATGGAGAGAGAGGGAGAGAGGGGGGGAAGGAGAGAGAGAAAGCAACCTATATTCATTTCCTCAAACACAGGCATGTGCACACCTACACACACACACACACACACACACACACACGCACGCACAGAGTTCACATACAAATATAAAGAGATACGACCCCAACAGACAGAATCAGGAAAGAAAGAGAAAAAGAAAACACTTCTGAGAAAGTAGAAATAAGAACAGTAGGCTAAAGATGAACGAAATAGAAATTTTAAATGAGTTTAAGGAATTAATAGGAGGGTGATACAGTAGAAAATATACAGAGGAGTACAGAAGTTTGCATAGCCGGTGTTCCACAAGAACAGCAATAAAATATTCAATGATGCACTGTAAGAAAGTTTTCCTGAAACTTAGTGAGAGAAAATGAAAACAGATTGACCTCAATAAGCATCCTAGAACAGGAGCAGATTTAGAGTAAAAAGTTCCATAGGCATGTCCTACAGATTACAATGTCTGAGCAGTCTCTGAACTAGAAAAAGTGAACACTGATCATCCAGTTTTCCATTAAGGATGTGCTCCGATGAGTGCTGATATACCTAGGCAACTGCTCCTCATGCTGTTAGTCTTGTTCCCGCAAGTGACCATCCTCAGTGATACTTCTTTTATGATCTTTTCCTTAACTTAGGGCAAAGATCATGATATGGAGTTCCCGAGTCAGCCAATCTTCAGTTTCCCTGGAGGAAGTAGCAGAAGGCTATATTTAGCAGCTGCAATAGGCAAAGGGAGAAAGATCAAGCCTCTGAAACTGATACTTGGTTGAGGTCTAGGAGTAGCGGTGGTGAAAATTGTAGTGTCTAGTACTTGGTAGCAACAACTACAGTTTCTTTTTTGGATTGTCTTAATTTGTTTTTTATTTTGGGTCTTCAGGTGCACAGGGCTGAGTTATAATAATTGTGTGCCTAAGACTATAATGATTGGTTCATATATGGCAACTCTTTTCAAACGTTCATTCTTTATTTCCCAAATTATTTCACTTTCAAGGTATAAGTAAAATTATAAACGTGTCTATATTGGTACACATGAACTCATGAAAAAATTAAATACATAAATCTACATCTATCCAGTTTGCTTACTTTTGCTTTGGGAACATGTAATTTTAATTAGCAAATGGTTTAGAATTGCAGAACTCATCTTGTCTTAATATGCTGTGTCAATATTGAATTCTGCATCTGTCTATGATGCTTTTCATACATCTGCTTTTGGGGTGTTGCCTGTGTTTTTTGGCTTCTGCTTCATGAGATTGCATGCTACCCACACTAGTTTTACAAACCCTTCTCCCTGAGGAATGGACAAGTGAATTTCTTTTTAACTCTATGCAACAAAATAGTGATTTGGTATATGTGCTTCTGCCATTCTTTGTGAATCTGTGTGAGGGTTTCATTGAGATGTGTGCCTGGCCCCATGTTTCTGAGTCGTTGGGTAGACACTGTGTTAATGTAGCTGCGAAGTTGTATTCTCATTCAGAACACATGGAGAATGATGTATAAAAGGTTGACTGCTGCCAAAAACATGGCTGTCAGATTTCCTAGTTCTTACTAATCTGACAGACATGAAGTAGTATTCTATTCCTATTTTAAATTGTGCTTTTTTTTTTTCAAATAAGCAATGCTATTGTGCACCTGTTTGTGAACATATTATGCCCACAGGCCACTTTTCTGTGAAGTATCCTCTTTTACTTATTTGAAGTACCTATCTAAACTCTATCAGTGATGTTTCCCATTAGACAAAAGTATATGTACTTGCTACATCCTTATTTTCTGATATTTTGTGTTTCTGGTATTTCCTAAGTAGGACGATCTTAAAAACCATTCTGTTTGTAGTTTTTATTTTCATCACCTTTTACCTTTAAACTTTGTACACCATAGTAAGTAACAAGATGCACTTTAT